>NC_081294.1:141176218-141801218 GCF_030435805.1 Mustela lutreola
TTATGGCTTCTTTTCATGTTTGCTCATTTCAGATAATTACTTCACATCATCATTTACTTGTATCATAATCATAATCATTATGTTACTTGTCCTTAGAATAATTTTCTTCCAAAGCTTTCTTTAAGGACTTGACTTCAATAACATTCTGTATTGCATCTTTGAAGCTCTGACAGCAGCCTTTTCATATTTTATGAAAGCCAGTGAATCCTGCTGAAGATAAAACAGAACTTGGATTTTTAGATTTTTAGACAGATAATACCTTGAAGAAGAAAGACCTAGGCAATAAAGCAAACCTAAAGTTTATTTGGGGTTTTTAGGAATTTGAATCAGTGAGTCAGCAATTCAGAAGGAAAATTAAATGTGCTGCAAGGAGGGAGGAGAAAGAGTTTATAAAGGCAAAACCAAATGCTTGTGTAAGTTGTTTTGGAAAAATTATGACAGACATAGGTAGATAGGCCAGGTTACTATGCTAACTGCTAGGCTGGAGTATGGCAAAATAAATCTCATTCTGAGAATACCAACAGGATATGCTATTTGTGGTTGGCAGTCTAAAAAGTTCATGTTCTATCCAAGTACGATTGAGCATAAGCCTAACCTGCTCAGGGCCCCCCAGCTCCAATATATGGCCTCTTGACATTTTTACTTCATTTTAGATGCTTCTGTTCACAATACCAATTCTACTCCCTTCATTTAACTGTCAAATACATAAAATGACTTTTAGTGTCAAAGTGGTAACTATTGTGAAAGTAGAAGATTCCAAATATCTATATTTTCTATGCTCCTTCCACTGTATCATAACTGCTGCTTAAGGATTCCTTTATATTGTCTAATTATTCATGGAGTTAATCATTTAAAAAAGAATAAAGAAAAGAAAGGAGGAGGAAGAAGAGCAGAAAGAGGAAAGGAAAGATTTCTTACTTTATTGCTTTCCCTCTGTAGTTGACCCTTGAAAAACATGAGTTGGAACTCCAAAGGTCTACTTTCACACAGATTTTTTTTATTAAAAGAGTACAGTATGTAAATGTATTTTCTCTTCCTTATAACTTTAATAACATTTACTTTTCTCTACCTCACTTTACTATAAGAATAGAGTAGAGAATACATCTAACATACAAAATCTGTGTTAACCAACTGTTCATGTTATTGGTAGGGCTTCTAGTCAACAGTGGGCAACTCGTAGGTAAGTTTTGGGGGAGTCAAGTTGTACACGTATTTTCCACTATGAAGAAGGGGTTGGTGTGCCCACGCTTGTGTTGTCTGAATGTCACCAGTACTAGGATTTCTTGATTCTCCTCGAATATCTAATATGCCTGAAGGTTCTAACCCAAGTATATTCTCTTTTTCTGAACTCTTCTGAAAATTCTTTGACTTCATTACTTCAAGCTGCCGGTTGTCACCTCCCACCTCCGTGAAGAGAGGTCTCCAGTGTGTATCTGCAGCCCTCTTCTGGCTTTAGCCACTCTTCAGATATCACTTTGGGAGAACAAGCAACACTGCAGATGTCAGACAGCAAAAGAAAACAAGAGTTACAAAGTGTCAGAAAAACACACTGAAGTCCAGGCATCAGGAAGGAAAATGTTATGGGGGTGGGGAGACTACTGCAATTAGAGAATGCACTGGCCATCTGATCCCTAAGTGTCTTAAAGGTCAGACAGAAAGGACATTTTTGGGGAGGAATAAACAAGACCACAAACAACCAGGTGTGGGGGAATGAACAGGTGGCATGATCAGACAGTTGAGCAAGGAATGCTTTTATGTATGTCCGTAAGCTTTCTCTTTGGTCCTCATTCTTGGGAGGGGCCATAAAAGAAGAGCTGTTTTATGTTCCACTGCCTTGGAGAACCTCAGGAGCAAGCCAGAGATCAGAGGGGAGGAGAAGAGTCCAGCTAAACTTTAGTGAAGTCACATGCCTGGGCATTTTGTTCAGGTCCATCAGTGAGAAGAAATAGGGCAGTTAATCTTTCCTGAGACAAAGAATGGGGATTTAGAATTGCTGTGTCTAGACTTGTCAAGGGTAATCGAGGGGAACACTGCAAAACTTACATCATGCAGAGAAGGGTGGTTCTTTGCATCAAGCTGTTTCCCAGAATGCAAAAAGGTAGGGGGATTTCTTAATCATTGCTGTTTTCCAGGAGTACAGAGATCAGCAAACTTGAACACTGCAAAAACAAAACCAGAACTTTCCTTTTACTTCATGAGGTATTATTTTACCTCATGACAATGCTTCCCCATCATACCTTCCCTGTTCTCATCAGTTCGATTACTGAGAGCTCAGCAGCTCTGTGACCAGAGTCCACTCAGAGCATTTCTGAAAGTGATTGCCCTTGAGCACATAGTACTCCACATTGATGCAGGTAAGGCTGCCATATGTGCTTAGGTAAGTGATGGGCATTTTTCCTCCTTCTCCACCATCATACTGTATCTAGAATAACCCTCAACTTGAGAAGGCTATTCCACATCTCCAGGAGAAGATTATATCCGTAAGAGTTTCTATCATCAGAAATCTCTCTTCCGTACACCATTCAGCATCCTCATACTGGTCCCTATTTGACTTCTTTCTGATCCAAATTCCTTATTTCCTAAAATCCCTTTCACTGTGTCTTCAGGACTGCCCCACCGATACCAACTCCCTATGCTGCTCCAACTTCCTCTCAGGGCATTCCCTGTCCATCACCTTGATGACACTACTCTCCCATGGCCTATCAAGTGGACACTGTTTTCTCCCCTACCCAGTGCCCCTTCAGCTTCAATCATGCCAAAGGGGCAGGTGAGAAATGAGAGAATTCTGTTGGTATTTATCAGGTTGATATTACATTTATAAATAAATTTATGGATAACTGATATCTTTTTGGTGTTAAATCCTACATATTTCAAAATATTGAAAGCAGTGGCGCCTGGGTGGCTCAGTGGGTTAAGCCTCTGCCTTCAGCTCAGGTCATGATCTCAGGGTCCTGGGATCAAGCCCCCCATCGGGCTCTCTGCTCCCCCCCCAACCCTCGCCTGCCTCTCTCAGCCTACTTGTGATCTCTGCCTGTCAAATAAATAAACAATCTCTTAAAAAAAAAAAAAAAGATCAGGAGACTCCTCCCATGGTGAGATCCTTCTGAGGAAACCATTGGTTATTTGCTAATCTATGTTACATAACCAGGAAAATGTTATCTGAACTATACATTATATCTCATCTACTTAATTCTCACAACTTGAATATTTTAGTTGCAAGACATTCTGACTGAAATATTATCAATACTATATGATATTATTGTCACATGTCTCTTCTTTGGAGCTAAAAGTGCCTTGCAGACAGAAACTTCCTGCCATTCTCTCCATACACTTTCAGAGAAGAGATCAACGGCCAAAGGAAGGGCCAAGAACGTGGTGGGTGAGAGACTCCCAAGCTACAAAATCCAAAGAGGTGGTTCCTCTTGGAATTCTGGCAAGTCCAACTCTTCTTGATTTGTGTGTCTGAGGTGCCTCACTCTAATTCTAGCCATGAAAAAGGTGTGGAGAGAAAAGCGTGTCCATAGAGGTGACACCAAAAAGAGGAACCAAGATATGAAAATATAACACCTCTACTTCAATTGAGTGTTTTAACATTTAACAGGCCGCTTGCCAAACATCTACTCACCCACTCAACTGTAAATCAAGATGGTTTCCAGGAAATCCAACTCACCTGAGATTTTGGTCCTAGACATTTTAACCTATCTAGCCTACTGAGTTAAAGAAATTAAAACTAAGTTAGGAAGTTATAAGTGGAAATACCAACTTTCTAATCTCTTGAAACTAGCTATGCATGAAACATTGCAAAGCTTATGCATGAAACATTGCAAACACTCACTGGAAGTGTCTGAATTCTGACCCTGGGACTTTTGTTTTCATATAACTGCATGGTTTCAACTTGTGATCGTATGTGATCATGTCTAATGGTGGATGACACTGAGAGCAGAGCCCAGGGATAAAAGAGACCAGAATACTAATGGTGAATCTGGCAATATACTGTGTGTAACCTTTAGTAAAATCTAATATTCTCTGGGAATCAGCTTGTTCTCTAATTAAAGGGTTGAGAAAATAATCTCTGAGGTTTATTCTGACTTGAAAGTTCTTTGAAATCTTGGCCATTCCATGTGATTTCAGTCATATGACTGACACAATCACTTTTCCTCAAATTCTTCAGGGGAAGCACTATTTTTCCTGTCCTTACCCAAGATGTAATGGTTAGGGTTACCTATAGGCCTTCCAAAGGCACGGCCATGATAATACTTCAGAGCCCTAGTAATTTAAATTCAAATATGCATCATTCCTACAATAATCTTTAGAAAAGCAAGCCATTAGCATTCTAGTGCTTCATCCTGTTTTATGAAACTTGTCCCCATATGATAAAACTTGCAAAGAAAAAGATAGTTTGCATTGGTTATTAAATAATTTTCCTGCTCTTTATTTATAAGATCTGACTGGAAATAATTGGAATCAACAGCAAAGACTATTAAGTGCATAAAGCAAAGTGTTATCTCTATTCTCCTGAAGCTGCTTCAAAAAATTGAAGCAGAAGGAAAACTTCCAGACTCTTTCTATGAAGCCAGCATTACCCTGATCCCTAAACCAGGCAAAGACCCTACCAAAAAGGAGAATTTCAGACCAAAATCACTGATGAATATGGATGCCAAGATTCTCAACAAGATCCTAGCAAAAAGGATCCAACAGTACATTAAAAAGATTATCCATCATGAACAGGTGGGATTCATCCCTGGGCTACCAGGAAGGTTCAACATTCACAAATCAATCAATGTGATAGAGCAAATTAATAAGAGAATAGAGAAGAACCACATAGTCCTCTCCATTGATGCAGAAAAAGCATTTGACAAAATCCAGCATCCATTCCTGATTAAAACACTTCAATGTATAGGGACAGAGGGAACATATCTGAACTTCATAACACCTATCTATGAAAGACCCACAGCAAATATCATCCTCAATGGGATGACTGCAGCCTTCCCGTTGAGATCAGGAACACGACAAGGATGCCCACTCTCACCATTCTTGTTCAACATAGTATTAGAAGTCCGAGCAACAGCAATCAGACAACAAAGAGAAATAAAGGTATCCAATTGGCAATGAAGAAGTCAAACTCTCTCTCTTTGCAGATGACATGATTCTTTATATGGAAAACCCAAAAGACTCCACCCCCCAACTATTAGAACTCATATAGCAATTCAGCAACGTGGCAGGATACAAAGTCAATGTACAGAAATCAGTGGCTTTCTTATACACTAACAATGAAAATACAGAAAGGGAAATTAGAGAATCGATTCTATTTACTATAGCACCAAGAACCATAAGATACCTGGGAATAAACCTAACCAAAGAGGTAAAGGATCTGTACTCAAGGAACTACAGAACACTCATGAAAGAAGTTGAAGAAGACACAACAAGACAGAAGACCATTCCATGCTCTTGGATCGGAAGAATAAACATTGTTAAAATGTCTATACTGCCTAGAGAAATCTATACTTTTAATGCCATTCCGATCAAAATTCCACTGGCATTTTTCAAAGAGCTGGAACAAACAATCCTAGAATGTGTATGGAATCAGAAGAGACCCAGAATCACTAAGGAAATGTTGAAAAACAAAAATAAAACTGGGGGCATCACGTTACCTGATTTCAAGCTTTACTACAAAGCTGGGATCACCAAGACAGCATGGTATTGGCATAAAAACAGACACATAGACCAGTGGAACAGAGTAAAGAGCCCAGATATGGACCCTCAACTCTATGGTCAAATAATCTTTGACAAAACAGGAAAAAAAAATACAGTGGAAAAAAGACCGTCTCTTCAATAAATGGTGCTGGGAAAACTGGACAGCTATATGTAGAAGAAAGAAACTCGAACATTCTCTTACACCATACACAAAGATAAACTCAAAATGGATAAAAGAACTCAAGGTGAGATAGGAATCCATCAGAATCCTAGAGGAGAACATAGGCAGTAACCTCTTCGATATCAGCCACAGCAACTTCTTTCAAGATATGTCTTGAAAGGCAAAGGAAACAAAAGTGAAGATGAACTTTTGGGACTTCATCAAGATCAAAAGCTTCTGCACAGCAAAGGAAAACAGTCAACAAAACAAAGAGGCAACCCATGGAATGGGAGAAGATATTTTCAAATGACAGTACAGACAATGTACTGATACACTGGTATCCAGGATCTATAAAGAACTCCTCAAACCCAACACACACAAAACAGACAATCATATCAAAAAATGGGCCGAAGATATGAACAGTCACTTCTCCAATGAAGACATACAAATAGCTATCAGACACATGAAAAAATGCTCATCATCACTAGTCATCAGGGAGATTCAAATTAAAACCACATTGAGATACCACCTTACACCAGTTAGAATGGCCAAAATTAGCAAGACAGGAAACAACATGTGTTGGAGAGGATGTGGAGAAAGATGAACCCTCTTACACTGTTGGTGGGAATGTAAGTTGGTACAGCCACTTTGGAAAACAGTGTGAAGATTCCTCAAGAAATTAAAAATAGAGCTTCCCTATGATCTTGCAATTACACTATTGGGTATTTACCCCAATGATACAGATGTAGTGAAAAGAAGAGCCATCTGTACCCCAATGTTTATAGCAGCAATGGCTACAGTCGCCAAACTGGAAAGAACCAAGATGCCCTTCAGTGGACGAATGGATAAGGAAGATGTGGTCCATATACACTATGGAGTATTATGCCTCCATCAGAAAGGATAAATACCCACCTTTTGTAGAAGCATGGATGGGACTGGAAGAGATTATGCTGAGTGAAATCAGTCAAGCAGAGAGAGTCAATTATCATATGGTTTCACTTATTTGTGGAGCATAACAAATAACATGAAGGACAAGGGAGGATGGATAGGAGAAGGGAGTTCAGGGAAATTGGAAGGGGAGGTGAACCATGATAGACTATGGACTCTGAAAAACAATCTGAGGGTACTGAAGGGTCAGGGGGTAGGAGGTTGGGGGAACCAGGTGGTGGGTATTAGGGAGGGCACATATTGCATAGAGCACTGGGTGTGGTACAAAAACAGTGAATACTGTTATGCTGAAAAGAAATTTAAAAAAAATCTTAAAAAGAAAACTACTTTTAGGCAAAGAGAGATTACAGAAGATTATCACTGAAAAGTCTTATGTCTAGGATTTAGACAGCTGGAAAGAATATTGTGTTCCCCAAAAAAATAAATACAATAAATAAATAAATAAGAAAAAAGTGGTGAAAAACTTTTTTAAAAATCCTAATTTTTCTCAAACCTGTCAGAAAGATGAATTTGCAAGGTAATCCTAGAGCCTAAAATTCAAGGGAAGACAGATCCTTCCTCAGAGTGATGGGATATAATCTTTGACTCACCTGTGGCACAACAAGGGAGGAAGAAATTCAAGTATCATACAAGTAGGTTGTAAGATTATAAGAATCCATGTAAATTTATTTTAATTGTTCTATCAGTCAGCATCCTCCAGAGAATCAGAAGCAATCGGCAAGTGAGAAGGAGAAAAGACAGAAAGAAAATTTAAGGAGTTGGCTCACACATTTACAGAGACTGGCAAGTCTGGAATCTGTAGGATAAACCAGCCAGATGGAAACACAGGGAAGAACTGATATTTTAGGTCACTACAAAGGCCTCTGATGGCAGAACTCTCCCAGCTCAGAAGATGTCAGACTTTTGTTTTATTCGGGCCTTCCACTGATTGGATGAGGCCAAGCCATACAGTAGAAGGCAACTGGCCTTACACATAGTTCACCCATTTAAATGTGAAGCTTGCCCAAAAACACTCTCACAGAAACATCCAGAGGAACACTTGACCACATATGTGGGCACTGTGGCCCAGACAAGTTGACATATAAAATTACCCATCCTGATGGGGCACCTGGATGGCTCAGTGGGTTAAGCCTCTTTCTTTGGCTCAGGTCATGATCTCAGGGTCCTGGGATGGAGCCTCATATTGGGCTCCCTGCTCAGCTGGGAGTCTGCCTCTCCCTCTTTCTCTGCCTGCCTCTCTATCTACTTGTGATCTCTCTATCAAGTAAATTTTGAAAAACAATTACCCATCATGATAGCTAAAGCCAGAATGTGGGTTAGCAGGAGAGAAAAGAACCCTGGGAAGCTGTAAGCACAAGCAATTTTGTTCCTACTCTCTTCCAATGACCTCCATTGGTGCTCATGCACAAGACCAGGGGCAAAGTGGGAGGCTGAGGAGATCCTTCCTTGATGGGCAGGACTAGAGGAATAAAGAGATGATCATGGTGAGAAAAGCCTAAAGCTCCAAGCCTAAAAGTCTTGATGAAATAAAATTCTAAAACACCTTAAACATCAAAGGAAATTCTACTACCCTGGGGACTTTTCATTATGGCTAAAAAAGTAAAAGAGAAAATCCTACTCCTGACAGGGGGCAACACACATTCCTGCATCCAGAATTCCATACAGTAGCATCCCATACCAATCCCATATGTACTCATGAGGAAAGGCAGAAAAAATGTTCCAGCACAAAACCTGCAAAATATACAAGGCAGAGGCTGGCTGGCATAGGGACAAGGAGCAGGATCACAGAGGAAACTCCACCCTTGAGAGCCAGGGACATGAAGCCCACTTAGGACTAAGGCTGGATCAGGAGAAGACACAACACCAGCAGGGTAAAAATAGCCAGACATGCAATAACATTTCTGGAGGAGAGGAAAAAATGTGAAGAGATACTCACGACATGGCACAAGAAAAAATGAAGCCCAAGGGTACAAGAAAATCTCAAGAAAAACTTGGGGCACCTGGGTGGTTCAGATGGGTTAAGCATCTGCTTTGGGCTCAGGTCATGATCTTTGGGTCCTGGGTTTGAGCCCTGTGTCAGGTTCCTGGCTCAGCAGAGAGTCTACTTCTCTCTCTCCCTCTGCTTCTCTCCCCTGCTCATGTTCTCTCTGTGTCTCTGTGAATAAATAAATAAATAAATAAATGAATGAATAAATAAATAAATAAAATTTTAAAACGAAAGAAAGAAAATTTCTCCAGCACACCAGATTCAACATAAACACAAGGAAACAGTAGAGCAATTTGACTCTAGTCTTGCATCAAGAGTAAATATAGCGACAAAAATTCCAAATTCAGCTCACCTCCTGACTCTATAGACCCAACACCTTATACTAAGGACACAGCAGAAGACACCTACACATTTCCAGGCCGAAATCTCATTTCTCACTGTCCATTCTTACTATACATTATATCCATAGCTTAATAAAAAATTAGGAGATGTACACACAGCAAACAACTCACTGTCAAGACATACAAAAGTCAGTAGAATTGGGCTCAGAGATTACTCAAATGTTCAATAGTAGAGAATGGTAGAGAGGAAGGAAAAAAAAAGTATAAGAAGCGATTTTTAGTAACTGAAATCCAGGCACAAGCCGTCAGATTTTAAGGGAACTTTACATGCACAGCATAATGAATTTGAAACAACCCAATCCTAGGTTCATCCTAATAAAACTCAGAATGCCAAGTATGAATTAAAATGTATACAATCATCTAAAAAGAAAAATGAGTTTACCTTTCCAAGGATAAAAATAAGATTTGCGTTTTCCATCAGCATTACTGGAAACTAGAAAATGTAGCAATGTCTTTAAAATTCAGAAAAAAAGAGATTTGAATCTAGAACTCTACATTCAAAATATCAGATTTGATTTTGAAAGCAATAGGCAGACATTTACAGCTAAAAAACTGTAAAGAGGACCTGAAGGAATATCCAAGAAAAATGTCCTTCTTTTTAAAAGATTTTATTTATTTATCTAGAAGATAGAGATCACAAGCAGGTGGAGAGGCAGGCAGAGAGAGAGGGGGAAGCAGTCTCCCTGCTGAGCAGAGAGCCCGATGTGGGGCTCCATCCCAGAACCCTGAGATCATAACCTGAGCTAAAGGCAGAGGCCTCAACCCACTAAGCTACCCAGGCACCTGAAGAAAAATGTTTTAAAACATGATCATTTTTTCCCATGTTGACAGAGGAATCCAATTCAAACAGACCAAATAATAAGTATGATTAAAATGTTGCATGTCCTAAATTATAATGTGTATTTTAATTAGATCACTAGGTGATCTGTATGCATGTCAAAGCTTGATGAACATTGGTGTGAGTGCTCTAAATGGCTAGTTTACCATATCACAAGTCAATTGATAAACTCAAAAGTTGACAAATCAAGAAGTCAAGGTTCAAGAATGACATTTAGGATCACAGGCAGAGGGAGTAACAAGCTGAGCTAAAAATAGAATTTTTTTTTTAAGAAAAGAGACAGCTATTACCTCTAAAAAGCAAGAGTATAGGGTGAAGTAGAGGTAAATCTTTACTTTTCAGATTCCATTATGGGTAGAGTTTGTGTTTAAATGTTATTTTTATAGCTATTATAAAGATCAAGGAGTGGGAACCCCAATGATTACACAATATTCATAGTTGCAGAGCTGTTCTAAACCTGTTAACTATTTAATTTGTTTACTTAAATTTGGTGTAATAGACCAGATAATCATTACATTCAAATCAAGTTTACACAAAATAAACCATATTAAAATGAAGCATAGTATAAGATTTACAACTATAGTCAAAGTTCTATTTGTTTTTAAAGTATTCAATACAATAAAATTCCATTTCAGTTCAACAAAAGTCTTTGACGGTTTCTTAGATTTGATGGGAACAGAATTAGACTTGGAAATGTTTGCCTTTGGGAATAAAAACAATTATTGTTGAAAAATAGCTATTCATTGTTTATATCAAAACGTAATAAAGTTCCAAATAATAGACCATTATTTCCATATATTCATAAATTGCAAGTAGTAGCTATCACCCATGAATCCATGTTTAAACCAGAGCAGATCTAAGATGAGATTAATCCCAATGCTCTGCTCTAAACCCTAAAAGGAATTAACCATTTTCTTGTCTTTATTGTTGAAATAAACCCACGCTATTCATAATTTCCTGGAGTGAAAAGTACAAACAACTACTGTTCATTAGTCAGCTGTGCTATGGTAATAAACAACCTCCAAATCTCAATAGGTTCAGAATGCTATACTAATAGAAACCCATCCCAACCCAACACCTGCTCATGGGGAAATGTACTCAAGGATGATTTTACGGAAACAAACATTTATTCCTCACTGCTGTTTAACGTTAGCAGCTATGGGTCTCTGCTTCTCAGGTCTTTTTTTTTTTTTTTAAAAGATTTTATTTATTTATTTGACAGAGATCACAAGTAGGCAGAGAGGCAGGCAGAGAGGCAGGCAGAGAGAGAGAGGAGGAAGCAGGCTCCCCGCTGAGCAGAGAGCCCAATGTGGGGCTTGATCTCAGGACCCTGAGATCATGACCTGAGCTGAAGGCAGAAGCTAAACCCACTGAGCCCCCCAGGTGCCCCTTCTCAGGTCCTTTTATTTAAGGGCCCAGGGTGAAGGTGGGACGTCTACCTGGGACATATAGTTCGCAGAGAAAGGGGGGATAATAACCAGAGAATTGGCAGAAACAGACACAACAGCCATTGAAGATTTGTGCTTGGATGTGATATATTTAACTTCTGATCACACTCCCTTGGCCAAAAGGCCAATGTCTGTGGGGAAGGAATCTCAATTTCAGCAGGACACACAGCAATTTGCATAGAAATGGATAGGAACCAGGACACCTGATTGGCGCTATCACAGTCAGTTTAGTGTCCAACTCTTGGTTTCTACTCAGATCATGATCTCAGGGTCCTGAGATCGAGACCTGTGTTGGGCTCCATGATCAATGCAGAATCTGCTGCAGATTCTCTCTCCCTCTCCCTGCCCCTGCCCCCCTTACTCTCCCTTACTCCCTTACTTCTCTCAAATAAATAAACCTTAAAAAAATAAAAAAGAAACAGGTAGGAATAATCTTCTTCCACAACAGAGAAGTAAACCTTGGGAAACATTAATACTCTGTAATCCCTTTCTTTTCCTTTAACATGCATGCTCACCCAAGAGATGTTCTGAGGTCATACCTTAGATGATGGAGTATTCCACAGAGGGTTGGGAAAGCTGCAGGTATTGAATTCCTGTAGAAAGTATGGCTGAGTAAATTGAATAATGAAACATTTTTAATCTTAACTTGACAAAAATCCTGCATTTTTTGTTAAACTGATGCCATCCCAATTTATCATTTAACTATATGATGAAATAATGGATTTATGAAGATTTTCATATGGCATATTTCAAAGGACAATAAAAAACAAGAAATATAGGACATGTTTCAATTAATCAGGGGTTAAACTGGGATCCAAATTTGACATCAGTTGAGTTCTAAATATTGATTTTTCAGTTGAGGTGAGAGAGCTTTTTAATTCCCATCAGATCTGTGCAAAATAGAGAGCTCAGGAAAGAATTTTCTATGAAACATTAGCATTTGTCAGACTATGTGATTTTTTCCCATTTATATGCAGAATATATGCTAGCTAGAATGCAGAGTCTAAAACTTTGTCAATATCATTCTGCCACATTTATTAGTTAAGTTGCCCTCTACCTCTTATCCAAAAATCTGTCTTCAATCAACAGATTGTCTGATGTTAAAATTCTGACAATACTGAACTAGTGATACAAAGGGTAAATACTTTCACCTGGATAGAGGATAGAAAATGGGGATAAAAAATTGCTACTTGATGGTTTTTATTATAAAATTCAAAGCTTAAAGTGTTGCTGTTTTTATACACCCCCGCCACACACTAACTGAGAAGGTACTAATTGCTCTATATAAGCAGTAAACCTCTAAGGATAAAACTGTACCCTATTGATAGAAGTGAAAAGTCGCTTCTATTTTTTTATTTTTTACTATTTTGTATTCACACACAAAGCTGTACAGTAAGGAAAATACCCCTTTCTTCTTGAATTTTAAGGCAAAATACTAAATAGATGTAAGATTTTCAATGTAAAAACACTGATACAGAGCTAATTTCATTTTCTTCATCATCATGGATATTATAATAGATGAAATAAACCTCATGTAGAAATATAAAATATATCTCCACCCATGGGGTTTGGGATAGGGACGCACCAAAGTTTTGGAGGCACTAGAAAATAGGGCAGTAAAAATAACACTGTAACTTTTGCCAACTCTATTTCATTTTGTAGAAATCCAGTTCATATATATAGACAACTCTTAACAAGTTTCTGGCATGAGGAGTTACAAACAGTCCTATATTTGAATCTCAGCTGTGTCACTCTGGGAAAGTCAATTAGCTGTCTGAGCTTCATGTATTAAGTGGGGAAACAAAGACATACCTTGACATATTTTAAGAATTAGAGAGAATGCATAGCATAGTTTTTAAGCACAATTCCACACAAGTGGAATTCAATTTTTGCAAGTCTTCATTGTTGTGATGGTTGTTTTTAATGTTTATTAATATGTAAAAGAATGAAAACTTCAAGAAGCTACTCTGGTGCTAATTTTAGAGTCCGTTCAAAATATTTTGGGAGTATGTTATAGACAGGGCAATGTGTTAAAGGCTAGGAGAGATACAAAAAAAAAAAAAAAAAAGGTCGTTGGGGGGACAGGCTTCTTTATTATCTGTTGTAAATGTGAGATTGAAAAGCAAGAAGATGACTTAGCTAGAAAAAAAAAAGGGTTATTTGGTTATCACTTCTGTGATTGAATAAAAAGGAGAGTTCTGTGCATTCTGGATGTTTCAGCAGGCGTGAGAGAAGCAGCAGTCTTTCTCAGGGCTTCTTTTTGATCATAGAAGATGTGGTACAATGAGAAATAGATACCTGGTCTTTCTCCCTAGTTCCTGACACAGAGCTCTCAAATCCTACATAATTTCCTAAGTCACAGGAGCACCTAATCTAGTAAGACAACCCTCGGTGGGACCCTAGATGGCTTTGGGATAGGGCCTGGTCACCAGAAAGACCAAAGCCTGGTCTGAGGCTTTCAGTCCTATCTCTCAGTCTGTGGAGAAGGGAGAGAGAAAGGGGAGATTTAGTCAGCACCTATGGTCCCTGGTTTAATTCATCATGTCTATGTAGTGCAAACTCCAGAACATACACTACATGAACAGGTTTGCAGAGTTTCCAGGTTAGTCAACATATGGAAGGGCTGGCAGGGTGCAACCCTCCCCTCCCATACACCTTGCCCTATACATCTCTTCCATCTGACTTTCTGAGTTGTATCCTTTATAATAAATCAGTAATAGCTTGATAATTCTTTAGAATATCAGTAATAATAAATAAAGGGCTTTCCTGAGATCTGTTAACTGTTCTAGCACATATCAAACCTGAGGCAGGGTGACAAGAACTCCCAATCTTGGGGGAGGAGTTAAGATGGTGGAGAAGTAGCAGGAAATCAGCTAGATAGCTTATCTAAAGATTGCAAACACCCACAAATCCAAAGGGAGATCAAAGAGAAGAAGAACAGCAACTCTAGAAACAGAAAATCAACCACTTTCTGAAAGGTAGGACTGGTGGAGAAGTCAATCCAAAGCGAGGTGAAGATAGACCGCGGAGGGAAGGGCCAGCTCCCGGCAAGCAGCGGAGCAACGGAGCACAAAATCAGGAAGTCTGTTCCGCTGAGGGACATCACTCCACAGGCTAAACCGGGGTGAAGACCATGCAGGGTCAGCAAGGCCTCAGGTGCCGCAAGGCCACAGAAGGACCGGGGATGTCTGAGTGTTGCAGAGCTTGCAGGTATTAGAACCGAGAAGCTGGTTACAGAGACAGAACCGAGGAGTGAGCTCTAAGCTCAGGGTTACCTTGAAACGGTCACAGGCTTGGTGAGCTCGGAGTGCGGCCAGAAGCCAGGGAGATGGGAGTAATTGGGCGCTATTCTCTGAGGGTGCATTGAAGAGTGGGGCCCCGAGCACTCAGCTCCTCCGGGCTGGAGACTGGGAGGCCGCCATTTCCATTCCCATCCTCTGGAACTCTTCAGAAAGCATTCAGGGAACAAAAGCTCCTGAAAGCAAACCCAAGCGGATTACTCAGCCCGGCCCCTGGTAAGGGCTGTGCAATTCTGCCTCGGGAAAAGACACTTGAGAATCACTACAACAGACCCCTCGTCTAAAAGATCAACAGGAAATCCAGACAGGACCAAGTTCACCTACCAAGGAGTGCAGTTTCAATACAAGGAGAACAGCGGAATTCCAGAGGAGGAGAAAGCAAAGCACGGAACTCATGATTCTTTAGTCTTGCAGTTAATTTAAATTCTTTTTTCTTTTTCAATTTTTTTTTCTTCTTCTAAATTTTTTTTAACTTTTAACCTTTTCTTTTTTAACGTTTTTCAAATGGTTTATCATATATATATATATATTTCTTTTTTTATTTTTCTTTATTCATTTTCTTTTTTTAATTGTTTCTTTTTTTTTTTTTTCTGAACCTCTTTTTATCCCTTTTCTCCCACCAAGGATTTGGGATCTCTTATGATTTGGTTAAAGCATATTTTTCTGGGGTCTTTCCCACACTTTTAGTATTTTACTTGCACCTTCATATACTCTTATCTGGACAAAATGACAAGGCAGAAAAATGAACCACAAAAAAAAAGAACAAGAGGCAGTACCGAAGGATAGGGACCTAATCAAAACAGATATTGGTAATATGTCAGATCTAGAGTTCAGAATGATGATTCTCAAGGTTCTAGCCGGGCTCGAAAAAGGCATGGGAGATATTAGAGAAACCCTCTTGGGAGATATAAAAGCCCATTCTGGAGAAATAAAAGAACTAAAATCTAACCAAGCTGAAATCAAAAAGGCTACTAATGAGTGCAATAAAAAATGGAGGCTCTCACTGATAGCATAAATGAGGCAGAAGAAAGAATTCATGATATAGAAGACCAAATGACAGAGAATAAAGAAGCTGAGCAAAAGAGGGGCAAACAGCTACTAGACCACGAAGGGAGAATTTGAGATAAGTGACACCATAAGACAAAACAACATTAGAATAATTGGGATTCCAGAAGAAGAAGAAGGAGAGAGGGGAGCAGAAGGTATATTGGAGAGAATTATTGGAGAGAATTTCCCAATTATGGCAAAGGGAACAAGCATCAAAATCCAGGAGGCACAGAGAACGCCCCTCAAAATCAATATGAATAGGTCCACACCCCTTCACCTAATAGTAAAATTTACAAGTCTTAGTGACAAAGAGAAAATCCTGAAAGCAGCCCAGGAAAAGAAGTCTGTAACATACAATGGTAAAAATATTAGATTGGCAGCAGACTTATCCACAGAGACCTGGCAGGCCAGAAAGAGCTGGCATGATATATTCAGAGCACTAAATGAGAAAAACATGCAGCCAAGAATACTATATCCAGCTAGGCTATCACTGAAAATAGAAGGAGAGATAAAAAGCTTCCAGGACAAACAATAACTGAAAGAATTTGCAAACGCCAAACCAGCTCTACAGGAAATACTGAAAGGGGGCCTCTAAGCAAAGAGAGAGCCTAAAAGTAGTAGATCAGAAAGGAACAGAGACCATATACAGTAAAAGTCATTTTACAGGCAATACAATGGCACTAAATTCATATCTCTCAATAGTTACCCTGAATGTTAATGAGCTAAATGCCTCAATCAAAAGACACAGGGTATCAGAATGGATAAAAAAACAAAACCCATCTATATGTTGCCTCCAAGAAATACTTTTTAGACCCGAAGACACCTCCAGATTTAAAGTGAGGGGGTGGAAAAGAATTTACCATGCTAATGGACATCAGAAGAAAGCAGGAGTGCAATCCTTACATCAGATCAATTAGATTTTAAGCCAAACACTATAATAAGAGATGAGAAAGGACACTATATCATACTCTTCTTGTCCAACAAGAAGATCTAACAATTTTAAATATCTATGCCTCCAACGTGGGAGCAGCCAACTATATAAACCAATTAATAACAAAATCAAAGAAACACATCAACAATAATACAATAACAGTAGGGAACTTTAACACTCCCCTCACTGAAATGGACAGATCATCCAAGCAAAAGATCAACAAGGAAATAAAGGTCTTAAATGACGCACTGGACCAGATGGACATCACAGATACATTCAGAACATTTCATACCAAAGCAACAGAATACACATTCTTCTCTAGTGCACATGGAAAATTCACCAGAATAAATCACATCCTGGGTCCTAAATCAGGTCTCAACCGGTATCAAAAGATTGGGATCATTCCCTGCATATTTTCAGAACACAGTGCTCTGAAGCTAGAACTCAACCACAACAGGAAGTATGGAAAGAACCCCAATACATGGAGACTAAACAGCACCCTTTTAAAGAATGAATGGGTCAACCAGGAAACTAAAGAAGAATTGAAAAAATTCATGGAAACAAATGATAATGAAAACACAACAGTTCAAAATCTGTGGGACACAGCAAAGGCAGTCCTGAGAGGAAAATATATAGCGGTACAAGCCTTTCAAAGAAACAAGAAAGGTCTCAAGAAAACAACCTAACCCTTCACCTAAAGACGCTGAGAAAGAACAAGAAAGAAACCCTAAACCCAGCAGGAGAAGAGAAATCATAAAGATCAGAGCAGAAATCAATGAAATAGAAACCAAAAAAACAATAGAACAAATCAATGAAAGTAGGAGCTGGTTCTTTGAAACAATTAATAAGATTGATAACCCCCTGGCCAGACATCAAAAAGAAAAGAGAAAGGACCCAAACAAATAAAATCATGAATGAAAGAGGAGAGATCACAACTAACACCAAAGAAATACAAACAATTATAAGAACATATTGTGAGCAACTCTATGCCAACAAACTTGACAATCTGGAAGAAATGGATTCATACCTAGAGACATATAAACTACCACAACTAAACCAGGAAGAAACAGAAAACCTTAACAGACCAATAACCAGTAAGGAGATTGAAACAGTCATCAAAAATCTCCAAACAAACAAAAGCCCAGGGCCAGATGGCTTCCCCGGGGGAATTCTACGAAACACTTAAAGAAGAACTAATTCCTAGTATCCTGAAATTATTCCAAAAAGTAGAAATGGAAGGAAAACTTCTAAACTCATTTTATGAGGCTAGCATCACCTTGAACCCAAAACCAGACAAGGATCCCATCAATAAAAAGAACTACAGACCAATATCCTTGATGAATACAGATGCGAAAATTCTCACCAAAATACTAGCCAAAAGGATTCAACAGTACATTAAAAGGATTATACACCACCACCAAGTGGGATTTATTCCAGGGCTGCAATTTCGGTTCAACATCCACATATGAATCCATGTGATACAATACATTAATAAAAGAAAGAACAAGAACCATATGATGCTCTCAATAGATGCTGAAAAAGCATTTGACAAAGTACAGCATCCCTTCCTGATCAAAACTATTCAAAGTATAGGGACAGAGGGCACATACCTCAATATTATCAAGGCCATCCATGAATAACCCACCCCAAATACCATTCTCAATGGGGAAAAACTGAAAGCTTTTCCGTTAAGGTCAGGAACACGGCAGGGATGTCCATTATCACCACTGCTATTCAACATAGTTCTAAAAGTTCTAGCCTCAGCAATAAAACAACAAAAGGATATTAAAGGCATCCAAATCGGCAAAGAAGAAGTCAAACTATCACTCTTCACAGATGATATGATACTATATGTGGAAAACCGAAAAAACTCCACTCCAAAACTGCTAGAACTTGTACAGGAATTCAGTACAGTGTCAGGATATAAAATCAATGCACAGAAATCAGTTGCATTTCCCTACACCAACAACAAGACAGAAGAAAGAGAAATTAAGGAGTCAATCCCATTTACAATTGCACCCAAAACAATAAGATACCTAGGAATAAATCTAACCAAAGAGGCAAAGAATCTATACTCAGAAAAGTATAAAGTACTCATGAAAGAAATTGAGGAAGACACAAAGAAATGGAAAAATGTTCCATGCTCCTGGATTGGAAGAATAAATATTGTAAAAATGTCTATGCTACCTAAAGCAATCTATACATTTAATGCATTCCTATCAAAGTACCATCCATCTTTTTCAAAGAAATCGAACAAATAATCCTAAAATTGATATGGAACCAGAAAAGCCCTCGAATAGCCAAAGGAATATAGAAAAAGAAAGCCAACGTTGGTGGCATCACAATTCCGGACTTCAAGCTCTATTACAAAGCTGTCATCCTCAAGACAGCATGGTAATGGCACAAAAACAGACACATAGATCAATGGCACAGAATAGAGAGCCCAGAAATAGACCCTCAACTCTATGCTCATCTGATCTTCGACAAAGCAGGAAAGAATGTCCAATGGAAAAAAGACAGCCTCTTCAATAAATGGTGTTGGGAAAATTGGACAGCCACGTGCAGAAAAATGAAATTGGACCATTTCCTTACATCACACACGAAAATGGACTCAAAATGGATGAAGGACCTCAATGTGGGAAAGGAATCCATCAAAATCCTTGAGGAGAACACAGGCAGCAACCTCTTCGTCCTTAGCCTCAGCAACATGCTCCTAGGAACATCGCCAAAGGCAAGGGAAGCAAGGGCAAAAATGAACTATTGGGATTTCATCAAGATCAAATGCTTTTGCACAGCAAAAGGGAACAGTTAACAAAACCAAAAGACAACTGTCAGAATGGGAGAAGATATTTGCAAATGACATATCAGATAAAGGGCTAGTGTTCAAAATCTATAAAGAGCTTAGCAAACTCAACACCCAAAGAACAAATAATCCAATCAAGAAATGGGCAGAGGACATGAACAGACATTTCTGCAAAGAAGACATCCAGATGGCCAACAGACACATGAAAACGTGCTCCCTATCACTCGGCATCAGGGAAATACAAATCAAAACCACAATGAGATATCACCTCACACCAGTCAGAATGGCTAAAATCAACAAGTCAGGAAATGACAGATGCTGGCGAGGATGTGGAGAAAGGGAACCCTCCTACACTGTTAGTGGGAATGCAAGCTGGTGCAACCACTCTGGAAAGCAGCCTCGAGGTTCCTCAAAATGTTGAAAATAGAACTGCCCTATGGCCCAGCAATGGCACTACTTGGTATTTACCCTAAAGATACAAACGTAGTGGTCCGAAGGGGCACGTGCACCCGAATGTTTATAGCAGCAATGTCTACAATAGCCAAACCATGGAAAGAACCTAGATATCCATCAACAGATGACTGGATCAAGAAGAGGTGCTATATATACACAATGCAATACTATGCAGCTATCAAAAGAAATGAAATCTTGCCATTTGTGATGATGTTGATGGAAATAGAGGGTATCATGTTTAGCGAAATAAGTCAACTGTAGAAAGACAACTAACATATGATCTCCCTGATATGAGGAAGTAGAGATGCAACATTGGGGGTTAAAAGGGTAGGAGAAGAATAAATGAAACAATATGGGATTGGGAGGGAGACAAACCATAAGTGACTCTTAATCTCACAAACTGAAGATTGCTGGGGGGAGGGGGGTGGGAGGAGGGGGATGGGGTTATGGACATTGGGGAGGGTATGTGCTATGGTGAGTGCTGTGAAGTGTGTAAACCTGGCGATTCACAGACCTGTACCCCTGGGGATAAAAATATATTATATAGCTATAAAAAATAAATGAATAAATAATAAAATTTAAAATGAAAAAAGAAAAAGAACTCCCAATCTCTAGCCACGTGGCCAGGAGCACAGGTAGAAATTTGGGACTTGCAATTTGTATCTGATGTGAGAGTGGTCTTGTGGGACTGAGCTCTTATTCTGTGGGATCGGCATTAACTCTAGATAGTTAATATCAGAATTGAACTGTAGGACACCCTGTTCATGTCCAGACAATTAAGAGCACTCATTGGTATGGGGAAAAACCTCCACATATTTGGCATCAGAAGTTTTAAAGAGAAAGGAATTAGAAACAGTGTGTAAAAATAAACAAACCAACAAAATCAAACAAACTTGCTGCAGTTATTCCAACTAATTCCTATTCTTTTAAAAGAAATGGAATGCTAGGTAAATAGGATTCCAAAGCAATTTGATAAACAGGATACAAAATGGTATGTGTTTTTTTAATTGACTTGGTCATGAAATTTTAATGGTGCTTTGAATTCCCAAGGGGTTAGGAGTAGGGTAAGATGCTATCCACGTGTTATCCTAGACATTATTAACAATAGGATAAAATAAAATTGGAACAGGTATGATGAAAAACAGCTAATGGTTAGTTCAAGGAAGAGTTAAAATCTTATCTAGGGTTTTATATATTTTTTTATTTTTCCTGATATGTTTGTATACGAAGAATCCATCATTAATCATTACACCGGCTTATATTTTATACTGAAATCGTAATGAGCGACAACTCAAGTTAGAACCACTGAGTGCCTAAGATAGTCAGATTTTCCAATGAGCCCAACAGCACCAATTTTAAAATAAAATGGACAAATGTCAGAAGGGCATATAAGGAATAGTAATAAGAATAGAATTGTCTGCAAAAGAAACGTTTGCCTAATAATGGCTTAAAAAGTTTTATTTTAATTCAGTAATAGAAAAATAATAGATTTTAATTATACTTAGTATTATTATTTTTTTTAAAGATTATTTATTTATTTATTTGACAGAGAGAGATCACAAGTAGGCAGAGAGGCAGGCAGAGAGAGAGGAGGAAGCAGGCACCCTGCTGAGCAGAGAGCCCAATGTGGGACTCGATCCCAGGACTCTGAGATCATGACCTGAGCCGAAGGCAGCGGCTTAACCCACTGAGCCACCCAGGCGCCCCTATACTTAGTATTATTGAGTCTAAAGTTAGAGATAAAAATCTTGAAAGGTGCTCTTTTACAATTATGTGGAAACATACGGTTTCAAGAATATAGAGACCAAACTTTTGATATTTCTTGATATATGCAACCATTTCATATTTGTCTAATTAACACATAAAACATGACAGAAGACTAAAATCCCACAGTCTACACTCCCATTAAATAAACTGTCATACATTCTATTAAATATATAAACCGCAAATTCTGACCTGGCCATAAATAAAAGATTGTATAATCACTTTCTAAGGAATTGTCAAACTAATGAAGAAAAACAAAATGAAAGAAATAGACCTAATACTAATGTTTGCTTTCCAAAATGGTAAGCCAATAACTATTTTATTAACTTGTAATTAACACAAAGAACATGCATACACTCATTGAAAGAGCCAAACTATAAATAATAGAAAGCCCATTTGTGTGGGTGCCTTGGAAAAATATTTTTTGGCCATTTACATATTTTGTACCAAAAAAATTCTTAGTCACAGTTTCTAATACAAAGGCAAAATGATTCTTTACATGGCATGAGACGATCCCTAGGAAATGTGACATATAAAGAGAATCAGGTTTTAAAAGCTTAACTCCTGTTTTAAAAGCTTTTTATTAGAACAGACATAAACAGTACTGGACATAAGCAGTACCAGAGAGAAATAGTTTCTTTTATTAGGTTAACATAAGGCCACAAATTCATCATTGGACAGTGTGTTCGTGTCATTCCTTCACTCAGTGTGTGCTATGATTTTCTGTTAATCCCTATTCTTTCCTCTCTTTCTCTCTTCTTCCTGATTTCAAGTGTTCTTTTGCAAACACTCAACGGCTATTTCTAGTAAAAATTCTGTAGTTCATAACGTTTATAAAAAACATTCCCCCTCCAAAGGACAATGAAGGAAATGAAAATAAAAAGAGAAAAAAGTGAGTATGTAACTAACAGTCTCATAGTTAAACAGTACCTAAAGTACCATCAAGATCATAGTTCTTGAGGAAGCTGAAAATTAAGAAGGAAAACCATTCTAAATATAAAAATAAAACCTAACAAAGAAGTTTGTTTAATTTATCAATTAAAGTAACTAACAGCTTTGAAGAAGTAATTAAGAACAAAAATCTTCTGTATAATGAAAATAAAAATTGCATACGGAAACCAACTGTTCTAGAAGATTATATAAGGGAAACAAAACTGCACTTTTAAGAATTAATGAACACCTAAGATTTTTTTTGGTACAAAATATGTAAATGGCCAAAAAATATTTTTCCAAGGCACCCACACAAATGGGCTTTCTATTATTTATAGTTTGGCTCTTTCAATGAGTGTATGCATGTTCTTTGTGTTAATTACAACAAGTCAATAAAATAGTTATTGGCTTACCATTTTGGAAAGCAAACATCAAGTATTATGTCAGCAGCAAGGATACTGATTTTGACGATGACAATGGGGTAGCTTTTTGTTTGTTTGTTTCAACCAAGAGAGAATTAATTTGCTAATTGAGAGCACTACATTATAAGGTGTTCTTTTTCTAGAAACTTATTTCCATTTCACTCTTCCGATACTCAAGTGAGTACACAAAACATATCTGGTGACCCAGTTCTTAGTTCACTTCGAAAGATTCCTTAGTCAGAAGTCTCTAACTTCCCACAGGCTCAGAACAAAAGAAGTGATGAGATCATCAAATCTGTATTAGAGAAAAATTTGAGACTATAAACTTTATACCCCACAGAGCTAGCAATAATTGCAACAGAGAGGTGGGGAAAATATTAGGAATCATGAAAAAAGTAATTCCTAATAGTTGAGTTCTCACTAATCACTGTCAGGAAGCCAGTGCTGATTAAAAGTGTTCAGAGGGCCATCAGAACCTGGCAGGCCAGAGGGCACTGATTTTCAATTCACAGCAGTATCATATGAGCGTTTCATTTGAAAAGTGCATGACCCAGTCCTGAAGGAATATTTTACATATTTATTAGCCTTGAACTCAACCCAGCCTTACCCGCCCCCTCCCCCTGGTCAAAAACCCCCATGATTTCGGGACATCTTTCTCAAGAAAATGTATTATCCTTTTTGTGTGACAATAAAGAAATCAACACGCTAGGTACATTGTACTTGGAGTATATTGAAATTGGAAATGGTGGTTAAGTCAAAAATGTGTAATAAACCCTAGGTTCAATCCATATACTGCAAAAAATGATAATGTACTAAAGAAGGGCTATTCAAATCACAAATAGGAAAAATGATTAAGTGTAGCTCTCAATGAGACCTCGGGTATTATTTAACTCAGAGCATCATTGACAATGTTTTAAAGCTCATGGAAAGACTCTAAGAAATTAAATTAGCCATTAGTAAACCAATGAATAAACCACCATGTAGATAGATTATACAGTGAGATATAAGAAGGTAACATTCATTTGAGAATGAGCACTTAGTGACAAATGATTTTTTTTTTGCATTTTTAAAATTCAAAATAGAACCCAAAGTACCAATCCCAAACATCGTATCTTTAATTAAAACTTGGAAATTGAACACAAATAGTTACCACTGGAACTAAGTTAACATTCATTCAATTTTCAGCAGATCATGTAGCTGAAAATTCGCTATCCTATACCTTACCTTCTTCCTCTGTAAAATGGATAAAAGAATACATAACAAATAAGGTTGCAATGGGGATTAAGTGAGCGAATATATGCAAAGTAATTACTTCGGTACCAAGTAAAAACTGAAATAATAGTACATACCATTACTCCAATTTAAAAAAATAAAAACAACTCTGCCAATACTATACACTGGCTAAACTTGATTACTTTTCATACATTTTCCTTAACCCTCTAGCATCCTTGAAAAATTCATTATCCCTGCTTTATAACAAAACAGGCACAGACAGATCCAATAGCATAGAGAATTAGTAAGTAGAGAAATTCAGATTAAAATGAATGTCTGGGGCGCCTGGATAGCTCAGTGGGTTAAGCCTCTGCCTTTGGCTCAGGTCATGATCTCAGGGTCCTGGGATCAAGCCCCGTATAGGGGTCTCTGCTCAGTAGGGAGCCTGCTTTCCCCTCTCTCTACCTGCTTCACTGCATGCTTGTGATTTCTGTCTGTCAAGCAAATAAAATCTTTAAAATAAATAAATAAATAAAATAAAATGAATGACCACAAAACCCACTTAGCTTCAACTACACCAGTGGTTCCCAAACTTCATGTAATAAAAAGCTTGGAAAGCCTGTCAAAAATAGTTGCTGGATGTGATCAACAGAGGTTCTGATTGAGAAGACTAAGGGGATAGCCATGAATTTGCATTTATAACCAGCTTACACATGATGCTGGTGCCCCTATTCGAAGGACCACATTTTGACTGAACCATACCATACAGTCTCTCTGAAAATTCAGGATAAATTGGTGGTAATTGCACCCCTCTTAGAAGGCCCTTTTTAAAAACCTGTAGACGGATATGTAGAAAGGCTAGATAATGCATCTGTATTCAATTTCATCATCTAAAAATCCAGGCTGAAGACTGGTTATAGGGCAAAATGTCTTTCCCTTTATTAAATGGAGTTCTGAATTCCCTCCCTTCAAAAACAAAAACAAAAACACTTCAAAACAATCATGGATTCCTAAATTCCCAAGTAAGCCAAATATCAGAATTTTCAGAGAAATCTCTGAACGGAATGATTTTATGAGCTATATAGTTAGAACTGAAGAATTGATAAAGTATACAAATGAGCATGATATTCATGGTAGAATGCTACTGTCTGTACTGCTCTAGATAGATAGCACACTCAACACCTGTAACGATTTCAAACGGTACTTGGTAAGGATTTTGCACTAACTATTGATTCATTCCTGTGCAGGCACTGTTATATGGATGAAGATTTCAATTACCCTAATTTAAATACTTGGAGAAAAGTATTCAACAAACTTGCTGAGTAGAAGATATTATCTTTAAAAAAAATACGTATCTAAATTTATTTTTAAGATTTTATTTATTTATTTGACAGAGAGAGATCACAAGTAGATGGAGAGGCAGGCAGAGAGAGAGAGAGAGAGAGGGAAGCAGGCTCCCTGCTAAGCAGAGAGCCCGATGCGGGACTCGATCCCAGGACCCTGAGATCATGACCTGAGCCGAAGGCAGCAGCTTAACCCACTGAGCCACCCAGGAGCCCCAAAAATACGTATCTAAATATATCTTTGGTCAAAGAACCACTGGGAGGACCAATGAAGAGAAAGTATGCAATTAATTAAATAAACAATGGTTCTTTCTGTGAAATCTGAGACAGGTCATCATGCATCACTCCTGCCCACCTGAACTCTTTTGGTGATGGGAAACTCATCAGGCTGTGTATTTTACTTCTATTTATTAGAAAGTTTTCTCATTTATTCTATGCACTTTGTCTGGGGTCCATGCAAACTCCTTCCCCAATGTAGCTTGGAGCTGATCTACAAGGCTGAAATCCTAAGCAAACATTTGCAAACCATTGGTAAGTACATCTGCCATCAACTCAGCAACTCAAAACAGGTCCACAACCATTGATTTACACCATGAATTCTGCCCTCTTGCAAAAACTCATTCCGCCTACTTGTGCCATTGGGAATTTTATAGCCTAAAAATTTGGTACCTCTTCAGTATATCAACCTTCTCATTACTTTGAAAGCAGCCATCTTCTCCTCCCCCAACTGACTGGTCTTCTCTTTCACACATTTAACTTTTTTTTTTTTTTAAGATTTTATTTATTTATTTGACAGAGATCATAAGCAGGCAGAGAGAGAGAGGAGGTAGCAGGCTCCCTGCTGAGCAGAGAGCTCGATGCGGGGTTTGATTCCAGGACGCTGGGAGCTGAAGGCAGAGGCTTTAACCCACTGAGCCACCCAGGCACCCCTCACACATTTGACTTTTCCAGTTGTCTCACCATTCCAGTTTGATGTGCTTTCCAGACACTTGAATTTTTCTCTTCTCCAGGATCACTAAATATATATTTTGAGGTATCTTAGTAACCACAATATTTTTATGTAACTGAATTTATGTAATTAATTTTTTCTCAATGTAAATCATACCCAGTATAAACTAAAATGCAGCTTATTCTCCCACTAGTATTTATAATAAGTGAAGATAGCACTACCATATGGTTTCACCTACATGTGAAATAGATAGCATGGAGGACATTAGGAGAGGGGAGGGAAAATGAAGGGGGGGCAGATCTCAGAGGGGGAGAGGATCCATGAGAGACTATGGAATCTGGGAAACAAACAGAGAGTTTTAGAGGGGAGGACTGTCTGGGGATGGGTTAGCCCAGGATGGGTATTAAGGAGGGCATGTATTACATGGAGCACTGGGTGTGTTACACAAAAAGAATGAATCATGCAACAGTACATCAAACACTAATGGTGCAAAAATTAAAAAAAAAAAAACAATGATGTACTCTATGGTGACTAACATAACATAATAAAATTAAATTAAGTAAAAGAAAATAAAAGGTAAAATTTTGTGTATTCCCTAACATTAGCACTGCTTTCTTTGGTCTAATGCTTAATTTCATGGCAGAGGTGGGAGGGAAGTCTTTCAACCATTCCAAAAATATTTTGCATTTTTCACTTGCTCTGTGTCAATGTACTTAAATGCATTTCAAAATTAGTAATACACCCACAAAAAATAGAAGAGTATACATTAATTGATACACACAGGAGTCTTCATGCTTAATCTAATTAAGCATTCTATTGTTCTTGATGGCAAAAAATTTAAAAACCTTTCCTTCTAACTTGAAAGAACTTTCCAGACAACCTGCAGCAGCAATTTTTAAATCATCTTACTTCTAACCTACACATTGTGCTATGAGGTTAAGTACAAAAGACACAAAGAAAACAAAAATATAGGAGGGCCCAGGGATGATATTGATGATATTGATTGTAAGAACAGACACAAATAAAGGGAAAAAGGACTCTGAGAACAGAGAGGATAGAAAATACCCAAGTGAACTACAAATTGTCCTGTTTTTAGGGATAGTGATTATAGCCCACGGCCATTTGGGGAATTATCTGTAAGACATTTATTATTTCTAATGTTATTTAAAGGCACTAAAAGTTGGTCTGACAAACAAACAAATAAATAAAAACATATTTAGGTTAACAATCAATAAGGATTACCCATGAATTTCCCAGCTTATTCATCTATTGCTCACTTGGCTAAGGCTCAAAGGAACCCCAAATACAAGTGAATTTTAATGAGGAAAATGAAAGAGCACAACAGTAAACGTTTGATGATGGATCAAACTGAGAATTTTGCTCTGGATTTGACACCTTTGTAAGATCCATAATAATACTAATCATAATTTTACTAAATATAACACATTTACTGAGGACTCATACTGTGACAATGTGTTTAGTATAGAAAGTCAATTACCTCATTTACAACTTGGAGCTATTAGTTAGGTCAGGGGTTGCCAAACTGGATCCTAGGGCCAAATCTGACCTACCATCTGTTTTTGTAAAAAAAAAAAAAAAAAAAAAAAAAAAAAGGAAAAGAAAAATAAGTCGTATTGGAATGCAGTCATATTCATTTACATATAGCATCTCTGACTGCTTTCACCCTACAAAGGCAGAGTCGGGTAGTTGTATCAGATCATGTATTCAGCAAAGCCTAAAATATTTGTTTATTTAGCCTGTTACAGGAAAAGTCTGCCAACTCCTGAAGGAGATGCTATCAATTTTACTTTTATTTTCAGTTGAAAAAAACTAAGGTATCCAGTCTATTGCGGTTGACCGGATTATGTTCTATGATTGTCCTTGACTGACAATAAACAGTTCATGGTCCAAGTTATAAGCATATACCAAAATGACCTTCTCAATGAGAAAGAAGATGTGTAGCTCTTCCTTCTATGCCCCACATCCTGCAGCCAACAGTGAAGTCACAATATGTGAATTTTAGAAAGCTTAAATTAATGGATGAAATTTGGATTTTGAAACATATTAATTCAATCTGAAGAACGGGAAAAATAAAGGGGACAGAGTACATTTATCTTACATATCTGCTCCTCAGAAAGTTCTTCTCTGACAGCCTTCTCTGAAGAACTATGGCAATAAATTTTCAGCCCCTGTCTCTGCATCACCCTGGTTATTTAATTAATAGCACTTCCCACAAATGTTAGCTGTCCAGTTTGTCAACTTGTTGTGTATCTTCTCCAATTTAGATGTAAGTTTCATGAGAACAAGGATTGTATCTGTCTTGTCCATCATGGTATCTCCAATGCCTAGTACTGTTAGTGCTCAAGAATACTTGAAGAATGATAGGCAGAGAAAGAGATGGGGGAAGGATAAAAAAAGAGAATAAGTCATATTCTCAATAGATAAAGACTGGGATAAAAACTTTTGGGGCAAAGGAAAAAAATGAACATAGCAAAGAAAATGCTTGCTTTGCTCTTCTATTGTTTATTGCTATAGAGTAGATAATAGAATAGATAATGGAATAGATGATAGAAAGAAAGAAAATAAGGTATCCTCAAAGAAAGACTACAGAAGGAATAATTTGTGAGCAGTATCATTCCTCTACATATCGATCAATTTCTTTCACCTAAATGAGTCATTTACAAGCAAATTCTTGCATGAAACTATCTTACGATGTAGGGGAAAACAAGAAATAGGGTTCTAAACCTATAATTCCTGAATATTAGAATTTTAAGGGACAAATTTCCATTAAGAGCTAACTAAAATTCAACTACTAAATAGGGTTTTGATCTAAAACTGAGCAAGAGTAAAATGGTTCAATAAGTCATGAAATTTTATGAAACTGGTAAAAATACTCTATCTAAATAGTAGTCCTTGAATCCAAAATGATGCTATCTTGTTTTCAGATATAATCCAGTTATCTTTGGACATCATCAAAAGTGGCAAGTTGCATGTTTGGCAACTTCTACATAGAAAAGTATTGAGAAATTTTTTTAAGTGTTTTGAGATTAGAGTCTATGTATGCTACCCCCTGATGTCCTACCACTAACACGGTGCTAAGAATGTCCATCCATGGGGTACCTGGGTGGCTCAGTGGGTTAAAGCCTCTGCCTGCGGCTCAGGTCATGATCCCAGGGTCCTGCATCGGACTCTCTGCTCAGCAGGGAGTTTGCCTCCCCTCTCTCTCTGACTGCCTCTCTGCCTACTTGTGATCTCTGTCTAATAAATAAATAAAATCTTAAAAAAAAAAAGACATCTGATTTAAAAAAAAAAAAAGGATGTCCATCCATTTAGCAAATAAATGGGTAAGTATTTCTTAGTACTACTACTCTGTAGCCCATGCTGTCACACATTGGAAGGCATGCCTCCTTCTAGGGTATCCAACTCTCATGGGGAAGGCCGGTAAGCAAACATGCTATTTCTTCAATGCAAGAACCATACAGATATAATCTCAGAGTGCTAAGAGAGGAAGAACTAAATAAACAAGGCTGTGAATGAAGATCACACAACCCACAACAAGCAAAGTCTATTCAATTTGCTACAGCACGGGGTCAGCCACCACTACTCATGTTTGGCAGAGACTCAAAGGCAGGCAGACCGAATAGCTTTCTAGTGGAGAAGAAGGGAAGGCTTCAGGTACGCCATTACTGGAGACTACTGGCATGGGGCAGTTGTAGAAGGGCTAACTATGTGATTGGTTAGGAGTTATATATTTGGCTTTCTCCAGTTGCCCCTAAGAAGCAAGGGCAAAAATAAGGAAAGCCGTCAGTTACTGGTCACCTGTACTGACTGCTGCTACGCTGACTCTGTGGGTCATTTTTATTTTTATATATGGTGTAGCCTTTGCAATTCGTGTACTCAATCACTCAAATTCATATTGATGGTGACAAAGAATTTAATTAACAAGTTGCACTCCCATTCCAAACAATTTGTACCCCAATTTCCTTCTTCTCTTACAAAGTGAATGTATCTTACATTTTTAAGGCTTCATATAAAAAGAGTCATTTGTTAGTGAAAGCTTGTTTGATTTCCAAAAAGACAAGAGTTATAATACAGAAAGATCAGTGTTACTGCAGAGAAAATTGTAAATCAATAGAGTGGACAATTCAGAAGCTTATAATAAAATTATTTTTTAACCTAAATGAACCTGACACCTCAACTCATAATAGTTATACTAGCATATTAAATGATAACATTTTAAATTTTAAAAAAAATGTTTATAGTTAACAAAGTAGGATGCTCCACCATCATCTAACAGTTATAGTCTCATATATCCCCCTTGTTCCTATAATTTCCTCCTGGAAATCCTGTGTTTTAGGGGCAGAAATCTACATTTGTTTTTTATCTTCAAAGATTTACAAAAAGAAGAAGAAGAAGAAGAAGAAGAAGAAGAAGAAGAAGAAGAAGAAGAAAGAAGAAGAAGAAGAAGAAGAAGAAGAAGAAGAAGAAGAAGAAGGGCAGCAGCAGCACAACAAAAGCCTTGTCAACTACCTAAAAACTACTTGAGCCCAGATGGTAACATGTAGGGGTATGGGGAAAAACAGTTATATGTACCACACATCCTGTTACTTGCCTCAAGAATACTTAAAATAGCAGATATTTTGCATTTTTGTTATTGAAGATGTTGCTGAAGGCTGATTTACAAGTGACAAAAATAACGCTCAAATATACTCATAGTGTGCCTTTATGCATGTATCTTCCTCACCACATATATTTTCTTTCTACTGCTCGTGTTTTAAAATGTAAAACACAATTTAATATAAATTTAATGGATCATATTCAATACAGTTTCCCAATTTTATTTATGAATTGTGCCAGTTTTTGCTGTCTTGCCTCAAATAGACTCCAGGAAATGTGTGACTTGCCACAGCTCAAGAACTTAAGTAAAAGCAAATGTGGTCTCTGATGCAAAGTCATACACTTCTCAAGTTATTATAAATTCAGAAGAAAATGATTAGTTCTGCTATTGAACAAAATATACCAGCTCATATTCAATGATCTGGGTTTCTCTATGGAATCACTTTAGGATTGCTATAGCGGGGGCTCTTAGCACTGACTATGTCATAACTACAAACCTTCATCTACCTCTAATTATCTCATATCTTCATAGTTCTCCAAAACAAGGATTGTTAACTTCAAGTTCACACATATCCTTGAAGGAGTCCATAAACCCTGAAATTTTATAGGAGGGCATATTATTTTCTTTCTTGGAGAAAGAATGCCCATCTATAATTAGATTTAAAAATGTATCAGTGACATCCAGTTGGTTGAGATATTGGGATATATCTAAATCATAACGAAGCTTATCACATAAACAAAAAGTTTTGGGATTTATACTAGATAACCAACCTATTTAAAAAAATGGCTTTAGTGGTTTTTGAGGATGTCACTAAGAGGTCTCCTCATACATCTGGTGGTGACATTTCTTCTCTTCTATCTCTGTACATTTCTTTAAGATTTAGAGACACTGGTCATTTCAAATAATATTCTATTACCATACTGAATGTTAAATTTACCAAAATATTTTCTCATTAGTGTTAACATAATTTTACATTTATCTTGTGTTTTAATTTGATATTTTTCAATTTTAAACAAAGTCATAGATTATTTTCATCTATTTATTCTTCCATTCTTTTACTCTTATCATTAGTACACAGGCAGGGTTCTTTGTTTCCAAAAACAGAATCCCTTCTAAGAAGAAATGGATTTATTAAGGGTATTAGGTAGTTTAAAGAATTTCTATCAGTCAAGGAACCAAATTTGGATGCTAGACAGAAGGAAAACTGCAATCAGAACAGAAATTCATTATTTTATAGTGAAAACACTACTATGGCTTTTGCTTATCACTTAATATGCTATGGATCAAATATCTGACAATTACAACAAACTTGAACCAGATTTTCAGCCACGTGCTCTTCCAGACCTACTCTCAGCCCTTTTCCACTTTGCTCTCTGTCTCAAGAGGCTGGTCTACCAAATTCCATTAACAAGCCAATGACCCTTATGGATTCTTCTTGGATGGACCAGAGCAGATACCAGAAGACTGGAGAAACTCACAAAGAGAGACTAGGGACAGACATCTGGTCTGAATGCAGACCCCACCTACCAACAAAAGTCTCTTAGGGGACAGTGCAGGGAATGCCCCCTAGAAGTTCAGCATTGGCTGAGAGCAGGAATCTGGTCTGACCAAACTATGAGCCCAAGGTGGCCTTAGACTGGCTGTGTAATAATGTCACAGAGACCAATTTCTGCCTACAACAGGCAAAGAGAGTCATTACATCTGACTGGACTGAAGGCAAATGTGGCTCAACCATAATAGTAGGGTGCACACAATACACATAGGAGATACCCCTGAAGCACCAGATTCTGGTGAACAGAGAACATTGCACTACAGGGCATTCAAGGATCTTCTCTTCATGGTAAAGAGAAGAGCCACTGGTTTCAAGATCAGAAGACATAACTGACTTTCCAAATAAACAGAAAGAAACACAAAGAGTTAGACAAAATGAAGAGGTAGAGGAATATTTTCCAAATAAAAGAACAGGACAAAATCATACCAATACAGCTAAATGAATGGAGATAAGCAATATGCCTGATACAGGATTCAAACTAATGGTCATAAAGATACTTACTGAGACTGAACAAAGAGTGGAGGACCTGAGTGAGATCTTCATCAAAAAGATAGAAAATTTAAAAAAGAACCAATAAAAGATGAAGAACTCAATAACTGAAATAAAGACTACACTAGAGGCAATACATAAACGAGAGGAAGAAGGAGAACAGAACAGTGAACTGAAGGAACAGGCAATCTAAACACCAAAAATAAAAAAAGAATAATAAGTAAGGTCAAGGGAACACAGAGATATCAACAAGCATAACAACATCTGCATTATAGGAATTCCAGAAAGAGAAGAGAGAGAAAAGCAGAAAGACAATTTATATGAAGAAGTAATAGGTGAAACTTTCCTAATCCTGAGGAAAAAAAAAATAAAAGACATCCAGATCCAGGAGGCGCAGCGAGCCCTCAACAAAATCAACCCAAGGAGGTCTACAGCAAGATTTATAATAATTAAAATAGCAAAAAGTAGTGGAAAAGAGAATTTTTAAAGCACCAAGCAAAGAGAAAACAGTTACCTACAAGGGAACTTTCATAAAGCTTCAGCTGATTTATTGGCAGAATCTATGCAGGCCAAAAGAGAGTGGCATGATATGAAAGGAAAAAAAATGCAATTAAAAATACTCTATCCAGAGGGGGAGGAGTCAAGATGGCGGAGAAGTAGCAGGCTGAGACTACTTCAGCTAGCAGGAGATCAGCTAGATAGCTTATCTAAAGATTGCAAACACCTGAAAATCCATCGGCAGATCGAAGAGAAGAACAGCAATTCTGGAAACAGAAAAACAACCACTTTCTGAAAGATAGGACCGGCGGAGAAGTGAATCCAAAGCGATGGGAAGATAGACCTCGGGGGGAAGGGCCGGCTCCCGGCAAGCGGCGGAGCAACAGCACACAAAATCAGGACTTTTAAAAGTCTGTTCCGCTGAGGGACATCGCTCCAGAGGCTAAACCGGGGCGAAGCCCACGCAGGGTCAGCGTGGCCTCAGGTCCGGCAGGGTCACAGAAGGATCGGGGGTGTCTGAGTGTCGCAGAGCTTGTGGGTATTGGAACGGGAAAGCCAGCTACAGAGACAGAGCCAACAGTAAGCTCTCAGCTCAGGGTTACCTTGAACTGGTCGCAGTCTCGGTGAGCTCGGAGCGCGGCCCGAGGTCAGGCAGACGGGAGTAACTGGGCACTGTTCTCTGAGGGCGCACTGAGGAGTGGGGCCCTGGGCTCTCGGCTCCTCCGGGCTAGAGACCAGGAGGCCGCCATTTGTATTCCCGTCCTCCAGAACTCTATGGAAAGAGCTCAGGGAACAAAAGCTCCTGAAAGCAAACCGGAGCGGATTACTCACCCTGGCCCCTGCTAAGGGCAGTGCAATTCGGCCTGGGGCAAAGACACTTGAGAATCACTACAACAGGCCCCTCCCCCAGAAGATCAACAAGAAATCCAGCCGATACCAAGTTCACCTACCAAGGAGTGCAGTTTCAATACCAAGGAGAGAAGCAGAATTCCAGAGGAGGAGAAAACAAAGCACGGAACACATGGCTTTTTCCCTGTGATTTTTTTTAGCCTTGCAGTTAATTTAATTTTTTTCTCGCGTTCTGGTAAAATTTTTTTTTTAACTTTTACCTTTTTTTTTTAACGTTTTTAACCAGTTTATCTAATATGCATATTTTTTCTTTTTTATATGTTTCTTATTTGTTTTCTTTTTTTAAATTCTTTTCTTTTTTTTTCTTTTTTCTTTCTTCCTTTTTGAACCACTTTTTATCCCATTTCTCCCTCCTCACGATTTGGGATCTCTTCTAATATGGGTAAAGCATATTTTCCTGGGGTTGTAGCCACCCTTTTAGTATTTTACTTGCTCCTTCATATACTCTTATCTGGACAAAATGACAAGAAGGAAAAATTCAACACAAAAAAAAGAACAAGAGGCAGTACCGAAGGCTAGGGGCCTAATCGATACAGATATTGGTAATATGTCAGATCTAGAGTTCAGAATGACGATTCTCAAGGTCCTAGCAGGGCTCGAATAAGGCATGGAAGATATGAGAGAAACCCTCTGAAGAGATATAAAAGCCCTTTCTGAAGAAATAAAAGAACTAAAATCTAACCAAGTTGAAATCAAAAAAGCTATTAATGAGATGCAATCAAAAATGGAGGCTCTCACTGCTAGGATAAATGAGGCAGAAGAAAGAATTAGTGATATAGAAGACCAAATAACAGAGAATAAAGAAGCTGAGCAAAAGAGGGACAAACAGCGACTGGACCACTAGGGGAGAATTCGAGAGATAAGTGACACCATAAAATGAAACAACATTAGAATAATTGGGATTCCAGAAGAAGAAAAAGAGAGGGGAGCAGAAGGTATACTGGAGAGAATTATTGGGGAGAATTTCCCCAATATGGCAAAGGGAACGAGCATCAAAATTCAGGAGGTTCAGAGAATGCCCCTCAAAATCAATAAGAATAGGCCCAAACCCCGTCACCTAATAGTAAAATTTACAAGTCTCACTGACAAAGAGAAAATCCTGAAAGCAGCCCAGGAAAAGAAGTCTGTAACATAGAATGGTAAAAATATTAGATTGGCAGCAGACTTATCCACAGAGACCTGGCAGGCCAGAAAGAGCTGGCATGATATATTCAGAGCACTAAATGAGAAAAACATGCAGCCAAGATAACTATATCCAGCTAGGCTATCATTGAAAATAAAAGGAGAGATTAAAAGCTTCCAGGACAAACAAAAACTGAAAGAATTTGCAAACGCCAAACCAGCTCTACAGGAAATACTGAAAGGGGGCCTCTAAGCAAAGAGAGAGCCTAAAAGTGGTAGATCAGAATGGAACAGAGACCATATACAGTAAAAGTCACCTTACAGGCAATACAATGGCACTAAATTCATATCTCTCAATAGTTACCCTGAATGTTAATGGGCTAAATGCCCCTGTCAAAAGACACAGGGTATCAGAATGGATAAAAAAACAAAACCCATCTATATGTTGCCTCCAAGAAACTCATTTTAAGCCCGAAGACACCTCCAGATTTAAAGTGAGGGGGTGGAAAAGAATTTACCATGTTAATGGACATCAGAAGAAAGCAGGAGTGGCAATCCTTATATCAGATCAATTAGATTTTAAGCCAAAGACTATAATAAGAAATGAGGAAGGACACTATATCATACACAAGGGTCTGTTCAACAGGAAGATCTAACAATTTTAAATATCTATGCCCCCAACGTGGGAGCAGCCAACTATATAAACCAATTAATAACAAAATCAAAGAAACACATCAACAATGATACAATAATAGTAGGGGACTTTAACACTACCCTCACTGAAATGGACAGATCATGCAAGCAAAAGATCAGCAAGGAAATAAAGGCCTTAAACGACACACTGGACCAGATGGAAATCACAGATATATTCAGAACATTTCATCCCAAAAAATAGAAATGGAAGGAAAACTTTCAAACTCATTTTATGAGGCCCGCATCACCTTGATCCCAAAACCAGACAAGGATCCCATCAAAAAAGAGAGCTATAGACCAATATCCTTGATGAACATAGATGCGAAAATACTCAACAAAATACTAGCCAATAGGATTCAACAGTACATTAAAAGGATTATTCACCACGACCAAGTGGGATTTATTCCAGGGCTGCAAGGTTGGTTCAACATCCGCAAATCAGTCAATGTGATACAACACATCAATAAAAGAAAGAACAAGAACCATATGATACTCTCATTAGATGCTGAAAAAGCATTTGACAAAGTAGAGCATCCCTTCCTGATCAAAACTCTTCAAAATGTAGGGATAGAGGGCACATACCTCAATATCATCAAAGCCATCTATGAAAAACCCACCGCAAATATCATTCTCAATGGAGAAAAACTGAAAGCTTTTCCACTAAGGTCAGGAACACGGCAGGGATGTCCATTATCACCACTGCTATTCAACATAGTACTAGAGGTCCTAGCCTCAGCAATCAGACAACAAAAGGAAATTAAAGGCATCCAAATCGGCAAAGAAGAAGTCAAATTATCACTCTTCGCAGATGATATGATACCCTATGTGGAAAACCCAAAAGACTCCATTCAAAAACTGCTAGAACTTATACAGGAATTCAGTAAAGTGTCAGGATATAAAATCAATGCACTGAACTCAGTTGCATTTCTTTACACCTACAGCAAGAAAGAAGAAAGAGAAATGAAGGAGTCAATCCCATTTACAATTGCACCCAAAACCATAAGATACCTAGGAATAAACCTAAGCAAAGAGGCACAGAATCTATACTCAGAAAACTATAAAGTACTCATGAAAGAAATTGAGGAAGACACAAAGAAATGGAAAAATGTTCCATGCTCCTGGATTGGAAGAATAAATATTGTGAAAATGTCTATGCTACCTAAAGCAATCTACACATTTAATGCAATTCCTATCAAAGTACCATCCATCTTTTTCCAAGAAATGGAACAAATAATTCTAAAATTTATATGGAAGCAGAAAAGACCTCGAATAGCCAAAGGGATATTGATAAAGAAAGCCAACGTTGGTGGCATCACAATTCCGGACTTCAAGCTCTATTACAAAGCTGTCATCATCCAGACAGCATGGTACTGGCACAAAAACAGACACATAGATCAATGGAACAGAATAGGGAGCCCAGAAATAGGCCCTCAACTCTATGGTCAACTCATCTACGACAAACCAGGAAAGAATATCTAATGGAAAAAAGACAGCCTCTTCAATAAATGGTGTTGGGAAAATTGGACAGACACATGCAGAAAATTGAAATTGGACCATTTCCTTACACCATACACGAAAATAGATTCAAAATGGATGAAGGACCTCAATGTGACAAAGGAACCCATCAAAATCCTTGAGGAGAACACAGGCAGCAACCTCTTCGACCTCAACCGCAGCAACATCTTCCTAGGAACATCGCCAAAGGCAAGGGAAGCAAGGGCAAAAATGAACTATTGGGATTTCATCACGATCAAAAGCTTTTGCACAGCAAAGGAAACAGTTAACAAAATCAAAAGACAACTGACAGAATGGGAGAAGATATTTTCAAATGACATATCAGATAAAGGACTAGTGTCCAAAATCTATAAAGAACTTAGCAAACTCAACACCCAAAGTACAAATAATCCAATCAAGAAAAGGGCATAGGACATGAACAGACATTTCTGCAAAGAAGACATCCAGATGGCCAACAGACACATGAAAAAGTTCTCCATATCCCCCGGCATCAGGGAAATACAAATCAAAACCACAATGAGATATCACCTCACACCAGTCAGAATGGCTAAAATCAACAAGTCAGGAAATGACAGATGCTGGCGAGGATGCGGAGAAAGGGAACCCTCCTACACTCTTGGTGGGAATGCAAGCTGGTGCAGCCAGTCCGGAAATCAGCATGGAGGTTCCTCAAAATGTTGAAAATAGAACTGCCCTATGACCCAGCAATTGCACTATTGGGTATTTACCCTAAAGATACAAACGTAGTGATCCAAAGGGGACGTGCACCCCAATGTTTATAGCAGCAATGTCCACAATAGCCAAACTATGGAAAGAACCTAGATGTCCATCAACAGATGAATGGATCAAGAAGATGTGGTATATATACACAATGGAATACTATGCAGCCATCAAAAGAAATGAAATCTTGCCATTTGCGACAACATGGATGGAACTAGAGCGTATCATGCTTAGCGAAACAAGTCAAGCAGAGAAAGACAACTATCATATGATCTCCCTGATATGAGGAAGTGATGATGCAACATGGGGGCTTAAGTGGGTAGGAGAAGAATCAATGAAACAAGATGGGATTGGGAGGGAGACAAACCATAAGTGACTCTTAATCTCACAAAACAAACTGAGGGTTGCTGGGGGGAGGGGTTTTGGGAGAGGGGTTGGGATTATGGACATTGGGGAGGGTATGTGTTTCGGTGAGTGCTGTGAAGTGTGTAAACCTGGTGATTCACAGACCTGTACCCCTGGGGATAAAAATATATGTTTATAAAAAATAAAAAATTAAAAAAAAATACTCTATCCAGTAAAGCTATCATTCAGAATAGAAGGAGGGACAAAGAGTTTTCTAGACAAGCAAAAGTTAAAGGAATTCATCACCCTTAAGCCAGCCTTACAAGAAACATTAAAGGGGATTCTTTGAGTGGAAGTAAGTCCATAATCAGGGAGAAATTTAGAAAGAAAAAAAAATACACAGAGACATGCAAACATAATATAAGTACATTAATCACTTATAAAACAAGTATAGATTAAAGCTAAATGTCATTAAATCAATTATATCTATAAAAATCAGTCGAGGGATTCATAAAATAAAAGGATATAAGGTATGACATCATATACATAAAATGTAGTGAAAAGGCAAATAGAAATTAAATGCTTTTAGAATAGGTTCAGACAGTTTAGAATTGGTTCACTCAGTTAAGCAACTGACTCTTCCTTTCAGGTTATAATCTCATGGTCATGAGATCAAGCCCTACATAGGAATCTGTGCTTAGCATCGAGTCCACTTACATTCTCTCCCTCTCTCTACTCCTCATTCCTGCTCTCTTTCTTTTTCTCTCTCAAATAAATAAATAAAACTTAAAAAAAATAGAATGGGTTTAGACTTAAGTGACCATCATCCTCATATAGACAGCTATATGCATAAGATGTTATATATACACCTAATGGCTACCATAAATCAAAAACCTTTAAGAGATATACAAAAAATAGAGAAAGGAATCCAAGCATATCTCTAAAGAAAGTCATCAAACCATAAGGGAAGAAAGTAAGAGAAGGGAGAGAAAAGAAATATAAAAACACAATTAAAAAAAAAAAAAGTAGAAAAAAATGGCAGTCAGTATGTACCAATCAACAATGACATTGCATATTAATGGACTACATGCTCCATCAGAAGACACAGGGTAATGGAATACATAAAAAAGAAGACCCATCTATTCGCTGCTTACAAGAGACTTATTCCAAATCTAAAGACACATACTGATGAAAAGTGAGGGTATAGAAAAACATTCATCATGCAGATGGAAATAAAATGAAAGCCAGGCAACAGTATTTATACTGGACAAAACAGACTTTAAAATGAACACTATTACAAGACATAAAGAAGAACCCTACATAATCATAAAGGTTACAATCCAACAAGAACATATAATAATTATAAATATGCACCCGACGTTGGAACACCCTCTTACATAAAGTGACAAGTAACAGACATTAAAGGAAGAAATTGATAGCAATACAATAATAGTAGGGAACATTAACACCCCACTTACATCAATGGACCTTTAATCCAGACAGAAAATCAATGAGGAAACAGTGGCTTTGAATGACACATTGAACCAGATGGATATAACAGATATATTCAAAACATTCCATACCAGAACAGCAGGATAGGGTCACCTGGGTAGCTCAGTGGGTTAAAGCCTCTGCCTACGGCTCAAGTCATGATCTCAGGGTCCTGGGATTGAGCCCCGCATTGGGCTCTCTGCTCAGCGGAGAGTCTGCTTCCCCTTCTCTGTCTCTGCCTACCTCTCTGCCTACATGTGATCTCTCTCTGTGTCACATAAATTAAAAAAAATCTTTAAAAAATTTAAAAAAAAAAACAAACAAAAAAATAGTAGGATACACGTTCTTTTAAAGGGCACATGGAACATTATCCAGAATAGACAGCATGTTAGGCCACAAAACAAGTCTCAACAAATTCAAAAAGGTTGTAATCACATCATGCATCTTTTCTGACTACAATGGTATGAAACTAAAAATCAAGCACATATACACAAAGAAAAATCTGGGAAGAACACAAATACAGGGAGGTTAAATAATATGCTACTAAACAATGAATGGGTCAACCAAGAAATCAAACTCAAAGAAGAAATTAAAAACTACATGAGACATATGAAAATGAACATACAATTGTACAAAATATTTGGATGCAGCAAAAACTGTTCTAAGAGGGAAGATTTTAGGAATATAAGCCTACTTTAAGAAGAAGGAAAAATCTCAAGTAAACAACCAAAGCTTGCACTGAAAGGAACTAGAAAAAGATGAATAAACAAAGCTCAAAACCAGTAGAAGGAAGAAAACAATAAAGATTAAATTTGAAACAAATGAAGGAGAGACTAAAAAATAAAAATAAATCAATAAAATGAAGAACAAGTTTCTTGAGAAGAACAATAAAACTGACAAACCTTTAGCCAGTCTTGCAAAAATAAAAAGGAACTCAAATAAATAAAATTAGAAATGAAAGAGAAGAAATAATACCATAGACATACAAAGAATTATAGGAGAATTTTATAAAAAATTACATGCTAACAAATTGGACAACTTAGGAAAAATGAATAAATTCCTAGAAACATATAACCTCCCAAAATTCAATCAGGAAGAATTATAAAATTTGAACAAACCAATTAAATTGAGTCAGTAATCAAAAAATTCCCAGGTGAAAGTTCTGGACAAGATGGCTTCACAGCTGAATTCTACCAAACCTGTGAAGAGTTAACACCAATTCTTCTAAAACTACTTCAATAAAAAGAAAACAAAGGAAAACTTCCAAATTCACTTTATCAGCATTATCCTGACACTAAAACCAGATACACACCAAAAAAGAAAGAAAGAGAGAGAGAATACAGCACAGTACCTCTGATGAACATAGATGCAAAAATCCTTGACAAAATATTAGCAAACTGAATCTAACAACACATTTTAAAAACTCGTTTACAACAGTCTAGTGGGATTTATTCCAGGGACATAGGGATGGTTCAATATTAACAAATCAATCAACGTTATACATCACATTTACAAGAGAAAGGATAAAAATGACATGATCATTTTAAGAGATGTAGAAAAAGCGTTTGACAAAATACAACATCCACTCAAGATAAAAACCCTCAATAAAGTAGGTTTAGAGAGAACATACTTCAGTGTAAGGGCCTTATATGAAAACCCACAGCTAACATCAGACTTAATTGTGAAAAACTGAGGGCTATTTCTCTAACATCAGGAACAAGACAAGGACGTCCACTCTCACCACTTTGATTCCACATAGTACTGGAAGTCCTAGTCATAGCAATTAGACAACAAAAAGAAATAAAAGGCATCCAAACTGGTAAGGAAGAACTAAAAGTTTCACTATCTGCAGATGATATTATACTGTATATAGAAAATCCTAAAGACTCGACCAAAAAACTACTAGAGCTGGCAAATGAATTAAGTAAAGTCACAGAATAAAAAATTAATCCATAGAAATCTGCTGCATTTCATTTCTATATACTAATAATGGAATAGCAAAAAGAGATAGCAAGAAAACAGTCCCATTTTCTTTTTAAAATTTTATTTATTTATTTATTTGACAGACAGAGATCACAAGTGGGCAGAGAGACAGGCAGAGAGAGAGGAAGGGAAGCAGGCTCCTGGCCAAGCAGAGAGCCTGATGCAGGGCTCGATCCCAGGACTCTGGGATCATGACCTGAGCTGAAGGCAGAGGCTTTAATCCACTGAGCCACCCAGGTGCCCCAACAGTCCCATTTTCAATGGGACACCAAAAGGAGTAAAATACCTAAGAATAAATCTAATCAAGGAAGTTAAAGACATGTACTTTGAAAATTGTGAAACACCGATGAAAGTCAAGATGACAGAAATAGAAGGAAAGATAGTCCATGCCAATGGATTGAGAGAACAGATATTATTAAAAAGTCTATACTATTCAAAGCAATCCACAGTTAACAATGCAATCGTTAGCAAAATACCAACAGCATTTTTCACAAAATAGCATAAATGGCACTAAAATTTGTATGGAACCAAAGAAGGCCCTGAATAGCCAAAAAAATTTTGAGAAAGAAGAACAAAGCAAACAATTATATGGTCAATTAATCTTCAACAAAGTAGGAATGAATATCCAACAGGGGTAGGGAACAATCACAAATGGTGTTAAGAAAACTGGACAGCAATATGCAAATTAGAAAAAAAGAAGAAGAAACTGGGCACTTTCTCATATAATACCCCCAAAAAACTTTTAAAATGGATTAGAAACTTAAATATGAGACTTTAAACCATAAAGTTCCTAGAAGAAAACATAGGCAATAATTTCCTTGACATCAGCAGTAGAAACATTTTTCTACATATGTCCCTTTTGTCAAGGGAAACAAAAGAAAAATTAAATCACTGGGACCACACCAAAATAAAAAATTTCTGCACAGAGAAGGAAACAATCAACAAAACAAAAAGACCACCTACAGAATAGATATTTGCAAGTGATAAATCTGATAAGGAGTTAATTTCCAAAGTACACAAAGAACTTGTATAGCTCCATGCCAAAAACACAAAAAATCCAATGAAGAAATGGGCAGAGGATATGAATAGATATTTTTCCAAAGAAGACATACAGATGGCCAACAAACATATGAAAAGATGCTTAGCATCACTCATCAACAGAGGAATACAAATCAATGCCACAGTGACATATCACCTCACACCTGTCAGAATGGCTAAATTTAAAACACAGAAAACAAGTGTTGGTGAGGATTTGGGAAAAAGGAACCCTCTTTACAGGTTTGCACTCTTTTTTTAAGATTTTAAGTATTTATTTGACAGAACACAAGTAGGCGGAGAGGCAGGCAGATGGAGAGGGAGAAACAGGCTCTCTACTGAGCAGAGAGCCCAACATGGGGCTCAATCCCAGGATCCTGGGATCATGACCTAAGCCGAAGGCAGCTGCTTAACCAACTGAGCCACCCAGGAGCCCTGGGGTTTGCACTCTTGATGGGAATGCAAAAGTTGTCTAGCCACTGTGAAAAACAGTATGGAGTTTTCTCAAACAATTAAAAAAAAGAATTATCATGTGATGCAGTAATTCCACTATAGGTATTTACCCAAAGAAAATGAAAACATGAATGCAAAAAGATATATGCACTGTTATGTTTATAGCAGCATTATTTATAATAGCCAAGGCATGGAAGCAACCCAAGTTGTCTATCCATAGGGGAATGGATCAAGAAATATGTGTATATATGTACAGTGGAATACTATTCAGTCAAAAAAATAATGAGATCTTGTCATTTGAAGTAACATGAATGGAACTAGAGAGTATAATGCTGAGAAAATAAGCCCGTCACAGAAAGACAAATACCATATGATTTCTCTCATATGTGGAACTTAAGAAACAAAACAAATGAGCAGAGGGAAAAGAAGAGAGAGATAGAAACCAAGAAACAGATTATTAACTATAGAGAACAAAGTGACGGTCACCAGAGGGAAGGCGGATGGGAGATGGATGAAACGTGTGGTGGAGATTCAGGAGTGCATTTATCATGATGAACACCAGGCATGTATGGAAGTGCCGAGTCACTACAAGGCACCTAAAACTAATATAACACTGTATGCCAATTAATCGGAATTAAAGTAAAAATTTATGAATATATCTAAAAAAGAAATGTGAACCAGGGAAAAAAGAAAAACAAAAAATAAAATAAACTCTTAAATATAGAGAACAAACTTGTGATTGTTAGAGGGAAGGTAGATGTGGCAATGGGTGAAACAGGAGAAGGATATTAAGAGTACACTCATCTTCATAAGTACTGAGTAATGTATAGAATTGTTGAATTGTTGTATAGCACATGTGAAACTAATATAACACTGCATGTTAATTACACTGGAATTCTAAAAATTACATTTGGCTGTTTGGGAATTTCTTTTTTTAAAGATTTTATTTATTTACTTGATGAAGAGGCAGGCAGAGAGAGGGGAAAGTAGTCTTCCTGCTGAGCAGAGAGCCCGATGCGATGCGGGGCTTAATCCCAGGACCCTGAGATCATGACCAGAGCCGAAGGCAGAGCCTTAACCCACTGAGCCACCTTGGCACCCCTGTTTGGGAAATTTGATAGTACATTATTTTCAGCCACCCTTGTGACTACAGATACACTCAACTCAAAACCCGGTTAACTAAAACAAAAGTTTTTCACAAGTGTACAAAAAAAATTTCAGAAAATAAATCAACATACTCCACTATCACCTTTATTTTTCTAATTCAATTTCTGAATTCTTGAAGCTTCAGCTCAATTTTCGACGTTTTCCTGAATCTTTCCGTAACCATCAGAGTTAGTAATGATTATACTAGACCATCTTTTACTTGGTTTTATTCCACCTCTGTAAGTTGAGGGCAAATCAAGACATTCCCAGCTAACTAAAAACCTTATATTTCAAATCCACAGTCTTTAAATATGAATTTAGAATTTACCTTGGAGGGAGGAATCCCAATTTTTTTAATGTTCATAAATGTAAATACCTCCTTTTTTATTTTCAGAGTGGAGTATTTATTACACATATACTATATGAGCTCATTTGGATTATCTTTCATTCTACATTTTTCACATTAATCACAACTGGATTACATTACTCACACTCCAAAATGTTGAAAGTAACATACAGGAATATGTTCTAAATTCTTTTCCAAAATATGTGGTGTTTTTTTTTTCCCCCTTTCCTTAGTGTTAGCAAAACATTTCCAAACTGTCTACAGTTTTTGCTAGAGTTTTTTAATGCAGTATCTTGAATAAGCAATTTTTGGAAGATATATCAAAGGGTTAAAGTTTCAATAAAAGAAAATATTCTTTTATAGCAAGTTGTATTCTTCCATTTGTCATTCATTTTATGAAACTTCACCTTCCGCGAGTACTGGTTTTAGGGGACTGCCAATTGATTTTCTCAGGTTTGGTAGCATGGCCTACAGTTGCCCTCTGAACTTCATGTATCACTTCCTTAGGTGGGTAAGAGCATTCATTTTGAATTGCTTAGTTGTAGAGGCTGAATGTGTCACTAATAAGGGCTGCAGGAGTCACATGTGGAACTCCAAGGTTATGTATAGTTTGGCTGCGTGGACAGCCAGCCCCTCGCTATAGCTCTTTAAAAAAAACTGTCATGTCCTACTGTGCTTATAAATTGATCCACCTAAAGACTTCAAGGACCTCAAAATAACAAGTGGGCGGGTAAGGTGGTGTTTCAAAATCCTTAGGTGCCACCTACCCTCAAGGAATAATAGAATCCTCTAGGAGAGTTATTTGAGAACTCCATGATATATTTTATTATGTCCCCGCCCTTACTGTTAAAACATCTGTTAACACAGGGGCACCTGGGTGGCTCAGTGGGTTAAAGCCTCTGCCTTCAGCTCAGGTCACGATCCCAGGATCCTGGGATAGGGCCCCACGGCGAGCTCTCTGCTCAGCAGGGAGCCTGCTTCCTCCTCTCTCTCTCTGCCTGCCTCTCTGCCTACTTGTGATCTCTCTCTCTCTGTCAAATAAATAAAATCTTTAAAAAAATTAAAATAAAACTTCTGTTAACACAATGTTCACCTATAATATGCATTTAATATGGATTTGTACATTTCATAAGGACTTTCCTTGAATCTATCGCTTTCTTGGCAATCTCAGATTTCTTTCTTTCTGTGAAAACACATCTCCATGCTATGCCTCACTGGCAAGAGAGTCATGTTTTTTTCAATAAACCATATGTTGAGGTACTTCCTAATATATATCTTTCAATAATTTCAAGTGTTAGTATTTTGGTTGCTTGGTTACATTAATGTTTTTAAAAAAGTAAACTTTCATACACTCTCACTATGCACTTAATAACTTTTTTATTAAAATCAATAGTGTATTCTATTCTGAGCGGATTCATTGGCAGCAAAAATTTGACAGAAAAATTCTGCATATTAGTGTATCACTTTCAACTAAATCCAGATTGATCCAGTGCATTTACATTAAGAGTTCTTCATGGAAAGCAATGGAGCTGAACCCAAATTAAGAATGCTCCATTGCTTTCTAAGAAGTAGAGTCATAAAAAATTATTATATTTAAAATCAGGGGCCTCTTTCACCTCCTACCTCCCTACAATGGTACATGCACCGTCCTTAACCCCAGACAGTTCCACATTTTTTCTTGTTCTCATGGAGTATTTCTGAAATATATTGAAGAGGAAGCTGAGGTCTGGTAAAAAAACCCGATGATTACTGTTACAAATAATAGTTAACATAAAAAAAGAAATTGAAAATGTCTTTTTGTTATTACTATGACTTTTTGTTAAGGTTCTTATCATCTGGCATGTCTACCATCCTACTTGTGTGCAACAACTGAGATGACACTGCAGGACTACTATTAGAGGGGGGAAAAACAGCTCCAAGTTACGGCTGTGGGTTATACTGAGCTGCTCACCACCTAATGCTCATTCTCTCTTGCATCAGGGAGCACACATTAGAACCTAGAAAGTGGTTGAGAGGAGATATATAATTGGAGAGTAATCAAAGAAGAAATAAGGTCTCTGAAAAAAATGCCTGGCTTAACATAATGTTAAAATCAATCATTTGGACCTAATCAGCATCACATTTGAACCAAATTAAGTGACAGAGCTGGCTATAATTTATCTAGTTAAGTATTCTCATATGTGTAGCAAGATGCTCTTCACAATGGGTGAAGATATAGCCAAATAATATATTAAAAGTCAGAGAATCATTAGACTATTTTAATTGAAAATGTCTTGGGGCGCCTGGGTGCTTCAGTGGGTTAAAGCCTCTGCCTTCGTCTTAGGTCATGATCCCAGGGTTCTGGGCTGCTTCCCCCCCTTTCTCTTCCTGCCTGACTACTTGTGATCTCTATCTGTCAAATAAATAAAATCTTTTAAAAAAATAAAAAGAAAAGAAAATGTCTTTAAATACCATCTTGTCCTAATATGTTAACCAGTCATCTTTTGTTCAAGTGAAACCAAAGAATAAATAAATTCATGGCTGATCAGGTTGAGAAGAATGAGAACTTCTTAGGGCATTTCTCTTTTTAACAAGGACTGCTTCATTGAAACTGTTGCAATAGCATTGTTGAGGAGAATTTTTTGAAAATATGTACAGAATTTTAAAGATTTTTTTTTTTTTTTTTTTTTTTGAGAAAGAGTGTGAGAGAGAGAGAGTGATCAGGGGGAGGGGTAGAAGGCGAGAGAGAGAATCTCAAGCAGACTCTCTGGGGAGTGTAGGACCTGTAGTGGGGCTCGATCTTACAACCCTTAGACCATAACCTGAGCTGAAATCAGAGTTGGACCCTTAGCCGACTGAGCCACCCAGGTGTCCCAAAAATGTATTGAATTTTAAAGTCAATAAGAAATATCAAATCGTATTAATAATTCATGATTACAAAAAATACTGAGCTACAATAGTCACAGACATAACTTGTATTAAAATTACTCTCTTCAGTTATCAGGCTTTAGTAAGCATTACCAAAATTATTTATAATTAATTTTAAACCAAACTAAGATTCAGGAAATCTTATTATTGTGTTTAAGATACTAAGACTTTTAAAATGTGACTGCAGTTTTGTATCTATAGATAAATATATCATATTGTTCCTCTCAAGTCTAAAAAATAAAATGTGGTGCCTTGGCTACAGAATTTTGGATTCTTATTATGTTAGGCAACAAAACCAAGTGTGACCAAGAGAGTCCTCCAAGAATAGACCTCATAAAATAAAAAGTAATGTTAGAGATTCCAGTATTGACATAAATCAGAGGGGTTGACCTCAATGTATAGTGCACCCAAATAGCATTGGCCAGTGAGGAGGAAATAACTTGGACCAGATTCAACAGAGAAGCCAAGTATAGTTGATAGTCTTGGTTTTGGTTGGCCAGTATCCATTCAAACTTCTTTGGTATGCAGCACCACTATATAGTTTGCAGGGTTATTTTCTTCCCACCGTGTGTGACCTTGCTGGATGTCAGTTAGGGAGACCTGCCTCAGGGTGCCTGGGTAGCTCTGTCGGTTGAGTGTTGGACTCCTGATTTCCTCTCACAATCTCAGGGTCATGAGCTTGAACCCCAGTTCAGGCTCACACTCAGCTTAGAGTTTGCTTGAGAATCTCTTTCTCCCTCTCTTTCTCCTTCTTCCCCTCCCCTGGCTCATGTACTCTGTCTCTCTAAAATAAATAATCTTTTTATAAAAAGCAGGGTGGGGCAACCTGCCTTAATCTGGCCAAAGGGGAAGACACAGACCAATCTAGACCAATCTGCACACAAATTAACTTTAAATTCACTCTCTAAGGAACAGAGCTCAGGACTGCAAGGGTAAAAAATATGTACACCTGATTCATTCCAATTATGGTGATATCTTGAACCAACAAGCCATCAGTTCTACAGCATCTAGCCTCAAAACTGCTTTTTCTCAGACCTTGTCCTATAGCTTTTTGTCTATGTGTGAGATACAGCTATATTCTTCTGATAAATATGTCTTCATCTCATTCTTACACTAGCTCAAATAAGTTCCTGTCATTTTTATCCAAAGAGCCTAATTGTTTCACTGAGAGGCTGTTTGAGTCCAAAACTGATCTCCAAGTAGGAGGAGGAGATGCTGATAGCCTATGTCAGTATCAAAATGAAGCTGCATCAAACTCAGTTCTGTCAAGGCTCAACATCAAAAAAGTTTACTCCAGGGAAAAATGCACATGCGCAGAACAGCTAGCAGGAACCACACTTTTACGTGAGTGGTTGTGTTGTCCTTACAGAAAAATCAACCTCCTCAAAATAGCAAGCCAGCCAGAAACAAAGATGCTACAAACTGGCCTCGTGGCCAGAGGACCACAGGATATTAGTGACCACATGGACTAAATGAAGTTCAGCACAAGGGACCAAAGAAGAAGGTAGAGGTGTTCTGTAGCTCAGGGCCCTCCTGGTCATCAGGGCTAATCTTGGCATAGCTGCCCTAGATCTACATTAACAGGACTGATCACAGGGTTACCCATTCCTGGCACCCAAGTAGTCAATAAAGTTTTTACTCTAGTCAGGAATGGCCCAGAGTCTGGGCAAAGCTGTACCAGGTCCGCAGTCTGGAGTGACTAGAAAAAGCTGGGATGGTTTCCTAAGAAAGGAAGATGATTTGCTAAGAGTGGAGAAAGTCAGTGATAAGCTGTGCCTTGAGCTAAAAAAAAAAGTTTAAATATATCTTCTACCACGTTTCTTGGTATTTCCCAAAATATTATCTCTCTGCATTTGAATTCACTCTTCTTTCTTCTTGGGATGTCCTTTCTTTTATTTTTACAGGGTAAGATGTTTTGTTGGGTTTTTTTTGTATATTATATCCAGTTCAAGTACAATGTATCTTCCAAGGAGAATTCTTGGCACTATAAATAGGCTCATGATATTTTTACATAATTCTAATCTTAATTATTTATTCCTCCTACAGGAAGGCATGGACAATTTCCAATTAATATATGGACTTGTGCAATGTGCCCTGCACATCACAGGCATACAGAAAATAGTTGTTGAATGAATGAATGCCAAGTTCAGGAAAGATGCAAATCTCTCTCTGGCTGAAATTATTTAGATCTCTCTTTAATGTTTTAAGCATTCGTAAGAAATGTTTCAGCTAGAAATTAAACTCCATTAGCATCAGAGGCACTGTCTGCCCTCCTTTACACACAAAACTAATTCTGGTAATGATGGAAAAGAACTCCTTCCAGGATAAGGAGAAAGGGGAAATAAACAAACAAACAAAAATACAGTACAGAGGAATAGAGGGAAAAGGAAGTGTATGTCTCACAATTCATCTATGGAATATACTACTACATTTCTTAGGTATTCCTCTCTGGTATATAGATGGAGTAAAACAAGGCACTTTAGTTTGCATTTGGAAAATAATGCATAAGAATATCAGTAGCAATGAAAAAAGAAAATGTGTTTAAGGGCTCCAGAACCAAGGATGGGAGAGGAGGAGTCTAGATTCTCCGTGATTGATGACTGTCCTCTGCTTCATCGGATGGCTCTTTACTCCAGATTTAAGGTTTGAAAAGAAATTTTTTCCCTCTAATTCCTGAAGTACCAGCTTCCAGTGCCCAGAGCCACCAGCATCATCTTCTTAAGAACGACTTCTTTCTCAATAATGAAGAATAATAAGGGTACATATCTGAAAGTATTCCATTTGGAATTCCTTCTTTTCAAAATAAAAAAAAAAAAAGAAAATCATTATTTTGTAAGATTTTTTATTTATTTATTTGACAGACAGAGATCACAAGTAGGCAGAGAGGCAGGCAGAGAGAGAGGAGGAAGCAGGCTCCCAGCCGAGCAGAGAGCCCGATGCGGAGCTCGATCCCAGGACCCTGAGATCATGACCTGAGCTGAAGGCAGAGGCTTTAACCCACTGAGCCACCCAGGCGCCACAATAACGATTTTCAAAGGAGTGATTTGTACATCATTTAACCTTTTTCTAATCCACATAGAGCCAGTTTTACTCATAATGTAAGTGAATTTAAAAATGCCATTTTAAAATAACCATGACAGCCTACTCCTTGATAATATATATGCAAGTTCAAGAAACAAAAAATAAAATAATTGTGAGAGCATTTGTTTCATAAACTTTCAGATAAACTTGGTTTTAGAAACTTAGAGTCCTACAAAATATGTCAAGGTATAAAACATATTTGTGCAACTCCCAGAAGAGTGGCCTTTTAATTATTTATTTTTTAAGATTTTAATTATTTATTTCACAGACAGAGATCACAAGTAGGCCGAGAGGCAGGCAGAAAGAGAGAGGGGGAAGCAGGCTCCCTGATGAGCAGAGAACCCAATGTAGGTCTCAATCCCAGGACCCTGGGACCATAACCTGAGCTGAAGTCAGAGGCTTAACACTCTGAGCCACTCAGACATCCCAAGAGTGGCCTTTTATTTTATTTTATTTTTTTAAAGATTTTATTTATTCGTTAGAGAAAGAGAGAGCACACACAAGCACAGGCAGACAGAGTGGCAGGCAGAGGCAGAGAAAGAAACAGGCTCCCTGCTGAGCAAGGAGCCCAATGTAGGACTCAGGACGCTGGGATCATGACCTGAGCTGAAGGCAGCAGCTTAACCAACTGAGCCACACTGGCATCCCAAGAGTAGCCTTTTAAAAGAAATCAAACCTTGTTTCCTTTTACAAAGATAATCCAGAAGACATCCAAACAACTGCTTTCAATGAGTTTACAAACTTTTAGAAGGTTAAAGTCTCTATTCCTGTTTCTTTAGGAATCCTTCCTATATCTTGAACAAGCTCAGTACAAGCTACACCCATCAAATATGTTGGCAGCTTACAAGAGAGCTGTGGCTGCCAGAAACAGGCCTACGTTTTTACTTACTTCACCAAGTATGACATTATGAAGCGGTCACTTACATTTTTCTATCAAATGACATTGCTCAGTTATAACAGAAGTTTGATTCCAAAATCACAACAATTTGAAGGATTTCTCTTTCCAAATATCAGGACCTCAAAGCATAAATGCTACAAATTAGAAATTACACAGTGACAGATAAAACTTCCTGTATAAACTGTCTTCTTAAAATTAAGACTGTGAAAATTATGTTATATTAAGTACAAAGGAATGTTAATTTCCAAAATGTTTCTCTAAAATGTAATCTGAATTATCTAACTTTTGAAGAAAGGAATTATCCTAATTCACAGAGGTCATCCTAATGATGTAGTAAATTTTTTATCTAATCTACTGATTGGATTTTTACAGTGTCTTTTTAGAAATGCAAGTGAAACACAAATCTTCGTATGCCTCCAAATTCCACGGAGACAAATAATACATTTGAAGACCCACTTCTCCCTAAATGGCAAAGAACAAGGTTCCCACTGCAAATACTCTTCAAACTCCTTCCTCAGAAAGCCCTTCCTCTCTCTTCCAGGGGTCTTTCTTTTTAATTTTCAAGCCAGTGTTGATTGGTCAGAGCTTATGTTAACACTGAGAGTCTCCTGCCTGGCTCTCTATAGCAAGGTAGATGTCCAGGCCATTGCTGAATGATGGGAGATGGGCCAATCATCTATTTCCATGGTGTGTAGGTTAAAAGGAATTACCTTCCTTCCTGAAAGCTAAGAAATGCCTTCCAATCCCTAATGACTTTTCCCCATTTCCTTGCTCTGGATCCAGGGCAGAATATAATCTCCAGCCATCCTGGAGGAATCAATTATTCCAGGAATCTTTCCACTCTGGGAATGGAGAGAAATGGATACAGCAGGAAGGGTCAGGCGCTTCCACTTCAACCAGTGAAACTATGACCAGTTAAGATCAATTTCATGCTTTTACTTTACTGACCATCACTCCAAAACACCCTTTAAGGGACCAGAATAAAAGGAGAAAGAAGCAAAGGGTCATGGTTAGAAGGGGGGGTGTTTTCCAGCTCCTTTGGTTTATAGAGCAGTGGAGTCTCAAGGATTCTTTGAGCAGAGGGGTCATACAGAGCAGTAAGGTAACAACAGAAGACGTGAATGGGAGCATATCAGGTAAAGAGAGCATGTTCTGGCAGCCCATGAGGCCATTCCACTGCTGTATAATCACCAGAATTATATATTGTTTGTTCAGTGTGACATAATAAGTTGTCAAAATCACCTGAAAACATTCCTGATTCCAACCCTGATTCTTAGGGGTTTTGTCAGTTTTAATTGAAACCAAAATTTACTCACTTGGATAAGCATGCTTTCTACATGGCAGTTTATACAAGGCACAAGAGTGTTTATAAACTTTTTAAATTTTGTCAAAAGGAGACTATAAAATAACTCAGCAGTCTCTGTGATTTTGTGAGCTAGTTATAAAAAGAGAACATTGATTTTTATGTCTATGTACTTGGCACACATTAAAACAATGCAGCACAACTCCAGCATCTAAGTCTAGAGTTTTCCCCATCTTTCTCAACAATGTATTCATCCATTGGCCCACTGCCCCTCCCCTCACTCAGCCTTTGACACCCCAAATCCCATTCCTCAAACTTAGAAATGTACTTATCCCTTTCAATGTTAAAAAAAAAAAAAAAAAGTCTTCTTTGAGGATTTCTGGTGTTGACAAATTATTTTTATTATTGTTTGTTAAATATGTATAAACACAAACTAAGTATAAACTCCTTATGCTCAGAGCTTATGCATAGAGCTTTGATTCTACAACCAAAACAAATTTACCAATGTTTAAAAACAAAATTTAAAAAGTAATAAAATTCAAATTAACAACATTAATTTAGTGTGATAGCTAATGCTCATATGTAGGAACTAAATGTAAATATGGTATTTAACTGCCTCCATACAGGTATGGTCACCTTCATTCTGAAGGCCTACACTATCCTCTGATATCTTATAATTCAAGAGTTCTAAGACCTTTTCTGTTAAAACTATTGTGAAGCCTCAAGTTCTCATGTGATGCCATTTGGCCTTACCTGGTTTGTGATGCCTCACTTATGTATTAAGTTCTACCTCTATTCTTTTCATATCACCCACATTTTAAGTACCAGTTCGCTTAAACGTGTTCTTAGACACCAATGCATGGTGGATCTCCACTGGGGCAATCTTGCCCCCCAGGGGATATCTGGCAACATCTGGAGGCAGTTTTGGTTGTCAAGTGGGAAGAGGGAGGACTAGCATCTAGTTGACAGCATCCACAGTGTCAGTAGTGTGGAGTCTGAGAAACTCAGATAAGGCAAATGGCAACTGTTAAGTCCTCTCTCAGTAAGAAGTTTAAGTGGCTCTGTGGATGATCTAAAATATGTCTGTATCAATTTTATATTTTTATTTAAAATTTTAAAAACAAACTTAAAAGGCAATTCTATTCTGAAAAATTTCTCAATTCCATCTGATTGATGAAAACTAAAACTCCAGAGACTCAGTTAGAACTTCCATTTTAAGGAAGTTAATTTTCAGGATGCCTGGGTGGCTCAGTCAGCTAAGCATCTGAATTTGGCTCAGGTCATGATGCCAGGTTCCTGGGATTGAGTCCTACATCAGGATCCTTGCTCAGTGAGGAGCCTGCTTCTCCCTCTGCCTCTGTCTACCACTAAACCTGCCTATAATTGCTCTCTCTGCATCAAATAAATAAACAAAAATTTTTTTAAAAGATAATTTTTTTAAAAAGGTTAATTTTCACATGTAATATTATGAAATTCCCACAGGCTCTAAGATTTCTGAATCCCAATCCATTTATTTTTTAGCCTGATTATTTATACACATGTAGAGCTATTCTAGAAGGTCACTAAATTAAATCACCAAAAAAATATTTGCTAACCTATTAATTGACCATAATACCATACAAAAGACACATAAAATTTACTGCCAAATCAATACTATATTACAACATAAGATCTGGATATACATTCCTACCAAGGGATGATAGGTATGAGAAAGTTTGCAAACTAGAATTATAGATCATTCTAAAATGAGATAGCATATAATTCATAAAATTCTAATACCACTTTTTGTCAATCAAAAAAGTATTGAACACCTGTTATGTGGCATGGTCTCTATACAGTTCAATCATGGGCCAGGTACAATGCATGATTTTCCTCCCCACCAGTATCCACGTTTAATGGGTTCCAGCCAGAATACCTGGAAACTAAATACTTGCCAATGATAAAGAAACAAGACTGCTTTTATTTACTTATTTTTATTTTTTAAAAAGATTTTATTTATTTATTTGACAGAGAGAAAGATCACAAGTAGGCAGAGAGGCAAGCAGAGAAAAAGGGGGAAGCAGGCTCCCCACCAAGCAGAGAGATGGATGCAGGGCTCAACCCCAGGACCCTAAGATCATGACCTGAGCCTAAGTCAGAGGCTTAACCCACTGAGCCACCCAGGCACCCCGAAAAGACTGCTTTTAAAGCCCAATTTCTGCTTGCGGCAACAGAAGATTAAGTTTCAAAATAGTCAGTATCCTTTCAGTTCCTGTCAACCTCTTCTAGGCAAATAAATTATGGCTCAACTTTAGAATTTTGCACTTGCATACCCCCCCTTCTCTAAGAGGCCCTATTAAGACATCAGTCTAGAATTTTTCTCTAACTCTGTATTGTTCTGACCTTGTGGATTATGACCTTGGGAAGTTAGTCTCCCATTTCCTCATTTGCACAACAAAGATAATAATAATAATAATAATGTTTTTATTAGCTTTTTATGGCTCAATATATAATATGAGGAGAGCTGAGAACAATACCTGACACTTGATAAGCTCTAAGTAAGTTTTTGCCATAATTATTTATTTGAGCGATTATAATAAGAAATGAAAAGTTTATAAAAGAGAAGGTCATTAAAGCCTAATTTTAAAACACAACTGGATATTTGAAATGAGAGGCATTATTATGCCTGAAGGAAACCATTCTCTTAATTCCTTCTGGACAAAAGTTCCCATTTATTTCTCTTCAAATCCAATTTTTTCACAAATTCAAATAACTAAATAGTCATTGAGCCCCTTATGTTGCAGACATAAGAACAGATGGGTGTCTAGTGTGGAGTTTCAAAGACAAATACGGCAGAGGTTCTTCACTCCATAAGTTAATGATCTAAAGGAAAACTGAAATTGGCACAGAACCAAAAAAAAAAAAAAAAAAACAAAAAAAAACACACACGAAAAAAAAATTGCTTTAGCCCGCTACCTGATTCACACAGGCTTTCTTGAATATGTTAGTGAACAGTAGTGAACAGCCCATGGTCAGTGATAATGCCAAGAAAACAAAGAGCAAAAGAACTGTATTTTCCATGCTTCTGTCTGTCAAGAGCTCTCTTCATGAAAACAGATGTTGAATATAGAGTTGAAGAATTAATTCTAAGTTTCTGTGCATTTATAATTCAAACACACATGTTGCACATACACACAAAGATTTGCATACAATCAACAAAATAAAGCACAGAGTTTTTCTTTTAATTTCATGATGTTCAGTAAAATGTTGAGCAAAGTGTCACTTCAGTATGGACTCCACTGAAAGAGGTGATGGATACTGGCCCCAACAGAAAAGACAGAACAGAGAAGTGAAATTACAAGCACTGTAATTAGAACACTTGTGCCATTTGCTTGAGTCCCTACAGGGTTGTGAATGAGACCTGGCCTGCTAACACTCTGTATTGATAGTCTTACCTAGCTTCTGTAATGCTCCTGCTTTGTCTGCTAAGAATCTTAAAAGGAATACCATTGTGAAGGGGTGAAAATGAGAAATAGAGCTCTGTGGAAGAAGAATTTAAAATTTAACTAAAAGGACAACAGGAACAAAATCAATACATAATTACCTATTATAATATTCCCTAGGGGAGTATTTCTACCAGCAGCATTCAAATCATTGTCCTGTGTCTGTGATATGTATAATATTAACAGTAAAAATGCTGCATGATTTTGAGGAAAAAAAAACAATTTAGTATTATGTCATTGATTAATAATTACAGAGAATCCACATTTCAGGGACATTTGGTTTTATATTTGGAAAGTTCTAACATCTTGTATCTGCCAAGACTGAGAGGTTCTTTTACCTTATTCGAAAGCTTACAAGTTAGTGTGCCACAACTCCAGGCGCACAGTTTGAACGCACTCCTCCTAACTCAGAAGGAAAAGCACTTTGTTACTCCAGCACTTCCTGTAGCCAGAGCATCATCACTTTCCTTCCAGCTAAGCCTCAACCCGCAGGGCTCACTGACAAATGGGCAGGTGACACCTGTACAGAGAGTGGGGTATAAGACCAGAAAGGACCTGGACTTTAGGAAACTCAAAATCTTTTATAATGGGCATGCAGCCCACTTGAACTTTGCCCTCACAGGCAGCCATTGCCTTTATCATGGTGAATGGTAAAACAGTGTGCCCTTTGCCCCAGAGTGAGACATTGCCCTTACTTTTTATTATAAAAACATCCTTAAATAGTTTAAGATAAGGCAGAGGGTGGTTTCTTTGTAAAACACGTAGAAATGCAAAAGGCCTACAGAGAATTGCTGAAATTAAAAAATGTGAAACATCACAGGAACCAAATTAAAAGTAAATATAAAAATAGAAATATAAAACCCACAGGAACTAAGCTATGACTATGGGTTGTGTTCTTTGGGATCAGTTTAACCACTAAACCATGCTGATTCCTGCTGTCTCATTAACTGAAATCTACAAAGTCTGACAGCTATTTCCTTTTTCCCCAAAACTTGACTTTTTAGTGCCAGAGATTTCCTATCTACTACACTGAATTTGCTGTTGGGAGTAAAGACATACATCCTGTTCATATTCCTTCCCACCCCAATGATAATGCTGGAATGGAAAGAGCTTTGGCCAAAAGTAGATAGATAGATAGATGGATAGTGAAAGCCCCCCCCATCGTTAACTAATTAACTGCTCTTTTGTTGTGTAAAAGTACTCCTCCTCCTCTTGCGATGAAAAGACCCTTCCCCCAGGGTTGAATTCAATGTAACTGCTCTTTTGCCTTTCTGTAACTGCTTGGCTTTTAGGGCATGACACTTGACTCCTCTTTGAACAAGATACCCTCTCCTAATAGCCGGGGCATGGTCAAGTAGGCAAGGGGGCTGCATGGTCCCGTAGGTCACGTAGGCAAGGGGGCTGCATGGTCATGTAGGTCACGTAGACAGGGGGCTGCATAGTCAGGTAGGCAGGATGTCTTTCTGCTGAGTAATAAGGTTAAACTTCCCCTCTTTGTTTCCCCTTCCAGCCTTTCTCTTTGCGCGAGGGGGTCTTCCAGGGCCAATCCACTAACACCAAGTATGCCTTTTTTTCAAATGTTCAAACTGTCAGCCAATCGGCCCCATCCCATCTGGGACTTGTATGTACCTGTCTATAAAAATCCTGCACCACCCCAGCCTGGTGTGCTCAGCTAGCAGGAGCTGCTGACCACCCGCAGGCGCGCGCTGACCACCCGCAGGCGCCTGCAAAACAATAAAGAACCTCTTGCTGTTTGCATCCTGTGGCAGTGTTGAATTCTTGGGTAAGGGGATCCACGGGTCTTTCAATAGTATGTATGTATATGTGTGTGTGTGTGTGTGTGTGTGAGAGAGAGAGAGAGAGAGAGAGACAAAGAATGAAACCTCTGGAATACTGAAAACTATCAGAACTCATTTTCCCTCCCCTACTCAGATAGACTACCTTAATTTCCATACAACCCACATGGCAAGAATAATTATATTTCTTTCATGCTAAACTCCATAACAGAATAAGTGCCTAATGTCATGCAATACAGACCTAATCAAGAGAGATATGCAAAGGTTCTTTTTTAGGAAAATGAAATCCAATTCCTAATTAACTATCACCCCCAGTAGACAACCAGGACATAATTTTTTTCTTTTTGTATTTCAAGTCCCTAAAAAATGTTGAAAGAATAAGTACCCAAGGCAGTGCCAGTGAAAAAACAAAATTTAAAAGATGCCCTGTCAGTATTTACATGACTGTCTTGATATAGGTTCAAGTGACTCAATATATTAATAAAAATTTTTTTTCACGTAGACTAACAGCTGCACTACTGAGACAGATTTCACACAAACCTATTTTGATTCTAATAAACGAAGCAAAGGAGGTAATACTGTGTAGAAGCTGTAGTGACCCAAAATGGAAACTCACTGGGGTGCCTGGGTGGCTCAGTGGGTTAAAGCCTCTGCCTTCCGCTCAGGTCATGATCCCACAGTCCTGGGATCAAGCCTCACATCAGGCTCTCTGCTTGGCAGGGAGCCTCCCCCCCCGCCACCTCTGCCTGCCTCTCTGCCTGCTTGTGATCTCTGTGTCAAATAAATAATAAATAAAATCTTTAAAAAAAAAAATTGAAACTCATTCCGAGCCAACCAAAAGCTAACACAGCAAGAGGCTAGGAAGAATATAGCAACTATACACAAATCTTAGCAGAATGTAGCAAAAGAGGAATAAGGAATAAATGTGTAAAATGTCATCTTCATTCCAATTAGATCATGCTGAATTAGCAAATATTTACTTCATAGACTTTGTTAAAGATTAATGATTGGACTTCTGCTCCATGACGACTAACTGAACACAAAAACTTACTTATGCCCCCTCCTAAAATTTTCAACATGATAAAAAATATAAAAGTAAGGTCATGAAGGAAAGAATTTGAAGCAGAGTAGTCAGGATATAATTTCAATTTATTTTCTTTTCAAGGTTGCCATTTGAAAGGTTCTAACTACTTTTAGTCTACTGGTATAAGCAACAAATAATCTTAAATTGGGGAGAAAAACACTTGACTCTCAAAAATATTATGGTATCTGACAAAATTAAAAATTTCTCGTCAGTCCAGATTTTAGAATTTTTTTTTTCACAATAACTTGTAAATTTCAGGATGCCAAAAGACAGAAAGGAGACAAGCCAAAAGAACTTATACTATACTTTTGTTTCCTATCCAAGACAATGCCAAGGGATATTCTGTTTCTATCCTTGCTGCTTCCATCTGCCTTCAAATTTGTGAGTTCTCAGTCAGTGTTATCTAGGACCGTTAACAGGCCTAGCTCACTGGGGTCATAAGGACAACAGAGAGGTGCACTAACAACTCCAAGCCAGACTCTGTAGTCAAGATCAGTGGCTGCCTTAAATACAGAAAATCCTTCCAAATGTTTTTATTACCTCCCTGAAAAGACTGTATGATCCTGGTGACAGTTCAGTTATAATCCTTTTAATTTCATGTAGGTTCAAAGGTCTTACCTTATCTGGAGCACTGAGGGGAAATACGATTTCTGTTCTCGGATAGAGATTGAAGAGCAAGCCACCATCATTTCTACATGAAGAAATACTTCTCAAAGAAATTGTGCAAGCATCACATATTACATCCCCTTTTCACAGTATGCAGAATAAGACCATCCATGGAAAGATACACACCAGGCTTTAATGAGGAAGACCAGTTTGGCAAACTCATCTGTCTCCCATGAGAAATGACATGTCACCATGTTAAAGGGCAGAGAGATTTTTCTGAAGGTCTCCTACGGAGTTGCAGACCATTATAAACATTACACAGGATACTAGTTCACTGAAAAACATGGTAAAGGAGAAGCAGTTCTTCCTTCCTATTCCAGCACACCAGTCCAAGCCATAATGCTTCACAACTGCACAATCTCAATAGCCTCAAAACTAGTCTGATATCCTTCAACTCTTCATCATATGCCAATACTCTCCCACACTGTCGGCAACATCTTATTTCTGAAAGTGTAGTTCTAGGAATATTATTCATCAACTTGGAATTTTTCCAACTCCTTATTACCTAGAGGAAGAGTTTAAGCTCTGTAGCATGGTACCTTTAGACTCTGATATGACCTAGGTCTAATTCACCTTTCTAGTAACCTTCTCATTCATTTCTTCCTAAGCCCACCAAACTGAACTACTCACCCTTCTCCATTTCTTCAGGTCTCCATTCCTTTTCCAATAATCCTCTCTATTTGGAAATCATGGGCTGTAGATAATTTATCAAGATAATTTATCAAGATATGGGGGTCCATGGGTGGCTCAATCAGTTAAGTGTCAGCTCCTGGCTCAGGTCATGATCCCAGGCATACTGGATCAAACCCTGAGTTGTGCTCCCTGCTCAGCGGGGAGTCTGCTTCTCCCTCGCCCTCTGCCTCTCCTCCCACTCATGTGTACTTGCTCACTCATTCTCTCTCTCAAATAAATAAAATCTTAAAAAAAAAAAAAAGATATACAACTCTGTGCCACAAAATAAGACTAGAATGCAAATATAAGTATGCAAATATAAGTAAATCAGATATTTGTATGTCTCCAGGGCCAGTACTGACAAAGTAGGAATAGGAGAAGTTTGTAAGAGTGAGAGCACATGATATGGTCACTAGAAGAGTCTAGGCTGAATAGAAACTGGTGAAATCTAAAAATGGCTGGAAGACAGGAGAACAACAGTAAGGCTGGGAAGCAACTGACAGCCAAGAGAAGAAAAGTAACAGGTATTGTTGCAGAAATAAAGATCAAAGACATGAAATCTGTGAAGTTGAACAGTTCTGTAATCCACGTTAAGATGACAAATTTCAAATATTGAGTGGAAACTTCTGAAAATAAACAGATTTCTAAGATTCTTTAAATGGGACGTTCAAAGGACCATGAGGCTAGGGTTCTGAAAAGCTCATCCAGATCAAATCAGCCAAGTGAAGGCAGAGGATGGAATGAAAAGGAAAACCTTGTCTTCACTGCCCAGATTTTCCCTCGAGATGGAGGAGTCTTCTGAGGGGGAAGAAGAGATCACTGAAAAGGCATATAAACCATATATAATTAGATCACCTGGGCCCCGGCTCACTGAAAAACCTAAAATCAAATTAAATATATCCAACTTCATCCCTTGAAATAAAATAGAGTTTACAATAATTAACATTAAAAACAATTCCTCAAAGAATACCCATTGAGTTTATCTGCCTTTTTGTAGTTGATTAAAAGATGAAAGATATATTGTTCTAAGCAAACAAACACTCAAGAAAGGCACCTCTTCTGGACCAAACACACAAGGAGGAGAGACTTTAAGTTTAATTGTAACCATGTAAAACTTCACAGAGTGAAAAGATCGCTTGTAACCCATGTTAAGACAGCTAAGCATTTACTTTCTGACAAGATTTAAAGTGTAGCAGCAAAAATGGCTGGGGCAGATTCCAAAAGAGAGAAGAGAACCCAACCCTGTTGCTGGAATCAAGATTTTCCCCAGGAACATTATTACTAGACTGACGCTTAGCACTGCTTCCTGCTTTGGCTATGCCTACCCACAGAGACATGACAGATATTTACTAGATGTATATTAGATACACTGAAAATAGTCTAGGTTGTCGGTCAAAGAAAAAAAAAAGGTGTCATAAACCATTATGTTACAAGAGAGAAAAATGTTATTTCAGTAGACACCTTAAAAGTGGCTATACCTTTAAAATCAACGTCACAACCAGTACATGGTGACCAATTTTTACTCCTACAGTTGTTGATCTCCACCTTAAAAAGTCAAAAGTATCAATTGAAAAATCAGAAAGCCTAGCAATTATATATTAAAAATCTAGATTTTGTGACGTATATTCAAATTCAGAGACAGTTCCTAAATAATCAACGAACCTTTTACAAGTTACTCCCCATTAAATGAATCATGGCCAAGTGTTGCACATATTAATGAAAACTGGAAAATAACATATCTTTCAAGCTGAACATTCTCAAAATCTGAAAGGCAATGGGAGAGAAAGGCATTACAAAACAGTTCACTGAGAATGTAAGAAAATGGAAAATAAAACAATAAAATCAATCTGATGGCTTAAAATTTTCAAAACTAATTCTTCTGTAAAAGGGCGAAGCTCTAGGTGACCACCTCATGTTACAAAATGTGCTCTTCTTGCTTACCATTACATAGTTATCAATAAGTTTAAAAATTATAGTATTCTCCTATCATTTCTCCATCAATAAAATGCTATGTAGGGTGTTATACATTTACAAGGATCTTTTCAATTCTGCAAATAAATAAGTATCAACCTGGTGTTTTTATTTCTCTTCACCCATGCACATTTTATTCCTATCTTAAGAGATAGTGTAATTACCCCCAGATGAATAATGTCCCCTTTTTGCATTCTGGTGCTATGAGATATACCTCACTAATGCTTCACAATAACCCTTAGAAAAAAGACATGAGACCATGAGACATGAGTGCTGACCTCAAAAAAAAAAATCATGATAAAAAAGCAATGCCTCCACCACTCATAAGTAGGGAAACGGAGGGCAAGTGTCTGAGACTCTGAGCTGCTATTCCTTCTTTTCTAATGCCTACCTCCTAAAGCTGTAAACAATAAATGAGATAAAGTGTATCAAAACTGTAGGGCAGTCTACTGGATATTTACCCTAAATATACAAATGTAGTGACCCGAAGGGGCACTTGCACCTGAATGTTTATAGCAGCACTGTCCACAATAGCCTAACTATGGAAAGAACCTAGATGCCTGTCAACAGATGAATGGATAAAGAAGATGTGGTATATATACATACACACACACACACACACACACACACACACATACAGAAATACTATGCAGCCATCAAAAACCCCGAAATCTTGCCATTTGCAATAACGTGGATGGAGCTAGAGGGTATTCTGGTAAGCAAAATAGTCAATCAGAGAAAGACAATTATCATATGATCTCCCTGATATGAGGAAGTTGAGAGGCAGAGTGGGGGACTTGGGGGGTAGAGAAGGAAAAAATGAAATAAGATGGCACTGGAGAGGGAGACAAACCATAAGAGACTCCTAATCTCACAAAACAAACTGAGGAATTGCTGAGGGGAGGAGTATGGGAGGGATGGGGTGGGTGGGTATATGCTATGGTGAGTGCTGTCAATTGTGTAAGACTGAAGAATCCCAGATCCGTACCCCTGAAACAAATAATCTAACATATGTTCATTTAGAAAAACTGTAGTGCAGTGTCTGAATTTCAGAAAGTGCTCAATAAGTCACAGTTTGTATTACCATTATTCTATAAAACCAGTAAGTGAGATAAGAGAGGTAGAAAATGAGATAAAATACAATGTATCATACGTGTCAGAGATAGAGGGGAGAAGCACTGCAGGAGCTCATAGTAGGGAGACAAGCCAGAAACAAGGTGGTTTCCCCAAGGGGCCTTCCTTGAGATCTTGCTGCTTGGGGTGGCTTCAAAGACAGAAGTTCACAAAAGAGACAAGGGACAGAGAGTACACCAGGCAGGATGAAGGTCCGGAGGCACACGCATATGTTAGGAACCACCACAGTGTAGCTGGGAGGATGCTCTTGGGGAGGATTTGGAAACTGCAATTGAAATGTAGCACAGAAATAAGACGAGAGAAGACAGAAATACCAAAGCACAGAGTTTAGATATATTCAGCTAAGGAGAAGTGAACACATTTTCCTAAAGCCTGGATTTTTACAGGGATGTATTCATATATACCACCAAGTTGATTAAAGTACATTGTCAAAAATTACCTTCTGAGATTTCTCAGATTGCGTCTATATCTAAAAAGGCAAAAACATAAGTTTAAGCTTATTTTTCCTGGCTCCTAAGAAAGCAACTGATGCATTACACAAAACTTAGCACATAGTAAGTAACTGAACATTGTTATTGACGATGGGGAAAAAAGGATGTGTGCATAAAATTCCGCCTTGTAACGTCAAGCATTACATTGTCCAATAGTTTAACCTTCCCCCACTCTAGCAGCTGACAAGGAGGAAAAAGTGAGTGATTGGAATTCATCTCCTCTCTTCTACTGCTGGACATGCTAATGAGCAGAGAAACAGCAAAAAGCGGGAATGATGCGCCAGAGGTGAAGTCAGTAAATGACAAAAAAGTAAGTCACAAAAATGAATAATCCCTCCCTAAGTAATATAAAGTTGATTATGCAGTACTATGGATAATTACCCTTTCAAAAGCACTTTAACAATGAAAATCATTTACAAACAGCTATCACTTTGCATAGTCCTAAAGGGCTCACAACCTAATTGTCCCTTACTGCACTTGTTACTGCTGAAGTAATGCACGTATACTGTAGGACTGGGGTCTTCCCTTAATGTCAATGATATGACTGGGGCACATGACAGACCACCCAGTGTTAAAAACCACTGAGAGGCAATAAGAAGTAAGTGGGTAATCATATAGTACAGGAGCCAGACTGCAGGTCAAAGCCCTAATGACTCTGTGTCTGAGTTTCTCATCTTTAAAATACAGGCAATAACCATGCTATCCCATGATTTACACAAGTCCATACATAAAAAAAAAAAAAAAACTTTTAAAAGTATCAAGAACGTGATAAAAGTCAGCATAGGTTAACCAATAATTAGCTGTGTAAACAAATGATAAAATATTTCCAGAGCAGGAAGCAATTACTTCTGTATATGATAAGTGGTGGGAGTCAAAGAGGTCTTCAAAGGAAAGATACTAGTTTAGCCTAAAGTTTTGTTATGAAGGAAAATGGAGAAAAGACAATTCAGGAAAAGAACAAGATTGAGGAACTTGGGGGTACTGGTGGACTCCAACGATGGGGAGCAGACCTGTCTTCTGGAAGTGGTAGAAAGTGAAGCCAAAGTCTTGGAGATTGCGAAAACCTCCAAGTAAGGAGGTTCTATAACTTTTTAAGCTTAAGAAAGACTTGCCTAGACATGAGATTTAGAAAGAGCTTAGGCAGCAATATAAAGGCCACATGAGCAAAAAGTTAGATAACTGCAGTAGCCAGACTCACTGAAAGAGATTGAGTATACTGTAAGGTTATCACTGCTAACTATTTAAATCCTATGATGTCTGAGTCCTCTAGTAGGAAATGTGTGTGTGTGTGCACATCCACGTGTGTGTGCATGTGTGTGTGTTTATATGTTATTGTCTACTCTTTAATGAAACCTTATGAAATAACTACTTGCCATCGTACGTTGAATAAACTAAAGATCAACAAGTTTAAATAATCTAGCCAAACACAGCTTCTAAGAGGCAGAACTGAGTCTTCATTCAGGTCTCCTGGGTGCCAAAGCCCCCTTTTTTTCCACAACACCCAGCTCCCCTCTCAATCTGTTCAAGGGCATTCATCTAACACAGTCAACAATGGGGATCCGAACACAGGCATCAGCAATGCAGATCAACAGGGATGGTTGCCTCCCAAGGTCTTGACCAGGAGCTATGAAAAGGGAAGAGGGTAAAAGTAATTCTAGATTTCCTAGCAGGTGTAATCAGCCTCTGAGTAAAGGATATTTGATGAGAAAAGTGACAGAGTTAGTTTAAAGATCTGTGGGTTAGAAGTGTCTGGGAGACATTCACTCGGATAGATCCAGGTCGCATAGAAACAAAGCTTGAAGCTTCTTACAGGGGTAAGACTGCTGAGAAATTTATGAAATATTAAGCATTGGGTGATAGTTAATAATAAAAAAAAGAGAGGTTTGTACAATGGAAACATGTAAAGGAATAAGAAAAAGAGAAGGAAGATCTTTTGTTTATGATACTGGATTAAACCTTTAGTCCTGGGAAAATCAGTAATTTTAATCCATGTAATAGTTACTCCATTTTGCCAAACTACCAAAGTTTTATCACAGGTATTAATGACATAACTTTTCCAGTTCTTGTCAAATGCATTAAAATGCAGTTGAATGCATTAAAAGCATGCAAAGCACTGTCTAAATTTAATAAGCGCCCTCTTACAGAATTCATTAACTATTCAAATCTCTCTACAAGAAAAAGGCAAGAATCGCAATCACAGCTAGACTTTAAATTTTGTGATTCAAAATAGAGGCCCCACCAAAGTATTGATAGGGCTGAACACAGATGCCATCTTCTGATTTACACTCCAGAGCACTCTTCAATGGATGCATAAATGCTGCATCTATTGATACAATGTGCATCTGTCCCTCCTTGGGACTGAACTGAAACTAAATCAGTTCACACTGCTCTCTTAATAGCTCTAAAATTATAATGGCTATTTAATCACTACTAAATCAGGCTTGGCCTTGATGTCTTGGCAAGTTTATTTCATAAGTAATATATTGTGTTTCTTTCTCCTACTTTTCCCTCTCTTGCCAAACATCTCTTTTTAAAACAATAATATGCAAAGTATCACTTTAAAAATAAAATTATAACCACAGTGTAAGGCAAATAAGATTATATTTAAGTATCTTTTTCCATTAAAAAGAAGAATGCTATCATTCAGCATCATAAAAATATGACAAATCCAGAAAATCTCTACCCCAAGCTCAAATTCCCTCATGCATCGCAGATTGACTTCACTAATAGACAATATGTAAATGATGAAACAAATATACATCTCACATTTGTGTTTAAATTATTTCAAATTTGTGTTTAAATTATTTCAAATTTCTGCCCTAAAAACACACTACATTACTACCAGTTTTAATCATATTCTTAAAGCCAGTTTAGAGAAAGCATTTCCAATAGTCTAATAAAGGAAAATGAAAACTGTGCTTTGATTGTGTTTTGTTTTTTAATAATTTTACTTACTTATTTGACACAGAGCGAGAGAGATCACAAGTAGGCAGAGAGGCCGGCAGAGAGAGAGGAGGAAGCAGGCTCCCCGCTGAGCAGAGAGCCCGATGCGGGGCTCGATCCCAGGACCCCGAGATCATGACCAGATCTGAAGGCAGAGGCTTAACCCACTGAGCCACCCAGGCACCCCTTGATTGTGCTTTTTTGATACCTAGTTAGGAATGCTGAATGATATGCGTATGACAACAATTTATTTAAGATTTTGTTTATTTATTTATTTATGAGAGATGGAGAAAGCATGTGCTTAAGTGGGGGGAAGAGAAGCGGGAAGAAACAGACAGACTCCACACTGAGCGGGGAGCCACCCAGATGTCCCAACAACAGTTTATTTTAAAATAAAGTGATATTTTAGGGGTGCCTGGGTGGCTCAGTTGGTTAAGGGGCTGCTTTTGGCTCAGGTCGTGGTCCCAGGTTCTTGGGATCTAGTCCCACAAAGGGCTCCTTGCTCGGAGGGGAGCCTGTTTCCCCTCTGCCTGCTGATCCCCTTGCTTGTGCTCTCTCTCTCACAAATAAAATCTTTTTTTTTTTTTAAAAAGAGAGATTTTAACAACATTAAAGCATTAAGAATTAAACTGTGTGCTTGACTAAATCACTCCAACTTGTAGCCTTCAGTTTTCGCAACTATAAAATGAAAAAGCTGATCTTAAATTATTTTTGAAGTCCTTCCTAATTCTAATAGTTTAATATTAAGTGTCAGTACCAAGAGCTCAGTATAGGAGAACTTTTAGACCACATTTCCAATAGCACTCAAGGCCACTCCCAAATGAACAGAGCAATGAAGTAAACTACAGCAAGTTACTGTAACAAGCGCAGCTTGATGCCAGCTCACAACCTGCCCACCCAGGGACACTACTGGTCTCAACCCTCTTTGATATAGACATTCTAGAGCTGAATGGCTCATACTCTTCATTCTTTACTTCCAGTAATTATTACCTGTACGGATTGACAAAGCTTGTACCAGAACACATATTTGTCAATCAAGGAACATTTTAAAGCATATCTTCATAATCAGAAATGGTAAAGGAGCATTTTGTTTTCTATAATCCAAGAAAACTAAGAGAAATGACATAATGTTCTTTCTACTAGGCATATTTGGAATTTTCATCACACCAGAACTAGACCCACAGCTGCAGTTTAAAAGTTTTGGTATGTTTCCCATGAGGACACAGGAGGTCTGCTAATAAAAGTTTCCTTTCATGGTCACTGACACATTCAATTGAAGCACTTGGGAGATAATTCTATGTTTGATTTAAGAGACAGAAGTTGAACTAAAGTAAGCATATTGAGAAGCACTAGATGTTAAATTATTCGCTCAGGTTCTGTAACTAGAAAATTGGAATTAGCTAGTGCCTTGGGCACTGGTACATTAAAGTTTTAATATAAAAAGTTCTGCTTATGACTTTTCCCTGATGACTTCTTGTCACTCATATGCCAGAGAATGGCCATATGGAAAAGCACATCAGGGCATGGGCAATAAGTAATTAACTGCTCCTCACCTAAAATCTTTTATCATACAAGGCAGAAACTGTCTTCCAATGATATTAACTTACTTAAAATGAATAATACATGGCAAAAAATGGGTCCCTGAAGTTCAGAAAGGGGATTTGACTCTCCTTTAGTGCATTGTGCAGACAAGACAAGGGCAATTCTCATTAAAGTGTTGAGCATATAGGAGGAGGAGTCAAGATGGTGGAGAAGTAGCAGGCTGAGACTACTTCAGCTAGCCAGAGATCAGCTAGATAGCTTATCTAAAGATTGCAAACACCTGAAAATCCATCGGCAGATCGAAGAGAAGAACAGCAATTCTGGAAACAGAAAAACAACCACTTTCTGAAAGATAGGACCGGCGGAGAAGTGAATCCAAAGCGACGGGAAGATAGACCCCGGGGGGAGGGGCCGGCTCCCGGCAAGCGGCGGAGCAACAGCGCACAAAATCAGGACTTTGTGTAAACCTGGTGATTCACAGACCTGTACCCCTGGGGATAAAAATATATGTTTATAAAAAATAAAAAAATTAAAAAAAAAAAAAAAAAAAAAAGAAAGAAAGAGAAAGATAGGAAGGAAAAAGAAATTTTCTTTCAACCATAATAACCACAGTTATCCCCTATTTTTTTTTAAAAAAGAACAATTTCATAAGATAAAAAAATTGTCTTTTCAAAAGGATTCACTGTGTGTTCTCAATACATCAAAATCTGACTTATTCTTACTTTTAAAAAATTTGCCCATCCTAATGTCAGATACAATAAAAACTTTCATTCTTAGAACATAAAAAAAAAAAAAAAAAAAGTCTGTTCCGCTGAGGGACATTGCTCCAGAGGCTAAACCGGGGCGAAGCCCACGCGGGGTCAGCATGGCCTCAGGTCCCGCAGGGTCACAGAAGGATCGGGGGTGTCTGAGTGTCGCAGAGCTTGCGGGTATTGGAACGGGAAAGCCGGCTACAGAGACAGAGCCGACAGTAAGCTCACAGCTCGGTGTTACCTTGAACCGGTCGAGGGTCGGAGAGCTCGGAGCGCAGCTGGAGGTCAGGCAGACGGGAGTAACTGTGTGCTATGCTCTGAGGGCGCACTGAGGAGTGGGGCCCTGGGCTCTCGGCTCCTCCCGGCTGGAGACCAGGAGGCCGCCATTTGTATTCCAGTCCTCTGGAACTCTATGGAAAGAGCTCAGAGAACAAAAGCTCCTGAAAGCAAACCTGAGCGGATTACTCACCCTGGCCCCTGCTAAGGGCGGTGCAATTCCGCCTGGGGCAAAGACACTTGAGAATCACTACAACAGGCCCCTCCCCCAGAAGATCAACAAGAAATCGAGCCCATACCAAGTTCACCTACCAAGGAGTGCGGTTTCAATACCAAGGAGAGCAGCAGAATTCCAGAGGAGGAGAAAGCCAAGCACGGAACTCATGGCTTTTTCCCTGTGATTTTTTTTAGCCTTGCAGTTAATTTAATTTTTTTCTTTTTCATTTTTTGTTTTTTTTTCTCTCCTACTAGTAAATTTTTTTTAACTATTACCTTTTTCTTTTTTAACGTTTTTTCAATAGTTTATCTAATATATATATTTTTTATTTTTTATATTTTTCTTATGTGTTTTCTTTTTTTTAAATTCTTTTCTTTTTTTTTCTTTTTTCTTTTTTTTTCTTTCTTCCTTTTTGAACCTCTTTTTATCCCCTTTCTCCCCCCTCATGATTTGGGATCTCTTCTAATTTGGGTAAAGCATATATTCCTGGGGTTGTTCCCACCCTTTTAGTATTTTACTTGCTCCTTCATATACTCTTATCTGGACAAAATGACGAGACGGAATATTCAATACAAAAAAAAGAAGAAGAGGCAGTACCGAAGGCTAGGGACCTAATCAAAACAGACATTGGTAATATGTCAGATCTAGAGTTCAGAATGATAATTCTCAAGGTTCTAGCCGGGCTCGATAAAGGCATGGAAGATATTAGAGAAACCCTCTCGAGAGATATAAAAGCCCTTTCTGGAGAAATAGAGAACTAAAATCTAACCAAGTTGAGATCATAAAAGCTATTAATGAGGTGCAATCAAAAATGGAGGCTCTCACTGCTAGGATAAATGAGGCAGAAGAAAGAATTAGAGATATAGAAGACCAAATGACTGAGAATAAAGAAGCTGAGCAAAAGAGGGACAAACAACTACTGGACCACGAGGGGAGAATTCGAGAGATAAGTGACACCATAAGACGAAACAACATTAGAATAATTGGGATTCCAGAAGAAGAAGAGAGAGGGGAGCAGAAGGTATACTGGAGAGAATTATTGGGGAGAATTTCCCCAATATGGCAAAGGGAATGAGCATCAAAATTCAGGAGTTTCAGAGAACGCCCCTCAAAATCAATAAGAATAGGCCCACACCCCATCACCTAATAGTAAAATTTACAAGTCTCAGTGAAAAAGAGAAAATCCTGAAAGCAGCCCAGGAAAAGAAGTCTGTAACATACAATGGTAAAAATATTAGATTGGCAGCTGACTTATCCACAGAGACCTGGCAGGCCAGAAAGAGCTGGCATGATATATTCAGAGCACTAAATGAGAAAAACATGCAGCCAAGAATACTATATCCAGCTAGGCTATCATTGAAAATAAAAGGAGAGATTAAAAGCTTCCAGGACAAACAAAAACTGAAAGAATTTGCAAACGCCAAACCAGCTCTACAGGAAATACTGAAAGGGGGCCTCTAAGCAAAGAGAGAGCCTACAAGTGGTAGATCATAAAGGAACAGAGACCATATACAGTAACAGTCACCTTACAGGCAATACAATGGCACTAAATTCATATCTCTCAATAGTTACCCTGAATGTTAATGGGCTAAATGCCCCTCTCAAAAGACACAGGGTTTCAGAATGGATAAAAAAAACAAAACCCATCTATATGTTGCCTCCAAGAAACTCATTTTAAGCCCAAGGACACCTCCAGATTTAAAGTGAGGGGGTGGAAAAGAATTTACCATGCTAATGGACATCAGAAGAAAGCAGGAGTGGCAATCCTTATATCAGATCAATTAGATTTTAAGCCAAAGACTATAATAAGAGATGAGGAAGGACACTATATCATACTCAAAGGGTCTGTCCAACAAGAAGATTTAATAATTTTAAATATCTACGCCCCCAACGTGGGAGCAGCCAACTATATAAACCAATTAATAACAAAATCAAAGAAACACATAAACAATAATACAATAATAGTAGGGGACTTTAACACTCTCCACACTGAAATGGACAGATCATCCAAGCAAAAGATCAGCAAGGAAATAAAGGCCTTAGACGACACACTGGACCAGATGGACATCACAGATATATTCAGAACATTTCACCCAAAGCAAAAGAATAAACATTCTTCTGTAGTGCACATGGAACATTCTCCAGAATAGATCACATCCTCGGTCCTAAATCAGGAGACAACTGGTATCAAAAGATTGGGATCATTCCCTGCATATTTTCAGACCACAATGCTCTAAAGCTAGAACTCAACCACAAAAGGAAGTTTGAAAAGAACCCAAATACATGGAGACTAAACAGCATCCTTCCAAAGAATGAATGGGTCAACTGGGAAATTAAAGAAGAATTGAAAAAAATCATGGAAACAAATGATAATGAAAATTCAACGGTTCAAAATCTGTGGGACACAACAAAGTCAGTCATGAGAGGAAAATATATAGTGGTTCAAGCCTTTCTCAAGAAACAAGAAAGGTCTCAGGTACACAACCTAACCCTACACCTAAACGAGCTGGAGAAAGAACAAGATAGAAACCCTAAGCCCAGCAGGAGAAGAGAAATCATAAAGATCAGAGCAGAAATCAATGAAATAGAAACCAAAAAAACAATAGAACAAATCAACGAAACTAGGAGCTGGCTCTTTGAAAGAATTAATAAAATTGATAAACCCCTGGCCCGACTTATCAAAAAGAAAAGACAAAGGACCCAAATAAATATAATCATGAATGAACGAGGAGAGATCACAACTAACACCGAAGAAATACAAACTATTATAAGTACATACTTTGAGCAACTCTACGCCAATAAATTTGACAATCTGGAAGTAATAGATGCATTCCTAGAAACATATAAACTACCACAACTGAACCAGGAAAAATAGAAAGCCTGAACAGACCCATAACCAGTAAGGAGATTGAAACAGTCATCAATAATCTCTAAACAAACAAAAGCCCAGGGCCAGACGGCTTCCCGGGGGAATTCTACCAAACATATAAAGAAGAACTAATTCCTATTCTCCTGAAACTCTTCCAAAAAATAGAAATAGAAGGAAAACTTTCAAACTCATTTTATGAGGCCAGCATCACCTTGATCCCAAAACCAGACAAGGATCCCATCAAAAAAGAGAGCTATAGACCAATATCCTTGATGAACATAAATGCGAAAATACTCAACAAAATACTAGCCAATAGGATTCAACAGTACATTAAAAAGATTATTCACCACGACCAAGTGGGATTTATTCCAGGGCTGCAAGGTTGGTTCAACATCCGCAAATCAGTCAATGTGATACAACACATCAATAAAAGAAAGAACAAGAACCATATGATACTCTCATTAGATGCTGAAAAAGCATTTGACAAAGTAGAGCATCCCTTCCTGATCAAAACTCTTCAAAGTGTAGGGATAGAGGGCACATACCTCAATATCATCAAAGCCATCTATGAAAAACCCACCGCAAATATCATTCTCAATGGAGAAAAACTGAAAGCTTTTCCGCTAAGGTCAGGAACACGGCAGGGATGTCCATTATCACCACTGCTATTCAACATAGTACTAGATGTCCATTACCACCACTGCTATTCAGCATAGTACTAGAAGTCCTAGCCTCAGCAGTCAGACAACAAAAGGAAATTAAGGGCATCCATATCGGCAAAGAAGAAGTCAAACTACGACTCTTCGCAGACGATAGGATACTATATGTGAAAAACTCAAAAGACTGGACTCCAAATCTTGCTAGAACATGAACAGGAATTCAGTAATGTGTCAGGATATAAAATCAATGCACAGAAATCAGTTGCATTTCTCTACACCAACAACAAGACAGAAGAAAGAGAAATTAAGGAGTCAATCCCATTTACAATTGCACCCAAAACCATAAGATACCTAGGAATAAACCTAAGCAAAGAGGCACAGAATCTATACTCAGAAAACTATAAAGTACTCATGAAAGAAATTGAGGAAGACACAAAGAAAAGGAAAAATGTTCCATGCTCCTGGATTGGAAGAATAAATATTGTGAAAATGTCTATGCTACCTAAAGCAATCTACACATTTAATGCAATTCCTATCAAAGTACCACCCATCTTTTTCAAATAAATGGAAGAAATAATTCTAAAATTTATATGGAACCAGAAAAGACCTCGAATAGCCAAAGGGATATTGAAAAAGGGATCCATCAAAATCCTTGAGATGAACACAGGCAGCAACCTCTTCGACCTCTGCCGCAGCAACATCTTCCTAGGAACATCGCCAAAGGCAAGGGAAGCAAGGGAAAAAATGAACTATTGGGATTTCATCAAGATCAAAAGCTTTTGCACAGTAAAGGGAACAGTTAACAAAATCAAAAGACAACTGACAGAATGGGAGAAGATATTTGTAAACGACTTATCAGATAAAGGACTAGTGTCCAGAATCTATAAAGAACTTAGCAAACTCAACACCCAAAGAACATATAATCCAATCAAGAAATGGGCAGAGGACATGAACAGACATTTCTGCAAAGAAGACATCCAGATGGCCAACAGACATATGAAAAAGTGCTCCATATCACTGGGCATCAGGGAAATACAAATCAAAACCACAATGAAATATCACCTCAAACCAGTCAGAATGGCTAAAATCAACAAGTCAGGAAATGACAGATGCTGGCGAGGATGCGGAGAAAGGGGAACCCTCCTACACTGTTGGTGGGAATGCAGGCTGGTGCAGCCACTCTGGAAAACAGCATGGAGGTTCCTCAAAATGTTGAAAATAGAACTGCCCTATGACCCAGCAATTGCATTATTGGGTATTTACCCTAAAGATACAAATGTAGTGATCCAAAGGGGCACGTGCACCCCAATGTTTATAGCAGCAATGTCCACAATAGCCAAACTATGGAAAGAACCTAGATGTCCATCAACAGATGAATGGATCAAGAAGATGTGGTATATATACACAATGGAATACTATGCAGCCATCAAAAGAAATGAAATCTTGCCACTTGCGACAACATGGATGGAACTAGAGCGTATCATGCTTAGCGAAATAAGTCAAGCAGAGAAAGACAACTATCATATGATCTCCCTGATATGAGGAAGTGGTGATGCAACATGGGGGCTTAAGTGGGTAGGAGAAGAATCAATGAAACAAGATGGGATTGGGAGGGAGACAATTGCAGGAACAATTAAGATAAGTGACTCTTAATCTCACAAAACAAACTGAGGGTTGCCGGGGGGAGGGGGTTTGGGAGAAGGGGGTGGGATTATGGACATTGGGGAGGGTATGAGCTTTGGTGAGTGCTGTGAAGTGTGTAAACCTGGTGATTCACAGACCTGTACCCCTGGGGATAAAAATATATGTTTATAAAAAATAAAAAATTAAAAAAAAAAGTGTTGAGCATATAGTCATATGCCGATGAGGCACAGAATTACACATACCTCCCAAAAGACAAAGAACATTAATAATGTTACCTCATACACACCTCAAGGATCAGGACTGAAGATGTGATTACAGCATAAAGTCATTCTCTCTGAATGTTCCTGCAAGGGATCTGATTAAATTTTCACGATATTTTAAGAGTCTTTCCCTTCGTATAGTTCAAAAAGATGCAGAGTATATAATGAGTTTATGGGAAGATGAAAATAACAGGGGAAATAATTTTTCACCCTTCTCTAGGTTAAATTATTTCATTGATTTATTAAATACCCATATATTTATTTCATCATTATTATTTAAATAATCTATTTAAATAACATCAAGATCATTCTTCGCACATTCTTCTAATAGGCAACTACTATATACAATCAAAATAATTTCTATTCTAGGCCAAACTGTTTTCTTTGAGCTAATTTAAACATACCTGGGGCAGTGTTTCAAAGTTTTCTGCAATGAGAGCAGTTTATAATGCTCACTTTCATGTTTTAGTAGATCATATCAGTTTTTAACATACTCTATTTTTTATTGAGGTTTTAAACCTCAATAGTCAAAACAGTAGTTAAAACAGATCATATATGGGGCACCTGGGTGGCTTAGTGGGTTAAGCCGCTGCCTTCGGCTTTGGTCATTATCTCATTATCGAGTCCTGAAGCGGGCTCTCTGCTCAGCAGGGAGCCTGCTTCCCTCTCTCTCTGCCTGCCTCTCCGTCTACTTGTGATCTCTCTCTGTCAAATAAATAAAATCTTAAAAAAAAAACAAAAAAAATAAACAGATCATATATTAAAAGTATGAAATATATAAAATCATATATATGATATAAAATCATACATAAGATCATATATATAAAAGTATTAATAAAAGCAATGATAAATTTTTATCATAAATTCATAAACATTTTAACAGAATACATGATTTCTCCTTTTAGATGTTAATTTAATATAAAATCAATTCACATGAAAATAAGAAATTATATACAAGAAAATTTTTTAAAAAATTTTATTTATTTATTTAAGAGAGAGAGAGAGAGGGAGCTTGAGAGAGAGAGAGAGCAGGAGCCAAAGGGAAGGGCAGAGGGAGAAGCAGGCTCCCTGCTCAGTGGGATGTCTAATACAGGGGTTGATCCCAAGACCTGAGGATCATGACCTGAGACAAAAGCAGATGCTTAACTGACTGAACCACCCAAGATGCCCCTTCATGAATATGTTTCTAATAAAATTAAGATATTTTAATGAAAATGTCTCAAGTATTCTTTGTCATTTCCTTTATTTTTTAAAGCAGACTGTTTGATTTTGTCATAACAGTAATACATTTTTAGTCAATACTCTCAATGAGATAAAACTTCCAAACATAACTTTATTACCTTTTTATGAAATCAAAAGTGATTAAGGTATAAATTTCTCACACAACCACTTGAAGGAAAGACTTTGTACAGTTCTCCATAGGAATTATAACAGTAAGGATATTCAGTATCCATTTGTAATATGAATAGCCACAGTCTAGTGCTTGAAAGTCCTTTTGCCCTGAGTGGGTTTTAAATCTAGGACTTAAAATTTTTCCATGAATGGTTGAAATAAATTATTTTCATGAAGCTACTTCAAGGTTTTTTCACCCAATTCAGAGACCAAATGAAAGGATTATGACACCAAATGTAAAAAAAAAACCCCAAAACCCAAACAAAACAAAACAAAACTTTAGAGCATGCTGTAAACTGCAGGTCAAGGCGTTCACATGCATCTAACCACCCAGCCTAGCACATGTATCCTCATGTAAAAAAGAAGCTCAATCCAGTCCTAAAGGTTTCCTTTCTCATCTTCACACCATCCAGTGTTTCAAGGACAGTTAAAACCAGGTGGTTTATGAACTAACAAGATTAGCAGTATGCACAGATAGAATGGGATTATTAGTGTTTTGTCCTGAAGAGTGGTGTCCTAGTATACAGAACATGGGATGGCTGAGAGGGACCCAGATAATGTGGTGACATAGGAAGAAAGAAAAGCTTATTAATATCATACAGCACCCAGGTTTAATAGGTGTTGGTTCCTCATCATCAGAAACTATCATCAGAAACTCTAATACCTACTAAGGTAATTGATTTTTAATATCAAAAACAAAACAAAGAATCGTTGTTTATTATTGAGTTTAAAATAGTGAAAGACTGGTAAACAACTCATTGAGCACAAATATACAAAAGGAAGCCCTGGTTAGTTACTAAAAAGAGATATGCCAAATGTTTATGTCTGATTATATTCCTGCATTCCAAATAGGCAAGGTTTTAGTAGAGACTGGGAAATGATAAATGGCAATTGTTTGGTTTGGAACATATGGACATATATCACATCCAGGTTTGGTTCATTACAGCCGAGTCCAGCACACCTAGCTAAATTCATCTCCTCCTTTATCTGAAGAAAGAAAGATACAAAATGAGGTTTGAGTCATCTGAATCAACTGTTCTTGGTTTGGATACGCAATTTCAGATTTAAATTAGAGCAATGGTATGTCGGAAAAGGTCTCACTCTTACAATCTTAGTTGTACAGATACCTGCATGGGTGATGAAGCACTCACCTATTTCTAGAGATAGGTAGCCTTCAGCTAAAATACTCTCCTTTCTCTTTACAACAAGCATATTGGCTATTTATCTATTTATATTTACCTAGCTTTGAACTTTAGGTAAAATCAGTTGACTCAATTACCAGCAAGGGGTTAATCCAAAAAAGTAGTTCTCAAGGTTCGGAGGCTAAGACACCTCTAGAGAGTTGGCACAAGGGTAGTTTTCTAGGTTTTACCCTGAGAAATTTAAATTCAGCAGATGTGGGAATGGATCCAAGAATCTGCTTTTAATAAGTCTTGGAGTTGCTGGTAGTTGGGAAGGCATACTCTGAGAAGCACTTATGTAAAAGGCTGGAACCAACACCCGCACGGCTCTTACAATAGCAAACTCTATATTATTCACACAATTGTTCAGGTTAGGAATTGCTGAAGTATATTATAATTATGAAAACCTTTTGCAGAAAGCATGATAATCCATCTGATGTTCACTCTCAAATGGATTAGTCTGTCGAGCCTTCATGCTTTCTTTTTCTTCTTTCTTCTTAATGTGCGCAGGCAGAAACACACACATACGCACAATTTGTTGGACTAACTGACAGATTGACTGTTCCCTTTAAGATTTTAAAAACTATAAATCACAACTTCCAAAATTTTTGATAAGGCCTTTTATAATAAAAGAGGAACAGCTTGCTCTCTGAATTATTTGAGTGCCTGACTTCCCTTCAACTAAAGTCTGACCTAGAAAATGTAAAATGTGAAAACATGCTTTGGAAACTAGGAAAGAGTATTCACCGAATCTGAAAATTGCAAAGGGCCATTAGTAGATCATGAAGGGATAAAAACAGACAATGAATTTTATGTCAAAAAATATGGCTATTTTAAAAAATATTACTATTTAAATGAAATTAATAAACTTATAGAAACAAAACTTACAAATATTGACTTAAGAAAAAAATAGAAAATCTGAATAGGCCTATATCAGATAATTGAACACCCTTCCACAAAGAAAATTTCAAGCACAAAAGACATTGCTAACTAATTCTAAGTGACATTTAAGAAGAAATCAGGCCTATCTCATACAATCACTTTCAGAACAGAATATGAGACCACTTAGGTTTAAAAGAGCATACCTTTGATGGCATCACTGAAGATCACATTAAGAAAATAAACTTACAGGCATAGCTCCCCCAAGAACGTAGGTACAAATATTCTTAAAGAGTATATTAGCAAACTGAACATAGCAAGATTCAAAATGGGAAAAAAAAATCCTGACAATGTTGCATTTATTTCAGGAATGCAGGTTTAATATTTTAACTCTCAAAAATCAATGTTTTTCATAACATTAACATTTTAAGGGGAAAAAATCACATGAAAATCCTAATTTAATACCTCTCTGTGTAAAAAATTAATAAAATTAAGAGGAATGAGACAATATAGTAAGGAGAATCACCTTTTTAAAAGAGATTTTATTTATTTATTTGACTGAGAGAGAGAGAGATCACAAGTAGGCAGAGAGAGAGGGGGAAGCAGGCTCCCCGCTGAGAAGAGAGCCAGATGCGGGACTGGATCCCAGGACCCTGAGATCATGACCTGAGCCAAAGGCAGAAGCTTGACCCTCTGAGCCACCCAGGTGCCCCAAGGAGAATCTTTTCTAAAAATCTGTGTTGTACTTAAAGGGGAAATATTGAAAACTCTCCCATATGAAATTGGGAAGAAGTGCGATTATTAGCTCTCCCTAGCTTGTAGTAAAGATCTTGATGGTGCAACATTAAAAGAAAGATAAATGACTAAAAAAGGAGTAAATAAATCTGGAGTTATACAAAGATATATCCAAGATGCCTGTGCACATAGAAAATCTAAAAGACTTCACAAAACAACTACTAAAATTAATATGTACATGTATTACGACTGTGGATTATATCAATTGAAAAAAAATTAAACGTTACTTTTACAATAGCATCAAAAATAACAAATATCCAGGAAGAGTTCTAACAAAAGATGTGCCAAATCTCTATAAAATATTAGTGAGAAACAGGCGCCTGGGTGGCTCAGTTGGTCAAGTCTCTGCCTTCAGGTCAGGTGATCCCAGGGTCCTGGGATCAAGTCCTGTATAGGGCTCTCTGCTCAGTGGGGAACTTGCTTCCTCCTCCTCTCTCTCTCTCTGCCTGCCTCTCTGCCTATTTGTGATCTCTTTGTCAAATAAATAAATAAAATATTTTAAAAAATAGGTCACACATTAAAATATTAGTGAGAAAAATTAAGGAAAACCTAAATAAAGGGAGTAATATAACATTACTGCATTTAAATTTATATCATAAAGACTTTTGTTTGCTCCAAACTGAGGTATAGATTAAATTTTGTCCCCATAAAACTCCCAATAATTTTCTGGGTGGAAATTGACAAGCTTATTTTAAATTCTATATTATTAATCAAAGAACCTAAAGTAGCTCTCCAGGATTTCTCAACCAGCATTCCAGGATAGGATTAAAGACTAATGACCTAAAATTTCCAATTCATGATTTAACTGCTTTCCTATGCATTAAGGATGGTGCTACACTTGGAAAAATTGAGAAAAAATTATCACTTAAATAATTTTTTTATATTCTCTGTTCAAATGAAAAACATCAGTTGAGAAAGGCTAGCAGAAAATTCTGAAGAAACAACACAGAATGTTATCACTAGATAAGGTTAGTTGTCAAGGTGCTGTAATTAAGTCAGTTGGATATTTCAGCAAGAGATAAACAAATTAATAGAAGAAAATGTTCAGAAATAAGTCTAGACATTTATGACCCTTAATGTAAACAAAGATGTCACTGCAGAGCAGTAGAAAAGGATGACCTTTTAATAAATGCTACTGGGTTAACTGATACCTACTTATATCTACATATCTATGTCTATGCCTATAGACAGACAGATGAGAGAGAGAGAGGGAAAGAAATGGAAGGAAGGAGACAGATGGAGGCAGGGAGGAAAAAGACAGCCAGAAAATCCCACCCCTACTTTTCTCTATTGACCAAAATCAATTCTACATGGTGTAGAGATTTAAAGTTAGAAGATACAGCAATAACACTTCTAGTAACATTAAGAGAATACCTTCATTAACTTAGAAGAGATAGTTTTTACCAAAACTCAGAACTAGCATGAATAAAAATTTTTAATAGGAACCCATGTTCATCAAATACCATTAAAAGTGTGAAAATACAAGCCACTGAGAAGATATTTACAATATCTATAAACTGCAGAAGGATTCTGTAACATATGCAAAGATGCGTATCCTCTTCAAGAAAGGCTCATCCAATTACTAAGAGTGTGGTTAGCAGACAGCCTCCAGGTATTAACACCTCCATCTTTTGAGCCAAGGTCACTCTATTTTCAGGATGACATTGACTGAGTCATGTTACATGACCCATGTACATCTCTGTAACAGCCCAGGCTACATTCTTGGTGAGGTCCTCAGCTAATGCCATGACTTTACAAGATGTTACTCCTAAATAAACCTCCTACCTGCTTCCCTAGAACTCAAAATGACAGATTAATGTATAAACTATGAAAAAGAATTCTAATAATCAATTGGAAAAGGATAACTCGTTTTTAATGGGCAAAGACATGAAGAAACACTTCACACAATATGATATCCAAGAAGAGATGCTCAGCCTTCATTACTCCTCAGGCAAATGGAAATTAAAACCACAGTGATTTACCATTCCATATCCAAGTATGTAAATACTAAGTGTCAGTGACAATCACTTTGGAAAAATCTTTGTTGACATAGACTAAAACAGAAAATATACATATCCTATGACTCAGCAATTTTACTCGTAGGTATATACCCCAAAGATTTGTGTTTGTGTGTGTGTGCATGTGTATGTGTGTATACCAAGAGCCATAGAAGGTTGTACATATGACAATGCTCTTAGTAAGAACAAAAACCTGGGGAAAAAACTAAAATATAATAAAAATTTAAATGAATAAATAATTGGTAGTATATGGAATATCTTACAGCAATGAAAATAAACAAACCATTCCTACACGCAATATATAAACATAAAGGAATCTCACAGTGTTAAGCTAAAGAAGCTATACTTAAAATAATCACACTATGCCATTTCATTTATATAAATGAATACAACTCCCTACTCCTTCAGTGTGAACTGTACATTCTGATGTGCTTCCAGAAAGTTCAGTCTGTATACGGGAATGGAGGGAAAACTGAATGGGAAGTCATCAGAGAGGGAGAAAAACCATGAGAGAAGCGTTAACTACAGGAAACAAACTGAGGGCTGCTGGAGGGGACGTGGGTTGGGGGATGAGGTAATTTGCTGATGAGCATTAAGGAGGGCACGTGATGTGATGAGCACTGGGTGTTATATGCAACTGATAAATTACTGAACACTACATCTGAGACTAATGATGTACTAAATTGGCTATCTGAATTTAAATAAAAAAAAAAAAAAGTTCAGTATGAGGAGGAGTGGAGGTGGGAGAGGAACCTCACATTGAAGACAACTGAGAAATACTTCCTCAGTTAGATGATCAAGGTTAACATCAATAATGATAAATCATGTTGACAGTATGTACCCTTAATACAATCTGGTGAGAACTGCACTCTACCTTTGCAGTTTTCCTACCAAAAATCCACAAGCCTGGATTGATGAGAAAAACATCAAAGAAATCCCAATCATGAACCTTCAATAAAATGCCTGACCAGTACGCCTCAAAAGTGTCAAGGTCATCAAAACCAAGAGAAGTCTTAAGAAACTGTCAGTAAAAGAGATTAAGAATAGGGGCTCCTGGGTGGTTCAGTGGGTTAAGCCTCTGCCTTTGGCTCAGGTCATTATCCCAGGGTCCTGGGACCGAGTCCCGAATTGGGCTTTCTGCTCAGCAGGGAGCTTGCTTTCCCCCCTCTCTCACCTGCCTCTCTGCCTACTTGTGATCTCTCTCTGTATCAAATAAATAAAATCTTTATAAATATATATATATATATGACAATGTAATATGTTATCTTGAATCAGCAGAAAGATGTTAGATAAAGATTAAGAAAACCTGAATAAAGTATGAACTTTAATTATTGATAACATATCAGTATTGGTTCATTAATTGTTACAAACATTCCATACTAATGTAAGATGCGAATAATAGGGGAAACTGCATGTGTGGACTATGGAAATTCTCTGTACTATCTTTGCAATTTTTTCTGTAAATCAAAACCTTTTTTTTAATTTAATTTTTTTCAGTGTTCCAAAATTGTTTATGCACCACACCCAGTGCTCCATGCAATACATGCCCTCCAAAATACCCACCACCTGGCTCACCCAACCCCCACCACCACCTCCGAAACCTCCAATTGTGTTTCTCAGAGTCCACAGTCTCTCATAGTTCATCTTTCCCTCTGATTTCCCCCAATGCACTTCTCTTCTCCATCTTCCTATGTCCTCCATTTTATTCCTTATGCTCCACAAGTAAGTGAAAACATATAATTGAACCTTTCTGCTTGACTTACTTCACTCAGCATAATCTCCTTCAGTCCTGTACATGTTGTTACAAAAGTTGGGTATTCATCCTTTCTGATGGAGACATAATACTCCATAGTGTCTATGGACAACATCTTCCTTATCCATTCTTCTGTTGAAGGGCATCTTGGTTCTTTCCACAGTTTGGCGACCATGGCCATTGCTGCTATAAACACTGGGGTACAGATGGCCCTTCTTTTCACTACATCTGTATCTTTGGGGTAAATACCCAGTCGTGCAATTGCCGGGTCATAGGGTAACTCTATTTTTAATTTCTTAAGGAATGTCCACACTGTTTTCCAAAGTGGCTGTACCAACTTGCATTCCCACCAACAGTGTAAGAGGGTTCCCATTTCTGCATACCCTCTCCAACACCTGTTGTTTACTGTCTTTTGGCCATTCTAACTGGTGTAAGGTGGTATCTCAATATGCTTTTGATTTCAATCTCCCTAATGGCTAATGCTGATGAACATTTTTTCATGTGACTATTAGCAATTTGTATGTCTTCTGTGGAGAACTGTCTGTTCATGTCTTCTGCCCCTTTTTTGACATGATTATCTGTTTTGTGTCTGTTGAGTTTGAGAAGTTCTTTATAGATCTTGGGTATGAGCCCTCTGTCTGTAGTGTCATTTGTGAATATCCTCTCCCATTCCATGGGTTGCCTCTTTGTTTTGTTGACTGTTTCCTTTGCTGTGTAGAAGGTTTTGATCTTGACGAAGTCCCCCAAATTCATTTTTGCTTTTGTTTCCTTTGCCTTTGGAGACATATCTTGAAAGAAGTTGTTGTGGCCAATGTTGTAGAGGTTACTGCCTATGTTCTCCTTAGGATTTTGATAGATTCCTGCCTCACATTGAGGTCTTTTATCCATTTCGAGTTTATCTTTACGTATGGTGTAAGAGAATAGTCGAGTTTCATTCTTCTACACATAGCTGTCCAATTTTCCCAGTACCATTTATTAATGAGACTGTCTTTTTTCCACTGTATATGTTTATTTAAAATGAATAAATGTGAATAGAAAACTAATCTATGTGAAATTACTTCTAAAGGAAAAAAATGGCAACTTACACATATTAGTATGTGTATTTTTTCCCTTTTTCTTAAAGTACTTTTTGATTTATTTGAGAGAGACAGACATAGTAAGAGAGAGCACAAGTGAGAAGGAGGGAGAGGAGCATGATCGCCGCTGAGCAGGGAGCCCAGTGTGGGGCTTGATCCCAGCACCCTAAGATCATACCTGAACCAAAGGCAGATGCTTAACTGACTGAGCCATCCAGATGCCCCAAGATTTTTTGATTCATACCTTCATTGGTTTTGGCTAAGTCTCAGTGTGTCCCAATATTATCTATTCCTTCATGATCATCCTCCTCAATACTCATCCATAGCACCATTTAATTTTCTTTTATAGGATTTTTTATTAGCATGAGTAGTATAAGGAATCAAAAAGATCTGGATTTCATAGCCATCTTTGACAGTAGCAATAAATGTGACCTCAAGCAACTCAATAACCTCCTATGCCTTCATATTTCTCACTTGTAAAACTGTGATCTAAGCATATTATGTTCAATGCTAACATTTATAGGTATTAAAGTAGTCTGTATTTGCCAATCTTTAGTAAAAACTAATGATATCACATCTTATATAAAAAAATACCCTATAGTCTGTAGTAGGCATAACCATCTATTAATAATCACCCAAAGAGGAAAAACAAGAAAAACAAATAAAATAGAAAATATTGTAAAACAAGTCTACTGCCTAATACATTTGGTTGAAAATCTCAGAAATCTAATCACTGCCAAATTTTCTAAGGTTCTGTAGAAAATTTGAAAACCCAGGCAGAATTTCCTTCTTTATACCATTTGTTGATGCACTACATATTCTGATATAGAATCATATATAGCAAAGCTGTAGAGAGTTGAGCATAGTTAGCGAAGACTGCCCCAATCTTGTTTCACAGTTGTTTATGCCAGAGGTTTCATAAATATTGGAAAATAAATACTTTTGGTGAGAATCTTGTCTTCATGAATACTATGTTATATATTCTAACGTCACACAAAATTAACTTAAAAATAAATGAAGTATTTTTCCTTCCAACTAGATAGGAATAACCTGACATTATAAATAATAAAATTGAAATAAAGGGTGGACATATACACATTTGAAGTTGGCAGTCATATCTCAGTAGGCCACTGGCAATGTTTCAGTTCCTTAGAGAATAAGGAGTAAAAAATGTCTGTCAGATTAAAACAGAAATACTGAACATTATATGTGAAAGATCCTTTAACATTATCCTACCACTGCAATTCTAAGAATCCTGAAAGATATATACACTTCTCTCACATCAGCATCAGTTAAACTCCCAGGCTATTAAATAAATACCTTGGGAATTCAACAAATACATTAGGAATGTCAGACTGGTTCACATTAATAAATAAATAAATAAATAAATAAATAAATAAGTTTTGAAAATCAGTAAGCCTGATAATGTAAACAACTGAGTGTCCTGCAATAGTTCAACTATAAAATCTTCCTGAAAATGACTCTGGGTTAGCAGGTTAATATTCAAGAAAGATATAATCAAAGATGTGATATTTAAGAGACCAGGATTTTCCATAGAGTCAAGGGTAGCCTAACATTGTGGACCAATGAAAAATATGTGCAAATATATGGCATACTCAAGAAAATCCATGTAGTCTCTGATTGAGAGATGAAGACGGGAATGGTACTCTTGGACTTTTTCTTGTAAGTAGTAGTTACAGTACTGGTGGAAGTGTTGTTCATGTGGCTAACCTTGGCTGCTGGCCTGGCTAGCAGAGGAATGTTAAAATGTGAAATAATGAATACCTCAATAATGTACCTGAAAGTAAACATACCAGGTTTGGGTTTGGTGGAATTTTAGGAAATAATGCTAGCTGAAACAAAATAAAAGTTTTCCTCTCTCATTTAAAGGATATCTAGAAATAAATAGTCTAGTCTGGCACAGCATTCCACAGAAACAGAGAGCCTGTCTTCTTTTATCTTGCCCTTTCATGATTTTAAGCTCATAGTTTAATTCTCATGGTCCAAAGCAGCAACTGAGCTCCAAGAATCACCTTTGCTGTCAAGTGCGCTAGAAGAAGGAAACAGGGTACTCCGCTTTCCCCAACATCTCCCTTTACAGACTCTAAGTTACTCTAAGTTTTGCTTTCATCTGTTGATGAACTTAGTCATCTGGCTAAGACTCTCTGTAAACAAAGTTGGAAAGTATGGTATTTTTTTCTAGACAGTCATCCTTACCACAAATCGTGGGTTCTATCCTTACAGTGAAGGGAGAAAAAAATGTTGAGCTAGGTAACTAGCATCTCTGCCATGATTCTATTGGCATTTAACATATCAGAAATAGAGAAGTTCTGGGTGATAATGATGTCCAAGAGTATTAGTCTACTGAAGTGTAGAGAGTATTAAAAGATACTGAAGTTGAGGAATATGGAAATACTTGAAATACAGAAGTGGGATGGATTAGGCACACAGACACTGAAATCACTCAGAATAACAGAATAGTTGGAGAATACTGAGCCAGATCCAAGATTCTCACTGGATTTTAGGTTAACATGGAAGTCTACTAACAACTATATAATCAGAGGGTGTGATTTTTCACACGAAGAGTATTTTGTAGCAGGATGGGAGCATCGTGGTGTACAGTTAATAGACTTCTAGCCTCATCCGTCTAGAGCAGAAGATACAGAAGGTAAGGGTGAATGAAGGGCTCTGAGCTCTGAGAGTGAGTGTCACAGATTTGGAGTTTGGTCACAACTTTGCCATAGTTTTGTGATTACTGGCAAGGTATAAAACCATCTTGCTTCCTTGTTTACGAACTGGGAATAATTCCTGCCTCAACAGTATAGGGTAAAGATTAAATAATATAATATTACAACATTGTTGAACTCATAGTACATTCTCAAAAACTTTTAGTCACATGCTCTTCTCCATCTAGCAATCCCTGAACTTTCTGAAATACAAGTTCTTATTTTTGAGATTACAGTCTTTTCTATAAAAAATTCAGGACAGAATCTAAGAACACAATGAATTAAAAATACATTAAATAACCTTTAATTATGAAGGTTCATAATAGACTTAATTTATGATGAATGGGGATCCTCTGTTAAGTCATAAATTCACCCACTTACTTTTCTTAGTATCCTCTCTTAGACATTAGGAGATAGAGGGTGCTGTGAGTCTCAATGCCAAGTAGGAAAAATAAGCAAATATCCTCCCAGGATACCACTTTGCTAAAAGCCTGCCATATGTCCATAATGTACTGAAGCATTAACAGCACATTTCATTTTATATCCCCACTTGTCAAACACAACTTAAAGCAAAGATGGGCTTGCACTACATGTGCTTGTCTAATTCCCATTACTGCTAATTATGTGCACACAGCGGGAAAACAACATCTCCTCAGACTAAGGCTTCCTTTTTGAGAGAGATTATAAAAAGTCAGTAAACTTTCAAAGCAGCGAATGTCTTACATTTATGAGCACTTGATATACCTGTGGTTATTTATCCTATAACCTTGACTATTATTTAGTTGTGACTACATACTCTTTCAAAAAATAACATTATTTTTAATTTATTGCCTAGCAAGACCTAGGGAAATCTGTCTTCATAAAGAATGCTTGCCATGCCATTTTCTGATTGCAGAGTAGAAAAATGATCTCAGGACTAAGATGCACCAGTGAAAGGAATGAAATACATAAAAATAAAAACCTTTCTATATCTTTTTATTTGAATTATACTAGAGTACACCAATTTTAAAATAAGAAGGAAATTTTAAACTAGCTTTCAAGGAGATTTTCTATTTTGATCTTTATGATCACACAAGGAAGGATTTATGAAATATTCTGACCATGAGAGCACAATACATGGCATTGTAGGACACACTACAAACATCCTTCCCTGTGTAGTTTCCCTCAGGATATTTACAATGCAAACAAAAGTTTAGATCTAACAATTTCAAGTCTTTCACCCTGGATTACATATTTTTAAAGTGCTTAAGATTATAAGCCATCAGATAGAAAGGGTATTTTGATAAAATAAAAATACTGACAAAGCTGCAGAGCTTTATATCACTACTATACAGTAAAACAAATTGAGCATATTCTTTCATCACACTCTGCCTACATTTTAGAGAAATCCATTTTCTTATGGAATATCCAAGAGTAAAATAAAATCTATTCCCTTACCATAACACACAGAGAAAAATAAGCCAAAATCCAATGCTTGGAAATACATGGAGTTTACAATTTGTCATCCTTTCTGGACTGAACATATCATTTTATTTTTACCCAAGTCCCAATCCAACTGTAGATCTCTGAAAATCACTAATATGCTAATATGCTTTTTGCCAAAAGGTCTTTCAGCAGATTTCCAGTCTGTGGAAATTCTCCTTAACATTTCATATTTTGAACCTCTCCTTTTACAAAATGTTAACATCAGGTGTGTTGGAAGAATTTTTATGGAGGGAAAACTCTATGTCTGTCAAATGTTGCCTTTAAAGTAAATTTTCATAAAGGTGTATCTTCAATCAAGTGAAGCATGATCATTACACTGAGTTTACAGAGAAAGCAAATAAATACCACAGAGGGAAGTGGAGAGATACAGGTTCAAGTTCATGCATAGTAAGGATTGAACAATTTTTTTTCTTTTTAACTTTTTTCCTATTCTTTTCAAATCATACATGATTTCATCCATGTCACCTTCAAAATGGAAAGATAAAAATGTATGCTTTAGGTTATTCAGTTGGTTTAAGTCTTTCCACTGCTGTCAACACATGAAAGAAAGGAAGTCTCAATTTAAAAGCAGGTTTATTGTGAGTACAAAACAGACCCAAGAACTCCAATTAATTACAACAGTTGTATTTTTTTATGCAAAAGATTCAAAAGATGCTTTCCCTGTCTTGTTTCTGAACTTAGAGGGAAAGCTTTGTTTTTCACCAAGTATGATGTTAGCTACGGATTTGTCATATATGGCCTTTATTATGTTGAGGTATCTTCTCTCTAACCACACCTTGATGAGAATCTTTATCTTCAATGGATGTTGATTTTTGCCAAATACTTTTTTTGCTTCTGTTAAGACGAAATGATTTTCACCCTTCACTTTACTGATGTGATGTTTGATATGTAAATATTGAACCATCCTTGCATCTCTGAACTAAATCTCACTTGATCATGGTGAATGACCCTTCTAATGTAGTGCTGAATGTGGTTGATATTTTCTTGAGAATTTTGGCATCTATGTTAACCAGGGATATTTGTCTTTAGTTTTCTTTCCTCAAGGTCTTTTTTTAGTTTTGGTATCAGGGTAACATTAGTCCCTTAGAATTTATTTGGAAGCTTTCCTTCCTCTTCTATTTTTTGGAATAGTCTGGGGAGATAGGCATTAACTCTTCCTTAGATATCTGGGAGAATTCACCTGAGTTTCCATCAATACACAAATGGATAAGGAAGATGTGAGGTATTATATAGTCATAAAAAAGGACGACATCCTGCCATTTGCAACAACATGAATGGGCCCAGAGGGTATTATGCTAAGTGAAATAAGCCAGACGGAAAGAGACAAATACCCTATGACCTCACTCATGTGTGGAATCTTAGAAAGAATGAACAAAAAACAAAAGGCAAAATCAGACCTACAAACACACAGAACAAACTCATGGTGCCAGGTGGGCAAAATGAGGGAAGAGGAGTTGGAGATACAACCTTTCAGTTACGGAACGGATAAATCATGGGACCAAAGGGCACGGCATATGGAATATAGTCAGTGATATGATAGCAGCATTGTAATGGGGCAGATGGTAACTACATTTGTGGTAAACACAGCATCATGTATCAACTTGTCAAATCACTATTCTATACCTGAAACTAGTATAACATTGTGTAACAATCATACTTAAATTTTAAAAATAAAAGAAGATGCACTCCTAAGTCGCCAAGAGAGCATCTTTGATTATTTCGTCTCACACATCCACCCTGAGTGAGCTAACAGCTGCTCCAAGGTAAAACTAGGGTTATGTATTCTTCTAGGGGAAAAGAGGTATGCTGGAAATGAGAAAATATCCAGTTTTCCTCCCCTTAAAACATTCCTCCCATCCCCAAAAGATCAGAATCAAATCTATTTTCTGGACCAGCTTTAGGATAAGACCTAGAACTGTCCAGCAAAGCATTCTCCCATCCAATAACTAAGAGGCAATTCACTAAGCAACTTCTATTAAAGATAAAATGTGAATGCAGGTTGAGTGAAGATGTTGACTCTTTCCATACTGCAGAGTAGAATGCAGTATAATAAGACTGCTAAGAATGAATAAATAAAAAGCAATTGTGGACTAGCAAGCCATTCTTCGTTAAGTTGTATAAATATAAAAAAAATTTTTTTAAAGAGCTGCAATTATTTCAATGTAGCTGGTTATTCTAGGCAGGAATGGGATTAGCTGATCTTTTCTTCTTTTTAAATCAATTAGATAAACACTCAGAAATTGATGGGGTTACAGATCAAGCTCCCTGAAAGAGAAAAAAGAATCCACTGCAAATGTGCATGGAAATGCCTCATTAAAGGGATAGTCAAGTTACCTGGCTCCAGCCTGGCCCTGTGACTCACACTATTAAATCAGCTGCCAAGCCTCTCCCCAGCTGATAGCCATTAGAATGCTGGCTAAGTGGCAGGAATTACAATAGAAGCAGCCTTTTATGTGTTTCTTCCCTACCTCATCAAACTACACAGTGTTAACAAGGGGAGAAAGAAAAGTTAAAAAATGAACGTGATTTATGAACTAAGAAAATTTATATTACATTCAAATAAGCACATTTACAGAAAAAACAAGTTTCGTTCTGTATTTGTATTGAAGGAAATGTGTCACACAAATATGCCTATCCCATCTACACCTATTAGATGAAACTATTTGCTTTAAAAATAAGTGTTTACTGGGGCACCTGGGTGGCTCAGTGGGCTAAAGCCTCTGCCTTCGGCTCAGGTCATGATCTCAGGGTTCTGGGATCGAGCCCTACATAGGGCTCTCGCAGAGAGCCTGCTTCTTCCCTTCTCTCTCTGCCTGCCTATTTGCCTACTTGTGATCTCTGTCTGTCAAATAAATAAATAAAATCTTTAAAAAAAAATAAGTATTTACTGGATGAAGTTCATAAATCACATGCATGTCTAAGTAAAAATTTACTCTTTTCTGGTATGTCCTCTAATTCTGACACCAAAAAACCATCCAAATCCAAAGCCTTTTGCTGGTTTAATCACCCTTCCACCTAAGCCTAGCCCTCCTGCCATCTTCCCCCTAGAGTTGTTCTCCTTCAACTGCTCTCAGGCCCAGTAACAGACTCCACTGCACCTTCTCTGCCTTTGATTCCTCCCTGCACAAATGCACTGTGTGGGTTCCTGAGAGAGTACTCTTCCCACGTCCTGCCTTTGGTTATATCCCCTGCTCACGTGACTTCCTTATTTCCTGAAAGCCTTAAAAACAAAGGCCATGTACCTTGGTAAGTATTTAAGAGGGGTTCAAGTCCACACTCTAATCTGACCTCAACTTCTCCCATACTTTTTCCCATTGCTCCCCTTCAAACCATCCCACAAGCCAAACAATCAGATGGATCTCTTGCATCTGTCCTGCGAAACCCTACTTCTCTCGCCAAGTCCACTGTAGCCACTGCCCAAGATGCTTCCTTTCCTATGGTCTGCCTCCTCAACAACGTCAGAAGCAAATTCCTTGCCAATTCTGTCCAGCGTCCTTAAGGTCTCTGTTCAAATCCCATCGCCTCAGGAAAGCTTCTGTTGAAAACGCAGGACAGGTTAGGATCTTAGTTTCATACATTCCTGACATCTGTTTCTCCTTTGTTGTTCTTAGAGCATGCGTAACTAATTACATCTTTGCATAATTACTTGCGCAATTGTTTCTGTTACAAGACAGCAAGTGCCATGAAGGCGAAGAATGGTCTCTGTTTTAATTCTGTATTGCCAGCACCTGGGGTATGTATAGCAATCACCTCCCCCGCAACACACACACACACTTCTCACCTTCTATGTGCATTTTTTTGTGCTCCTTATACTAGAATTACTCTCAAACAGACTGTGCAGTGCAGTAATGTGTCATGATGATATGTGTGTTCATCTTATCTGCAGCCTTCATGCTTTACTCAGCCTCGTCTCCCCAACAGCACCTTGCACAAATCTGTGCAGTTACTGTTTGGTAAATGTTTAATCTAGTTGAATAGAAAAATCATTAAGTGAATGCTTTTGTATACATGTATAAAATCTAATGTTAAAAACTGACATTTGAAAGACTGGGATTATTAACTCTGACTTCAGGTCGGTATAAAATCTTATCTAAATGAAAATAAATGACGTTTACATTTTCTGCCATTTCATTAAAGAGAAGCTCTTAAACCTAGAACCTCTAATCACTTTAAACAGATTCATTTTTATGTTTATCATGTTTACACTACAAACAGTTTATTTCACATTTGTACAGAACAAATTCCTTTCAGAGTCTATTAAACTCTCTTTTCCCCACGTATGTGTACTAGACTTCTCCACATGGAAATCTACCAGTCTGCTAAAAGGCCAGTTGTTTTAGCAACATGAAATGCTTGCTACATCTGGGGGGTCTCCCCATGTCAAATCCATTCAGCTAGGTTTTCTTGAGAGTCAACAATGTGTCAGCAGCTCTACCATATCCACAGCAGCTCCAGAATTTCTATATAGAAATACAGCAATATGGTAATAGCTATATATATATAGCTAGAGGACTTGTCTTTAAGGCGTAATTTCATACAAAGTGTATTATTTTTATTTAAACTCTATGTCCCTTTGGAGTGGCCTGGATGGAAGCTAATGTAGATTACTGGCAACGTGTTCCTTCACCAAAAACTGATGGCACCACTGGCCAGATAAAGAGAAACCCAGTATTACTGTAGTTAGTAATTTTTCATGTTGCCTCAGAAAGAAAAATTAGGCAAGCAGTTTTCTTTCTCTTCCCCAACTTAATTGAGGAATGAATGACAAATGTATATATTTAAAGTGGATAATGTGATGATCTGATATACATATGCATTGTGGAATGATTACCAAGATTAAGATAATTAACGAATCCATCACCTCACATACCTTTTTTGTTTTTCCATATAGTGAGAATGCTTAAGATCCACTCTAAGCAACTTTCAAGCATATAATACTGTGTTATTAACTAGCTATCATGCTGTACATTAGATCTTCGAAACATGTTCTTATAACTAGAAGTTTGTACCCTTTGACCTATATCTTCCCATTTCATCATCCCTACAGCTCCTGGAAACCACCATTCTATTTTAGTTTCTATGAAATCAGCAGGGGGTTTTGTTTGTTTGTTTGTTTTTGTTTTGATTTTTAGATGACACATATAGGTGATACCATGTAGTATTTATCTTTCTCTGTCTAACTTATTTAACCTAGCATAATGCCTTCCAGGTTCATCCATGTTGTCACAAATGATGGAAGAATTTCCCTCCTTTTTATGGCTAATTAATACTCCTGTGTGTGTGTGTGTGTGTGTGTGTGTGTGTGCGCGCGCGCACACAGGTGCCTGTACATACATGTAACATTCTTTATCCATTCTTTTAGGTTGTACCAATATCTTGACTACTATGAATAATGCTGCAATGAACATAGTTGTGCAGGTATTTCCTAAGGATACTGATTTCATTTCCTTCAGATGTAATCTTTTCTCATTCTTCTACATCCAACAGTTTTGCAAAGAGGGGAGTATATTTACTAATGAGGAAATGGGTGCTCTATGACTTTGGGTCAAAATGCTAATTTATACAAAGTTCTAATTTAAAATAATTTTTATTAGCAACAGTCATTTGAGTATGAAGCAGGACCTAGGGCAAATAACTATCTTCTCTTACAAATGAATGAAAGTCTATTTTGTTTGGAGAAGTAGTGCTTTCCCCATCTGTATCAATAAATATCATATAATGAATCATCTTGTAAAATACATGGTTTCTCCCATTCCAAGCCACCTAATAAAAACCTCTGTAAGAAAAGAAGGAAACTTAATCAGGGCTGTTTGCATTCACTAATGACTGCTATGTCCAAGTGAGGGAGAGAGAGAAAAGCTGGCAGAGATATAGACCATATCCCGACCATGCTGATTATCTTTCTTCTCCTGCCATCCTTCATCTGGCTCTATAACCAGGCTCCCAAAGCAGTGTTTCCCAATTAGGGCATGGGAGTTCTATTGAGGATATTTTTTTAATTTCATGTGTTTATTTTAATAATAATCTAAAATTGTATACACAACCACATTCTGGATATCTGCCTCTATTTGAGTATCCATTCCTCATCTCAGACCTGTTGCCTCTGTCTTTCCCATAATACTGAAACCTAACAGGTTACTGACTTGTTGAGGCTAATGACAAAAGCACAGATGTGAACTAAATATACCAATAATATTTTCACATCACACAAAGGTTAGATGGATATCACTGAACACTCTCCAAACAATGGTTATAAAACTGTTTCAATGAAGGCAAGTGAAAGGACTTTTGAGTTATTCCTGAGCATACGGTGATAAAGGCATGCCAAACTTAAAAGAACCTGCCTTGTAGCTATTTTGAGCAATGATTCAGTTTTAGCAAACAACATCATCTGTCACAGTAAAGCAATGTTTTTAAATAAAATTTTATGTTCTCTTTTCATAATCTGGTAAGATTATTTTGGAGATTATAGGGGGAAAGGTTGTATGGACATTATGAGGAACCACTCTCTACCACCAGCCATGAATTGACAGCACCATTAGGGAGGGGTAAATACAGTGTTACTACATGGTCGCATGTAATTTTTTAGGTTGTTTTAAATGGAGAAACAAAAATTTTTCACCATTTTCAACTCTTCCTCATTCAACAACCTTATATGAAAGACAAGTATATTCATCAATGAAGAAAAAATCTTCAACACTTAAAACTATTGAAAAATAGAGATGAAGAAAAATAATTTTAAACAATATTGAAGGATGTGATCATTTTTGTTTTCCTTTAAAAGGGGCCATACACTTCTCTACTGTGCATGGACTTACACTGCTCTTACCTGCCCAGCCTCTCTTATCCTGCCTTTAGCTATAGCATCCCATTCACCCCTTGGAAAACCACTTCTCTGTTCCACGTGGTTCTATACTTCACAGAAGTATAAATCATGCTGCTGCTTTGTCCCTTATCCAAGGTATGGGCCCACCACTCACAACAGAACAATCAGATTCTCTCTCTCAGGAATGTAACTACAGGGCAGAGTTACGTAAAGGCAGAAAACTGATAGAACTGAGTTACTTACAAGGCACATGACCATGAGTCCTCACTACTGAGGTCACTGTAACTAGAGTGGGTTTCTCTTCTCTCCTGATAGCTTGTGGTTGAACTCACCACCTTAGATTATGAGTAATGCATTATCCTTCCTATAAATTCCTTTTCTTTTTTTTAAGTTCATCAAATTCAGTTTCTATCCTAATTGAGGCACTAATCTAACCAAAACTAATCCACACTCACACAAAAATCAAGAAAGAAAACCAAAACAGCACTCAAGAGTGCAAAAAAGGATAGAGAAGATAAGCGCAAGACTCTGCATAATTTTTTCTTCCTCTCTCTGACTAATTTAGGTTCACTTATTAATAAATTTTAAAATTGGCATGCATTTGGCTCTATAATGTATCACACATGACTAAACATTTCTTGAAAGCAAGAACTAAATCTTACGTAGTATTTCTAACATCTTATGAAACACTTGGCATGTATAGTAGGTAGTCAATAAACATATTTGAAAATATTTCATAAGTTAATAAAAAGTTTAAAATTTATAGAATTTATTGTAAAGAGAGGCATGGGTAAGTTTTGTAGTCATTGGAGAATGACCTTTAAGAAAGGTCATTATTACTACCATAAACATCCTTCACTCTACAGTAAGCTCCTCTAAGTCAGAAAATGGTTTTTTCCTTTGTATATCCAGAGACCTAAAAGTGCCTGGTATACAGGTCTAATTTAAAAACAGCTTCACTAGTATATTAATTTATATTAAAATGAGATATACCACTGTAGGACATTCATGATATAAATTAACGTGACTTGAATTTGAAGACACTTTTTATGTCCTACTCTACTTCACTCGTAATGTTCTATCACACTATCTGTATTACTTACCAAATCTCACTAAGGCTTTCAAGTATGTTATACAGCAGCACCCCTTCTTCCCAATTCTCTAACAATAAACGAGGTCTGTTGAAGTCTAAAGAACATTTAAATGGTAGCACACATTCTGTCAGAAGGACTGCCGTTATCAACAACTTTGTTAATGTATTCTAAGTCCTTTTTTGCTGAAGTGCATTATACAGAAATCACTTAAACATATGCAAAACTTCTGTGACCTAGCTTGTTCTTTCTCAGGCCTCAAACACCAGTGAGACTTACTTCTAGTCCAACCTTATTTCACCTTTCCAATCGAAATGGGTCATTTTCGTTAGACCCTCAGCAGAGTTGAGGCTTTATTTTATGTCGATTATATCTCACGTAAAAAGATGTTGACAAGAAAAGTTTAAAGGAAGTGGTCTCCAAAACTGAACAAAGATGTGGGAAGCATATTGGACTTATGAAATCACAGAAGTCACTATACTCCTTGAAGCTGTAATTTGAAATCCACAAGTAGAAATTGAAATAAAAACTCTTTCCCTGGGATAGTTATCAAAACAAAACAAAACACAATTATATGGTCAATTAATCTTTGACAAATGAGGCATGAATATGCATTGCAAAAAAGGCAGTCTCTCCAACAAATGGTGTTAGGAAAACCAGACAGCTACCTGCAAAAGAATGAAACTGGATCATTTTCTTAAACCCTATACCAAAATAAACTTGTAATGGATTAAGGACATAAATGTGAGACCTGAAACCATAAAACTCCCAGAAGAGAACACAAGCAGTAATTTCCCAGACATTGGTTTTAACATCTTTCTACTACATATGTCTCCTGAGGCAAGGGAAACAAAAGCAAAAGAAACTATGGGACCTACATCAAAATAAAAAGTTTCTGCATAGCAAAACAAGCCAACAACAAAAAAACTACAAGAACCACCAAAATTAAAAGACAACCTACTGAATGGGAGAAGATATTTGCAAATGGTATATGCAAGTCAGGGTTTATATCCAAAATATATAAAGAATTTACATAACTCAATACCAAAAAAAAAAAAAAAACCAACAACAAAAACAATAACAAAAAAGCCAAACCCCACAAAACCAAATAATCTAATTAAAAATGGGCAGAAGACATGAACAGACATTTCTCCAAAGAAGACATACAGATGGCCAACAGACACATGAAAACATGCTCAACATTGGACTTATCAGGGAAATGCAAATCACTTCATACCCATCAGTATGGCTAAAATTAAAACCTCAAGAAAATGACAAGTGCTGGTGAGGATGTGGAAATAAAGGAACTTTCTGTACTGCTGGTAAGAATACAAACTGGAGCTGCCACCGTGGAAAACAGAAATAAGGTTCCTGAAAAAAATTTAAAATAGAACTACCGTATGATCCAGTAAATGCACTACTGGGTATTTACCAAAAGAATGCAAAAGTACGAATTCAAAGGGATATATACACCCTTAATTTTATTGCAGCATTATTTACAATAGCTAAATTATAGAAGTAGCCCAAGTGCCATGGACAGCTGAACACATAAGGATGTGGTACACACACACACACACACACACACACACCACAATGGAATGTTACTCAGACATAAAAAAGAATGAAACATTGCCATTTGCCACAATATGGATGGATCTAGAGAGTTTAATGCTAAGTGAAATAAGGCAGTGAAATAAAGACAAATGCCAGATCATTGCACTCATATGTGATATTTAAGAAACAAAATGAATGAACAAAGGGGGAAAAAAGAGACACAAAGCAAAAAACAGACTAGACTAGAGAACAAACCGTTGGTTACCAGAGGAGAGATAGGTGGGGAGATGGGTAAAATAGGTGAAGGGGATTAACTTATAATTATACTTATCTTGATAAGCACTAAATAATATATGCAAATATTGATCACTGTATTCTACCCCTGAAGCTAATAGAACATTGTATGCTAACTGCACTAGAATTAAAATTTTTTTAATTAAAAATTAAAAACTGTAATAATCCTCTCTCTGCCATTGATTAGCTCTTTGACCTTGATCAAGTTATTTATTCTCTCAGGACCTCAGCTGCCGTGCCTATCCATCTATCTATGTCTGTACTTTGAAAGGGAACATTTTCTTCAAGCATATCATGCTCTCTCTTGCCTTCATACTTTTGTAAATGTTAGAAATGTTCTTGCCTCCTGTCGATTGCCTGCTTCTTTATTTATTAGCCTACACTCAATCAACATCTCTTCCTAGAAGTTTCCCAAACTGCTCTAGTGTGTCCTGCCTGTGCACTTACAGTATCCTGGGCATGTCTCTCCCATAACTCCTATCACACTGTATCATTACAACTCTTCTTGTCTATCCATTTCTTCTCTTGGACTAAGAGCTCTTCGAGAGTACAGGTAATATCTTTTTCTAACACTACTCTTATTACTTAATACAGTCCCATCTGTATTAGGAATTCAGTAAGGGAACTAACAATAAGTAAATAAATAGATTCTGTTCTAATACTGGTGTTTTTCACAACCAAATGGCATATTTGGTAAACATTATTCTATAGATACAAAAACGTCTGGAATAATGCTTGGTGTCATTCAAATACAAAATGTAAGTGAAGGAAAGAAATCTACATCCTTTCCTGCTAAGAAAGGACTACAGGGGGGCATCTGGGTGGTTCAGTGGGTTAAAGCCTCTGCCTTCAGCTCATGTCATGATCTCAGGGTCCTGGGATGGAGCCCCACATTGGGTCCTCTGCTCAGCAGGGAGCCTGCTTTCCTCTCTCTCTCTTTGGCTGCCTTTCTGCCTACTTGTGATCCCTCTCTGTCAAATAAATAAATAAAATCTTAAAAAAAAAAAAAAGGAAAGGACTACAGGCAGGATCTAATGTTTTTATGGTTCTTAGATCAGCTTAATTGCAAAGCAGGGATTTATATAAACACAATTATGCTATTTGCAGTCAATTCACTATAAATGCATTCTTTTAATGATTGTAGAGGTTAAAGGAAAAACTGAACATCATCCTTGTCACAGCAGTTTTCATAACTGAGTTTTGAATAATAAATGAATAATATACAAGAATATAATTTAAAAGCAGTTTAGGAGGAACATTTTTTCTCATGAGATATATATACATATAGTGTGTGTGTATTTTTTACACAGGTTAAAAAGGAGATAAAGAGGCACATTGTTTATCATGATGTATGTATTATTATATATACAGTTTCATTGTTTTACTGATAAAGTGGTATTTAATGTTGCATATAGAAAAAGTCAATGTTACTAATGTCACTAAACTTTTCATTTATTTTATTTTTTAAAGAGTATTTTATTTATTTATTTGAGAGGGAGAACGCACATGCATGCACAACCATGAGTAGGGGTACAGGAAGAGGGAGAGGAAGGGGGAGAGAATAATAAGCAGACTTCAGGCTGACCCCTCAGAGCCAAGTTCAATCTCACTACTCTGAGATCATGACCGGAGCCAAAATCAGAGCCAGATGAGTCACTGACTGAACCACCCAGGCCCCCTAAACTTTTCATTTTAAAGTATATTTTAATAGAATTTTTTAAAGGTTTTTTTAATTTATTTATTTGACAGACAGAGATCACAAGTAGGCAGAGAGGCAGGCAGAGAGAGAGAGAGGAGGAAGCAGGCTCCCTGCTGAGCAGAGAGCCTGACGCGGGACTCGATCCCAGGACCCTGAGATCATGACCTGAGCCGAAGGCAGCGGCTTAACTCCCTGAGCCACCCAGGCACCCCTATTTTAATAGAATTTCAAGTCTTCTTTACTACCAATGGAGTGAAATCGACTATATCTTATTTTAGGCCTAAAAAGAAATCATTAAGAAGGTTTCAAATATTTGTTAGTGGTTGAAATTTTACCATTGACAAATACAGCATACCATTCACATTGATGTATGTTTGGTTTTATCATTCATATTTTACAACTACAAATACTTTATGGTCTAAGCCCAAGTAGTACTGTTTGTAGTATGTCAAAAAAACACATCTGGAAACCAAAATGTGTCAAGAAGATGCTATTTCATTTTTCAAAATTATTTTTAATTGTTATAAATAGAAAAAAAGATGAAAAATTGAGAATCTAAATTTCTTCCATAGTGATCAGTGAATATAATAAAAATCACTGTTCTAAAATGTCAGTAGATTGTTTATGAATTCCCCAAACACCAATGCATATGGAGAAAAAAAGGGAGAAGATACACAATCAAAAAGCTCATTTCTTAAAATCACTGCAGTTTCTTTGGAGGAACTGAATAATAATATAGATACATCTGAAAAACTTCTGAAAGGCAGTTGATACAAAGAAGTTTTCAATTACCATCTATTCCTTCACTGTATATATTGTACATATTTGTGGCTATTTGCTTTCATTTTTTCATATTTCTTTCTTAAGATATATTAGAAGAGTGAATTGATTTAGAGATTATGTAATATTTTTCTCTAACATTTGGGACACTTGAGGCAACCACAAATTTTAGGAGAGGTACAAAGGCAGGAAATCTGTACATCTTATACAAAAAGAGAAGGTCAACAATGAACAAGCAGGGATACAATGAGTCTCACTGATTGGGAAACAAAAGCAAAAGAAAAAAATTAAATTTCCTCATTACTTACAGTCAATCGACAAGTCCTTGAAACAATCAGAGTGACATTCCTCTAGGAACTCAGCTGCCTAGATATTAATACTTAGCTAAGAGCAAAAGGAGATCTTAGCTTCACATTATCCTGAGCTCCAAGATCCTCTAAGTCTCCTTTAACACATACAAATCCCTTTAGGAGTGCCTGGTTGGCTGAGGCTGTTTAGTGTCCAATTCTTGATTTCAGCTTAGGGTCCTCATCTCACGGTTGTGAGATCGAGCCCCCTCTCCAGCTCTGTGCTCAACAGGGAGTCTGCTTGAGATTCTCTCTCTCTCTCTCTCTCTCTCTCCTCCTCCTCCTCCTCCTCCTCTCTCTCAGTCCTCCCCTCTCAAATAAATTAAGAAGTCTTTAAAAAAATTCTTTTGGAAATTTCCTTGATCACTAAACCCCCCAAGATATATGTTGGCAATCATCCAATATAACTGAACAATATACATCTAAAGGGCCTCATGACTAAGATTTTATTAGACAGTAATCAATGACCTTTTCCTAACAATAGCTGGCCACCTCAAGGTCCTGGAGACCTTGCTTCCAAAATTTCTTAGAGACTTATGCTATCCCTAACCCTCTCCAAGCTTGAAAGTATATAATCAGCCACTGCTCATGACCCCAGTGCAGCTCCCAGTGCAGTGACAGGTTCTGTCCCTGTGCTTTAATAAAATTACTTCTTGTACCAAACACAGCTCAAGAATTCTTTCTTGACCACTGGCTACGAACCTCATCACTTCAAACCACAACAATCATTACTTTATAAGAGAATTTAATTGACCACTGTGGCTCAAAACACCATTGGGTTGTCATCTAAAGAAACTTGGAGCAACCAATTTAAAAATAAAAGCTCACTTTTACATCTTCTCAACAATCAACCAAAGATGTTGAGAAGTCACAAAATTTGCATTACCATTTTTAATTGGCTTTCATAGCTCTGAGAGATATCCTCTTGGCTCTCCACAAGGAGACCCTGTTTACAGGATAAATGAGTGGTTTAGACTCTCTGCTAATAAATTTTTTTCAATATGGTAATGATCATATTCACCAGGAATCTTTCTTGAATTATACAAATATTATATACTCTTAAGTCACACCATTATTTTGTTTACCTCATTTTTACTACTTATCATTATATTATCATTTAAAATAATAGCTTTTTGTGGACTCCTTACACTCCCTAGCACTATGTCAAGAACTTTATGGAAATTATCTCATTTAAGCCCTATGAGAAACAAATTCAACAGGTACTCCTACATTCTTCATTTTATAGACAAGAAAAATGAGGCTTAGAAATGCTTTCTTGATCTGCTTAGTAGAAGACCCTCAGCCCCTCCAAGATCTGATTCCTGAACTCATATTCTTAGCCACAAATTTAGACTGCTTAAATAAGTAACATGATCATACTACTCAAAACTTTATTTTAATGACTACTGTTATTCATAAAATGTTCATTTTATTTTATCATAAGTAGACTATAAACAGGAAAATGAAATCGCTAAAATGCAGAAAGACAACTGCCTTATTAAACAAAACTACTGTTAAATTTTGATCTTTTCAGAGTATTACTATTAGTAATTTACATCAGATTCATAAACATCCTGTACCAAACAGCAGAGTGAGTTTTTCTATTCAATCTCAGCCTATTCTATAGAAATAGATGCTTTTTAAAAATATATGTACATAATAATTATTAAGCATTGATTTCTAAATTATAGACACTAATAGATTTTCTAGAGCAGAAAAGACAATCTCACACTCCTCAAGTCAAATCTCAGCAAAAACTTTAACAAGTTTCAAATATTACATGGTCTCTAAAGTTCATGATGTTCAATACATTCTAAATCTCTTAAATCATACATAACATTGCCTATGGGCTTCCCTCAATTCTCTAATTCACCGATTTTTTTAGACTGCTTTACATCAAAAGCATTTGCAATGACCTCCCTGAGGACTTTCAAGTTCTACCAAACTACTTATTTAGAAACTATCCAATTATACAACCTTGGTTATTTGTACAGTTTCTACACATAGCCAACTCTTCCCACATCCATAGAAATGGAATATTAAGAAGCACCATGAAAATAAGGCTTTCACGAAAACCCCATGAGAGTCTATTATTTACTTACCAAAATCCTAGATAGCCATTTTTCTCATCTTGAGAAGCTCTGTCTCCTTTTTCTCTGGTTATTTCTGCCCCTAAATAATTAATCAGCAGGTAAAATTTTGCATTTGGGATTTCTTCACAGATAATATTAATTTCTGTGGGACCATTCCCCATTTGTCCAGATCATAGTTTCTTAATTTATATTTTAATCTAAAATAGCATTTTTTAAACACAGAAATTTACAGTAGTTCATCTATATTTGTCCAAGATTCCATACACTGAAACCCATGATTCCAAATAGGTGATCCTTTTACCAGGTTTCATATCCCCACAACTGCCAAACACCAAGACTATAGACCTATACGTTGCTATAATCAGAAGTTAGAGATATGACCAAAGAACCTCAGTCTCCCATAACATAAAAATGCATAATATAATGGAGTTGCTCCCAAAATGTGGGACACTTAGCACTGAGTAATTGATAGGGTTCAGTTAGTACACATTTTTAATGTTAATGTAGTGTATCTATTAAGTACATACCAAAACATGCTACCAATACATCAAAATTACGATGCTTGTTTACAAGGCAAAAGAGTATATAGGTTTTACTTAATTAAGAGTCATTTTAACAGAAAATATGAGGTAAATAATAGGTGGGATGGTATAAGAACAATGCGAAACATATGAAAATTCTGTAAGAATTACTTAAGCTTAAAAAACAGTAATATAATTTCACAATAATTTAAAGTTGGCTATATTCTCAAAAGAAGCATCAAAATTAGGACAACCTAAATTACTATAACTAATTCATAGTTGTTATTGAAGTTAAAAAAAGAGAATAATTTGGTTCCATATTAGTGGATAATATCTTCAGGCATATCTCAAACCTAATGTTTTATTCAATGTGACATTACAAGAATTAACTTTAATAAACCAAGCCAAGAAATAATATGTGCTGCATTTTAAATAACGTATAATATTTATAGATTTTTCTCCCACTCAGATATGTGATTTACTATGTAAGGACAATAAATACCAAGGGCCTGAAAAGATTTCTAAGAGTTTCTTAAAAGCCTTTCTAGAAATTTATTTGAGCCAGAAATATTAGGAACCATGTAAAATAAAGCAAAACTAAGAGTAAAAAGTAGATTCTATTCCTGACTATGTTACAATAGGAATGTGAGGAAAAGCAGGTTCCATTTTACAGGTGCAAAGAAAACACTGGAGAACTTGTATAAGTCAGATTAGGTAAAGTTTTGAATTTTTTTTCCCTTCAATCCTTTTTATTTTTTAAATTTTATTTTTTCAGTGTTCCAAGATTCATTGTTTATGTACCACACCCAGTTGAAGTTTTGAATTTTGCTCTCTCTCACAAATTGTATGAATGTATGACTTTATTTATTACCTAGGGGAAATTAAATAGAGTTAATTATTAAAAATAAAGTTCTTCAAATAAAATATATGTCAATTGTTTCTATTTTTGGATATAAGCCTCTACTATGAGTTACTATTTTTAGAAAAAAATGCAAAATTTTGAATACAAATGAAATATAGACAATATTAGAGTATTCTAGACACAAGTGCTTAAATACAAAAGGCCAACAGTATGGTGATTCAGAAGCAAGTAAGACATACATATTTCACACATAAAATTCATATAATTTATATTATGATACTTTAAAAAAGCTTCAGAAAAATTATGGGATGTTAAGTAGTGAAACTCATAGGACAATTACTGCTCCTGGTAGGTAATAGTGAGTGCTGACTGAAAACTGTTTCATAGAAGTAATTCAAAAATAGCAAACTATACTTTAAAAGACTTTGTCATTAAAATTGTCACAGACAGTAGCTGGCAGGCAAATTAGGGAGCTGAGCATCAGGCACTCTAGTCAGCTTATAAGATTAATCAAATATATGTCCATCAAGACTGAAATGTATACAGCTTCAACACGGCAAAGGAACTGGCAAAGTCGCTAAGGCTGTCAGAGGTACATAACATGGACACACAGCTGTGGCCATCTCCGGGCCCTCTCCACTCTCCACCACAGGAGGGGCAAGTAGGGCAGACTACAGAGAGCAATTCTCTATCTGCCTTCAGTTGTAAAGTAGGGTTTGCATCAAGTACCCATTCTTACCACCGTGATATCTCACTGATGATTATTCTTCCTTCTCACACGGTCTTTCGGTCTGCTCCTTCCTTCCTTTCCTTCCTTTCCCTCTTTCCTCCTCTGCCCTCCCCTCCTGTCCACTTCCCTTTCCTTTCCCTTCCCTTCCCTGGCCCCTCCCTCCCTCCCTCCCTTCCTACTTTCCTCTCACTTTCTCATTTCTTTTTTTGTTTCTTACTGCATCAATCCAATGGTTTATAATACACTGTTCAGGACTATCATGATTACTCGTCCTTACAAGGCCTCTTCCGTTTTGTAGCCATTGTTCTATTACTTGTATCTTTTATTCCCTTCAACCAAACATCCAGGTATTATAACACTTCATACAGATTTATCCATGAACTGTAACAGGGTCACAGGTGACCATAACTTAGAACTTAAACTGATGGTGTTTGACAAGTCTGTTTTTTACTCTCTACAGAGAAGCTAGATTCACTCCTCTGTCCTCTACATAGTAATCCAAAAATGTGCATATGGTACATTTGTGGTATCCAATACCCCAGGCAGTAATTATCTTCCTGGGAGATAGAAATACTAACAATATAAAGTTCTTATTGCTCTGATTAAACCTATTTAACCAACCTTTTTCTGAAATAATCCTTTCTAATTTGTCTACGCCTTAATCCCGTATCAGGTTAGCATTCTTTCATTTCTGAAAGTAAGAAAGATATACATAATGAATAAATAAAGCATGTAGTTAATCTTTCACACCTAACCTTTAGCAGAAAAAGACTGTCAAATTATCTTCTTCCCATGCAATTTATCACTGTCCTTTGTTTTCTGAAAAAGTGGAGCGTTGTCCTTGAGCCAGATAGCTTCACAGGATATTTGATGAGTTCCTAAGGATACATATGAAATGTCAAAGAAATATTGCTACTGGACATTTTAGTACCTTACTGAGATCCTTTTACTCTCCCTTCTGCTCTTTACCTGTCCCTTGTGGACTCCAATTGCTTAGTATTTTGACAAAAGTAGAATATGTTACTGATGTGACTACAAAATCTCTACACTAAAATTTGAGCTCTTTTAACTTAATGATAAAGGCATCAAAAACTGATTTTAACAAAGTCTTTCCTCTCATTCCTTTGCTCTATTTTAGGCTATCTGTACTACCACGAAGTTCCAACCAGGAACTTGAATTTAGAAAAATGAGAAATAGTATATACTTGGCAAACTATGAACTGATATGACTTGACTTATTTGGCTGCTGTGGGAGGGTAAATAAAATATGTGTGGATATTGTTCAGCACAGGGCTTGTTAAAAAGCAGCAAAGTTGTGTTCATTTCTCTTCCCATCTCCTCTTTCTGGAAATCCCACTTTGGTATCCTTCTTTGTTCTCTGTATTTTGGGTTTCCTAGAAAACCATGTGTCAAAAATCTTAACCAACTGAGAAATCACTTTCTTAATAAAGCCTCTAAATCCCTATTCTTAAAGAATTTTAGTTGAATGTATTGGCAACTTCTCCCATCAAAATTTCTAAAAGAGTGAGCAACTTAAACACAGTGGAAACTCAAATATTTTTTTGCATGAACAATTTATAAAAACTGAAATGGTGAATTTGGGCATGAGGTCATGGGACAAAGTCCTAGATTCATTCATAAAGATCAACTTCTTTTGGGTATGATTCAAACAGACTGTATTAATGTAAACCAAGGTTCTAATATCAGAGGGGAGGCGCACATAATAAAAGTACAACTTTCCAACTACTTGCTGAGAGATCTCAACTGGAAACTTTAAAGACCAAAAGTACTACAGGGGACTGGTCATAAAATGAAGAGCACATGGTCCCTATACTATGACTCTTTCTCCAAAATTGTTCTGCAATTTAAAAACATTTATTTCAACTAGAAAATATCATTGATACCTACTGACCTGCCACTAGGATGACATGCTGGCTTTGGAGCTGCATATTCACATAATTTTGGGGAGCATACATCCCAGTTTGCCTAGGACAGCCTTGGTTTGTAGTATGAGCAACCCCACACTGCCACAGACAAAATGGAATGCAGGACTCAGCATTTCATTACATTCTCTGGTAAAATAGCCTCACAACAGGGTATTATTAACTTTTACCAGCTTTTTTGCTTTTTGTATCTTTACCTTTTAACTTACTATTTAAGCATTAAAGTCAAAGAGATAAATCTTATTAAAATTCTTTGAATCACAAATAAGACCTTTGCCTTGATCTTACCAGTGAGACTACTTACAATCTTATCTATGATGCTTAAAGTCTGACCACTACCGACCATCCTCATCCTCTTCCCTATGTCAGGAAAAGCACTACAGTTAGACTGACTCAAAACCATCCAATAACTTCTTGTGTATTATATTTACCTACATACATATGTAACATATAAAAAAAAGAATGATCTTGTAATTGAAGAGAGTGTTCACATAAATATCACACTGTAGGAAGTAATAGTTCAATTTCCTTCTTCCACTCAACATTTTCAAAATGGTCATTGTGGAGGTAAAGAAATCAATTAATTTTGACATGTTGGCCTCATTTTTTTTCCCAATTTGATGACCTTGCCAATATAATCTAACAACTCATTTGTCTACTCATTTTAATTTTTTCTTGGTTAATTTTGGTTCCCTATATGGCCTTAAAAAATTGTCATGTTGGGGACACCTGAATGGCTCAATAGGTTGGTTAAGTGTCTGACTACTGACTTCAGCTCAAGATTATGACCTCAGGGTTGTGAGTTCAAACCCTCTATCAGGCTCTGAGCTCTGTGAGGAGCCTACTTAAGATTCTCTTTCTCCCTCCTTCTGCTCCTCCCCTCCTGAGTTCTCTCTAAGAAAGAAAGAAGGGAAAAAAAAAAAAAAAAAAGAAAGCAAGAGAGGAGGAGAGAGGAAGGAAGGAAGGAAGAAAGAAAGAGAAATAGAAAAGAAGAAAACTGTCATTTCCTCTAGATGTTCTAATTTTTTTTCCCATAAAGTCTGTCATCACCTTTGTACTATTATCTGGTAGCACTACAAGTAATAGCAAATTGAAGTCATGTGTGCTTTTTGCTTTCTTCTTGATGACATTTACCAAAGGTTCTCATTACTTTCAAAAGAATAATATTAGATTCATGGATAAAATCTCCTGAGATTTTATTTACTTATATTTCATTTTTGTGCTCGCTTTGGCAGCACATATACTAAAATATTTCATTTTTAATATTTCTGCTTTTTTTTCTATTTCAGTAAATAATTTCTTCTGAATTAGATGGAGGTACATTATTATTTTTAGTCTCATTTCACTTGCTTTCAATATTTCATTCAGTGTACCACAGATTTAAGTACTAAATTTTTTGAGCATACTGCTTTACCCACACCCACAAATTTGGATATGTGATACCCATACACTTGACTTGTTCAATTATGAACATCTTGTAATAGCCATCTACATTTCCAGTTGAACAAACACATCATTTAGAGTTGTATTTTTATTTTCCAAGTGAGTATTTTCCTGAGTATTGATATCTAATTACATTATGCTGGGCTCAGGAAATGTATCTGCAGGAAAACAATTTTTGCTGTTTGTTAAGATTTACTCCACGGTTAAACATAAATAATTTGGGAAAATATTTTTATTTGTGTGAAAATAATGTATATTCTATATTTGGGGAGTAGGAATTTTGTGCAAGTCTATTAGGTCCACCCTAGTATTGAGGCTATAATTTTCAATAATCTTAATTTGTTCTTAATCTTTTAAGCAGTCTTTCTGAGTGATAGATATTAAAATTTCCTACTATGTTCGTAGATTTTATATTTTTCAAATTGTCTGATAAATTTCAAACAAATTGGTTAGGTGCATAAAGGTGCTATTACATGTTTTTGTTCTTCATGATAAATTGTTCTTATTATGTGGGAAACACTTATCCATGTTCCTCTGCATACTCAGTGTTGTAATGAACATAAATATAACATCTATATCTGGAATTATCCAGATTGATGGTTTTTTTTAATTAGTTTCTCATTTTTTAAAAAATTAGTACCTAAAAATACATACCTTTAACATAATCACATTCACTGTGGTTACTGATCTATTTGTCATATCTTTTACTGTATTATTTTGTTATTTTTATTTTTACTATGCTTTTTGGTTTTTCTTCTTTTGTGCTCTTCTTTCTTTCCTTTTATTTATTTATTTATTTATTTAGTTTTGCTTGTGTCTTTGTTCTTTTTTCCTCTATTTGTTTTATATATACACTATACTTCTTTCTTCTAGTCCTTATGAAGTTGCTATCACTTGCATTTTTTTTTTTAAGATTGCATTTATTTATTTGAGAGAAAGACAGTGAGAGAGAGCATGAGAGGGGAGAAGGTCAGAGGGAAAAGCAGACTCCCCTTGGAGCTGGGAGCCCAATGTAGGACTCAATTTTGGGACTCCAGGATCATGACCTGAGCCGAAGGCAGTTGCTTAACCAACTGAGCCACCCAGGCGCCCACTTCCATTTTTTTTTAATAGCATCTAGAGTTCATCAATATGGTCTCCACTTCAAAAGAACAGTAATATGCTATATCTATCTTATTTCTTTTCTCTACTTGCTTCTGTCCTTCAATTTCCCATACTGATATAGTTTGGAATTTTCATTTCAAATTGTTTTTAAGCATTTTAAAGATTCTGTACTTAGAGTTAGCAGAGTTTCCTAATTCATTTTCTCCCCACTAATTTTTGAATTTCATTATTAGCTCATTCATTTTTATTTTGCTAGTAATTTTGCTTTGTTTTTATTTTTATTTATTATTTATTATTAATAATAATTATATCATATGTTTAATTAATTAAAATTATTGCATGTAATAGTTATTATATATATAATATATTATCATATATAATATATAACTGTACATCATCAATATTATTAATATTTTTATTTCTAATTTAATTAAATTTTTATTTTATATTTATAACTTCATTTATTTTATTTTATTTTTATTTTCCTAACAATAATTGCTTTAGTAATTTTTCAGGGGATGCTTTATCTTTGAAATCAAGCAATTTTAAATTTTTGTCATAGTAATTTGAAATCATTGGAAATGACTAAGTTTTTTATTTTAATAATTTATAAGCTTAATTATCTGATTTTAGTTATGTACTTACCAATACAAGCACAACTTTACAAAATATATTTGGCTCCATATTTCTTTAGAAAGTTGCCTTTGACTACCACTGACCCTCACTATGAACAATTAGGAAATTTTAATACTACAATTTTTCTTTTCTCATTTTCTTCTCTATCACCTGATTTGGGATGGTTTTATAATTCTTCCTATATCAAGTGTTTATCTTCAAAGTTTCTGAAATTATACTTTGTACTTACTACTTTCCCTATTAGTTCAAACATTACCTAAAACTTAAAGTCAGTATACTACTACCACCAAAATCAATTATGACTTAAAAGCTCTAATTCTCATTGCGTTTACTCCATATTTTTCCTTAAAGACCCACAGAATGCTCATTTGTAAAGCTACGGATGTCAATACCTCTACTGTCTGTGGGAAGTGAAGGTGAATTCAATTAAAATTTACTAAGGGATAAGATGTCTACAAGTATTTATACTACTTAAATCCTCCACCACTTTTTTTTTTTTAAGGTTTTATGTATTTATTTGACAGCTAGAGATCACAAATAGGCAGAGAGGCAGGCGGTGGCAGGGTGGGAGGAGGGGAAGCAGACTCCCCGATGAGCAGAGAGCCTGATGCGGGGCTCAATCCCAGAACTCTGAGATCAAGACCTGAGCCAAAGGCAGAGGCTTTAACCCACTGAGCCACCCAGGCGCCCCTCCTCCACAACTTTTTATTTCCAAGCTTTTCAGGGTCTACCCACTTTAAAAAAAAAAGACAAAGAAAAAGAAAAACTATCTCAGAGATAGTTTATAACATCAATCTACTAGCAATTAATTTTATGACATCTTAACTCCCCAGTTTTCATAGCAGATAATTCTAGGACAAGGGGGAAGAAAATCCTAGGATGTGCAGGAATAACTACATTGCAGAAGTACCTAAATAGAAGACCCCCAAAATCATGTCTCCTGATTCTATACCAGAAGTAAGAAACAAATTATTCTGAACCCCAAATGTTGGAGGCCACGGCACGGCTGGAGTGGAGGACCAAAGCAGGCCCTGACTTGTGTCTCCTTCAAAGTCCGGACACCTTGACAAGGTTAAGGACGGGAAAGTTGAGTGCACTGAGAAAGGGTCTGTGCTATGTGTCCTGGGCTCGCCTACGTGACTTCCCACACACTCTCCCTGCAGTAGGGAACAATGTGGCCAGAGTCCTGAGTTCTTAGTTAATCCTTGTTGTTCTGTACCTCCCATGATCCACTCCCTGGTTGACTGTCTTGCTGATGGCTTTAGCCTAAACTACCTGGGCTCAAGAGGTTTGCTTGTAGTTAATGTAAACTTGTTATAGGAACTTGCGGTCATCTGACTAGGTACTGATGTAATGCTCCTCCTATTCTGGTTTGCCTTATAAATGCTTGTAAGATGTGGAATAAATCTGGCACTGTTGGTCATCCTCTTCAGTGTCCCTCCTGCCCCCATCTCTTTGTCTCTTAACTTTTTTTCATCATCTTCGTAGCCCCCACGGTTACCACGGTCAATTCGTCGCGCTGGCCGCAACACCCAAATAAATTTCCAAAAAGAAAGGTAGAATGGAAATCAGAGTAAGAATAATAATCCTGAAAAAGGGACACCTGGGTGGCTCAGTCAGTTTAGCTGCTGCGTTCAGCTCAGGTCATGATCCCAGGTCCTGGGATGGAGTCCGCATCTGGCTCCTTGCACAGTGGGGAGCCTGCTTCTCTCTCTGCCTCTGCCTGCTTGTTCTCTCTCTCTCTCTCTCATTCTGGCAAATAGACCAATAAATTAAATCTATATGGAAAAAAATAATAATCTGAAAAAATACTGCAATTATGTAGACTACTACATTGACAATGAAAAAGTAAGTTAATAGGAAGGGTTGGATTTTAAAATAGCAAAAAGATGGGAAAATATTCAAAGTAGTATGAAATGCAAGGGTTAGCAATTATTGCATGTAGGGGGTAAGGGAGATGAAGGAATTAAAATCATTCCAAGTATCCACTGCAACCACTGAAGTGGCTTATTATCTTTACTACTTGTCAGCTGACAAGACTAATACGTGCTGGCTATAAAATAATTAAGGATAATGGAACTATGTAACATAGAAAGAAGATCCCATGATCCAAGCCCAAAGTAAAAGACAAAAAGACAAATAAGATTTTTTTAAAGCATACAGAACAATGTTTTTATATTTGTTTTGTGTTTCTGTTTTTAGGCATTTGTAATATTTAATAGTTTGGGATTCCTTTTGACAAAAAGAAGGTGATAAATGGGACACAATTTGTTTAACTTATCCCTTATCAGGCAACAACTTTCTTATTTCCAGTTTTTCACAATTTGCACATGAGGGTACAATGAATACTCTCGGTGGATATGTAAACATATCTGTATACATTTGTGAAGTGTACCCATAGTTCTCAAAATAAGATTGCTAAATCAGGCATATCACTAAATTTCTATAAAAATCACTAGAATATTAGGGTATTATACACCTATCAAGGGCACTGGCTTTTCCCCCACAATGTCATCAACACTTGATAAGAAATTAAATATGTTGATTTTAACAGTTGTTAAAACATTCTATTGGAAACACTCCAACCTATTGCCCCAGCAATAGGACAGCAGAAGGAAGAAGAATGTACTGAAAACAATGGTATTGACAGGACAGAGAGGTGTCTGGCTGACTCAGTCAGTGGAGAATGCAGCTCTTGATCTCAGGGTTGTGAATTGGAGCCCCACACTGGGTGTAGAGAGGACTTAAAATACATTTTTAAAGACTTATGTATTCATTTTAGTCAGAGAGAGAGTGTGTGTGAGCATTTATTTCACGCACATGTGCGCAGGGGAGAGGAGCAGAGGGAGAGAGAGAGAATCTCAAGCAGACACTCTGCTGAGCTTGAGCCCAAACCTGGGCTCCTCTCATGATCTTGAGATCATGACCTGGCCTGAAATCAAGGGTCAGACACTTAACGGACTGAGCCACCTAGGCAACCCAAAAATAAAATCTGAAAAACAAAACAAAAACAGCATTGACAGGAGAGAGACACAAATGCAAATGTGAATCCTAAAATCCTAACTAAAGAAACAGTTGAGGGTTATGATGAAAAGAGTAGTCCATCGCCACAATCTCATATTGGGAGCTTAAGTGGGTACGAGAAGAATAAATGAAACAAGATGGGATTGGGAGGGAGACAAACCATAAGTGACTCTTAATCTCACAAAACAAACTGAGGGTTGCTGGGGGGAGGGGGTTTGGGAGAAGGGGGTGGGATTATGGACATTGGGGAGGGTATGTGCTTTGGTGAGTGCTGTGAAGTGTGTAAACCTGGTGATTCACAGACCTGTACCCCTGGGGATAAAAATATATGTTTATAAAAAATAAAAAATTATATTTAAAAAAAAAAAAAAAAAAAAAAAAAAAAAAAAAAAAAAAAAAAAGAGTAGTCCACATAGTTTTTAAAATAACCTTCCAGGGGCGCCTGGGTGGCTCAGTGGGTTAAACCCCTCTGGGGTCCTGGGATCAAGCCCTGCACCAGGCTCTCTACTCAGCAGGGAGCCTGCTTCCTCCTCTCTCTCTGCCCGCCTACTTGTGATCTCTGTCAAATAAATAAATAAAATATTTATAATGCATAAATTCTATGCAGATTTTCTCCAAAAAACAGAAGAACTTACCTGTGAAATACTGATCAACCAGAAAATAATTATTTCCAACTCAAATGTAACTGTTACAGAAGATATGACAGCAAATTACCTGAGGTCAATGACAGTAAAAGTTAAGGGCTTCTTCTGAGTTTAGACTCAGTTTTTAACTGCCTTTTTAAATCTCTTCAGTCAGAACCAACTGTGTGCTCCATATTAATCATATCATTTTAAGCTTTGTTGTGTCCTCTGACAGCATCGTCATGTATAATATTATCATTGAAATAAGAGCTTTTGTGATGTTGTATTTTCTTTTATTTTAATAGAAAGGAGTAATTAAATAGAAATAAAATTACACTCAACTTACACAACTAAATTGAAACCACCACTTTTACCTGAGGCCTTCAAACACTCATTTAATCAATATGTGTTTTTAATGGTAATAGTTACATGCTAACTAAGACAGCTTAATTAAGAAATACAATGATGAAATTAGAAAGTTACTAAAGGAAGCCATCTGGACATTTAGTCTCTCAACCTATAGACTATCTGTATTCCTTTTATGTTTTTAAATGCATTTAGGAACAATTTGGTGAGCCAATATAGCAATACCAGATGTACTCTGCAAACTGATTATGAAGCAGATGGTTTTATGATCACACTTCTGTTTTAAAAGGTGTTATTCTATTATGTAAGGTTCACATTTATGACACACACTTCTTGTTTAGCATTGTGGATGGTGTCGTTCTGTCAGAGCATCTCACACATTTCTCTTCCTTGGCATCTGTTCAGTAAATAGGCTGACTGATTCTCATAGCAGGAGGGATAAATTATCCAATTACATTGCTGGAAGGATGGTATATTGCACAATCTTTATTTTCTGATTAACATGATGACATCAGTCTAACTTCTACTAGAGGCAACCATGGAAAATCAACACAGATGTCTAAAAGCCAAGTCAGGTTATGCCCAGTTTATTAAATGACTGATCCATGTAACCTAACAAGATATCACATGAGCATTTTATTCCTTAATGGTATCTTTCTGCTATATACCATATAGTTTTGCTTAAACAAGCTTGAAGGTAAAACACACTCTGGAAATAATTCTATATTATGAGACTATAATCATAATTATTCTAGGCATACTAAACTAATAATAAAAATATTAGACTCTACTTAGCCATAATAGAAAATTAATGTCACTGCAGTGATAAGCATGCCTTTCTGAAGAAAGCAATTAAGTATTATGCTTTTTGCTCATGTACCAGATTTCAATTTTGTCATGTCTTTGGAACATAATGAAATGTAAGAAAAGCATTGCAAGGAAAGCCTGACTTGTCTATAAACTCAGTCTGTGTCCTGACATTCTGGCAAAGTTCCCTGCCTGATTTGTTAAGGTAACTTAATTCTGGATTTGAGAGATCCAGTGGGATTTATTCTATTATCTTAATGACAAGACTAGTACTACTGTGAGGCAAAACTGTCATTCATTCAACTCAACTAGTACTTACTTGCCACCTACAAAATGCTCCTGTGCCAGCCACCAGGGATACAAATATAAGTGGATCTTGAGCATGCCCTCAAGGTGATTACCATCCATGGCAAAGCAGGATGCAAACAATTATTTGTGTGTGTCAAAAAGAATTCCCATTACTGCAACAAATATTAAACTGTAATTAATGGTGTTCATAATGAGGTATTAAAGAGGAAGCTTACTGATGTCTGTAATTTACATTAAAATACACCTAAAATAAGATGAATTATAATGGACAGAGGGATGAATAGACAGTTGTATAGCAAATATAGTAAAAAAAAAAACCTTAATAATATAAACTAGGTAGTGGGTATACAGGTATTTTCTGAAAAATTATTTTAACCATTTGATATACTTGAAATTCTTATGATAAAATGTTGGAAAGGAAAAGAAAGCAGGATGATTACAACTGAAATTGTGGACAAAAGAGGGCAGTTGTTACTTAAGGCTAAGTTTATAGTACGAACATGAGAGAAGTTAACTGTTTTAGGGTGAGAAATGGGGTAAATAAACGAAAATCAAGGAATTGAGAAACCAAGGCAGGGAACTGGAAGATTCTTCTACTTAAGTCTATAGGTACTGAAATCATCAAAATTTTAAATTTGCTGTACCACAGAAAGTTACAGTCAACCAGTATGTAAATCATTAAGGAATCCAAAACTGGCCAATAATGAATGACACAGTCTGATGGCAGAAGCTTCAAGGCTAGAGGCTTTTAGAAGTAGAGAGAGACAATGTTCTGGATACAACACAGAGAAATAAGAAGGCCATTTATTCCAATTTCAGGCTCAGGGGCACAAAGACCACAGAAGAAAAATTAGTCACTACTTGAAAAAGATACATAAAAATAGTATAGTAAGTGTAGAACCAAGTCTTGGTTAGAGTACTAAGGTAAAGAAAATGTTTAATCAAGAGTTTGAAGAACATTTGATAAGGACAAATCACAAATCCAGAGATTGCACTAGCAGAATTTAGAAAATGAAATTGGAAATAGCAGTGAAAAATAAAGTCAGATAAGGTTAAACACAACCTATAGGAGGATAAGAGTCCAGATCTTCTGAATAAAACACACAGTAATAAAAAATTTTATGGGTCTCAGAAGACCAAATGGGATGATGAAATTCTGGATGATGGAAGGGGAGAAAGATTTAGGGGTATCTTGTCAAAGCATGCAGAAAGAGTAGCTATTTATCACGTAGACAGGCAAGGAAGGGATTTCCAACCAGTGGGAACAGCCAGAATAAATAATCAGAGGAACTTAAAAGAATGTTTCAGGGAATACAACTCATTGAACATCTGAGGTGTGTAAAGTGCAAAGGTGAGAATTCTAACAGTTGAAGCTGTACACAGAGGCAGGGTGTTATAGGCCAGATAGAAAGGTTTAATAGGTATCCTGTAAGTACTGAGGAACCGCTAAAGAATACATTACCTTGTCACAAAGATTACTCTGGACACAATATGGCCTGAATTAGATGATGTCTTTCTAGAAGTAGAAAATCCAGCTAAGAGGATTATTCCAAGAGCAGGTGGCAAATGATTAATGCCTGAGCTAGAAATGTGGCATTAGGGATGGAGAAGCATGGATATGTGATAATCTTAGAAAAAAGGACCAAGCTTTAGAAGGGGGGGGGGAGCTAACAGCAACTGACGCAAAAGGCAAGATAATGGGAAATATCTGTGACAGATGCCGTCTTTCTTAAATAAATAAATAAATAAAATATACAACTATACACACTGTAATTGATACCTACATTTAAATATATTATGAGATGTTCTCATGTTAAATATGATAACATGAAAATTTAAAGTTCATTTCTTGAAAACTGAAAAATAAACACTTTATCTCAAAACTAAAGGCCATTTCTCTGCTGAAGAAGCTGTCTTGCAGGGATGCCCGGGGAGCTCAGTTGGTTGGACAACTGCCTTCGGCTCAGGTCATGATCCCGGAGTTCCCGATCAAGTCCCGCATTGGGCTCCCAGCTCCACAGGCAGTCTGCTTCTCTCTCTGACCTTCTGCTTGCTCATGCTCTCTCTCACTGTCTCTCTCTCAAATAAATAAAATCTTTAAAAAAAAAAAAAGAAGCTGTCTTGCAAAAATTTTTATAAGGTGAAATTCATATCTAAAACTATAGCTTTAGAATGCAGAGTCAAGATGGCGGAGAAGTAGCAGGCTGAGACTACTTCAGCTAGCAGGAGATCAGCTAGATATCTTATCTAAAGATTGCAAACACCCACAAATGCAACAGCAGATTGAAGAGAAGAAGAACAGCAATTCTAGAAACAGAAAATCAACCACTTTCTTAAAGGTAGGACTGGCGGAGAAGTGAATCCTAGGCAACGGGAAGATGGACCCCAGGGGGAGAGGCCGGCTCCCGGGAAGCAGCGGAGCAACGGAGCACCAAATTGGGACTTTTAAAAGTCTGTTCCGCTGAGGGACATCCTCCAGAGCCTAAACCTGGGTGAAGCCCACGCAGAGTCAGCATAGCCTCAGATCCTGCAGGGTCACAGAAGGATCAGGGGTGTCTGAGTGTCACAGAGCTTACAGGTGTTAGAATGGGGAAGCTGGCGACAGAGACAGAGCTGAGGAGTGAGCTCCCAGCTCGGGTTTACCTTGAACTGGTCGCAGGCTTGGTGAGCTCAGAGTGCAGCTGGAGGCCACAGAGAGGGGAGTAATTGGACACTATTCTCTGAGGGTGCACTGAGTAGTGGGGCCCCTGGCTCTTGGATCCTCCAGGCCAGAGACCAGGAGGCTGCCATTTTTATTCCCATCCTCCAGAACTCTACGGAAAGCACTCAGGGAACAAAAGCTCCCGAAAGCAAACCCAAGCATATTACTCCGCCCGGCCCCTGGTAAGAACAGTGCAATTCCGCCTGGGGCAAAGACACTTGAGAATCAATACAACAGACCCCTCCCCTAGAAGATCAACAAGAAATCTAGCCAGGACCAAGTTCACCTACCAAGGAGTGCAGTTTCAATACCAAGGTGAGCAGCGGAATTCCAGAGGAGGAGAAAGCAAAGCACAGAACTCATGGCTTTCTCCCCATGATTATTTAGTCTTGTAGTTAATTTATTTTTTTTCCTTTTTCAATTTTTTTCTCCTCTTCTGCTAATTTTTTTTAACTTTTACCCTTTTCTTTTTAAACATTTTTTAAGTAGTTTATCTAATTTTTTTCTTTTTTATACATTTCCTTTTTTCATTTTCATTTTTTAATTGCTTCTTTTCATACACACAATGGAATACTATGCAGCCATCAAAAGAAATGAAATCTTGCCATTTACAACGACATGGGTGGAACTAGAGGGTATCATGCTTAGCGAAATAAGTCAAGTGGAGAAAGACAACTATCATATCATCTCCCTGATATGATGAAGTGGAGATGCAACATGGGGGGTTAAGGGGGTAGGAGAAGAATAAATGAAACAAGATGGGATCAGGAGGGAGACAAACCATAAGTGACTCTTATTCGCACAAAAGAAACTGAGGGTTGCTGGAAGGATGGGGGTTGAGAGAAGGGGGGTGGGGTGGACATGGTCATTGGGGAGGGTATGTTCTATGGTGAATGCTGTGAAGTGTGAAAACCTGGTGATTCACAGACCTGTACCCCTGCGGATAAAAATATACATTTATAAAAAAAAATTAAAAATTAAAAAAAATAAAACTAGGGGTGCCTGGGTTGCTCAGTGGGTTAAGCCTCTGCCTTTAGCTTAGGTCATGATGTTAGGGTCCTGGGTTCGAGCTGCACATCGGACTCTCTGCTCAGAGGGGAGCCTGCTTCCTCCTCTCTCTCTGCCTGCCTCTCTGCCTGCTTGTGATCTCTGTCAAATAAGTAAGTAAAATCTTAAAAAAAATAAAATAAAACTATATCTTTAGACTTCTTTTTCTGACAAAAAAAATATTAAACATGGCTGATTCATCATTCTTCTAAATTGGTACGTTCATTTTTCCCATTTCTGTTTAAATAACAGTATTTTACACTAGGTAGACAATGCTAGTATACTGTCAAAATTCTAGCCAAAACTGAAATTTCTTAAATTATTTGTCACTATTTGGATTTGACATACTTTACGGAGAAAGACACATCTAGATTCTCACATGAAATATATAATTTCTTTTCAGCCCTGTTCATGATTTCTAATTATGTAGTTTTCTTCTACCCATTCAACCTTGTTGCTCTATTTCCATTGATAGAACACTATTTATACTCTTTCTCCTTTGGGTTCTATATGATTTGAAACTTATGGAGGCGGTTTTCCTTTTAAGTATTTGATTATTTGATATCTTCTATTAATGACTGGACAGTAAGTAAGATACAACCCTCTTTCAGCTACAACCAATATAACAAAACTGAGGCAACCATAAAAATTTTAACATTTATAGTCTAGTTGTAGCCCCACATTAGTGCTGCTGAATCTATGAGTTGAAAATAAAAAGGTAGTTTTTAACACAGCAGGCTGATGATGCTGACAAGCCATTGTTATCCATCTATCTAGGACTCTTGACAAGAGGTTGTTATTCATGATTGCTTAATTTAAGCACTATTAGAATTAACAGTCTTTTTATCATCCAAATAGCAAAAATTGGAGCAACTCCATTTAAAACTGAGTTCTATTCTGAGAAAGATATACACAGCATTCAAATCAACATATAATCCAACATACATAATCAACTACCTCCCCCAAATCTGAAAAATTAGGTCACCACAGAATAAATTATGGACCAAGCACCTCGGCAATTTTAAGAATTTCTCCCTTCCACATCTTTCTACTCAAGTCTGGTATAAATGGTTCAATGAAGATTAACTTTGGATTCTCCAACTCTTTTAAAGCAATTATCTTAGACCCTTTGACTTTACCATAGATCTTGATCTCTTTTTATCCTACAGCCTACACAGTCCCTAACATTCTGTCCTTCGCACCCAGTTTTCAGCCCAATAATCACTTCTAGAATTTTGTAACAGGACTTGGCTTTCCTGTTTATCACTTTTGTACTAACCTAAACACAAATGCTTCTCCCTCTCTTGACTCTTTTTATTCCAGGTTACTCTGGGAACACAGTGTGTCTGGCCACAATGCAGCGTAATCATGCCCTCCCCCCAGCAACCTGACTGGCTTGTGAATCTCCACCTTAAAATAATTCATACTCCTTTTTCTACCCTATTTTTTCCTTATGATTCTCATTCTTATTGCTTTTTCTTCAGGCAAAAAAGAAAACTATTAAGGAGCAGTAACATTTCAATTTGTCTGAAATACATCTAGGAAAAGAGAGAAAGAAAGTAGCTGAGTAGCTTATATATGTACCTTCTATTATAACATGAATTACCCTTGCTCATTCTCTGACCAACTGATCAACAGGGTAGGATTAAGAATCCAGTGAGGTAGACCCTTTTTTCTAAATTTGGTGCTTATTTTCTTAAAAAAAAGTATTAAAACAAACAAAAAACCCCAGAAAACTCCTTAGTCAATTTTTTGATTATGCTAGTAAACCAATTCATTGTAAAAACTGATAAAGGCTATCAAGTATTTATCCTGTCTTTCTACATGACCATACCTTAACATAATCAAATAGTTCAAAAGGAAAAGTTGCCTTTTATAGAAGCAGGATACCTTCTAAATAAGTATCAAATAATGCAATTAAAATATCATCATTTTGGAATCATTAAGAAATAAAGCTAAATAATGATCAAAATAGGTACCAACATCACAGAGGAGTCAAATATTCATGTCTTCTCATGGGAGTATGCAATATTACTAAAGAAGTATTTTTATTTATGAAAGAATCAGAGTTCTTTTAGCCTCCAGATCTATGCACCATGTCTTAAGAACCCATAGGGGTTGGAGGACAGATTAAATGACGCCATGGTATTTAGGAATTATTTCAGTTCTTAATAAATAAAATAATTTTGAAATTCAAATACTCATACCATAAAATACATCTTGTTGTTCGTTAAAAATATAATTAATACTGATACTGAGAACATTAAAAAAGAAATAAAAGCAGTAAGGATGTTCATCTCCCAGCCTAGAGAGAATAAGAGGGTCTAGGATTACTTTCTACCATAAACGATTGCAAAACTGAGTAAAGTTCATATAACTGTCATACATTAGGTAACAGAGAACACTGGGTTGTAATCCCTGAAAGAAAGCAAACAAATTAATAGAGACCTATTTATGATATTTTTCTAACCTGGTATTTTATATTTAGAAACAATATTTTGAGGAATCAAAACCTAGGATACCCTGCAAGCTGTAGAACACAAAAATACAACCATTTTTAAAGTACAGGTACTAAACAACAAGAAAAAGGACTGGGAAGGAAAGTAATACATCAGTAGATAAGTCAACAGAATTTTTAAAAATATCATTACCAGCTAGATGCTGGAGAATAAATAAGGAGCCAAACTACCCCTGGAAAGTGTCAGCCCTGACACTGAGGAGACAGATACTAGACCAGCACAGTAATGGTCATATGATTTTAAAACTTATTTAAGGGAAATAAAAGTCTAGTGAAAGCACACAATAAAGACTTTCAACAAATGTTTACTGAATAAATTTGGAGGCAAAGGTCATATATGGTGACAGTGAGGACTGGTAGAAAGAGATGGTCAAGTTAAGGTTTACCCCATTGTCAAGGATCTTAAATAGAAGGCTAGGTGCTAAGACTTTGCATAACAAAATGTGTAAGTAAAGTGAGCCATTAAAGATTGTAAAGTAGAGGAACTACCTAATCCTATCTACATTTTGGGAAGAAGACTATGATAACAGTGAGATGGTGACATGCTTAGCTAAAACTAGAATCAGGAAGATAGGTTTGCTAGTGATTGCAAGAGTTCAGGTAAGAGGTATTGAGGGCCTCAATTTAATAGTGAGACAAGAGGGGCAGCAATGAATTGAAAGACATTTCATGGATACTTAAAACATACTAGTAACTAATACTGTACTAAAATGTCAGGGATAAGAGAGATAAGAGATTATAGTTAACCAAATGTTTCTTGGTTGGATGACTAAGGCTATGGCATTAAATAAGGGAGAACAAAGAGAGATACTATAAAAATATCAAAGAAAGAAAAAAGTAGCTCCTGGTATAGAAGACCTGATCTGAAACACACAGGTTGGCCTGAGTGTTACTAAAAGTCCATCTGATGCCCACAGCTAAACTATGATCTGCTCATGGACACTAAGGATCTCACCAAATATCAACATTGAACAAGGCAACCCTGAGACTATGACTAAGATAAAAATATAACTACTGTGAAACCCACAAAATACCAAAGAGTTCCCTCCCTCAGCTACTACTTATTTACAAATTCCAGTTTATCCTCACTCTAATTGGCCTTCCTCTACATAATTCAAATTTACTGAGCTACCCAATCACAGATATTTCCCTGCTTTCTGAAAGTACCCAATCTATAGCTCTGTCCTTGCTTCCTTAGATCCTCTCCAAAATTACTAAAACTAAACCCAAGTGCAGTAAGTTACTTCTAACATTCTCTTAGTGAGACATACTGCATTTCACTATGTTGTGCATTGTCCCTTACTGAAACCAGTAATAGGCCCCAATTTTTTTTTTCAAAGATTTATTTATTTATTTATTTGACAGAGAGATATCACAAGCAGATGAAGAGGCAGGCAGAGAGAGAGAGAGAGGGAAGCAGGCTCCCTGCTGAGCAGAGACAGGCCCAAATTTTTAAACAACTAAGTGTACTTCAGTGGCCTTTGACTTGGGCCTAATACTGAACAATAGAGAGGAAATTCTAGGGATATAAGAGAGAGTTGGAAATTCAGTTTTGGAGTTCACATGAAAGGAAGGAGCCAATATACATAAATGTATACTGGGGAGTTACCAACTTTTTTGCCAATATTTCCCAACTAGTATATACAGTTTCAGTAGATTTAATAAATGTAACATGATATGACTTGTGCTCCAAAGAGGTTGGAGAAAACTAGTTTAATCATGATTGCAAGGGTCTTTTAATTTAGAATTATCATAGGATTTACTTTATATTATAAATGTTACTTTACATTGTGAATCATACAAAATTTCTATTGTATTTCATTATAGAACCATTTTTCTAGCCAGACCGATTACTGTAGTTTTACACAGAATATAATTTGGAAAATGTTTCAAAAGAAAGTTGAAAAAGCAAAACTGAATTATTGGGACTTCATCAAGATAAAAAGCTTATGCACAGCAAAGGAAACATTCAACAAAACTAAAAGACTACCTATGAAATGGGAGACAATATCTGCAAATGATATATCAGACAAAGGGCTAGTATCTAAGATCTATAAAGAACTTATTAAACTCAACCCTCACAAAACAAATAATCCAGTCAAGAAATGGGCAGAAGACATGAACAGACATTTCTCCAAAGAAGACATACAAATGGCTAACCAACACATTAAAAATGCTTAACATCACTTGTCGCCAGGGAAATACAAACCAAAACCACACTGAGATACCACCTTATACCAGGAAAAATGACTAAAATTAACAAGACAGGAAATAAGAGATGTTGGTAAGGATGAAGAGAAAGGGGAACCCTCTTACACTGTTGGTAGGAATGCAAGTACAACCACATGCAAGTACACAACCACAATGGCAAAGAGTATGGTAGATCCTCAAGAAGTTAAAAATAGAGCTATCCTACAACCCAGCAATTATATTACTAGGTATTTACCCCAAAGATACAGATGTAGCAAAACAAAGGGGCATCTGCACCCCAATGTTCATAGCAGCAATGTCCACAATAGCCAAACTGCAGAAAAAGCTGAAATGTCCTTCGACAGATGAACAGATAAAGAAGATGTGGTTTATAAATACAATGGAATATTACTCAGCCATCAGAAAGGATGAATACTTACCATTTACATGCAGGTAGATGGAACTGGAGGGTATTACGTTAATGGATATAAGTCAGTTGTTGAAAGACAATTATCATATGGATTCATTCACAGGTGGAACATAAGAAACAGTGCAGAAGACTATAAGGGAAGGGGCAGAAAACTGGATGAGAAGAAATCAGAGAAGGAGACAAACCATGAGAGACTGTTAACTATTGGAAACAAACAGGGTTGACAGGAAGGTGAGTAGGGGATGGGGTAACTGGGTGATAGCCATTAAGGAGGGCATAGGATGTGATGAACACTGGGTGTTATACACACCTGATGGATTGTTGAACACTGTATCTGAAACTAATGATGTGCTATGTATTGGCTAATTGAATTTAAAAAAAAAAAAAAAGAAAGCTGAAACATTAAGGGTAGATGAGCTCCCTAAATAAGTAAAAATACACCAAAAGGAGAAAAAAAACTAAGAATATGTTAGTTTAATATCTTAATATCTTTTTTTTAAAAAGATTATTTATTTATTTATTTGACAGAGAGAGATCACAAGTAGGCAGAGGGGCAGGCAGAGAGAGAGAGAGGAGGAAACAGGCTCCCTGCCGAGCAGAGAGCCCAATGCGGGACTCGATCCCAGGACCCTGAGATCATGACCTGAGCCAAAGGCAGCGGCCTAACCCACTGAGCCACCCAGGTGCCCTAATATCTTAATATCTTAATCTTCTGTAAAACATAGCCATTGTTAACAGTTAATTAAAATAAAGTTATCATTAAGCAAACTATATTAGAAACAAAGGTAATAGATACTCAAAATAAAAAATACATACCCTTCCTAATTTTTTTTTTTTTACCACACCACACTATCATCTATGCTTCTGAGATCATGGCTGTCTGATCTTTATGGCAGATTCCATAAAACATGTGCTACTGCATATCTTTTTTGACTTCCCCCCACTCAGTGATATCTCCTTAGTGGCTTGAAGTAGGTAACAGTGGAGTAACACAGTGAGTAACAGCAAAGATCACAAATCAGGGCTTGACTGTTCTATTGACTAACTCTAACTTTATGACAATGAAGCAGAAAAAAATGCAGATTAGAAGTTTGCTGTGTCTACAACCACTCATTGTGGATAGCACAATGTTCTTCTGGTATTCAAAAACCACATCCGATTCCGCAAAGAAGTGCTCTTGTCATTTCTGAGCAAATGAAGTTCCAGCATTTGTCTTTGGGTTTTCACTTTCATCTACTCATTAATGTAAATTAATATACCAATCAATATTCATGTCAAAATTACACACATTCATCAACTGAAACCATAATACTTTTTAATTATTTTAATGTATTACAAAGGGAAAACTTATTACTAGAATATTGGTCTGTCAGGGCATCCAATGGTAACATTACTATTTGCATTTTCAAGCCTGGACCTCTGCATATTTGTCAAAAACGTCATAAAAAATTTACCTTCATCTACTCATGTTCACTAGGTAACATAGCCAGATCTGTCAACTTCTCTTTACTTCTAGCTCAAGAATGCCTCTAAATAATTTTATCATCTTTCTTACATATGAAGCAACATACATGCTACCACTGGGAAAAAACCTTAAACCTTAGAAAATATATGGTGGTGATTCCCATTCACAATAAATTTTAGAAACTGCAATACTATCCATGTCCTTTTTTCTCCAGGATGTATGCCAGTGGTTTCAGTCAAAAATATTTTCACTAGAATATTTTCACATTTCAATTCATCATTTCTCTAATACTGGTTATGACTACACATATTTTTTTCTTCTGCAAAAATCAGAGAAAATGGGGGCACGTGGGTGGCAGAGTCAGTTAAGCATCAGACTCTTGGTTTCAGCTCAGGTTGTGATCTCAGTGTCCTGAGATCAAGACCCTCTTCAGGCTCTGTGCTCAGTTTAGAGTCTGCTTGGGATTCTTCTACTCTCTCCCACTTCCTCTCCCACCTTTCTCTTTCTCTCTCTCAAATAAATAAATATTTTTAAAGTTCAGAGAAAATGGCTGAATGATAACCATTTGGGTATGATTTAAATCACTGGTTTAGAACAAGCATTGATTCTTATTGAAAACCACAAAGGCAATCATCTATAGTTACTACAGTTTTTTGGGGGGGCGTGTAGTGGCAACGTAATACTGGCATCTTGCTGTTGTTTCTTTTGGCATTCTTCTTTGAAACTTTTTTTTCTATGTGAATGTCCATTTTCTTATTTTTTTCATTGTTGATGTTACATAGTATCTTTTCCACATTTCCTAAGTGCCTCCCTTCAAGAAATGATTTTAAAGCTTAGTGTTTCACTGTACAATGTTCAAGGATGATTCTAGCTATCTGCAAACTTTTTATCTGATAAACTTCATCAAAAACTTCACACCAGAAAAAAAAAGAGAACTACAAAAATCACATACAGCCATCATTATTTATTTTGAATAGCTGTAAATGCAGGAATATGAACTCTCACAGAGTAGCAAATCAACTCAGTTGAAAAGTGAGCTCCATGGATTCCAAACAATCACAAACTTACCACTGAGGAGGGGTCTCTGAGTCTATGTGTATCACAGGCCAATTATGTAATGAGCAGCCCTCCAATTTACCTCCATATAAAATATGTTTATTAATGTTAATAACGCTAATTTTGGAGCTTACATTTATATTTTTATGGCTCAGTAGTAAAACTGAGGTAATTATTTGGAACTTAAGTTGACAAAATATTCATTTGGTGAGGAGAATTTTATCACCAATTTTTTTTTTTTTTTAGAATTTCTAATGCAAGGTGATAACGGAAGCAGGTTAACTTTTAGTCAGGATTGCAACTGATTTCAAATTCTCTCCCGAAAAATCCCCGCCCCCTCCTTCATTTCTTGCATCCAGAGGTGGCCTCTCCCATAACCTGGCCTTTGCTTGGTACTTCCTGTGCTCTCAGGCAGTTGTTACAGACATGAGCCTAGAGCAGTTCTCAACCCCAGCACTATCAGCATTTGGGCTGGGTAATTTTCTGTTGAGTCAACAGTGTCCATACAGCTAAGGTCACGTATGAAAAAGTCTGGTAGGAAGCAACACTACAGAGTAAACCTATCTGGTAAGGCTTCTAGATCAGACAAACAGAAATGTGAGGAGACAAAGTTGGAAGGGGGTCACTGGCTCAGCCAACACATTCAGGCGAGTCAATCCTGGCAACAGAAAGGGGTGATACCTCATACCCTGAACACTCTAAGGTATATCTGAGTACCTGGGAGGTCACTGATGACCTTGACAAAGATAGTTTCAGTGGAGGGGTAACAGGAATTCAAAGAGCAGAGCCTTGAGGAATAGGTGAAAAGTGAAGAAGCAGAGATAGCACTTTCAAAATCTCAACTACGAGTTGGGGAAAATAACAGACCTTAAGGAAGCTCTAACCCTAATCCTTACCAGTAAAACAGCACTGATTTCCTTCAAAGAGAAGCTAAATGAGCAGCCAAATCTAACTCCCCACTCTATATACCTCATCTCTCTCGGGCCCCAGTGGACACGTGACCCAAAACATTTGCTACAAATCCCTTGCTCCTTGATGGTCATGATCATATTAAATATATTTTCTCTGAACAGGCTTTTACATCATTCGCTTGATCCTGCCCCAAATTTCCACCTTATTGTTTAAATAGAACTGCTGCAAATTTTCCTTTAAAGGCATAAATCCTCAGATGTTTTGAGACCCACTTCTTCTAGTCTATTAAGTTCCAGAATGTTAGATTTTTGCCTTAAAAGATTTTGCTTCACTTTTTAAAACTTTTAGTAACTTAAGGGAACTATCATTTTTGGGGTGTGTCAGTGGGAAATATATTTATGAAACTTAAAAGCTTTGGGATGCCTAGGTGGCTCCATCAGTTAAGCCTCTGTCTTTGGCTCAGGTCATGATCCCAGGGTCCTAGGATGGAGTCCCACATCAGGCTCCCTGCTCAGTAGGGAGCCTGCTTCTCCCTCTGCCTGCGGTTCCCCCTGCTTGTATATACATTCTTTTTCTCTCCCTGTCTGACGAATAAATACAACCTTAAAAAGAAAAAAAAGACATTTAAAGGCTTTTAATTTCCACATCTAACAATGTTTTTAAAAACTTCAAGAATATGTGAAAAATCCTTTATATTACTTTATGAAATAAAATGTCTTTTATTACCTTGTTTTTATATGACAAATTTCCTTAGCTGAGAATTTTCTCCCGATCCTCTATTGCTTTTTTAAGCATCAGCCTTCTTTCAAAAAAAGAACACAAAACTTATCTCCTCTAGGAAGTCTCTCATTGATTTGTTCTCTTTCTTCCCTATGATACTCTTTCCACAGCACTTAATACAGTTGGCCTTGGTGTTAGAATTATTAAAGTCATTACTCTGTAAATCCCTGGTGAACATGGACAAGACAACTATCTTAATCATTTATCTCCTACTGAAACCACTATACTGCTTTGCAAGGTAATGTTCAAAAATGTTGATTAAAATGAATCAAAGCCATATACTGAAAATTAATATACTGGGCTTTAATAACATTTTCTGGACTTAAATTAGTATAGGCTTTGTTGCATAGTCTTGAGCTTAACTGAAGAATAACTAAAAGAAACAAATCATATATAAGAAGGGATATATATTTTATAAAGTGCATTCATTCATTAGTTACTGATCCATAAATAATTAGGTGAATGGGAAAGAATAGCACAGTAATCATAAATTATCAATGTAATTTATACTTTCATATCATGAAATTGTTATAAAACTGCCACCAGTGATTTTATGTCAAGAGACTTGGATTGCCCTCTTATTACCTCTATGACCTCAGGCATAATTGTTATTCCTAAGATATGACTCCCTGTTATGTACTATGCCTATCTCACAAAGTCACTGTTAAGATCAAATGAGGTAATGGAAAATAATAGCAGTTTATATTATTGAGAGGTAAATATTCACTAAGAACCTACACTGTGTTTTTGTTTAATCATCACAACAATCCTATGAGGTTGATTATCATTCCCATTTTTATAAAGAAAACTTGTCACAGAGCTTACATAATTTGCCCAAGGGTACACAGTTATTAAGAGGTAAATTAAAATTTATCAGATAGTCTGACTCCAGAGCCAAGCCTCTTAGCCAAAATACTACATTGCTAACGGTCAGCTCCATTCCTTCAGATTTTGTAAAACTTGGCTATATAACATTAACTATCATTTTCAAATCTTTAATATCCAAAATTCCTAGAATGGAATTTTTTCTTTAGTTTTCCTAAAGATATAATAACAAATCTAACCAAAACTCTCCACAAAAACTCAAATGAAATTTAGGCAAAAAAAAATCTGTCAGAGGATTAATTTAGTAAACATCTTAGCCTAATTACTTGCCAATTACTGTCTTCTACACAGTAACTAGTTACATTCTTCAGTATGTTATATATACCTATATATATATATATTTAGTTACTTTTTATTTATATATAGACTTATTTAAGATATAGACTCAATTCTTAAATAAATCCACTGGTAGTTCACCCAGAGGGTTGATTACTGGATAGTAATTCACTCCAAATCAAAAGTTAAAAACTGAGGGGGTGCCTGGGTGGCTCAGTGGGTTAAAGCCTCTGCCTTCGGCCGGGTCATGATTCCAGGGTCCTGGGATCGAGCCCCGCATCAGGCTCTCTGCTCAGCAGGGAGCCTGCTTCCTCCTCTCTCTCTGCCTACTTGTTATCTCTGTCTGTCAAATGAATAAATAAAATCTTTAAAAAAAAAAAAAGTTAAAAACTGAGGGGTTAGTCTTAGGCATTAAAGAAATACAAAAATCTGATAGATCCAACAATTTTCATGCTATCATAAGCCAATTACTTAGACTGCTTTCTTGAACCTTCCAAATTTCAACTGTAATGGGAAATTTGGAGAACACTGCCATCCAGGGATAGAGAACTGAAGGTGCAGAGCCGGAAAACGAAACACTTAACACGGTAGTTCTCTGTACTGAAACACTCAGCTGTATAACTATCTGTTGTGAGGGAATTACTAACTGTTCAAGTACAAGAGATTATGAATGACACCAACAGCTTAAAAAAATGACAAGACTCCCCAAAGCTTCTCGTTCACCGACTCATTCAGTTAATAGAAAGGTGTAGAACTATAATCACTTTGTTAATACCAGCCCATAACTTGCCTTTTAAAAGCACTTTACTGAGGTAAGAATGATATACAAAAAGCTATACACAATGAATATACTCAACCTAATAACTTTGGAGGGAACTATATATCAGGAAACCATAACCACAATCTAGGCCATTAGTATATCCATCATCTCCCAATTTTTTCCTGCTCTTTCCTATTGCATACTGCTTTTTTTTTTTCTCTCTCTCTCGAGGATAAAAACACTCAACATAAGGGGCTCCAAGTTGGCTCAGTCTTAAGCGTCTGCCTTTGGCTCAGGTCATGAACCCAGGGTCCTGGGGCTCCCTGCTCCACGGGAAGTCAGCTTCTCTCTCTCTCACTCCGCCTGCTTGTGTTCCCTCTCTCTCTCTCTCTCTCTCTCTCTGTTAAATAAATAAACAAAATCTTAGGAAAAAACCACACTCAACATAAGAGCTATCCTCTTGGCAAATTTTTAAGTACACAATATTGTTAACTATAAGCACTATGCTGTGCAGGAGATCTCTAGGATTTACTCAACCAAATAGTTGAAACTCCTTACTCTTTGACTAATACCTCCCCATTTTTCCCTCAATGGCAACCACCATTCTACTCCTTCCTTCTCTGAATTTGACTGCCTTAGATTCATGTATGTGTTTAACATAGTATTTGTCTTTCTGTGTCTCATTATTTCACTTAGTGTAAGGTCCTAATATCAATTGATATCTTCATATCTAACAATAGAAATGGCAGTCCTCATGAATGTTAGATAAAGAAAAGACTATTTTTGAGATAATTTTCTTTTCTCAAAGAAAGTGTCCTGAATTGTGTGTGGGTCCTCCCCTCAATCCATATACTGAAGCTAAAATCCCCAATGTGATGGTATTTGGAGATAAAGTCTCAGGGAGGTAATTAAGATGAAATGAAGTCATAAAGATAGAGCCTAAATCCAAAAGAATCATTTTTTTTAAATGAAAATCACAGAGATAGAGAGAAACCAGAGAATTCTCTCTTTAGGTGTGTACACTGTAAAGGCCATCTGAGGACACAAGAAGAAGGCTATGTCTGCACACAAAGATGAGAACCTTCCCCAGAAGCAAACATGATGGTACCTTGAACTCGGACTTCCACACTTCAGAACTGTAAGAAAAAAATTTCTGTTGTTTGAGCCACCCAGTATGTGGTATTTTGTTTTGGCAGCCTGAGTAGCCAAATAGATTGGGATCTGAAAAACTCTTGAGAAATCTGAAACTGGAAAACTGGATTCCCATTCAACATGATGGATCCTTACTTTCACTAAAAGAACACTGTAATAAGGAGGAAAGAGGTATTACTCTTAATTATAATAAACTTGTTGTTTCATATATCTGACACCATTTAACTGATCCAGGTTAACCCTTAAGAAGGAAAAGGTAAAGGTGGTTTGATGCGTTGCTTTCGAGAGAAACCTATAGTTCCTTTTTTTTTTTTTTTTAAGATTTTATTTATTTATTTGACAGACAGAGATCACAAGATGGTAGAGAGGCAGGCAGAGAGAGGGGGAAGCAGGCTCCATCCCAGGAATCTGAGTTCATGACCTGAGCTGAAGGCAGAGGCTTTAACCCACTGAACCACCCAGGTGCCCCTCTATAGTTTCTTTAATACAAAAACATTGTTATTACTAGAGGAAATGTGAATAGCTTAATAAGAGCAGGTTAATAGAATCATCTTTGCAAAGAGTCAAGATGACAAGATATCAGGGACAACGGAAAATTACTCTTCACTTTTAAAATAAGCATCTAAGTTTGCCAAGAGCTTATATCATAAAATAACAGTCTTTACAGAAAAAAAAAAAAAAACGAAAACTTAAAGTTAAGCTATTGTAAATAATATAAAAATGATCTGCTGATGAGAAATTAACTTCTGTTGGGAGCTACAGAAAGGATTCTTTAAAAGGATGGCTGGAACTTAACCTAATCTTAAAAAATAGCCATTGAGAAAGCAGAGCTGGCAGTGGGAAAGGCCAAGAAGAGAGCCTGGGCTAAGCAAAGATAGAAAACAAACCCTGACCTGAGAAGACTGTGCTGGCTGGAGAAGTGAGGTATTGGATAAGAGGGGTGGTCCACAGAAAACACTACAGAGACTTTAAGAGCCACAGACAAATATCACATTAAGAACACATTTACTGAAGTATCATGGAATCATAACAACAACTTTCTCCCCAGTGAGAGGACACATTTTCCATAAAGCTCTCCGCTTATCTTTAAGGTGCCCTTTCCCACGTATCTATGAATGGAGTGTCTACCACCTACCTGAGCTGAAGAAGCCATTACAGTCCAGAAGCTCAGCTTTAAGAAGGAGAGGTAAATGAATAAGAAGACAATTACAATGCAGTGCATGGCTTGTTAGTGGCAAAACTACTTTTGTGCAACATTCTTCAAATAGGAAGTCAACTATCAAGGCATTTGTGTCCAAATCACACATTAAACTAAAAGAATACCAACCCAAATGCAAGTATGATTTAAAGTAATTTGACTACAGAATCATGACTTACGAAAATGGGCTTGAAATTATTCATTTTATCTGTGAATCTGAGTTTTGTATGTGAAGTCCAGAGAGACAATGAAACTTATTTCAAGGGTTCAGTCTCGGGTCATCTTTGGCCCTGCCTCCTACATCCTCCACTTGAGTACTCTGCCTTCTTATTTTCTTGTCTTTGCCCAGCAATTGCTGACATCTTGTTCCAAAACACGCATCCACACTGAGTCCTGGGGTGCAGGTCCCCGGTACCTATAAGGGTCTGCAGTAGACCCACCCATATCCCTGTGCTTGAGAGAACACATTAAACACCAGATAAAAAAACATGGCATGTCAAGGGACACCATGGAAGAAACAAAACAAAAAACTCTTTCCTACTTTTTGAGTGAGGGGTCTTGCAATTTCACTTTGCACTGGACTCTGCAGATTTGTGTCACCAATCCCGCAGTCCTGTGGCAGTGGTTGGCCTCAGCTGGACAATTACTGGTGAGACACCTGGCTCCTGGCAAGTCAGTTTCCCCATCTGTAAAATAAGAATAGTTCCTATGTCCTTACATTTCTGTGAATATTTTGGAGACAATTCATGTAGAGTTTCTGCCCCAGCTTTGATCCATTTTAACGATCAACACTACTGGTGTTCACTATTAATTAAAAGATTACCTAATGCAGATTTACTCCGGAATGTCTCCTCTCTCTACAGGCTAATACTTCAAAGCAGCTATTCCCATAGGCAGTTGCAAATGTGCTTTAAACGTTTTTGCTTTAAAGGTTCTACTTTTTCACCTTGGTTTTCCCTTATTTTTTTTTAAGATTTTATTTATTTATTTGACAGGGATCACAAGTAGATAGAGAGGGAAGCAGGCTCCCTGACCAGCAGAGAGCCTGTGGAGGGGCCGGATCCCAGGACTCTGAGATCATGACCTGAGCCAAAGACAGAGGCTTACCCCCACTGAGCCACCCAGGAGGCCCCTTGGTTTTCCTTTAAATTTAAACATTGATTACCTAAATTTAAACCTTATTACATTGTGCAGAAAAAATATGTTCGTGCTTCAGCTACAACGGAAGCCTAGAGAGAAAAAGCTGTTTCCAACAAGGACTGCTTGTTAAAAGCACAGGAATCTTCACAAACGCTAGATTAAAAATTCAGAGCAAAATTTGGTCACTCAACTCTACTTTCCTAAAAGGGCTTTCACCTCCCCACTGGCACACAAAAACATGGTCCTTACAGAGCCGGGCCACGCCTACAAACGAGTATAATAAAATCAGCATCTTAAAGAACTTCTAAAGTTGGCGACAGCTACGGGGCGCCCTCCGGGCCACCTCCCCGCGCCTGGTTTCCACAGGAACGCGCAGTTCCAGCCCGTAACACTCTCCTCCGGAAGTTGTTCTCATTCACTTCCGTTCTGGATCTCCTTATTGCTCAAGCATCGGCCCGAACGCGCCGCGGATGCGTTTTAGGCCCCCATTGCCGCCGTAGAGGGGCGTGGTGACGGAGCCGCGATTTCCAGTTCACGTGCCTGCTGCCGCGGGGTCTTCTCAGACGCACCATGGCTCAGCCGGGGACTCTCAACCTCAATAACGAGGTAGGCGCCGAGGCCCGGGGGAACCTGTGGGGCTGCCCTTCAGGACCGCCACAGTGGCTTCTGCGGGTCTTTCTGACAAGCCCGTGGTGTCCTGAGGGCGAGGGTGGGGAGTGCGGCTTGGGCAGCTTCTGGGTGGGCCCGGGCGGCTTTCCCGGAACTCGGAGCCTGGCCACAGTGACTTCGCCTCACGGCTCCCAGGTGGCTGCAGCAAAACACCTGTGTCTGGTCCTCGGGCCGCGTGAATTTTTATGTGTGGGGTGTTGGGAAGATCATGTAATCTTAATATTCAGTGCCCTCGTCTGTGGAACGAAGCTCCTCAGAGTAGCTTCTTTGCAAGGTTGTTGTGAGATTTAAGTTGATTGGACTGTGGGAAGCGTTTGCACAGTGCCAGACCGCTAATAAGCTCTCTACGCGTTTCCTGCCTGTTGTTGGTTGCCGCAGGTGAAGCGGAGGGCTTGAGAGCTCTTGACGAAGGGACTGCTCCTCTTCAGTGCGGTCGTGTCGCTTCTAAGATGGACGCCCGCGTTTCTTACTCCAGCTACTCTCCCATTTCTTTCTTCCGTGGACGCAAAGTTTTTAGAAAGAGTTGTTCATACTTATCCCTCCCTAATGCCGCTTCTCTCCTTCTTTCTTAAATTCGGTCTGAAATCAGGTGTTTCCCCTTATCACTGCTAGCAAAATGTCGGTGTCACTAGGGTACCATTTCTGCCTCTGTCCCCTTTCCACTTTGTGGTCTGTTTACGGAAGTCGTTAGACACCTGAAGACTTAAAGTAAGCGGAAAAAGCAAGAATCAGATGAGGCCCTCGCAGCTACTGCAAAGGAAGTTCTTTATCTTCTTTATTCAGTGGCTTTTCAAGTGTTTGCCAGGACCAGGACATACTGTTCATGTCGTACAGGTGTGTGGAGACCTACTTTCTGTTTCCAAGCAACTATGCTCACTTAGTTGCAGTCCGTGATTTAGTGGAGGAATAGAAAGCATTCCAGACAGGGGCTGGTATAAGGCAGGAAGAGGTGGTAGGAGGAAACCCGTTGGGTGGTATAGGGTTCGATAACTCTCCATTGATGAGAACTTCTGGGAAATGAACTAAATGAAGAAAATGGTAGAAAATGAACTAAATGGTGTTCCTGCCTTGGTGCCAAGTTAAGTAGTCTGAATTTCACTTGAAAGTGGAGTACAGAATATAGAGAACGGGGGAATTCTGAAGTTTTTTAACATACGTGCGTCAACACAGACTAAGTGTGTGCTACTTCCAGAAAACATTTGGTGGGCTTTTTCTCCTTAGTTTGCCTAGAACGTAAAATACAGCTTCTTTGGAGTGAATCCTTGGGCATTCTTTGAAATACGAGGGAGCGTCTTATTCAATTTTGAAATTGCCGTGAGAGTACTAATGAGAATCCTTTAGCCCTCTTCACTTAAGGTGTTTCCTTTTTCCACTTAGCTAATTCTCAGTCCTCTTTTTAAAGCAGTTAAAATTTGATCTTTAGGAATTCCTCACAAATTCACCTCAGTCTGGGTTGCATGTCTGTTTTTTGTGCGACCACTTTCTACTCTTTTCTTTTTTTTTTTTTTAAGATTTTATTTATTTATTTGACAGAGAAATCACAAGTAGGCAGAGAGGCAGGCGGTGGAGGAGGGGCAGGCTCCCTGCTGAGCAGAGAGCCCAATGCAGGCCTTGATCTAAGGACCCTAAGATCATGACCAGAGCTGAAGGCAGAGGCTTAACTCACTGAATCACCCAGGCGCCCCAGTTTCTACTCTTGAAACATTTGTCTACCTCTTTCTGTGTTTTTACACATCTGTCTACCAATGTATGTGCTTCATGATCATGTTTTCTGGCGACTAGATGAGCTTATCAAATTAGGAAGCGTATATATCCCATGTTAAAGTAAATCTTACACGTTCTCATATGAAGGTGGGGGGAAAGGACAGCAAAAGTGGAAATGATGGAAGGTGTTATAATGGGAGATAAATATCTACAAAGGGAAAAACAAATATAGATTTGTCTACATAAAAACTGTGAAACGTCCCCAAATTTAAAATAACCAGTTAGAAAAAAAATGTATAGCAAATATGACAAATAAGTGCCAAATGTCATTACTGTAAAATAGTAATTAAGAGAAACTGCCTCTTAGAACTTTGGTAAAAGGAATGAACTAACTTCTCCCTGGGAGAAATGTATCTGCAAAAAAGTTCACATTCACTGTTTTAATGGATCCATTACTTTCTCATTATTGTCCCGTCCTAGTCCAAGCTACACCGTTCACCGGCACTACGCTGCTGGCCTTCCAACTACTGTCTCTCCAGTCTGATGTCCACCCTGCAGCTGGAGTTCTGTCTTCAAAAGAGAAATCTAATTTTATGACTCCCTTGCTTACAGCCTTTTTGATGGTTTCCTGTTGCTTTTGGTAAAGACCAGTCTAAACAAGGCCAGTCTCATCTCCCCCTTAAGGTATACTCCTGCTTCCTGCCCTCCCTCCCCACTTTTGAGCCTCACACTGTGTGTGTGTGTGTGTGTGTGTGTGTGTGTGTGTCTTTTTCTTCTGTCTTACAGATTAAATGCATTATTTACTACTTGGAAGCCTTCAGCTTGGGTTTGGCAGTCTTACTGATGACTAGAGATTTGTCCTTCATTTTTTTCTTCACTCTTCCCTGTCACTTATTTTCATTTTGTTTCTTTGTCAGCACATTGCATTCCATTATTATACCTCTGTTTTCTCCTTGCTGTCTTTTCTCTTTCCCTCCTTCCTTCCTTCCGAGACAGTATCCTACCGTTTTCACATTTCTAACAATGGTAGTTCTCTTTGCTTTTGGTTGGGAAACCAAAGCACATTGCTCCTAAGTAGTACATTGGCCTTCTGACAGTATTGAATGTTTTAGGCCTGTTTGTTGACTTGTGGGTTTTCTGTAAACCAACTTCCTAATTCCTAAGTGCAAATGAATTTTGAATCCTAACTGAATGGCTCTTGATACCTATTTGTCAGTTTTGCAAAAATAAAGTTAAATACTTGAAGAAAGGTAAGTGCTTGGGGTGAGCAGTTGTGAGAAAAATAAAATAATATTTCCATTGTTACATAAAATGGATGTACTTATTTTTCTAATATATTAAATTTAATCAAATTTTCCTACTGCCTGCACACAAATACTGGAAAAGGCAAAAAGTTGAAAAGGATTTTTTTGGTTTTGGCATGGAACTACATACATAAAGCATTCCCTTTTCTTTTAGAATTCCCTTATGCAGTAATGACAAACATAGTAAAATTGGAACTTTAAAATTGGAGTTTAGCTTTCCCATGATTGGAATGTAACTGAGGAACAACTCTGCTAACTGCAGTTTATTAGTTCAGTTCAGTTGACAGCAGTTAGCAAACAGCATATCATCATCTTATGTACCTCTGGGCTACAACAATTGGAAACAGTTGCTAATATATTTTAGTACATACTTTATAACTCACTATTAATTTTTCTCATAAGTGGCCTTCAAAAAAATTGTTATAAATCCCCATTTTGCTACATATGAAATGTGGCAATTTTAGCACATAGGTGGCTCAGTCAGTTAAGGTCGGCCTTCGGCTCAGGTCACGATCTTGGTGTCCTAGGGTTGGACCTATGTCTGGCTCCCTGCTCAGCAGAGATCCTGCTTGTGTACTCAGGCTGTCTCTCTCTCTCTCTCTCTGTCAAATAAATAATTTTTTTAAAATATTACAGGTTTTTTTTTTTCAGTTAAAATGTAGTCTGAGTGACTTTTTATTATGCAAGTATGAATTTTTTTTCTAAACTGAACTTCAAAATAAATTCCAAACAGGTTAGTATATCTGGTAGGAAAGAAACCTGATCACTCTGCACTTTGTTAATATATTAGGTATTTGAGGGTGCCTGGGTGGCTCAGTGGGTTGGGCCGCTGCCTTCGGCTCGGGTCATGATCTCAGGGTCCTGGGATCGAGTCCCACGTCGGGCTCTCTGCTCGGCGGGGAGCAATAAAATCTTAAAAAAAATATATATATATATATATATTAGGCATTTGAAAAAGTGAATGAACAAGTGAGTATTACAGTCTTTCTGGTCATTTATTTAACAATTGCTTATTGAAAACTCATACTGTACCATCGCTATGTTAGGTGTTACAATGTAATGTTGAGTAAGACCAGACACTTGACCTTCATGGAATTTATAACCTGCTGGGAAGAAGACAGATCAGATTGTATTTAGATTACGAATAAAATATTTAACTTAGAGTAATTGTCATGACAAGTTCTAGAAGCACTCCTAAGTACTTTATAAAGGGGAATTTTAACACTGTCTGAAGACAGAAAAGATTTCACTGAGAAATGGCATTTGATCCAAAATCAGAAGGATGAGATGAAAGAGTGGTAAAGCGCATTCCTACCAGAGAGAACAGCAAGTGTAAAGACTTGGTCCAGGTGGAAGCATGGTGGAGATAAAGGATTAAAAGTAGGCCCATGTGGCCATCCTAAGACAAACTGCAAACAAAGAGAATTAAATAAAGGTCTGTCATCAGATCTGTATATTAAAAAATGTATTCTAGGGCGCCTGGTGGTTCATTTACCAAAAGTGTCTGCTTTTGGCGCAGATCATAATCCTGGAGTACTGGGATTGAGTCCTGAATTGGACTCCCTGCCTACTGGGGAGTCTGCTTCCCTCTCTCCCTTTGGTGCGTGTATGCACACTAACTCCCTTTCTCTTTCTCTCCCTTTCTGTCAAATAAATAAAATCATAGGAAAAATGTATTCTGAGTTGTAAATAACTGGTTGGAGAGGGGCAAGAATGGATGTAGACAAACCAGTTACCAGTAACTCACCCACGAGAACGAGGAGGTCAAGATAGGGGGAAAAGTGGTACAATTTGGGATATAATTAGGAGATAAAATTGACACAACTTGGTAACAGATTGACTGTGAGGGATTTAGAAAAGAAAGCTACTTAAAATGAGCCCTAGGTTTATAATTGAACAAAAGGATTGTTCTTTTCCCTGAAATATAAAACAACAAAAAAGGAATCCATTTGGGAGTGAAGAACATGGGTTTAAGTGTGTGTGGTAGATGATTTTTAAGCCTGCTGAAAAGGAAAGCCTGCTGAACTGAGTAGACAGTTGCACATATAGGTCTGGAGCTAATAGAGAGTCTTAGCTGAAGGCAAGAAATTATCGAGTCATCTTGTTTAGGTGGGAAATTACAATATACACAGGTAAGATCACTTAGGTCTAAAAAGTATGTTGTGAAAAGAAGAGTTGGCTCAGGACTGCCCTTTGAACTTAAAACTGGTTAGTGGTTGGAGGAGTCTTCAAAGAAGAGCAAGGTAGAGTGACTAGAGAGGATGGAGGAAATCCTGGAGAGTATTCTAAATGTTCCTTAGAAGGAGAAAGTGGTCAAATGCTGCCGAGATTGCAAGTAAAGTGAAGCCTGAAAAATTCCTGTTGGATTTGAGGGACTTTTGGAAATCATTGATGTCTTTTGTAATAGCTTTTAGTGGAGTGATGAGAATGGAAATCTAACGGGATTATGTGGTAAGTAGAAATGGAGTTAGGGAGTTTGAGCCTCTCTGAAAGCTTGGCTCTGAGGTAGTTGTAGAGAGAGGGTACTCCTAGTGATCTTCATAGTGAGAATGTTTTGTCTTGTCTCTGGTGAAAATGAGTCAAGCACAATTAAAAATCAATAGAAACAACCATGTAAGAGATTGACAGTGCAAGAGTAAAGGGGTAGTATGTAGTAAGGGTTCTAAGAAAGCAGAAAAGGTGAGATCCAAAATACAACCGGAAGATGAATGTTACGTATTAGGTAGGAGAACAGGTTAACAGAGGAGAGTAGGTGATATAAGTAAATTTGCATTCATTGTAGTGGAAAGATGATGGTTCCCCTTTCATGTTCATTTTCTCCATAAAATTGGAAAAGAGAGAAGAGGAAGGTCAGGTGTTTTAGAAGGCAGGCAGAAGTTTAAAATAGTCATTGTAGAAGGAATTTAACAAAAAATTATAACAGGTTTCCTAAGAGTGTATGGGAGCCCATTTCATGTTAGTTATAATGAATTTAATGTAGATAGAATATCTCAAGTATTTCCCAGCTCTTGCAGGGGCAAGAGCTGTGATGAAGAACTCGGGATGAGGGATCCTGGGTGGCTCAGTTGTTTTGGTGGCTGATTCTTGGTTTCAGCTCAGGTCATGATGTCAGGATCCTGGGATTGAGCCCCTCATCTGGCTCTGTGCTTAGCAAAGTGTGTGCTTGAGGATCCTCTCTCTCCTCCTTCTGCCCTTCCCCCTGCTGACTCTCTCCCTAAAATAAATAAATGAATCTGGGGGGGGGGGGCAAAAAAAAAAAAAACAAAAACGAAACCTCAGGATGATTATTTCATCCAGGATTAGTGAGAGTAATTGCTAACAGGAAGGATAGGACAGTTTAAGGTATTAGCAAGTATTGATCATGTACATAAACTGAATAAAAGGAAAATTGAAAAGAACAGGACCAATCATTTGAGAGAAACTATAGGGGTCAGTGAGCTATTGGTCCCAGTGAAGTCAAAGATGTTGGTGGCGAGTTAAGTTGAACAAGGAAATAGGCATTTTGATCTCAATGTAGACTGTTTAGAGTAATGGTTATAAAAATGGATCCCTTATGAGTGATAACAAGGACTACAGTGTTACTTTGGACGTGGGTGCTGAGAGTGAATAGATTAGGTCATGAAGACAGGAAGTCAACAAGTGAGGGTATGATAAAGGATAGGTTTTATTACATGGACATCTACATCACCCAGAATGGTGGGAAAAGTTAGGACAGAGATAAATTGTAAGCTAAGGGGGTGAAATAGACTGAGGGTAAGAGACAGGGTTATAGCCAAATGGAAGAGCCTTGAAGAACAGGATGATGTTGATGTTGCTATTTTGGCGAGGAGAATTTGAGGGATTGTATGTGCCAGACACTCTAGCAATGCTCAGAAAAAATGATTTCGGTACCACAAGGTCCCATCTCTAGGAGTGCCCAGACTTTGAAAGAAGTTGGCTATGTGAGCAGTCAGGGAGACTACGGTAAGATAGATAGTCCCTGTAAAGCATAGTGGGAGTGTGAAGGTTGGAGGAGTTATCTCCATCTGAAGAAGTCATTGGAAGACTTCTCAGGAATATCTTACCTGAATTTTATGTGGTCCTTAAAGTGGAGAAGGGGAAGAACTTTCTAGGAGGAAGGATAAGATATTTGACTAGTAATAGCAACAGACAAAATATAAATTCAAAATGATAGCATCCTGATGTTCTAAGTACTATTATAACATGTAGTTCTTCATCATTCGAATATTTCCATTTTTTGGACTGTCTTTCTGGGGTTTTTTGGTCTCAGAGTTCAGCACTGTTGTCTAACAGGATGATTTAAAGCATCTGTCAGTGTGCGTGCATGTACGCATGCACCCTGGTGTTTTTTCACATCTCTTTTAAAGTTAGGCTTGAAATTTATTACTAGAAACAAATGAAAGGGTTGCTGTATAAATAAGTAAAATATTATCCCTTTCACACATTTGGTTTTGGTAACATAAACATTCAGTAAATTCCTGCCATTATGGGTCAAATTCTGTTTTAAATTGCAAGTGTGCAAAGATGAATGTGATGCTCTCTGAGAGGTGTTAACTAACATTTTGGTAACATGTGCAATGTTCTGTTATGTTATGTGCAATGTATACCTGTATGAAATCATCACATTGTACATCTTAAATTTATTCAGTGTTTCATGTCAATTATATCTCAATAAAGGATGGAAGAGAAACATAGTAGAACATACCCATCCTGGCTGTGCCTACTCCTTGCTTATCCCTTTCTTGCCTTTCATCTTCTACGAACTTAGAGTCCAAAAACCTAGGACCAGTTTAAGTGTTCCCCAATAAGTTCACTCTAAAAGCATTGGAATGCTGTGTAGGTGCTACTGAGAATGTCACAGAGGAAATGAGGCAGAAATACATATATGTACCTAAATATTGTATGAGACATTTTAGCTTTCCCTAAGTCCTTTTTTGCCTCTGCCATTCCCAGGCATTTCCCTCTCCTTGTGCCATTTCTACACTCTGTCCAGCAACCTGGCCTTTTGCCGTTCTTTCCAGAATTCCTTTCCTACTGCCTTCTTTGTTACCTATCTCTGACCCAGTTCTTGTCTTTCAAATGTGTAACCACACAGAATTCCCTTTTTCTGTCTTTCTTCATTTTGACTTTGAAAATGCATTGGCTTAGGTCTTTTGTGTGTGTGCATACTTAAATTGCATGTACTGTAATTGAAGAATTTCTATGTCCATTCCAAGAAATTACCAGCCTTTAAAAAGAAAACCCTGAATATTCTATATTCAGTTTAGTTTTTTTCAAAATTGAAATGGAACAGATTGAAGGAAAAAAGCGTCCCAGATGTTTGGAGAGAGCCTGTGTAATCATATTAGCTATAAAAGAGAAATTAGCAGCAGATATTGTGAAATAAGGAAGCTTGTATTTCCTTTGTCAATACATCCTGAAAGAAATTATTTTCCAGGTAGCATGTTGCTCCAAAGAAGAGCTTCAAAAATCATGCTTAAACATTTAAGACTAATTACCAAAAGCAGCATAGCCACATATTCTCTCTACGTTTTTAACAGTAGGGTAGATAATTTACAAAAAACACACACACCTGACACCCAGACGCAAAGCATACCTGTAAATGCACACCCAGGCAGACACAAGCACATAGACGTGTTCATGCCCCATAAAAGCATCTCCTTTGAACCCTACTGTATTTTTTCAGTTCACTATGTTTTCTTTCTCTATCGTCCCCACTTATTTTTGAACAGTTTCTACAATTCTTCGCATTTTTTTTTCTCTTATAGACTGGCTAACAAGATTCACTGTGCTGTCCTGTTCCTGGCTTTATTCTGTTCCTGGATCTGCCAGGTTATCTGTGGCAGCACTATTTTTTTTTTTTTTTTAAGATTTTACTTATTTATTTGACAGAGAGAGATCACAAGTAGGCAGAGAGAGAGAGAGAGAGGAGGAAGCAGGCTCCCTGCCAAGCAAAGAACCCGATGCGGGACTCCATCCTAGGTCTCTGGAATCATGACCTGAGCAGAGGCTTAACCCACTGAATCACCCAGGGTCCCTGTGGCAACACTATTAATCTAACAACCGCAGAGCCTTTTCACTGTGTGACTGCATCTTCCCTTGGGCAGAACCATGAGGGAAGCCTGAGCTATCACTTGTGTGTGATATTTGTCCGTTTTAGTTCTGCTACCTCAAAAAACAGATTTAAATCGAGGTTATTTTTTGCTTTGTGTTTAAATTTTTTATTTACTTTTATGCAAGTATCGTTTTAAGAAAACTTATTGCTAGCAGCAATGGCATAAGTAAAACTCTAACCATCTGTTACTCCTTTAACTGAAATATACCAAGATTAAAGACGCTGCAGGAATTTACAGGAGTAGAGGAAAGAACCTACTGCGGACCCAATGAGTTGTGTGAGCATTTACCTAAGGATAGCAGTCATTTCTGTGCAGATGCTAGGACACTAGTGAGGAAGAGAACATTTGCCAGATCCTGAAAGTGAAGTCAGATTGAAGCAGCTTTTCAAGAAATATGGATAATTACATTGGACCTCACGTGACTTTTCACTGTTTCATGTAGAGCTGTGTGTCTGTATGTGGCTTTGTTCATGGCGTTCTTTCCATTTGCTGTATGTTACTGTAAATTGATCACATTCATTTTGTAAAATTTCATATTGCTGGAAATTTCATCTTCTCTCCCAAAGCAGGTGTCCATCATTTATCTTACCAACTGTTTTTAAGCAACGGACTCCTGCCAAGACTTTCTATAAATACACGAACAGAAACTTACTGTTGTGGGGCACCAGGCTGGGGAGTGCTCTCCTGACCTTCTGCTACTTTGGAGGTGCTGCCGTTACACAATGGGGCAGTACAAGCTTCTGGTTTCATCACAACATTTTAAAGGGGAAAAAAAATGGTATCATTTATGAGGTAGATACGAAAATCTGGCCATCCCTAATGGCCCAAACCATAAAATAATGTTTATGTTCCACCAGGGAACTCGTGATTAGGCAAATTTCCAAAGCAACATTTGTTATTCATCTTGTCACTTAATTCTAAGCCACATTATTATCTCTCAAATGAGTGATGATGAAAAAACAACCAAATGTTCTTTTTCATTATATTCATTAATAGGTGAATTCTACTCAAGCTGATTTGATTTAGTTTCTTCCCCAAATTGAGTTTGGTTGAAATATCTAGGATTGATATTGTTGAACATATATAGTATTTGTTTGATCACCACACTTTTGAAATTTTCTTTGGCAGACATGGGTGTTGGTGTCCTGAAATTCTTAGCATAAGTAATTTCAACTGTCTTAGGAAATGTCTGTCAGTTTGTGGGGCAGACATTATTTCCACATGTGTCTTAGAAAGGCTGTAATCCCTGTGACTGAGGTATCGTATCTCTAGCATATGAGCCTGTTCTGATTTTAAAGGAGAGGAGCATTTTTATGACTTTATTTTTGTAGACATGTTTAATTATAGATGCATGGAGTTCCTACAGCACATTTTTTCATAGAGAATAGTAGGAAGTTTTTAGTCTGCCTTTAACTTCCTAAGAAATTACCAATATCACAATTACAGTATAATCACCCTGCTATTATCACAAGTACTCCTTTAAATACTATTTATAGAATTAAAATTGTTTTTATGAGCAATACATTACATTAATATCTCATTTTAGAAATCAGTATTGAATAAAGCCCCTTTGCCAATATTAGGTTTCACTCATATGAATTCTCTTCTGAAGAAATCAGTATTTAAATTAAATTTATTCTTCCTGCATTTACAGTTATGGGAGAAAACTCATCCAAATGAGCCACCTCTAATGACAGTCATTTAAGTAAAAATAAGACCAAGTGCTGATTTCTACTTTCTCCTTTGTTATGTCTGTTACTGGCTTTATATCCGGAATTCTCTTTTGGTAATAGTGTTGGTGGTTAAGAAATGTTCTTCAGTTAAAATATGACCTGTGAGCCATACAAAGCACACATATTTTGTTTCTTTTACTGAAGAGATTTTGATTGAAACATAGCCTAAGAAAACCAGGCCTGCCTTTCATGTTTGTAAGACCTACTACAGTAATAGAAATGTGGGCCCACATTTAAAAATTTAAAGATTTAGCAAACAGACTACAAAATACAAAGTGTTACACCCTTCTCCCTCAACAAAAATACATTTATATTGAGAAAATGAAAAAAAAAGGTGTAAAATCATTGATATTTTATGACTTCAACTCAGCAAATATGAGATAACACTATTTAAATATTATTTCACATGGTAATGTTCCACCCATATTTACAGTAAAATATTAACATGTAAAATTCATACATTCCAGTGTATGATACACATGTTATATGATAGATATATTTTAATGTAAATTTATTTTTCTTTTTTTTTTAAATATAATTTTTTATTTTTTATAAACATATATTTTTATCCCCAGGGGTACAGATCTGTGAATCACCAGGTTTACACACTTCACAGCACTCACCAAAGCACATACCCTCCCCAATGTCCATAATACCACCCTCTTCTCCCAAACCCCCTCCCCCAGCAACCCTCAGTTTGTTTTGTGAGATTAAGAGTCACTTATGGTTTGTCTCCCTCCCAGTCCCATCTTCTTTCATTTATTCTTCTCGTACCACTTAATTCCCCATGTTGCAACACCACTTCCTCATATCAGGGAGATCATATGATAGTTGTCTTTCTCTGCTTGACTTATTTCGCTAAGCATGATACGCTCTACTTCCATCCATGTTGTCGCAAATGGCAAGATTTCATTTCTTTTGATGGCTGCATAGTATTCCATTGTGTATATATACCACATCTTCTTGATCCATTCATCTGTTGATGGACATCTAGGTTCTTTCCATAGTTTGGCTATTGTGGACATTGCTGCTATAAACATTCGAGTACACGTGCCCCTTTGGATCACTACGTTTGTATCTTTAGGGTAAATACCCAATAGTGCAGTTGCTGGGTCATAGGGTAGTTCTATTTTCAACATTTTGAGGGACCTCCATGCTGTTTTCCAGAGAGGTTGCACCAGCTTGCATTCCCACCAACAGTGTAGGAGGGTTCCCCTTTCTCCGCATCCTCGCCAGCATCTGTCATTTCCTGACTTGTTGATTTTAGCCATTCTGACTGGTGTGAGATGATATCGCATTGTGGTTTTGATTTGTATTTCCCTGATGCCGAGTGATATGGAGCACTTTTTCATGTGTCTGTTGGCCATCTGGATGTCTTCTTTGCAGAAATGTCTGTTCATGTCCTCTGCCCATTTCTTCATTGGATTATTTGTTCTTTGGGTGTTGAGTATGCTAAGTTCTTTATAGATTCTCGACACTAGTCCTTTATCTGATATGTCGTTTGCAAATATCTTCTCCCATTCTGTCAGTTGTCTTTTGATTTTGTTAACTGTTTCCTTTGCTGTGCAAAAGCTTTTGATCTTGATGAAATCCCAATAGTTCATTTTTGCCCTTGCTTCCCTTGCCTTTTCCGTTGTTCCTAGGAAGATGTTGCTGCGGCTGAGGTCGAAGAGGTTGCTGCCTGTGTTCTCCTCAAGGATTTTGATGGATTCCTTTCGCACATTGAGGTCCTTCATCCATTTTGAGTTTATTTTCGTGTGTGGTGTAAGGAAATGGTCCAATTTCATTTTTCTGCATGTGGCTGTCCAATTTTCCCAGCACCATTTATTGAAGAGGCTGTCTTTTTTCCATTGGACATTCTTTCCTGCTTTGTCGAAGAATAGTTGACCATAGAGTTGAGAGTCTATTTCTGGGCTCTCTATTCTGTTCCATTGATCTATGGGTCTGTTTTTGTGCCAGTACCATGCTGTCTTGATGATAACAGCTTTGTAATAGAGCTTGAAGTCCGGGATTGTGATGCCACCAACGTTGGCTTTCTTTTTCAATATCCCTTTAGCTATTCGAGGTCTTTTCTGGTTACATATAAATTTTAGAATTATTTGTTCCATTTCTTTGAAAAAGATGGATGGTACTTTGATAGGAATTGCATTAAATGTGTAGATTGCTTTAGGTAGCATAGACATTTTCACAATATTTATTCTTCCAATCCAGGAACATGGAACATTTTTCCATTTCTTTGTGTCTTCCTCAATTTCTTTCATGAGTACTTTATAGTTTTCTGAGTATAGATTCTGTGTCTCTTTGGTTAGGTTTATTCCTAGGTATCTTATGGTTTTGGGTGCAATTGTAAATGGGATTGACTCCTTAATTTCCGTTTCTTCTGTCTTGCTGTTGGTGTAGAGAAATGCAACTGATTTCTGTGCATTGATTTTATATCCTGACACTTTACTGAATTCCTGTATAAGTTCTAGCAGTTTTGGAGTGGAGTCTTTTGGGTTTTCCACATATAGTATCATATCATCTGCGAAGAGTGATAATTTGACTTCTTCTTTGCCGATTTGGATGCCTTTAATTTCCTTTTGTTGTCTGATTGCTGAGGCTAGGACCTCTAGTACTATGTTGAATAGCAGTGGTGATAATGGACATCCCTGCCGTGTTCCTGACCTTAGCGGAAAAGCTTTCAGTTTTTCTCCATTGAGAATGATATTTGCGGTGGGTTTTTCATAGATGGCTTTGATGATATTGAGGTATGTGCCCTCTATCCCTACACTTTGAAGAGTTTTGATCAGGAAGGGATGCTCTACTTTGTCAAATGCTTTTTCAGCATCTATTGAGAGTATCATATGGTTCTTGTTCTTACTTTTATTGATGTGTTGTATCACATTGACTGATTTGCAGATGTTGAACCAACCTTGCAGCCCTGGAATAAATCCCACTTGGTCATGGTGAATAATCCTTTTAATGTACTGTTGAATCCTATTGGCTAGTATTTTGTTGAGTATTTTCGCATCTGTGTTCATCAAGGATATTGGTCTATAGCTCTCTTTTTTGGTGGGATCCTTGTCTGGTTTTGGGATCAAGGTGATGCTGGCCTCATAAAATGAGTTTGGAAGTTTTCCTTCTATTTCTATTTTTTGGAACAGTTTTAGGAGAATAGGAATTAGTTCTTCTTTAAATGTTTGGTAGAATTCCCCCGGGAAGTCGTCTGGCCCTGGGCTTTTGTTTGTTTGGAGATTTTTAATGACTGATTCAATCTCCTTACTGGTTATGGGTCTGTTCAGGCTTTCTATTTTTCCTGGTTCAGTTGTGGTAGTTTATATGTTTCTAGGAATGCATCCATTTCTTCCAGATTGTCAAATTTATTGCCGTAGAGTTGCTCATAGTATGTTCTTATAATAGTTTGTATTTCTTTGGTGTTAGTTGTGATCTCTCCTCTTTCATTCATGATTTTATTTATTTGGGTCCTTTCTCTTTTCTTTTTGATAAGTCGGGCCAGGGGTTTATCAATTTTATTAATTCTTTCAAAGAACCAGCTCCTACTTTCGTTGATTTGTTCTGTTGTTTTTTTGGTTTCTATTTCATTGATTTCTGCTCTGATCTTTATGATTTCTCTTCTCCTGCTAGGCTTAGGGTTTCTTTCTTGTTCTTTCTCCAGCTCCTTTAGGTGTAGGGTTAGATTGTGTACCTGAGACCTTTCTTGTTTCTTGAGAAAGGCTTGTACCGCTATATATTTTCCTCTCAGGACTGCCTTTGTTGTGTCCCACAGATTTTGAACCGTTGTATTTTCATTATCATTTGTTTCCATGATTTTTTTCAATTCTTCTTTAATTTCCCGGTTGACCCATTCATTCTTTAGAAGGATGCTGTTTAGTCTCCATGTATTTTGGTTCTTTTCAAACTTCCTTTTGTGGTTGAGTTCTAGCTTTAGAGCATTGTGGTCTGAAAATATGCAGGGAATGATCCCAATCTTTTGATACCGGTTGAGTCCTGATTTAGGACCAAGGATGTGATCTATCCTGGAGAATGTTCCATGTGCACTAGAGAAGAATGTGTATTCTGTTGCTTTGGAATGAAATGTTCTGAATATATCTGTGATGTCCATCTGGTCCAGTGTGTCGTTTAAGGCCTTTATTTCCTTGCTGATCTTTTGCTTGGATGATCTGTCCATTTCAGTGAGGGGAGTGTTAAAGTCCCCTACTATTATTGTATTATTTTTGATGTGTTTCTTTGATTTTGTTATTAATTGGTTTATATAGTTGGCTGCTCCCACGTTGGGGGCGTAGATATTTAAAATTGTTAAATCTTCTTGTTGGACATATCCTTTGAGTATGATATAGTGTCCTTTCTCATCTCTTATTATAGTGTTTGGCTTAAAATCTAATTGATCTGATGTAAGAATTGCACTCCTGCTTTCTTCTGATGTCCATTAGCATGGTAAATTCTTTTCCACCCCCTCACTTTAAATCTGGAGGTGTCTTCGGGCTTAAAATGAGTTTCTTGGAGGCATCATATAGATGGGTTTTGTTTTTTTATCCATTCTGATACCCTGTGTCTTTTGACAGGGGCATTTAGCCCATTAACATTCAGGGTAACTATTGAGAGATATGAATTTAGTGCCATTGTTTTGCCTGTAAGGTGACTGTTACTGTATATGGTCTCTGTTCCTTTCTGATCTACCACTTGTAGGCTCTCTCTTTGCTTAGAGGACTCCTTTCAAGATTTCCTGTAGAGCTGGTTTGGTGTTTGCAAATTCTTTCAGTTGTTGTTCGTCCTGGAAGCTTTTAATCTCTCCTTCTATTTTCAATGATAGCCTAGCTGGATATAGTATTCTAGGCTGCATGTTTTTCTCATTTAGTGCTCTGAAAATATCATGCCAGCTCTTTTGGCCTGCCAGGTCTCTGTGGATAAGTCAGCTGCCAATCTAATATTTTTACCATTGTATGTTACAGACTTCTTTTCCCAGGCTGCTTTCAGGATTTTCTGTTTGTCACTGAGACTTGTAAATTTTACTATTAGGTGACGGGGTGTGGGCCTATTCTTATTGATTTTGAGGGGCGTTCTCTGAACCTCCTGAATTTTGATGCTCGTTCCCTTTGCCATATTGGGGAAATTCTCCCCAATAATTCTCTCTAGTATACCTTCTGCTCCCCTCTCTCTTTCTTCTTCTTCTGGAATCCCTATTATTCTAATGTTGTTTCGTCTTATGGTGTCACTTATCTCTCGAATTCTCCCTTTGTGGTCCAGTAGCTGTTTGTCCCTCTTTTGCTCAGCTTCTTTATTCTCTGTCATTTGGTCTTCTATATCACTAATTCTTTCTTCTGCCTCATTTATCCTAGCAGTGAGAGCCTCCATTTTTGATTGCACCTCATTAATAGCTTTTTTGATTTCAACTTGGTTAGATTTTAGTTCTTTTATTTCTCCAGAAAGGGCTTTTATATCTCCCGAGAGGTTTTCTCTAATATCTTCCATGCCTTTTTCGAGCCCGGCTAGAACCTTGAGAATTGTCATTCTGAACTCTAGATCTGACATATTACCAATGTCTGTATTGATTAGGTCCCTAGCCTTCGGTACTGCCTCTTGTTCTTTTTTTTGTGTTGAATTTTTCCGTCTTGTCATTTTGTCCTGGGGCCGGGGTGAGTAATCCGCTTGGGTTTGCTTTCAGGAGCTTTTGTTCCCTGAGCGCTTTCCGTAGAGTTCCGGAGGACGGGAATACAAATGGCGGCCTCCTGGTCTCCGGCCTGGAGGAGCCAGAGAGCCCAGGGGCACACTCCTCAGTGCGCGCTCAGAGAACCGTGCCCAGTTACTCCCGTCTGCCTGACCTCCGGCGGCGCTCCGAGCTCACCGAGCCTGCGACCGGTTCAAGGTCACCCCGAGCTGCGAGCTTACTGTCGGCTCTGTCTCTGTAGCCGGCTTTCCCGTTCCAATACCCGCAAGCTCTGCGACACTCAGACACCCCCGATCCTTCAGTGACCCTGCGGGACCTGAGGCCACGCTGACCCCGCGTGGGCTTTGCCCCGGGTAGCCTCTGGAGCAATGTCCCTCAGCGGAACAGACTTTTAAAAGTCCTGATTTTGTGTGCCGTTGCTCCGCCGCTTGCCGGGAGCCGGCCCCTCCCCCTGGGGTCTATCTTCCCGTCGCTTTGGATTCACTTCTCCGCCGGTCCTACCTTTCAGAAAGTGGTTGTTTTTCTGTTTCCAGAATTGCTGTTCTTCTCTTCGATCTGCCGATGGATTTTCAGGTGTTTGCAATCTTTAGATAAGCTATCTAGCTGATCTCTGGCTAGCTGAAGTAGTCTCAGGCTGCTACTTCTCCGCCATCTTGACTCCTCCTCAATTTATTTTTCTTGATTGGACATCACCATTCACTATGCAGAGACCTAATTGCTTTTGTCATGCACTCCATCTTCTCTGTCAGCTGTACCTGCTCCCCAAATTCAGAGTCCTCTGAATCAGCTTCTCTAGAGAAATCTTTGTTGCAGAATTCTTTTAAACTTCAAGAGGGGTTTTAATGTTCCAGATTTATGACTATAAAAATCCTCGCTCTTAAACTCTGTTCTAGAAGCTTTCTCCAGAAGTAACTATTGCCTGCAATTACTGAGCAATTTCAAAATTCTTAATATATGCACAGAGCAGTTTTCTTAGATTTTGTAAGAAATAGACTTGTATTAACGTCAAGTAATCTACAATTTGTTTTGATTTTTCTTTTCATCCATGAGATATTTAGAAGGGTCCTGATTTGCAGCTGGTTAATTTTCAAGTAGTTATATATGGAAGCAAAGGCTAGGGGTGGGGTGAGTGTGAAAGTAGTGGAGAGACACTGAGGTCTCTGTTGTTCAGCTCTTGTCAGATGGAAGTCAGAGCAGGATCTGTTCTATTCATGTATATGTTGGAAATTTTGCTCATCAGAACTCCACATTGCCTAGAATGATGTTGGTCTTCCAGAAGACTTAAATGCAAGAGATAGACAAATGCTTTAATTTTCTTTGCATATAAGTTGTCTCCTTGCACCCACAGTCTGGGAACTTGCATGCAATGAGAGTCTGTGCTCTTGGCCTCAACAACAATGTGTGCTCAGCTTGCTTCTAGAAAGTGTTGGGGCGTCTGGGTGGCTCAGTGGTTTAAGCCTCTGCCTTTGGCTCAGGTCATGGTCTCAGGGTCCTGGAATGGAGCCCCACATTGGACACTGCTCAGCAGGGAGCCTGCTTCCCCCTCTCTCTCTGCCTGCCTCTCTGCCTGCTTGTGATCTCTCTCTCTCTGTCAAATAAATAAATAATCGTAAAGTGTCATTTGAAGTACATAGATGTCTAATTGAAGAACACATTCTAGTTGAGTTGCTTGTTAGTAGAAATTTTGTCCCAAGAAAAGTCTGATAGACAAAAACAAAAAAAAAAAAGCATTGAAAATTCCTTGAGAGAGTACTGTATTAGAGATATAAAGATTTTTTTTGTTTAGATTTTAGATTTAAAGACTTCATTTATTTATTTGAGAGAGAGCAAGAAAGAGCACCGGAGTGGGGAGAGCAGAAGGGGGAAAGGGAGAAGCAGGGAGCCCAGTGTGGGGCTGGATCCCAGGACTACAGGATCATGACCTGAGCCAAAGGCAGACACTTAACCCACTGAGCCATCCTGGTGCTACAGATATAAAGACTTTTAATAACTCCAGCAAAGCTTGTTATTTCTCTACCATGGGGACAGATTGGTGTTTTCGTTTGGTCAAAAATATGTTGGAATAATGTGGCTTCTATATGGGGACATACCATATAATATATATACTTTTATAACACTGAAATTAGATTAAACCATTACAATTAAACACAGTAAGATGTTATTACTGAGATGCACAGTGGGATGAAGACTCATTTGAGAAACAGTAGTTTTCTGCTTCCTGTCTCATGCCTCAGCTTATGTAACTAGGGAGAAATAGTTTTAACTGTTAAAATTCATATGTTTTATCTTACTCATTTCTTTCTGAAAAACACACAGAGTTGAATTAGTACAAGTTAAATGTATGTTCAGCTTCATGCAACTTTTGCTTCCCATGTTTCAAAGAAGGAGATTTTAAAAAATTCCGTCGACTTACAATAGAAGAAACACTAGTGTTGTGGTGTATCATAATAAGTCATGCTGGATATTCATGTTTTGGAAAACAGAAAATATTTTGTTATTCCTGGTATTTTGGGAAAACCTGAATGAGATTTGTGGTCGTTTATTGCCATTTTCTTCTTAAAAAGAAAATAAGTACATCAAAAATAGTTTTAATTTTTATGATAATTAACAGAAAGCCATGAGATTTGCTTTAATCTTAGTAATTTATTTACACTTCAGTTAATTTATCTAAGTGGATTTGCTTTTTGCCTTTGGATCCTGTCCATAGAGCTTATGCTTAACATTTTAAGAAAACAGTACTGCCAAACTCAAGCAAGACCAAGTTGTGACTCAGATTACTACCAGATATGGAGTAGCAAAAATATCTTTTATGTATGTTTGTATGCATATCTGTGATTTTAAAATTAAGAACCATAATTTAAACTCTTTTTCCAACTTCACCAGTCAGTGTTCTCATAGTTATAATTATCTGGAAGGGACTGAAGCTTAATTGTAGAGTACTAGTGTAATCCTTGCTAAATGTGTGCTTTCTAAATGCATATATGCATTAAATGGATTTACTGGTATTCTATCACATGAGTTGCAGTGATAACTCCTGATTGAATATTAATGCTGAGAGTGAGGATGCAAAGCTCTTCTATGTAATGAAATCTAGAATATAACACAACTGGCAGAATAAGCAAGGTAAAATCATGTGCTTTGAAAAAAATAAGTATTTATCAACAACTATAAAACTGAGTAATTAAAAGTTGAGGCTGAAAGCAGCAAGCATTCTTAACTCTCTGACTATAAACAGAAATAGGAATCATCATTGCTCTGAATACCAAATCCAGGATAAATCGAAATTATAAACCCTTGGTGATTCTGAAAACTTAATTATATGGTAAATATAATTTGATTATTTTATCTTTATATTATTATTTTATTTTATTTATTTATCCTGAAAGGAATCTCAGTCCCCCAATCTCCTATTTTATATGTGGAAAAATTGTAAGCCAGCAAGATTGACTTTTCTGAGGTCACAGAACCAGTTAGTGACAGACCAAAGTGTAAAATCCAGGTAACTTTATTTTTTTAATAAAACAAAACTATTTATTTAGGCTGTCAGAATTGAAATTCAATTCAGTTCAATTCAAGGGGCACAGATTTGGGCAACAATCTAAATTTCATTCCCCTAGGGACAAAAGTGACTTTTTTTTAACTTTATCAATTTTATTTTAATATTTAGCAATTATATCAAGATATACATTAGAAATAAATATAAATTTATGCATGTTTTTAAATTTTTTGACTGTTGGTGACACACAATGTTACATTAGTTTTAGTTGTATGACATAGTGATTCAACTTTTCTCTGTGTTTTGCTGTGTTCATCACAGGTGTCGCTACCATCTGTCACAATACAGTGATATTACAGTACCATTCCCTATATACGCTGTGTTGTCCCTTTTATTCCCATTACTTACTTATTTCATAGGAAGCCTGTATCTCCCACTTTCTTTGTACATTTTGCCCATTCCTAGAGACCCCTCCCTTCTGGCAACCATCAACTTGTTCTCTGTATTTATGGATCTGATTCTGCTTTTTGTTTATGTATTCATTTTGTATTTTTTAGATTCCACATGTGGGTGAACGATAGTATTTGATTTTCTCTGCCTGACTTAATTTCACTTAGTGTTGTACCCTCTAGGGACATCCATGTTGCTGTAGACAGCAAATTTTAACCTTTTTTTGAGGCTGCTTAATACTAATATTAATTTATTAATTAAAAAATTTAATAAATAATGAAATTAATTTATTGGTAGCATATATGCATGCCACACCTTTCTTCCTTATCCAGTCATCTATTGATGGACACTTGGGTTGCTACTATATCTTAGCTATTATAGGTAACATGCTTCAGTAAACATAATTTTAAATTAGTGTTTTTATTTCCTTGGGTAAATAGCCAGTAGTGAGATTATTGGATCATATTAAAACCCAGGCATCTTAACTCCTGTCTTACGGTCTTTCAGCTTTTTCAAGCAAGGAATGCTACAAAAGATTGGCTAAATATTGATTTATTGAGGAATAAAAACCAATTTATTTAAATGCTTAGTACAGTGATTGGCACTTGGTAAGTGCTGCATAAACATTATTTATTATTGCTTATGGTTTTTCTTATCAGGGCTTAATAAAAATTACAGAGCGGGCCTTTATAAATAGCTCATTTCAACGGTAGGACTTAAGACTTTAAGATTCTCTGTGTTTTTTTACTCTCCTTGGCAGTTGCTATTGATCTGTGTCATTCAAAATGTTCATAAAAAGGCAGAATTACATAAACAATTCATAATCTTTTTGGTCCAGCACTTTGAATTAGTTATTAGATTTTAAAACTACCTTTATAATAATATGATTTATATTTTTCCAACCCAAATGGAAGTGAATTATACATGATTAGTGAATTTGGCTGTTGTATCTGCCTTTCTATTCATAGGCTGCACTCTGTCTTAAAGGTTTAGTGGGTCTGTTTTATTCGTATTGATTGATGGTATTTTGGGCCACATGTTGGAGTCACAAAGTTTCTGGCTGGATCATTTGTTTCAGGCTCCATTCATTTCTCTTTACTCAATTTAACACTTTGCCAGATTTGTCCAAATGAGTTCATAATGCTTATTCTGGCATTCAGAGTTGGCCATTCCTTGCTTCTTAATGCTTCTAATAAACTTTACAACTTATTTCTCAAACATGTAACTTCCATTCCCAACAGGCTCTTTTATCACTGTTGCCAAATACAATAGGTTCTTTTCTTTTTATTTCTTGGTCTCTGGGTATGGTTTTTATCCTGCCTAGAATTCACCTTAACCAAGATTTCCTTAGTGTATATTGTCTGGTGTTTGGTTCTGTATTGGTTATACTGGTATCGCAGTGCATTGATGCTTTTCCTCTTTTCTGACTTCCCACAAATGTGTGAGCTCTGTGCCTACACAACAAGGACACCAGACAGAATGGGCCCACAACCAGTGTTGTGCAGTTGATTTACTGGCAAATAGATCTTAACTTTCAGTACAAAATGTAGAAACTGTTGCAGAGTTAGGAGTGTAGGATGTGAGAACATGTGCTTGTCTGAGTGTGACAGAACCTCTTTTCTAAACGAATCCTCAAGGTCTCATACATACTTATTTCCAGATCTCAGGAATCATATGACAATAGTTTTGAGTCGATTTGAAATGGATTTCAGGTTTCAGGTCAGCACATTTCTTCTACCACTTCTATAAATCCTCAGTGCTTTCTTTCACTCTATAAAGAGATGCATCATATAATTTTAGGGATTTGAGAGTAGACGTGTCTGCAGTTTAATACTCAGCAAGTGTTAAAAACTGACCTTGAGCCTTGCGGGTGATGTTGGAAGATGGAATGTGTACCTTTTTTCTGTACCAACTCTGGAACAAGTGCCTTGATGTTTCCCTAGGGTGTCTTGAACTTAACATCTGCTGTGAAAGATGGGGCTTTGGAAGTGCAGTCTGGCTTCTTCTAACCCATCTTAGGAGGCCCTAAAGGCCGACCTCAAAGAGTCATCCAAGTGTTAGTGTTGAACTTAGATGTGTATCAGCCCCTGAAGTTGGAGATGAAATCTAGCTAAGCAGTTCATGAAGAACGCTCTGGATTATTCTTCTGACATGTGGGCTCTTCGCCATGTTTTTTGTTTTATTTCTTCTCAAATATTATTAGCAGGAAGATATGATAGATTTGTCCCAGTAAAGTATATTTAAAATGTAGAAAATTTAAAAAAATAAAATGTAGAAAATAAATTTTGAATTTTATAATTTTTAGACCTCTCCAGTATGATTTTGTAAGTCAAGAAATGAAACTTGCTGAGCAGTTTGGATATAATTTCCTAGACTGACATGATATATCAAACTTGGAGGAGATGCTTGATAAAATATTAAAGTAGATTGGAACAGAAAATATGGAAGCATATTTCTCATGCCCTTTTCACGTACACTGGAGTGATATTATTCACATTTTTGTATTCATTGAATCTCCTGAAGTTTTACATGGAAGAGAAAAGCGAGTATTTATAAAAGGTGTAGATGAAAAGAAAGTTATTTCCCCATCCCTTTTGCTGTAAAACATCCCTGTTAGAAAACTAGACTGATATTTTTGTTAATTTGATGACAAGCAAGAACATAATATTTTAAAGATAAGGAAGTTCACATATTGGGCTAGAAGTTAAATTCATTTTATTTAACTTCTAAATCCTACATATTAAAATTTATATCAAGAACCACTTATTACCTATTTACATTAAAAATAAATTATTTTGTTTAAGTATAACATCATTCAGAAAACAACACAAATCATATATATATTACATATATATATATATTATATATGTGGCTCAGCGGATTTTCCTAAAGTGATCTCACATGACCACTACCCAGATTGAAAACCAGAACATGACCAGCAAATCATCCCTGGCACCTTTTCCAGGTAATACCTCTCCATCCTCCTCAGGTTAACCACTATCCTGATTTTAAATATCATATATGAGTTTAGACTCTTTTTGAACTAAATATAATCGTGCATTACATATTCTTTCATGCCTTTTTTTACCTTCAATTTGTATTAGATTCAGCTGTGTAAGTCTTCTGACAGTGGTTTTGTTTTTTTCTTCAGCTGCATAGTAATTCGTTGAATATCTTGTATTACACAATTTATCTCTTACTGTTGATAGATATTTGGATTGTGTCCAGTTCTCAGCTATTAGAAATAATGCTATTAAAGCTTCTTGTACATGTCTTTTGACGTGAGTACACACACAGTTCTGTGAGCTGTATGGGTATAATAACTGGTTCACATCCTATTCTTATGTTTAGCCTACCAGGGACTGCCAAGTTATTGGAAATCTTTAGGCCTTTAATGAATAAAATTCTCTTATATTTGGATTTAAATCTGTCCTTTTACAGGTTTCCCCTGTATTCCTTAATGCTCTGTGTTCTTTTCCTTACCTCTTAGTATAGGGTTTGAGTTCTTGGTGTTAATTACTGTATTGTTCCCTTAATTAACTTTTCTAAATAAAAGCTGTTTTGGGGTGCCTGGGTGGCTCAGTGGGTTAAGCCGCTGCCTTTGGCTCAGGTCATGATCTCAGGGTCCTGAGATCGAGCCTTGCATCGGGCTCTCTGCTTCCCCCGCTTTCTCTGCCTGCCTCTCTGCCTACTTGTGATCTTTCTCTCTGTCAAATAAATAAATAAAATCTTTAAAAAAAAGTAAAATAAAAAATAAAAGCTGTTTTACTCATCTGTAGTGATTACCCAGAAGAATATAACATGAATTCTTGGTTTAATAGATATAACTTAGTACTTTTACCACTTCTTGTCCAATATACCCTTCTGTCTTCTTTTAACACACTATCTTTTGCTGTTGTTGCATGCAGTTATTGACGTGAATTATAATAATTCTTCATTTTAAACTGCCCACAGCAGTATCACCATCACCATCATCATGGTTTTAGATAAGGATGTGTTTTGTGTTCCTGTTGATTACTTACTGCAAATTTTAAATTTTATCTGAAATTGATTTCTTGCTGCCTAAAAATTGTCTTTAATTATTTCTAGTATTAATCTGTTATTGACATATCCTAAATTTTTTTTTTTTTACTTAAAAACATCTTTGTTTCACCATCTGATTTGGATGAATACTATTGAATTCTCAGTTGATTCTCTTTCAGCATTTTAAAAAATGTCATTTAGGGGTGCCTGGGTGGCTCAGTGGGTTAAGCATCTGCCTTCGGCTCAGGTCATGATCTCAGGGTCCTTGGTTCGAGCCCCGCATCAGGCTCTCTGCTCAGCAGGGAGCCTGCTTCCCCCTCTCTCTCTCTGCCTCTCTGCATATTTGTGGTCTCTGTCAAATAAATAAATAAAATCTTTTTTAAAAAAGTCATTTAATTGACTTCTGGCTTCCATTGTTTCTGTTGAAAAGAACTATCATTCATGTTGTCCCTTCTTTGACAGCAGGATTAAGTTTTTTCTGCTTGTTTTTAAGATTCTCTCTTGGTATTTGATTTTCAAAGGTTTTACTGTGTTGTGCCTTGGTGTCCTTTTGTTTACATTTATCCTGCTTTGTTTCTAAAGCATTTGCATCTTTAGCTTACATTTTAAAATTATTTTAAATAATATCTAATCAGTATTTCTCCCCCTATCCCCAGGTCTTCAGTTAAATGTTTTTATTATCCTGTGTTTCTTAGCTATATTACATATTTTCCCTTCTTTAATGCTGTCCATGAATCAATCTGAATATTTAAAAAATATATATTTTTTAAATTTATTTGACGGAGAGAGAGAGAGAGACATCACAAGTAGGCAGAGAGGCAGGCAGAGGGGGAGAGGGAACTAGGCTCCCCGCTGAGCAGAAAGCCTGATGCAGGACTCCATCCCAGGACCCTAAGATCATGACCCAAGCTGAAGGCAGAGGCTTAACCCACTGAGCCACTCAGGTGCCCCTAATCTGAATATTTTTTATTTACCTCTCTTCCCTGTCACTTCCTCTTTTCTACTCTGCCTTAATCTCCTATTAAGCACATGTTAATTTTAGATATAATATACATTAGTTTTTTTAATATCCATGTAATATTTTAAAATAGACTCAGTTCTTGGGTTAAATTTTACTCTTCATCTTTTAAGAATTTATCAATCACAGTTACTTTTACATCTTTGTGTAAGAAACCTGGGTCACCTTTGAATCTTTTTCTTTTTTTTTCCCCTTGGTTTTCAGTCATTTGCTTTTTTAACTTGATATAGCTGGTGATCTTTGGTTGAATTCAAGACATTCTTTATGACACTTCTAGAGAACATTAGAAACACGAGACAATGTTATCTATTACCAGAAAGAAATTGCTTTCTGACATGTAGCTAAAGTAGAGGCAATTTACTTTGATTCATTTTGGGATTTGATTTATGCAAAGTTCGGTTCAAGTGTTTTGTTTGGGTAGATGATCCATGTTCTGGTCTCTTCTTATTCCTAAGTTGTAGCTACCAGAGCCCTTTGTGGAAGTCTTGGTTGTATGCAAAAGTCCCTTTACCCTGGCAGGCTCTGATTGTTAACTTTTGTTAACCTTGCCCTATGAATCTTCCATTAAGTTCTATTCTTAGCCAACATTCTGCTTACTTTCTGAACCTTGGCCACAAGGCTGCTTACAAATCAGTAAATGCCTAAGCAGCAAAATATATTATATTTACTTTAATGCACTTTCTTTCTCCCTGGAATTATTGCCCTAGAGATCCTGGCTGATCAGTAGTCCTGAACTTTTAACGTTTGGCTTTCCAATCCTGTAAGATGCTGAAAGTTTATCTCATATTCTAAACGTTCTAGCCGATGCTTCCTGCTCAGTTTCTTAGCCTGTCTGCTGTATTGTGCACAAGCATTCTGGGAAAAGTATAGGTCACTTCTCTCCCAGGCTCACTTCAGTCAGCTTTAATTCTTTGCAGAATTCTGACTTCTTATTTTCTAGTTCCCTTGGTAGCTGTTTTCTAGTTGTTTTTGTTGGGAAGTGTGCTTGCTACATGGTATTTCACTATTATCAGAAATAGTTAAATTCAACTAATATTTCAAAATATGAAATGAGTAAATATTTTAATAAGAATATTAATCAACCTGCTAATACATATCAAACAGATAAATATTGACACCTATAACGGTTCTGCTTTCAAAAGTAACGTATTTGAAAGTGGCATTGTTACAGAACATTCATTCAGGTTAGCAGTTTTGAAAAAGGACTTCTGGAACAGTGGCAAAATTTCTTCCCTCCAATGAATGATGCAAAAATTATTGTTTTGTTGTGGAATAACTCAATCTTATGTGCATTGCTAAAATATAAATAATACATGTCTTTTTGTTTTGAATTCAATCACACACACAATATCATGGTAAAAAGGATATTTAGTTTTGTAAGAAATTGGAAAAATGTTTTCTAAACTGTCAATATGCCATACTTTGGATCCTTAGAACTTATTCATTTTATTAGTGGAAGTTTGTATCACTTGATGAAAATTTTCACATTTCCTCTGTTTCCCAGGCTCTGGTAACCATGAGTTTACTCTGTTTCTGTGAGTTTGGTATTTTTAGATTCCACATGTAAGTGAGATCATACAGTATTTATTTTTGTCTTATTTCACCCAACATGGTGTCCTAAAGGTCCATTCGTGTTGTCACAAATGGCAAGATTTCCTTCTTTTTCATGACTTGATTATGTAGATATATGCATAGCACTTTCTTTACTCATTCACCCACTGGTGGACATTTAGGTTGTTTACATGACTTGGCTATGTGAGTCATGCTTGAGGGAGCATGAGATTGCCTGGGAGTGTAGTATTTCTTTTAAGAGAGTGCTTTTCCTTCCTTTGGATATATACCCAGAAGTGAGATTGCTGGATCATATGGTAATTCTATTTTTAATTTTTTGAGAAACTTCCATACTGTTTTTCATGTGACTGTACCAGTTTATGTTCCCACCAACAGTGTACAGGGGTTCCCTTTCTGTCACATTCTTGCCAGCATTTGTTTTCTGTTGTATCTTTTCTAATAGCCATTCTCATTGTTGGGTTTGCATTTACAGGATTAGTGATGTGGAGCATCTTCTCAAGTACTTGCTGACATTTGGTGGTCTTTGCAAAAATGTCTATTTAAGTCCTCTTGTCATTTTTATTGATATTGTTTTGGGTTTTTTCATTTGTTTGTTTTTCTCACCATTGACTTTTATAAGTTCTCTCTCTCTCTCTTTTTTTTTTTTTTAATTTGTCAGAGAGAGAGAGAGACTGCACCACAGAGGAAGCAGCAGATAGAGCGAGAGGGAGAAGCAGGCTCCCGGCTGAGCAGGGAGCCCGATGCAGACTCCATCTTAGGCCTCTGGGATCATGACCCGAGCTGAAGGCAGATGCTTAACCAACTGAGCCACCCAAGTGTCCCTGTAAGTTCTATATATTTTAAATATGAATCTCCTGTCAGATAATATGCTTTGCAAATACTTCCTTTCATTCTATAAGTTGTCTTTTCATTTTGTTGATTATTTCTCTTGAGCTTTTTAGTTGTGCTTACTTATTTATGTTTTCGTTGCTTCTGTTTTTGGTGTTATATCCAAAAAAATCATTGTTAATACTAGTTCAGGGAGCTTTTCCCCTGTTTTCTTCTAAGAGTTGTGCAGTTTTAAGTCTCAAGATTTTAATTTGTTTTGAGGATTTGTTGTTGTTTTTAGTGGTATAAGATAGGGATCCAATTTTAATATTTTGCATGTGAATATACAGTTTTCCCAAAACCACTGTTGTCAAATATGCTGACTCTATAAGGGAAATTTATTTCTAGGTTCTCGTTCTATTCTTTTGGTCTGTGTGTCTGTTTTTAATGCTACTGTTATACTAGTTTTATTACTAGTATGGTTTTGATACGGTTTGAAATCTAAATGTGGTGCCTCCTGGGGTACCTGGGTTACTCATTAAGTTACGTGTCCAACTCTAGATTTTGGCTCAGGTCATGATCTCAGAGTCCTGAGATCAAACTACACGCTCGGTGTGGAGTCTGGTTAAGGTTAAGATTGTTTCTCTCCTTCTCCCTCTGCCCTTTCCCACCCTTACAAAAAAAAAAAAAAAAGAGTGTGATGCCTTCACCTTTGTATTCATTTCTCAAGATTGCTTTGGCTGCTTGGAAGTCTTTTGAGGTTCTCTATGAATTTTAGGATGTTTTTTCTGTGTCTGCAAAAATGCCATTGGAATTTTGATAGGGGTTGCGTTTAATTGAGAGATGGATTCAGAGAGCATAGACATAGAAACAATATCAACTCCTCTGATCTATAAACATAGATTTTTTTTTTCCATTTATTTGTGTCTTCTTCCATTTCTTCCATTAATGTCTGTTTTTGGAATATGGTTCTTTTCCTTGGTGAAACGCATTCTTAAGTATTTTATTGTTGTTGATGTTATTGTAAATGGGATTGTTTTCTGTATTTTGTTTGGAGATAGTCCATTGTTAGTGTGTGGAAATTCAAGTGGGTTTTCTTTGTTGATTTTGCATCTTGAAACCACTAAATTGCTATATTAATTTTAACAGCTTTTTGGTGCATTCTGAGGATTTTACAGGATTTTATTCATATTCGTACAGGGTATGGTGATATCATCTGGGGATGTAATGCACAGCATGGTGACGATAGTTAATAACATTCTATTGCATTTTCAAAGTTCCTAAAAGAGTAGATTTTAAAAGTTCTTGTTCTAAACAAATGATTTATGGTAGCCATACTCTTGAGCTTTGAAGGGGAAAAACCAGTTTCGTAAATAAAACTATAATAGAAACAGAAAGAAGAAAAGGGAAATCTGCAATGGTTGAGGGCATTAGTAAGCTGGAAAGGAGGAAAGACAGAGTTACATCAAATCAGGTACTTAAAACATCCAGCCTACAGTTGGAAGAGAACGGCATCCCTGTGCCTTAATTTATTCATGTCTTAACTTTTATTGAAGGACCCTGGGCTAGGTGTGCTTGCTTCCACTTTTGGATTCCATTGCAAGGGCCAGCCCATCCTGGAGTTGGAGGAGATGCAAGGCAAAATTTATAGCTCTTGATATCGAGACCAGAAGGACCAATTTTGACCTGGAGGCTTGCTAATGTCAACTAATCAGTCTGCCGAGGTCCCTTATGCAGCACAAGTCTCAAAAACATTGTTTAGCCTGCCTGTGTACATGCAGGTTGAGTTGGTTGGTTATATAAGACAAATCACAGAAATCTCAATCCATATAATACATTTCTCAGCACCCGAAAAGAAAATTGTAACTGTGCAGTAATGGTTGTTAAGTAGGCCTAATGTGGTGATTATTTGAGACATATACATATATTGAGTTATGTTGTACATTTGAAACTAATATAATATGTCACTTACATCTCACTAAAAACTTTGCATTATTCATATGATATTTGATGGAGCTTGTCATATTTGGCCTTTCTTGTGTTGTGATTTGTTCCTTTTATACCCAGTTTGTTAAAACTTTTTTTATTTTGGAAGGATGCTATATTTTGTAAAGAGCTTTTTTGCATCTTTGTAGCTGCCTATGTAATTTAATCTTTCATTCTGTTTATGTGGTGTATCATATTATTGATTTACATAGGCAGTAAAACACAGTTGAAGGAGACCAAACAAGCATAAGTACCCGAGTCAGATATGACAGGAATCAGGAATGTTGGAATTTTCAAACAGGGATTTAAAAAAATGTGGAAATGGTTTGATGAAAAACGTGGATAATGTGCAAGAAAAATGATGTAAGCAGAGTTGAACATTCTTTTTTTTTTTTTTTTTAATTTTTTATTTTTTATAAACATATGTTTTTATCCCCAGGGGTACAGGTCTGTGAATCACCAGGTTTACACACTTCATGAGTTGAACATTCTAAGAAAGAATCAAAAAGGAACGTTGGAGTTTGTAAGCATAGTAGAGCCTTGAAGAATACTTTAAAATGGGCTCATTAGTAGACTGGACATGGCTGAGGAGAGATTCTGAGCTTTTGGATATAACAATAGAAACTTCCCAAACTGAAAGCATGTTAAACATAATACATATTTTTAAATCTTAGTTTGATAATTTCAACATTCCTTCCATATCTGACTGTAGTTCTCATGCTTGCTTAATCTCTTTAGACTGGTTTTTTTTGTTTTGTTTGTTTGGTTTTTACCTTTTAGTATGCTTTGTAATTTTCTGATGCAAGATGGATGTGATGTACAGGGTGAAAGATAATTAGATTCTTAGCAGTGTACTTAGTGGTAAGGTGAGGGGAAGCATTCTGTGGTTTTATGATTAGGTCTCAGATTGTTTGATGAGCCCGTGTCCCTGAACTGTGTGCACTTCACCAGTGATTCTCAGTGGCCCAGGATAGCTAGAAGAAGCTTGGAATTGGATATTTCCTTTCGTGTGGAAGGCTAGTGGTTCCTGGAGTTGGGCATTTCCCTCCTTCCAGATAGTTTAAGCTCTTTTAAAACCCTAGTAGGGTAGGTTTTGTTAAAATAATTTTTCCTGAGGGCAGGCCTTATAAGAATAGAAGGACCTGGAATATTTAAAAAATGGCTCCTTTTTCCTTTCTTCTTGATAATAGCATGAGGGAAAAAAAAAAATCCCCCCCCCCCAGATTATCAGTGGTTGAACTCCTGAAGGCAAAACCCGAAGTGTGGGGTCTCCCTATGATTGGGTCTTATTAGGGTTTTTAACCTCTAGACTAGTGTACACTGATCCTCCAATAGTCCATCAATTACAGTTTAGATTTCCCTAGCTGATAATGTTGCCCCCCACCCCCCCAGGGGTTTCTGCTTAAGTGAATTGGAATTCTGTGTTTTCACCTTTTTGTCTTTTGAGGGCAGTGATTTACTTTGTGAAGCTAAGAAGAATTGCCAATTTTTTAGTTTTTCAGATTTTTACTTGTTGATAGGACAGAGTGAGAACTTCTGAGCTCTCCAGGCAGGGATGGAAGTGGTAAAAATAATTTATTTTATTTCATTAGATTAATGTGGTACACTATCATTTCAAGCTATAGAATCAGCCTCATTTCATATAATCAGTGATCATTGTGATCACTGTGATCTGTGGCTCTTGTGATCACACGTGGTCAGTGGCTCTTGTGTTGGACATGAGCTCTAGAAATCCCTGCCCTGATGTTCAGCTGAAGAGTGATGGTCTTTCCCAGTGGGAGACTTCCTGAAAGATAGTCTCTTTCATGGTGCCCCTTCCTCCTCCCAGAGGTGTTTTAATTTTGACTGAGTACTTTGATCATATTTGTTGAGTTTACATCATGGAAGTTGTAAAACAGTTGTACTCCAGCTGTGGGTTGGAGGGGCATAGCCAACGAAGGTGACGTTTGTGATGCTTTTCGTGGAATGGATGAGCTGTTAAGAACCTAGAAATCACAGAAGTAGAATTGGTAGAAAGAATTACATGGGGGAAATTGCTAGAGCAGAAGAAAATCAGGAGTTTATTGTGAAAAGAGATGCTTCCATGTGTCTGGGTCTTACCCATCTCTACACCCTCAGTATAGGTGATCCTTACAGTGGGGACTACTTTGCTTCTGGAGTACACTTCCACTCGACTTGTTTCATCAGGAGATCAAAACCCATTATTATCAGTTTGGGTGTATATAGCACCTGTTTCCCAAGAGTCCCTAAGTTAGATAACATGATTTTGCTTAGAGTGGAAAAAGGCCATCAATGCATAAAAAGGAGAGGCCATTTAATCTCAGGAAACCTCTTGGCTTGGCTCTTGGAAATTTAGAGATCCTGTTAATTTTATTAAATTTCAAACCATTGTTTTTCTAAGTTAAGCCTGTATTTGGCAGAATACTGGTAACTCATGGTTTGCTCTGGTTTGAATATAGAATGACTAGAAGCAGAGTGGTGAAAATGTTATCTTGTAGCCCTTTAAAACTTTGAGCTTCCCCTGTGTGTGTGCGTGTGTGTGTGTGTGTGTGTGTGTGTGTGTGTGTGTGTATTTCACCCACACCCCGCCTTGAGTGTTTTCCTTTTTGTAAAGCATCAGGTTCTGATTTATGGATACCCACAGATGAAAAAGGTTCTTCAACTGGAGTCCAGCAATTTTAAAAATTACTGATTATGTTGATATTTGTTTCCCATATCACCATTGTATACATTTTTAGTGAAGCAGTGTTTCCTGTGCTAGCAACAACAAAAAGTATAGATACTGTAATGCATCACTTCAGGGCTGTGAATTATTTGGCTTGAATTAGCTGCGTGTAATTCCAGTATTTCCATAGTTGTGAGACTATGTTTGGGCAGCATCTTTCATAAGAGTTGGGGGGGGGTTCACTTATGTTAATATAATACTTTCTCTTATGTCAGAAGTTAATAAAATCATCTCATTGTATTTTATAAAAGAAATATTGACCAATTCCTGCCTTCCTCTTAGATTCCACACAAATTACTTTAGTATATCTTGTCATTCAAATGTAATTCTTTGTGTAGAAACCCAAGCACTAGTAACACAGAACCTGAGGTGAGAAGAATGATCAGGAGAGCAGTAAGTAGACATAAGATTGCCATGATTTTTTTTTTTTCAAGTAAATTCAAAAATATATTGAGAAAGCACCAGGTATGTTCTCGTCCCTTTATTAAAAATTATGTATAAAAGAGTGCCTTTGACCTCTAGGTCTTCACAGTCTAGCAAGGATGGGCAAGAATACATACCTGAGAAGACAAAAGTAGGATTGTAGGGCTATAGAAGCAGATAGAGCCAAGAGTTTTTCTCCATGAGAGATACTTAAGAAAGCCTTCTCAGAGAAGGTGATAGCTGGGTTGAGACTAAATGTGTTATAGGAGCTCTGTGAGCTACTAATGATGGTGGAAAGGTCTGGGGATTCGCAAAAGAGGCAAGCTCTGTCCTGAGGGTTGGTGGGGGAAGATGGGTGGGGGAACGGGTTACATGGGCATTAAGGAATGCTCTTGTGATGATCACTGGGTGTTGCATAGAAGTGATAAATCACTAAATTCTTCACCCGAAACTAATACTATACTGTATGTTAACTGGAATTTAAATAAAAATGAAAAAAATTGAAAATAAAAACAAACACAAAATAAGTAGAAGCAATCTGCTTTCTCTCTGTCATTAACACTTCCTCTGTGGGGCAGTATTCCCTTTTCCTGTTACGATTATGTAAAATGCACACCAGTTTTTCTGTGGAGCATCATGACAGTGTTGAGATCTCACCCAGATGCTCTGCATCCAACAGGAGAGTAATGGAGCAGTGAGTGGACTTCGGGGGACCAGGTGCCACTGCTTTGTGGGGAGGAGGGGGTTTTTCAGTTCATCTCTCTTTGTACAGCTGTGTGGGACAGCCCAGAGTTCCAGCAGGCTGGGGGAGTCCTGAGTAATCCCTGGGGGCAGCTGCTCTAGAAGACTAGAAGCATGTTTGTCAATGTCATTTAAAGGACACTTAAGTGGATGGCAAATTTGTTGACGCTTCCTGAGAACCATGGTGCAAGGCTGGGTTCACAATGAACTGACACAGCCTTCTAGATCAACAAATAGCTGGAGCCCATGAATGGAGCCCTTTCCGTTCAGTCTCTGATAAGCCTGGTTGATCGATGTGCAGGGCAAAAGGAGTCCTGGCAGCACAACGTTTCAAAAAATAACTGGATTCAAAACCAGAGAGGGATTTAAATCCCAACTGATTATTTGCTCCAAGTATGATGCTGAGAAATTTACCTAATGGGAATAATGGGATAAACCTCATGTGACTGCCATAATGATTATAAAAAATACACACAAAGCTTCTGATATAATGTCTGGCACAAACTACATACTCAGTACATGTTAGCTTCTCCTTTTCTGTACCTTGGAATATATAAACTTATGTTGTTGATAGGGTTTCTCATTTTCATCATTAATTCTAATCATTCTAATTACACATTCTTATTGTAGACGAGGCATAAAACATAGATAAATAAACATAGGAAGTTATCTATAATTACTACACTAGGTAATAACCATACTTAAATTCATGCTTGTTTTTTAACAAATGTGTCTGCATGTATGTGCGTGTAGTGCATGGAAACGCATATAATGTATTAACTATGGAATGATTATCGCTGAAATAGAGGGACATTTTCTCATTTGATCACAGTGTAAGCATTGCACCTCATAAAATTATCTGTTCAAGTTTGGATTAGTATTTAAAAGGACCATACATAATATTTTGTTGTTATATCTGTTAAATATACCTAAACTTAGAGCAATGATCTGTCCTCTCAGCTTTTTTAATGCTATTGATTCATTAAAGAAACTGAGTCAGTTGTTGAGTTCAGCAGAATAGTAGCCCTCAAAGATGTCCACATCCTAATTCCAGAACCCGTGCATATGTTACTTTACAGGGAGAAAGGGACTTTGCAGTTGTGGTTAAGTTAAGGACATTGAGGTGGGAAGAGTTTACCTTTGTTATCCAGGTGTTCACAGTTAATCACAAAGGTACTTTGAAGTGGAAGACAAGCAGGAGAGGAGATTCAGAGAAATGTTCTATTGCTATCACTTGGAAGTGCTGTAAGGAGGCCACAAAACAAGGAATTTGGGTGATTTCTGTTAGCTGAAAAAGACAAGAAAAGGATTCTCTATTAGAGCCTCCAGAATGAATGTACCACTGCCAGTATTTTGACTTTAGTTCAGTGACACTTACATCAGATTTCTAACTTAGAGGACCGTAATGCAAAAAATTTGTTGTTGCTTTAAGCCAGTAAGTTTTTTTTGTAATTTATTACACCAGCCACAGAAAATTAATATAGTTGTCTTGCAGGGTATTTCCATTCTGGGTTTGTCTGTTTGATTTTCTGTTACATCAGTTAACTTTTCCTATTTTGTTTTTATTGTAATATAGTTTGGTTCTAGGGTCTTGAATATATTTAGATTAGACATTTTTTTTTCTGGCAAAATACTTCATAAAGTGGTTTTAATCTCCATTTTGCATGGAGTTCTCCTACATGCAGTGTCTGCTTATCATATCCTTAGAAAAGATTGATTGTTGGGTTCAGGTGGTGGCATCTTGAACTCTCCTTTGTAAATAATCCTACCATTTCATCTAATGGTTTAATATATTGGTAAACACTGTCTGAAGCACTTACTTCACTAGCATTTACAACATAATGATTTCCAACTTCATCCTTGTACTTGTTTTAGTTGGAATTTACCTATGTAGGGGTGTGTGTGTGTATACATATATACATATATGTATATATATATATTTTTTTTTTAATATTTACTTATTTGAGTGAGAGAGGGAGCGAGCACGTGAGTGTGGAGAAAGACAGAGCTAGAGGGAGAGAGAGAATCTTAAGCAGGTTCTACACCCATTGCAGAGCTTGACATGGGGTTTGGTCTTGTAACCCTGAGACCATACCGTGGGCCAAAATCAAGAGGCTCAACCAACTGAGCCACCCAGTGCCCCATATACATATACATGTATATATAAATTAAGTTGGTTGGGTTACACTGAAATAATTTGTACAGGAAAGTCAGGATAAATATTTAATTATTTCCTTTTAAATAATTTTCAGAATAAGGAGTTGAAGCTAAGTATACTTTGCCTTCATAAAATTAGTTGGATTTTGGATTTCCTTCTTTTTCCTTTTTAAAATTATCATTAGGAACTTAAAAGTTTTTAATATTAGTATGTTTGATCCTATAATTATATTCTATTTATATATGTAAGTATTTAATTATATATACCTTTATATTTATAATATATATAATTAATTAATTGTGTATTCAAATTGTTCCATTTTTGTCCTCTTCAAGTTGAATCTATGCTATTTTGTTAGGACCCAAATACCTTGATCGCTTCCCTTTTTAGTAATAAAATATCCTGGTCTCACCTTGTGTATTTCCTGCCCCAGCTTTGTAATCAACCCTTTCCATAATTAAATATACTAACATATATATTGTAGGTGATCCCAGTGAATGTTTTTATTATCAGTTACTCAGCCAGTTCTCTACAACTGGACACAGGTTATTTTCACTTCTTGCATAGCTGTGCCATCTGAAACACAAGTAAACATATTGAACTTAATATAACTTGTGATTATATTTTAGCTATTTTTCAAAACTGTAGAATCTAAGAATCAAATGGCCACAACCAGAGAACATCACACATTTTTTAGAATAATTTTATGCCATAGGTATTATGTTAGATTTTACAGAATAAAAAGAAGGTGAAGCAGGGCACCTGTTTTTAAAAATCAGACATTTGCTATTTAAATGATAAAAATGCTGCATAACTATTGAGGTTAAATATTAAGTACGTTGATAACATTGTATTTGTTTCATGATTTCTTGACTTACCTGTGAGAGAAACCAGTAGGGCTCTCCAAGTTGCTTAATCCTGAAATACAGGAATTTGTGGTTAGCAGAATATATTCATTATAGGAGTTCTGACAACTAGGAGAATGAATTGGAGGAAATACTGTTTGAAGAAAAATTGTATCAGACAAGTTAAACTGGCAAGGAGTTATTCAAGTAGAGGAAAGAGGGTTTAAAGAGCATGGGGTGCTCTGGGGAGATTGCAGGCCACCTGAGTTTGCTGATTGGCCTTGTCTGGATGTAAAGATTTTCTTCTAGCCCATACAGACTTTGGAGTTAACTGCCCCCTGAAGTTAGGCTCCTATGCTTCCAGAAAGACTGGCACATGGGGTTGTTATCTTCCTGGATGGTTACATTTCAAAAAGATGGTTTCCAGGTACTTGAGAAAGACTTTTCCTGGATCTAAAGCTTCCTAGAGATTTTTGAAGGAAAAAAAAAAAATATATATATATATATCTATATATATGTGTGTGTGTGTGTGTGTGTGTGTGTATGTATATGGATATATATTTATACACACATATATACATATATATTTATATATATTTATGAAAAAGGGTCCAAAGACTTTGCAGTCAAAATTTTCTAGAGTAATCCTCTAAGAAAAGGAAGACTGGGGGCCCTGCGGTCAGGAAGAAATGTATCTGAAGTCTAATCAAACTAAAGAAAGCATAAGTCCATCTTTGTATTTCATAATAAAAATATTTGTGACATTACTTACTGATGAATTGATTTACTATAAAGGGAATCTAATTGCAATCACTTAAACTGTTTTAATCTTTGTTGATCAGTCTCTCCCCATAATCCAAAGTGGTCAATATGGAAGGATACAAAGAAAAGACAATGCAAACTAATTACAAATTAAAAAAAAACTTTCAGAAAGTTAATAAAAAGGGTATTAAGTGTAAATTACAGACAAAGCCACTGATAGAATTATAGCAGAGATAGGCAGTTAACAATTAAGAAAGAATCTGCATGAGTATTGACATAATTGACTTTGAACAGAGAATGATTTGAATGTCAATAGGTGAAACAGTTGTTGAGGATCTTATAAAGGTCAATAACAAAAAGATAAGGATAAAGTCAAATGTAAAATGATGACTGTAGCTTTACTCTGTCATATCATTTGTCAGTAAAGTACACCTTAGATGTGAACAAACCATAATTTTGAAAAAATTAAAAATCATAATCACCACCTAAAATACAATCAGTGTAAAATAAGCATATTTTCATGGCTTTTGTAACAGTTTTTTCCCTCCATTTTCTGTGGATTAATTCTGAATTTGTATCATCCACAGATACTGAAACACTTTCCCCAAATAGAAAATTTTTGGAAGTACTGGAATTTTGATAACCGATACTTGCTAATGGGTTTAACAGAAGGCTAGAATAATTTTTAGGAACTAAAGTAGAGCTGTGTTTTTCATTGAATATAAAAACTGCATAGAACAATATTACACATTGCTGTAAGTACATTCACAGAAGGATAAGCTCAACTTTAGGATGGTGATTTGGTGGGAAGGGGTTGAGGTGAAGGAAATAAAGGGTAAATATATCTCACATCTTTAAAATACCAAACATCCTATTTTTCTCTTTATTTTTTTAAAAGATGTTATTTATTTATTTTAGAGCTAGAGCTTGCAAGCATGAACAGGAGGAAGAGCAGAGGGAGAGCAAAAAGCAGACTCAGTGCAGAGCCCAATATGGGGCTCAATTCCATGGCCTTGAGATTATGACCTGAGCTGAAATTAAGAGTTGGATGGTTAACCAACTGAGCCACCCAGGCAGCTCCCACCACATGTCTTTTTCCTTAAAAGGGAAGGAGATATGACCAAAGCTTAACCCCCCATTAAACCTGGGTGGTGGGTAATGAATACTTCATTGCATTAGGTTGCGTGCTTTTTTTTTTTTTTTTTCTCCCCCTCAGTTTTAAAAGAAGGAAGAACTTTTATCTTGGATGTTTTTCTTACTAGAATATAATCTTTTAGGGGGAAAAATGCCTTACTCGTTTTTGGTTTGTTCGCTGTTTAAACCTCACAAATGAAAGATGCTGTAATTTGATGTTGCTTTGAATTGGAAGATCCTAAAGTTGTGGATTTAGGATTTACAGTGATTTAAGTGACCTGGGCATTTAAGACACCTTTTAATACTTCTTTAATGCATGAAGCTAGTCATCAGTAATTTTAGCTATGCTGATTAAATTAAGTGCAGGATAGTAATGGTGATTTTATTGTGTTGGGGATTGGATTTTGCTTCCTTTAATAAAGAAATGCAAGTGCTAGTGCTTTTCTCTGTGTCTCTGTCTCTGTCAAGACTTCACTTGTACAGAGAAACTGAACAAAATTACTTCATTATTAAGTAAATGGAAGTACTCAATTTATCAAAAAGGAAATAGCTTAATTTTTTAAAAAACGGGGCAAACTACTTTTAATTCAGGCAGCTTTGAGTTGATTCTCTGTGGCAGCCCTTTTCTAAGGCATACATTTTGCTGCGAAGTGAAATGAAGCCTCACAAAAGTCTCAGCACCCACACGCAGGGTACCCGGGTCTTTAATGATGGCTCTTCCCATGACACAGCGGTGGAAGTTTCGGTTCTCTTAAGTATTTTGCAGTGGGTTAACATAGAAATGTAGACTCTCTGTAGTGTAGATGTTTTATTCTTATATCCACCTGTTTGGGTAGTTAAACTCCACATATTCATTAGCACCTTTCTCTAAAATGTTATTACAGTGTTACGATTTAAAGAAAATTTTATTGATTGCTTTTGTCTTATGGAAATTCATTCTTAGGAATTTGCTTATGAACTATTTGAAATAGGCAAAAGACAAAATGTCTCATGTCCCATGTACCCATCACCTACATTTAATAGACAAAAATGTATTTCTACTTAGAATCTAGGAATTAATGGTATTTGGTGGTTTTGACTTACCAACTTTTCAGGATTTCCAACCTCTGAGAATGTGGTGAAAGCTACAGATCCTCTTTCAAGAAAATTTGCACATATAGAAAATTATATCCATCCTGATTGTGCTTATGGACTTTGCAAAGTCTAAATTAAGAACTCTAAACTGTGAAGAGCCTGTCTGGATAACCCACTGTGAATAGACTGAAGGGTGACACAGATACTTTAAAAAAAAAAAAAAAAATAGGTGAGTCCATAATAACAAAAGGCAGCTGGAATGTTTAGATTAAAAAATTACAAAAGTTTTAAATAAGGAGGTAATTTTATAATACTGTTTGAATAAATAATAAGTTAATGATCCTGTAGTAAAGTCCAGAAAATTTTTTCAAGTAATGTGAAATACTGTCAAAAAATACATGTACCTGCAGACATGCAGGGGCATGCGAGTGTGTGTATTTGTGTATTTGTGTTTACATGAGTTATTTCAGGCTGTCCTCTGACAGAATATGGAGACCAGACTGGAGAAGACAGGTCATTAGACATTGTATTTCACTGTGATCAGCTTAGGTGAGCCTTCATGGTTTTTTCTACGGTAAGCCATAACAAAACAAAACAAAACAAAATATATAACAAAAAACATAACAAAACAAAAATAAGTATTATCTTTATGAAAATTTCCACATTTAAAAAAAAAAAATTGTGATAATGAAATTTTCCTGTCCCCAGAAATGTTTGTTGAAAGGTTTGTTGAATGTCTTCCCAACTATGATCTTACTTATTTTATAATGAAAGCCAATTTAGAAGCAGGGGTGAATAGACTCTAATTATCTTTCGACTTGATCTTAGCCAGAAAGCCAAGAAGCGATACTTAAATTTATCTTCAAAGGCGAGTTATTACACAAAAGGCCTTTTTACTTTCTTACCAGCTTATCATAGTCTAAATAGGTTTTGATATATGAAATGAGCCTAGGTGTGTAAGGAACTCACTGAGCATCTGGGATTTCTCCAAGTCTGCTTGCATGTAGTACACAGTGTTTATTGAAGGATAAAATGTGTAGTTTTGAAGCTTATGCATCCAGTATTAAAACTAAACCATATTCTCAACAATTATTTAGGATGTTGACAGAAAATATTATGTCAGGGTGTAGTATTCTGGCATTTGTAATTATTTAGAGCTAATGGTGCAGGAGGATAATTAGAAACAGACTGAATTGTAGTCCATTTTATTACTCCTCTTAATTTCTGTACAGACAGTGCATCCTGTTACTGCCTGCTCCAGCCACCTTGTCTTTGTATGCCACTACATTAGACACCAAGTTATGTGTTAACTAATGGGGCTCTAAGTCAATAGACCCTAGTTCTAGTTCCCTATTTACAAGGAGATTAGTCTGTGATGCTGTGTCCCATGAGTTGCACACCTGAGGTTCAGTTCTGGCATCTGTAAGATAAAGACTGTCCAGTCACATGGTTCCTAAAATCTGTTCTCTGAATTAGTACTGCTTAAGAATTGTTGGAATCTATGTGTGTGCATATTTGGAGTCCATAAGCAGAGTACTGATATAGGAAGCGTAAGCCCATCTAAGTTCATATCGTTGCACTGTTCCCCAAACTTCTGTGATTGCCTTAACCTTGGATCTTAAATGAACCATATTTTTCTCACCTCTGGTAGACCAGGTGGTTCAATGTTTTGGGGATTTTTCTTATTTAAGTATTATTTACCCCTGTATCAGACTCATAAATTCCTTTAAATATTCATCATATTGCTTATTGTATACAGATATATTGATTTGCTTAGTTATGATGGAGGTAACAAAGAACAGAAATTATGAGATAACCAGTGCAGATGAAGAAATTGAAGTTCAAAGAGCTAATGTGTTTTCCATGCTTTGGAAATTATGGAAATCTCAATTTATTATATGTAGTTAACATCACAGGAATTTTTTATCTTGTTCATTTGGACACAATTTATGTAGAACTGTACTAATTCTTTTTTCATGTGATTTTTTTAAAAACATTTTTTATTAACATAACATAACATTGTTATTAACATAACAATGTATTATTAGCCCCAGTGGTACAGGTCTGTGAATCGCCAGGTTTACACATTTCACAGCACTCACCATTGCACATACCTTCCCCAATGTCCATAAACCAACCACCCTCTTCCTACCTCCTCCCCGCCAGCAACCCTCAGTTTGTTTTATGAGATTAAGAGTCTCTTATGGTTGGTCTCCCTCCTGATCCCATCTTGTTTCATTTATTCTTTTCCTATCCCCAAATCCCCTATGTTGCCTCACAATTTCCTCATATCAGGGAGATCATATGATAATTGTCTTTCTCTGATTGACTTATTTCACTAGGCATAATACCTTCTAGTTCCATCCACATTGTCGCAAATGGCAAGGTTTCATTTCTTTTGATGGCTGCATAGTATTCCATTGTGTAAATATACCACCTCTTCTTTATCCATTCATCTGCTGATGGACATCTAGTTTCTTTCCATGGTTTAGCTATTGTGGACATTGCTGCTATAAGCATTTGGGTGAACATGCCCCTTTAGATCACTACATTTGTATCTTTAGGGTAAATACCCAGTAGTGAGATTGCTGGGTCATAGGGTAGCTCAATTTGCAACTTTTTGAGAAACTTCCATGCTGTTTTCCAGAGTGGTTGCGCCAGCCTCCATTCCTACCAACAGTGTAGGAGGTTTACCCTTTCTCTACATCCTCCCCAGCATCTGTCATTTCTTGACTTACTAATTTTAGCCATTCTGACTGGTGTGAGGTGCTTTCTCATTGTGGTTTTGATCTCTATTTCCCTGATGCCAAATGATGTGGAGCACTTTTTCATGTCTGTTGGCCATCTGGATGTCGTCTCTGCAGAAATGTCTGTTCACGTCCCATTTCTTGATTGGATTATTTGTTCTTTGAGTGTTGAGTTTGATAAGTTCTTTATAGATTTTGGATACTAGTCCTTTATCTGACGTGTGGTTTGCAAATATCTTCACCCATTTAGTCAGTTGTCTTTTGGTTTTGATGACTGTTTTCTTTGCTGTGTAAAAGCTTTTGATGTTGATGAAGTCCCAATAGTTTATTTTTGCCCTTGCTTCCCTTGCCTTTGGCAGTGTTCCTAGGAAGAAGTTGCTGTGGCTGAGATCAAAGAGGTTGTTGTCTGTGTTCTCCTCAAGGATTTTGATGGATTCCTTTTTCACATTGAGGTCCTTCATCCATTTTGAGTCTATTTTCATGGGTGGTATAAGGAAATGGTCCAGTTTCATACTTCTGCATGTGGCTGTCCAATTTTCCCAACACCATTTGTTGAAGAGACTCTCTCTTTTCCATTGGACATTCTTTTCTGCTTTGTCAAAGATTAGTTGTCCATAGAGTTGAGGGTCTATTTCTGGGCTCTCTATTCTATTCCATTGATCTATGTGTCTATTTTTGTGTCAGTGCCATACTGTCTTGATGATGACAGCTTTGTAATAGAGCTTGGATTCTGGAATTGTGATGCCACCAACTTTGGCTTTTTTTTTTAAACCTTCCTCTGGCTATTCAGGGTCTTTTCTGGTCCATATAAATTTTACTGTTATTTGTTCCATTTTTTGGAAAAAATGGATGTTTTTTTGATAGGAATTGCATTCAAGGTGTAGATTGCTTTAGGTAGCATAGACATTTTCACAATATTTGTTCTTCCAATGCATAAGCATGGACATTTTTCCATTTCATTATGTCTTTTTCAATTTCTTTCATGAGTACTTTATAGTTTTCTGAGTATAGATTCTTTGCCTCTTTGGTTAGTTTTATTCCTAGGTATCTTATGGTTTTGGGTGCAATTATAAATGGGATTGACTCCTTAATTTCTCTGTCTTCTATCTTGTTGTTGATGTATAGAAATGCAACTGATTTCTGTGCATTGATTTTATATCCTGACACATTACTGAATTCCTGTTCATGTTCTAGCAGATTTGGAGTCGAGTCTTTTGAGTTTTTCACATATAGTATCCTATTGTCTGCGAAGAGTCGTAGTTTGACTTCTTCTTTGCCGATTTGGATGCCCTTAATTTCCTTTTGTTGTCTGATTGCTGAGGCTAGGACTTCTAGTACTATGCTGAATAGCAGTGGTTGTAATGGACATCCCTGCCATGTTCCTGACCTTAGCGGAAAAGCTCTTAGTTTTTCTCCATTGAGAATGATATTCACTGTGGGTTTTTCATAGATGGCTTTCATGATATTGAGGTATGTACCCTCTATCCCTACACTTTGGGGAGTTTTGATCAGGAAGGGATGCTGTACTTTGTCAAAAGCTTTTTTAGCATCTGTTGAGAGTATCATATGGTTCTTGTTCTTTCTTTTATGAATGTATTGTATCACACTGATTGATTTGCAGATGTTAAACCAACCTTGCAGCCCTGGAATAAATCCCACTTGGTTGTGGTGAATAATCCTTTTAATGTACTGTTGGATCCTATTGGCTAGTATTTTGATGAGAATTTTCGCATCTTTGTTCATTAAGAATATTGGTCTGGGGGCACCTGGGTGGCTCAGTGGGTTAAAGCCTCTACCTTCAGCTCAGGTCATGATCCCAGGGTTCTGGGATCGAGGCCCGCATTGGGCTGTCTGCTCCACGGAGAGCCTGCTTCCTCCTCTCTCTCTCTGCCTGCCTTTCTGCCTGCTTGTGATCTCTGTCTGTCAAATAAAAAAAAAAAAAAAAAGAAAAAAAAAAGAATATTGGTCTGTAATTCTCTTTTTTGATGGGATCTTTGTCTGGTTTTGGGATCATGGTGATGCTGGCCTCATAAAATGGAGTCTGGAAGTTTTCCTTCCATTTCTATTTTTTGGAACAGTTTAGGAGAATAGGTATTATTATTCTTTAAATGTTTGGTAGAATTCCCCTGGGAAGCCTTCTAGCCCTGGGCTCTTGTTTGTTGGGAGATTTTGGATGACTGCTTCAATCTCCTTACTGGTTATGGGTCTATTCAGGTTTTCTATTTCTTTCTGGTTCAATTTTGGTAGGTTATACGTCTCTAGGAATGCACCCATTTCTTCCAGATTGTCAAATTTGCTGGTGTATAGTTGCTCATAATGTTCTTATAATTGTTTGTATTTCTTTGGTGTTGGTTGTGATCTCTCACCTTTCATTCATGATTTTATTTATTTGGGTCCTTTCTCTTTTCTTTTTGATTAGCCTGGCCAGGGCTTTATCAGTCTTATTAATTCTTTCAAAGAACTAGCTCCTAGTTTCGTTGATTTGTTCTACTGTTTTTTTTTTTTTTTTGGTTTCTATTTCATTGATTTCTGCTCTGATCTTCATTCCTTCTCTTCTCCTACTGGGTTTAGGCTTTCCTGCCTGCTCTTTCTCAAGTTCCTATAGGTGTAGGGGTGGGTTGTGTACTTGAGAATTTTCTTGTTTCTTGAGAAAGGCTTGTATTACTATATGCTTTCCTATCGGGACCTTTGCTATGTCCCACAGATTTTGAACCATTGTGTTTTCATTATCATTTGTTTCCATGAATTTTTTCATTTCTTTAATTTTCTGGTGGACCCATTCATTCTTTAGTAGGATGCTCTTTAGTCTCCATGTATTTGGGTTCTTTCCAAATTTCCTCTTCTATTTGAGTTCTAGTTTCAGAGCATTGTGGTCTGAAAATATGCAGGGAATGATCCCAGTTTTTGGTACCAGTTGATACCTGATTTATGACGTAGGATGTGATCTGTTCTGGAGAATGTTCCATGTGCACTGGAGAAGAATGTGTATTCTGTTGCTTTTGGGTGGATTGTTCTAAATATATCCGTGATGTCCATCTGGTACAGTGTGTCATTTAAGGCCTTTCTTTCCTTGTTGATCTCTTGCTTGGATGATCTTTCCATTTCAGTGAGGGGGGTGTTAAAGTCCCCTACCATTATTGTATTATTGTCGATGTGTTTCTTTGATTTTGCTATTAAGTAGTTTATATAGTTGGCTGCTTCCATGTTAGGGGTATAGATATTTAAAATTGTTATATCTTCTTGTTGGACAGACCCTTTGAGTATGATACACTGTTCTTCCTCATCTCTTACAGTCTTTAGCTTAAAATCTAATCTATCTGATATAAGGATTGCCACCCCAGCTTTCTCTTGATGTCCATTAGCATGGTAAATTGTTTTCCACCCCCTCACTTTAAATCTGGAGGTGTCTTTGGGTCTAAAATGAGCTTCTTGCAGACATCATATTGATGGGTTTGTTTTTTTATCCATTCTGATACCCTGTGTCTTTTGATTGGGGCATTTAGCCCATTTCGATTCAGGGCAGCTATTGAGAGATATGAATTTAGTGCCATTGTATTGCCTTTAAGGTGGCTATTACTGTATATTGTCTCTCTTTCTTTCTGGTCTACTACTTTTAGGCTCTCTCTTTGCTTAGAGGACCCCTTTCTATATTTCCTGTAGAGCTGGTTTGGTGTTTACAAATTCTTTCAGTTTTTGTTTGCTCTGGAAACTTTTTATCTCTCCTTCTATTTTCAGTGATGGCCTCGTTGGATATAGTATTCTTGGCTGCATGTTTTTCTCATTTAGTGCTCTGAATATATTATGCCAGTTCTTTCTGGCCTGTGGATAAGTCTGCTGCCAATCTAATATTTTTACCATTGTATGATATAGACTTCTTGTCCAGGGCTGCTTTCCGGATTTTGTCTTAGTCACTAAGATTTGTAAATTTTACTATTAGATCATGTGGTGTGTTCCTATTCTTTCTGATTTTGAAGGTGGTTCTCTGCGCCTCCTTTATTTTGATGCTTGTTCCATTTGTCATATTAGGAAATTCTCTACAACAATTTGCTCCTATATACCTTCTGCTCCCTTCTCCCTTTCTTCTTTTTCTGGAATTGCAATTATTCTAATGTTGTTTCATCTTATGGTATCACTTATCTCTCGAATTCTCCCCTCCTGGTCCAGTAGTTGTATCTCTTTTGCTCAGCTTCCTTATACTCTCTCATTTGGTCTTCTATATCACTAATTCTTTCTTCTGCCTCATGTATCCTAGCAGTAAGAGCCTCCATTTTTTTTTAAAAGATTGCATTTATTCTTTTGACAGACAGAGAGGTCTTCTGACAGAGAAGCAGGCAGAGAGACAGGAGGAAGCAGGCTCCCTGCTGAACAGAGAGCAGGATGTGGATCTCGATCCCAGGACCCCAGGATATTGACCCAAGCCAAAAGCAGAGGCTTAAGCCAGTGAGCCACTCAGGCGCCCCAAGAGCCTCCATTTTTTATTGCACCTCATAATAGGTTTTTTTTTGTTATTTTTTGTTTGTTTGTTTTTTAATTTCAGCTTGTTTAGATTTTAGTTCTTTTATTTCTCCAGACAGAGATTCTCTAATATGTTCCATGCCTTTTTCAAGCCCAGCTACCACCTTGAGAATCATCATTCTGAACTCTAGATCTGACATATTTCCTATGTCCATACCCTTCGGTACTTCCTCTTGTTCTTTTTTTGTGGTGAGTTTTTCTGCCTTGTCATTTTATCCAGGTAAGAATATATGAAGGTGAGAATAAAATACTAAAAGGTTGGCAAAGACCCCAGGAAAATGTGCGTTAACCAAATCAGAAGAGACCCCAAATTGTGGGGGGAAGAAAGGGGGTAAAAAGAAGTTCAGAAAAAACAATTAAAAAAAAAAAGATAAAAGAAAATATATTTATTAGAATGGTGAATAGGACAGAGCCACCCACTTAATTTTGAGAGTATTTTGGTCTCTTAGAAGAAACTACCTCCCAAAATTTTAAAGAAAGAAAGAAAAAAATATATATATATATGTGCGCACACACACACACACACACAATAAGGGTAAACATGATGAAGGGATGGAATATGAGTATAAAGATGAAAATTTTAAAACACAATTCTAAAAAAAGGAGTTGATAAGCTGGTTGGGAAAAGAAAGACATAGAATGTTGAGAAAACTTGCTCGGGCTGGAAACTAGAACAACGTCCTATGCTAGATTTAGGGTATATTTTGATTTATTAGAAGAAGTTTTATCCCAAATTTTTTAGAAGAAAAACCCTATGTGTATACAAAAAAAGAAAATTAGATACAATGAAAGATAAAATATAGTATAATAATGAAGGTTCAAAAAGATTTTTTTTAAATGTAAGGTATTGTTAGGATAAACTAGTTAAAAAATGTTAAAAGAGGAAAGAGTAAAAGTTAAAAAAATTAGAATAAGAAAAAAATAAAAAAAATTGATGAACTTTGCAAGACTAAAGAATCTTGGGGAGAAAGCCATGAATTCCATCCTTTGCTTTCTCCTCCTCTGGAATTCTGCTCTTCTCCTTGATAAGTGAACTTGGTCTTGGGTGGATTTCTTGCTGATCTTCCGGGGGAGGGGCCTGTTGTAGTGATTCTCAAGTGTCTTTGCTCAAGGTGGAATTGCACCACCCTTGCCAGGGGTCAGGCTTAGTAATCTGCTCCAATTTGCTCTGGGGAGCTTTTGTTCCGTAGAGTTCGGAGGATGGGAATGAAAATGGTGGCCTTCTAATCTCTGGCTGGAGGAGCCGAGAGCTTGGGGCCCCAGTCCTCCATGCACCCTCAGAGAAAAACCCTCAATCACTCCCATATCCCTGGTCTCCGGCTGTGCTCTGAGCTCACCCAGCCTGTAACAAAGCATCTCTGTCTCTGGCACACAGCCCCGCCTGGAGTCTCCAAACCCAGCAGATCCGTGCTGTTCTTCGAGGGGGGTGTCCCCGGATCTGCCACTGTGGCGTCCCTGCACAAAGAGCAGGGTCCTGACTGTGCCACAGATCATGGCTTAAGGTAACCCCCGAGTAGAGAGCTCACTCCTCAGCTCTGTCTCTGTAGCCGGCTTCCCCGCTCTAATACCTGTGAGCTCTACCACACGCAGACACCCTGATCCTTCTGTAACCCCGCAGGACCTGAGAGCACGCTGTCCCCTCATGGGCTCCACCATGGCTTAGCCTCTGGAGCAATGTCCCTCTAGTGGAGCAGACTTGTAAAAAGTTCTGATTTTGTGCTCTGTTGCTCCACTGCTTCCTGGAAGCTGACCCCTCCCTCTGAGGTCTATCTTCCCTTCGCTTTGGATTCACTTCTCCGCTGGTCCTACCTTTCAGAAAGTGGTTGATTTTCTCTTTCTAGAATTGCTGCTCTTCTTCTCTTTGATCCCCTGTTGGATTTGTAGGTGTTCGGAATGGTTTGATAAACTACCAAGCTGATCTGCTACCTGATGTCATCTTAGCCTGCTATTTCTCTGCCATCTATTTCACATGATTTTTAAAAGTTGTTTATTAGTCACACAACTCTAGCATTTTTGAGCTGCTGTAACAAAAATACTGTAGAATTTTTAATACCAGTCTTCATCAGCTGTTGTTGATTTCTCACAGTTCTGGAGGCAGAAGTCTGAGATGAAGGTGGCAGCAGATCTCGTGTCTCGTGAGGGCCTGCTTCCTGACTTGTAGCTGGCTGCCTCCCCCTTGCCTCTTCACGTGACCTGGAGAGTAAGCACTGGTCTCTTTAGCTTTCTAGAGGGCACTAATCCTAACCCTAATGGCTGCACCCCCTAATACCTTTCCACTGGGGTTAGAGATTCAACATGAGAAATTCTTAGGGATGCAGGCATGCATTGCATAACAAGTTGTAATTAACATCGTATTCTTTCCCTTAACTTGCTTACGTCTGACCTTTCTCTGAGGCTTTCCCCAACCCCTACTCCCAAATCATCTTTATGATTTGCTAATTCCCTTTCTTACCAGAGATGAGGCTAGTTGGTCCCCCTCCTCCAAATCTGTCCCCACACCTTGTTCTCTAGTCATATTTACTGAAGTCTTGGCTATCTGGATTCTCTTCGTCTTAGTCATCTCAGGTTGCTATAACAAAATGCCACAGACTGCATAGTTTAAACAACAGAAATGTGTTTTCTTACAGTTCTGGAAGCTGGACATCTGAGGTCAAGGTGTGGACATGTTTGGTTTCTCCTGAGGCTCTCACCTTGGCTTGCAGAGGGCTTCTCTCCTACTGGTGCGCCAATAGTCATTTCTTGATCACATGCCCCTGGCGTCTCTTCATCTTCTAAGGACACCAGTCCTAACAGATTAGAACCCTACCCTGCTAACCATACTTCATTCTGTGTACCTCCTTAAAGGCCTTTATCTTCAAATGCAGGTATATTTTGGGTTGCAACTTGATCCTTTGGGTTTGGGAGGACACAGTTGCATCCATAAACTTCCCTAAGCTGCCTCATGGAACTTGTTCTGTCTTTAATCTATATTGCTAGTTGCGTTTGAATTAATCTTCCCCTCAACAGCTCCCTACTGCTGTCTGCCAAGTGTGTGGAAGGTACTAATTCTATGTATTCCTCTCCCTCCCCTTATGCCTCCGATCAATACTTGTCTATTTATTTTCTTTGTACTTGACTGGACTGTGAGCTCCTAAAAAGCTGAGAGTGTATATCATTTTCAAATATAAAACTCTAGAACAGTGACTGTATGTAAATGTATTATGCAGCCCATGAAAACCTTTTTAATTAGTTAAGATACTTTACTTTATTTCCTATAAAGTATTTTCTTTTTTGTTTGAAGGGTTGGGAATTTCCCTGTGTGTCTTTCTCCTAGATATTAGCAATTTAGATTGTGTCTTCTTAAGATCCCTTCTGCTTTGAAGAGCATGAAGGAAGAGGTTAAAGCACAATATGCACTTAGAATACTTGTGGAATTGAAGCGAGAGGTCTCTAAAAGAGGAGTTTAGAAAAATTACTACGTCAGAGGGAACTGCAATAAATGAAGGATGTTGGGCTGAGTCAGAGCTGAGGGGATAATGTGTTTCTGCTGTGGTGTGACCACCAAATGTTCCTGATGGCAGGTGCGTCGTAGCACTGAGGCCTGGATACATAGCTGACAGTTGGGTGATGGGTAAGTGATGCAGTTTTCAGTTGTGGAAAATGAACAAGGACTGTAGGAAGGATTCCGTTGGTGTTTGATTTCCTCAGTTTCTTGATATCTCTGGGACATTTTTCTACATGACTTGCTTACCCCAGCCTTTTCTGTTTTTGAACATATCCTTTGCTTCCAGAGATTGTAAACCAGGCCTGCTGGCCCATTCTGTGTAACTTCAAATTTAACAGCATAAAAAATTTGATTCCCCGTGCTTCTAAAAGGAAGAAGACATTGAGATTATGAAGAATTTTCTTTTTTTTTTTTTTTTTTTTTTTTTTTTAAGATTTTATTTATTTATTTGACAGACAGAGATCACAAGTAGGCAGAGAGGCAGGCAGAGAGAGAGGAGGAAGCAGGCTCCCTGCTGAGCAGAGAGCCCGATGCGGGGCTCGATCCCAGGACCCTGGGATCATGACCTGAGCCGAAAGCAGAGGCTTTAACCCACTGAGCCACCCAGGCGCCCCAAAGATTATGAAGAATTTTCTTAACTGTGCTTTCATGTCACAGTGATTTAAAGGAAAAATTTTTAATGGAGATAATGTTACTCATTCGTTTAGCAGCCCAATGGTTGTCTCATTTCATTCAGATGAAAAGCCAGAGTCCTAAGGATGGCTTGCAGAGACCACCTTGTGCTGAGTTCCCTTACTTCCCTGACCTCAGGTTGGGTGCTCTTCCCCCTTGCTCTCTAGGGCATAAACCTGCTTTCTTTCTCTCCAAAGCACTTGTTGCTTTCAAGATACTTTATCTAACGTGTTAATTCATTTTGTGTGTTGTCCCACCTTTTCCGTGGGAAACACAAATTCCATAGAACACAAATTCATGACAGAGATGTGTCTGTTTTGTTAAATGATGTATCCTTGGTGCCCATGAGAGTGTGTGGCCCAAAGCAGATCCATTATTCAGTAACTACTGTTGAATGAATAAAGATGATGCAGATTAAAGAGGGACTTTGTTTTGGAAACAAATGAGATTGTAAATTGATCCTTGAATATTGGTACAGGAAAATAAAATCAGCAACATTTTGTCAAATCATTGGCTTTATACTTTTGTGTAATGTTGAAGAAAGTTGATTTTGTTTGTTTTGTTTTGTTTTTCTTAGGCTTCTTTTCATTTTAATAGGATAGTCTTTGGTGTAAACAATCCATGATCATATTTATTCACTTAATTTGCATTGGTAATGGTCTCTGTATCTTAATACCTTCATCTTTTATTAAAACTTGCAGGATGCAAACAGGAGGGTAAGGAAAGAGAAAATACAAGGGAGAAAGGAGAAAGATCAAACACTTTTTGTTATTCTGTATTTTCAGTCATACTAAATCTTTTCTCTGGCTTTGAAGAGGTACCTTTTGAGTTCCTGGCTGAGGAAGGTGGGCTGAACTCTTCTCGCATTACAATTGATCATTTTTCTTTAGGAAAATAAAGCGTTTATTTTACTTAGAAGATTTTCAGATAGGCTTTTCACAAGTTATGGTATTCTTTTTCTACATGCAACATACATTTTCATGGAAGCTGATTTTTGAAAGCATGGCAGGAAGGAAAAGACATGATGGTTTCCCTGCAGGGTTGCCTCTTGTTACTATAACAAGAGGATAAAGCACCAGAAACACAGCAAGGGGCAGGGCACACTTGGCAGAAACAACAGCTCAAAGACAAAAGACACAACACATCAGTTATGTATTAGCAAAAGGTGTTCAGTTAATGATCACAGCAGATGCAGCTTTGTTTACACACATAAAAAAATTAGTCTCCCCACTATTTATGTTCAACCTTGAAAACACAGTCTCATTAGTCAGAAAGAATCTGCTCTTATAATTCTTCAAATTAGAAATTCCTTAGGGACTGTGGTCTATTGCAGGTGTCTGATAAAGACTGCCTGCCCAAGAGGGATTTATTGATCCTGACTTTGGGAAAACCGCATTGCACATCCTGTGCTACTTTAAGCAGGATTTTACTCTGAAAATCCTTTCTCTTGTTCCTGGGACATCACTGAGACACAGAAATATCTCGGGCCATCCTTTCTTCGTTATGAAGCTGTTAGGGAGTCAGACATGAGTGAAAGAAACCATTTGATCGAGTTGGCAACTGCTTTAATCCACAAACATATAATAATGGTGGTAACTGGTAGCTTTATTGAGTCTATAAAGCCCTTCTCATACACCTTATCTTGGTCAGTCTCCTAAACAGTACTGTGAATTAGAGAAGTGAAATGTGTATCATTTTTGATACTACTTGCTACCAGTTTTACCTTAGTTGCAGCAAAAATGAGATTTTGCCCACAATGAGATATCACCTCACACCAGTCAGAACGGCTAAAATGAACAAGTCAGGAAATGACAGATGCTGGCAAGGATGCGGAGAAAGGGGAGCCCTCCTACACTGTTGTTGGGAATGCAAGCTGGTGCAACCACTCTGGAAGACAGCATGGAGGTTCCTCAAAAAGTTGAAAATAGAGCTACCCTACGACCCAGTAATCACACTACTGGGTATTTACCCTAAAGATACAAACATAGTGATCCGAAGGGGCACATGCACTGGAATGTTTATAGCAGCAATGTCTACAGTAGCCAAACTATGGAAAGAAACTAGATGTCCATCAACAGATGAATGGATCAAGAAGATGTGGTATATATACACAATGGAATACTATGCAGCCATCAAAAGAAATGAAATCTTGCCATTTGCGACGACATGGATGGAGCTAGAGGGTATCATGCTTAGTGAAATAAGTCAATCAGAGAAAGAGAACTATCATATGATCTCCCTGATAGGAGGAAGTGGAGATGCAGTGTGGGGGGTTGGGGGGGAGTAGGAGAAGAATAAATGAAGCAAGATGGGATTGGGAGGGACACAAACCTCACAAAACAAACTGAGGGTTGCTGGGGGGAGGTGAGGTGGGGTTATGGACACTGGGGAGGGTATGTGCTATGGTGAGTGCTGTGAAGTGTGTAAACCTGGCGATTCACAGACCTGTACCCCTGGGGATATAAATACATTATATGTTTATAAAAAAAACAAAATTAAAAAATTTTTTTAAAAATGAGTTTTTGCTAGGCTGCCTGTTCTGAACGTTTCTCCTATATGGTACCTATTAGTTATTGTGGCTCATGGCGAAAGTTGGGATTGGATTTTATGTGGAGGATTGGTGAGGTATTGGATCTGCTGAGAGGACAATGTGTGTGGAGCATTAACAACAGGAAAGCTCACCTGAGCCTTTTTGCCAGGGTTTTTTATCCGGAGTCATTCAGGCCGGCAGTGTGTGTGACTTACATGTAGCTACATTGCTCGCTGGATTCCATACCACCAAAGAGTAAAAGCAAGAGATTTACTGTAAATCACATTAGTAGCATAAACTATCTGGTGAACTGGTATACTCTAGCCCAAGGCTGTAGGCAAAATACTCTCTTTAGCAGGCAAAATCTTACACAGGCTCAGATCTCAGCCATCATGAGTCAGCTCAGGGTAGTCCTGAACAAAGGCTAGGTTAGCCCTTTCCTGCACGCTATGTTATTTCAATGCGGAAATACTAAAACCATTAAGTGAAGAAATATTCTTCGAGCTTGGCTTCCTCTTGGCCCTTATAAAATCATTCAAATACTCTGTATATATTGATCATTTGTCTTTTTTCTATTCAGTGTAATGCAATTTAACATTTTTCTAATATTTTCGTTGAAGATGAACTGAATTTGTTTTATTATTCTAAAAATGTACTTTTTCGTAGTAAAATTTATTGATCTATCCTTACACTAACTGGATTGGTCCACCCTTTATCTGGCTCTTTTAGCCTTAAAGACACAAAACTCAGAACTTCATCTTCATCTTTCCTTGTCTTTCTTCAGCAGCTTCATCAGCCTTCTTTATCTGAAAATGAGTACCCATGCTATTTTTTATTTTTCCTATTTGTAGTTTTACTCTTTATCTGTCTGCCTTTTAAAAGTGCATCTACATTGTTATCAAGTGGTAGCATGTATATGGTTTTAAAAACAAAAGTTTTAACCAAACACTATTATGATTTTTACCTTGATATTTCTAAATAATGTGCTTTTTACTAATTCTTGAATTTCCAGTTTTGGACAATATTGATTTACTAATAGGAATATGGAAGATGGACATTTATTTCTCTAATATCAAAGAAAACCTTACTTTCTTATATTTCTAGAAGAATTGTATCTGGGGGATGTTTAAATTTTATGCCGTTATAATGTAGAATTGAGAAATATAGCATATTGTGATTTTTATTTATTTTATTTATTTTTTTAAAGATTTTATTTATTTATTTGACAGACAGAGATCACAAGTAGGCAGAAAGGCAGGCAGAGAGAGAGGAGGAAGCAGACTCCCTGCTGAGCAGAGAGCCCAATGCGGGGCTCGATCCCAGGACTCCGGGATCATGACCTGAGCCAAAGGCAGAGGCTTTAACCCACTGAGCCACCCTGGTGCCCCACATATTATGATTTTTATTCCTCATAGTTTGGGAACTTACCTGGAGTGAATAATTGCCTTTAACTATTTGCTTAGGGTCTTTTCCCCCTTAAGCTATTTATTTATTTATTTACGAGAGCGAGAGCGAGAGGGAGAGAGAGAGAGAGAGAGAGAGAGAGAGGGCCCGTGTGCGCGAGCATATGAACATGAGTCGGGGGTGGGAGGCAGAAGAGAAGAGAGAGGGATAAATCTCAAACAGACTCCACACTGAGTGTGGAACCCAAGGTGGGGCTCAATCCCATGACCTTGAGATTATGACTTGAGCTGAAAGTAAGAGTTGGATGGATGCTTAACTGACTAAGCAACCCAGATGCCCCAATTTGCTTAGGATTTTTTTTTAATGTAACTCTCACCAGTTTAATCAAAATTTATCAAAGAATCAAAAGTACCCTTTAAGTTCGACCAGAACTGTGAAGTCATCTATCAGTTCACTTTTTTTGAAGCCCTCATTCATCTTGCACTCTGGGCTGGTTTCTCTTTAGGCCTTCTACAAGCTACCAAGCTGGGGCTTCCTCTCATAAGCAAGCTTATAATTTTTTTGACTCTTTTTCTTTGATGGCTTTTGTATTGCCTAGATTTCATATGTTTTGACACCAGCTGGTGTCAGTGCAGTTCTGATAATGATTCATAGTTAACACGGACCCTACAAGTTAAAGGACATGGTCCTCATCTGCCCTCACTTCTGATACCAGCTCCACTCGGGGATTCCCAAAGCCACCCACAACTCTGCCTACAAATTCAGGGGTTCCCAGGATTTGGGGGACTTGGGGAAACAACAGAATATGATATAGCTATATGAATGAATTCATATATATAGCTATATATATGAATATGATATAGCTATGCTGAGAATACAATGATAAGTTGTAACTCTCGATTGGGAAGAGTGAAATCCTCAGATTCCCTATTCAACTCCCAAAACGCTAATACCTAAAGATACATCTTCCAGGCTGGAAAGTAAAATATTTATTTCTAAAAAATGTGGCCCAAAATGAAATGCAAATTTAAAAGTAGTGTGATTATGTTCAATAACTTGCTAGAATGAGTCCCAGGTCTCAGAAAATTACTCTTCTTAGAATTACGTTTTAATTATAGAGGATACTATGGCATAGGTCTGGGAGGATACCAAACCCAGATCTTCTCTGCCTTCTTCCCATGGAGTCACCTCCAAGCATGTCACCAACCAGACAACTCTTGTGAGCCTTGGTGCACAAAGTTTTTATTGGGATTTCATTATGTAGGTGTGATTAGTGTAATCATAGGCCACATGATTGAACTTCCCTGGAGTCTGGTCTGGCTCAGATTCTGAACCTTCTGATCACATGGTTGGTCTTTCTCTTGACCAGTCTTAGCACTGATCATCTCATTAATCTATACTGAGGTGTGATCTAAGGGACTCTTGATTAACGAAGACCTTCCTGTTATTTGTACATTCTAAGGACTTCGCCTTTCTCCAGGAAACAGAAATAAAGGACATATTTCTTATTATCTAACATCATTTCATCTTGTCTTTTGGTTTGTTACATTATTTTGGTGGAACGTATCTTTGAGAAGCTTTCCGTGGTTCATAGGAAAGTGCGGTTTTTCTGAGATACTACCTAAAAATGGATCTTTCTGTCACACTTCACAGACCGTATATAGGACAAAAGGTGTTAGTGTTGGAAAGAGTAGTCTGCCAAGATTTGCAAGGCATTGCTTCACTGTCTTCTAGCTTCCAGTGTTACAATTGAGTAATTTGATGCTTTTCACAAAACTGATTATCTAAATGAGCCTTTCTCCCCTGCCACCTTATGTCTTTCTAAAAAATATTTATATTTTTTCATTGGGTCCTGAAGTGGTTCTGTTTTGTTGCAGGTCATATCTTTACTTTTCATTCATGCCACTCATCTGAAGCAGCCCTGCTATGGCTCTACTCGATACTGTCTTTACTGTGGGACCCAGGCTGATAGGTCTGCCAGAATGTATGGCAAATCAAGAAATCGTTTTTGTTTTGTTTTGTTTTAAAGAAATAGCTTTAACTACTTCTGCTAGGAATTGCTACCTCTGGTCACATGTAACTGAACATGTGACCATCATGTTGCCATCATCAGTACAGGGAAGGACATATAGTAGGTAAGATACAGTTTTCCATACCAAGTCCTGCCACGATCACAGTACTTTTAAATTTTAATTGCATTTTGAGTTATATTTTTTTAGAAATAAAAATTTTGCTTTCCAGCCTGGAATCTTGGGGATTGCACCCTTCACAATCTAGAGTTACAACTAATTATCACATTTTCAGTATAACTACTGTATCATATTCAGTTATGTCTGATTTCCGTAAGTCCAGAAACATTCTGGACTTGATTTTGATCCATTAAATTTCCAAATGTCTGTCAGGATAGACCACAAGGAGGCTTGTGTTGGGTAGAATTGGGGAGAAAAGCTTATGATGCACATATATGCATTTTCAGAAAATTCTCCTGTTTTGAGACAGCGCCCACACCCTTCCTTTCAGAGGTCCTGAAGTGTCTAAACTCTGAATTATGCTGTGGTCATGAGTTTGTTTCTGGGTGGCTTACTCACCTGCAAGTAATTGTGTGTGTGTGTGTGTGTGTGTGTGTATATTCTGACAAGATGGTTTTCTTTAGCTATTCCTCCTGTTTCCAAAACTACTTCGATATTTTTTTTTTTAAAGATTTTTTATTTATTTATTTGACAGAGAGAAATCACAAGTAGGCAGAGAGGCAGAGAGAGAGAGAGGAGGAAGCAGGCTCCCTGCTGAGCAGAGAGCCCGATGCAGGACTCGATCCCAGGACCCCAAGATCATGACCTGAGCCGAAGGCAGCGGCTTAACCCACTGAGCCACCCAGGCGCCCCTACTTCGATATTTTTAATCTGTCATTTTATTTCCTGTATTTTAGTCCATGTGGCTTTATGTATTTCGAATATTATTTCAGTAGGGATTTAGCAAGAAAAACAACCATACGTTTTATTCCTCACATTTAATTAAAAGCCTCACGTTAATCACCACACATTTATGTATCATTATGCTTTTTTTTTCAATCACATAGCATCTACACTTATACCTTAAGTTGTTTGTTGCTTTTATGTATTTTATATATCTCAGCAAAGTATTAAGAAGACACTATTCTATCAGATTATTTAATATATTATTGGTTTTACTCATAGCCTAAAATTCAGTCTTATATCTTTGCTCAGATTTGTAGAATATTCACCCTTAAATTGGATTCCTACAATGTTGAGTTAGGTTGGACAATAAGATAGTATTTTTGTTTTTATGTACCTCTGAGTCTTTACTATGTTTTTTTCCAGATGCCTTTGGGATAACACTTTCTTTTAAAATTATTTCCTTGGGTAATAGAAAAAAATAAAATTGTGTTATAAAATCTTTCATTTCCTTCCTGGGTACAATATGTAATTTTTATGTCGTGTTCTAAGGAGAATAAATTGTAGTGTTTAGAATTAAAATTGTTAGTGAAAGCAGAACTATTCGGTTAAAGGATTTTATGGGACAAGGCTCTTAAATACATGACGTTTTAGTTTTGGTTCCTTTACTGCTCTCATACTGAGTAACTGATCCCATACTAACTGAAAAAATTTCATTGAGCTAGAACATAGTGAGTAACCAACCAGTGGCTGTAGTATGCCTGTCCCCTTGACACATGACGATGATGTTGCCTTTCTTACATTGTCACAGAGTAAAGTTCGGTTGTGGTTGTAGTCTGGGAATGCAGTGCTACTTCAGTATGCCCAGATCTCAATGACTCCTTCTTGACTTTTACTTGAGGCACAGGGGACATATGTAAATGAAATGTTTCTAGGAGAATCTGTCTGGGATGTTCTAGAATTCATGATAACTAGGTGAAACAGAAATAAATTCACAATTTTCTCCCTTTCTTGAAGGAACACATTAAAGCATTAGACATATTTGAGATCAGTGTCATGGGTTGGTGGTTTAGATAAAATATGTACTTTTTTTACATATAGTAATTTTCACTATTGCTAAAATTCTGTTTTTAAAACAAGTATTCTATAAATAATATTATCTGTTAGAATGTTCTGAGTGATCTGTCATCCTATGGAGCATATACTGAGTTGACATATTTTGAATACATACAAAATGCTTGAATATTTGTCTTTAGGCACGATATGCAAAGTACATCCTTTCATACCTCTTAATGTCTTGTGAAATTCCACAGTTCTCATTTCTTCTTTAATTAGTAACAGGTTATTTTTAAAGTTCAGTCTTAAACTGAACTTAAATTTATCTTCTTTCTCCCCCTGATCATAGGCTTGAGTGGCCTGGAGTAAAGGGAAAGGAACAGGTAACCATGATAAACACATCTCTAATATTTTAGCTATCTTACCAGATTTGGAGTTATACAAACACAAGAAAAAGTATTTTTATTATAAGCAAGTTTTAATGGTCATGGGGAAGTGTCAACCTGTCTGAGTTCGTCTTCAGCTAGTGGATCCTGACTCTACCAGTGCGATTGTCTTTGTATGGAATGTGTGCACAGTTCTTTGGGAGGATGTTGAGTTTCATCCAGTTCTCTTCCATTACTGTAGAACCCTCAGAGAGGTTTGGTTGATTCTCTTTCATTCTCACCCATGGTGCTTGTCTTCAAATCATTCTTGTGTAAATAAATGGTCTACTTAATCTATCTGATGACCCTGGGTGTTTGCTAATGCTTGTCACCTCTTCTAAAGTTTGTTCCCCTTTAGAAGAAATACCAAGTTCCTTTTCCAAGGGTTTTGAGGGATGCCTTCCAAAAACTAGGATTGAGATGAGGAGGATTTTACTTTTTCACAAAATATTATAAGTTGTTTTTTGGTAACTCCTTTAATCCAGGCTTGCCCCCAAGTTGTAAGGCTCAGAAATCCATAGACTAGAAATGGATATTGAGCTCAGTGTTTACATACTGCCTCAAATTGCAGGAGTTCTATGTCAGGTGCTCCTAAGAATGACCTCCAGTGATCAATCTCATCCTAACTATGGCACAAGGAGAGAATTCAGGATTCTGCAGCTCATGAATTAGCCAGGGAATGAAGTGATCATCTTCCTTTCTTCTCAGTACCTCAAATCTCTGAGTGGTTCAGTTAGATCTACGTCCTGTGAGACTTGACTCGAGGCTGGGGAAAAATGCTTCTTCACTTTACCTAGAGGGGCATTTTTTTCTCAACACTAATGCTTACTTCCTGTGTAGTGGAAAGCTTTTATATTTGTATTGAAAAATTCTCTCTCCCCCACCTCTGTTTTTCCTTCCCTTAAGTTTACCAGGGAGTAGGGTGTGGAGTGGTCAAGGCTGTTGTAAGAGAGGAACAAGTGGATGATGAGAGTAGATCTGATTTTATTGACCCTCGTTATGCCCTCAGGCACTGTGGCTGTCCCAGTTATGTTTGGCAGGTCTTAAATGTGCAATAATCCACACTTGTACTTTCAGTCTTTGAGCTCTAGTTAAAAGCATCCTATAATTTTATTACAGTTAAGTAAATGATAGTGCTTTTAGAGACAGTGTTTAAATCAGAGGTCTGTAGACATGGCCCACAGACTAAATCTGCTTCCCATATTTTTTGTGTAAAAAGTTTTATTGGATTATAGCCATACTCATTTGGTTATTGTTTGTAGGTGATTTTGTGCTATAGCAACAAAGTTGATTAGTTGTGATAGTGACTGTATGGCCCTCCTGGCCTGATTGTTTTTTATCTGAACCTATACAGACAGAGTTTACTGATCCATGATCTAACTCACATCTCTGTGTGCATTCTTCTGTTTGTCACTATTAAAATTTTCATAATACAACCCAGCATAAAATTAGAGTATATTTATCAAGGGAAGGTACATTTGTGTCTTGGGATTTGCGTTGTGTTACTAATTTCTGCAGAATCCGGTGCACTCTATAGAAGGGACAAGGGAAAGAAAGGGACAATATAATATAAGATCGTGATTGGGCACTGTCTCTATTCAGGCAGGGATAATAAGAATAAATTTACTTTAGAGAAATCACAGCCATTTGATATGGTGATGATTGAGTATTCAGCTTAATTCCTCATTGAGTTTTGACACTTCTGTCCATATGGAAATTTGATAGATACTTAGAAAGCCTAAAAGTACCTGAAAAATCTATTTAAAGAACACATATTACCTGTGAGGAGCTCTGCAGTCATCTCAGATGGCACATCTAACAGCAGTATAGTAGGTGTATGTTTATTTTAAAAAGCACGAAAATGATCTTCAAAAAATACTATTCTTCTAATGACCACCAGTCATTATGCTGGCGTTGATTGACCAATCCCAAGTATGAAACCTGTATTCAAAAGATTTAAAATGAAATATTGACTCTCCCACACCAGGGAAACAGACCAAATGCAATGGATTGGCAAGACAGTATTATGATGAAGTGTTAGAACAACTTTGGCCATAGTGATACATTAAGAGTTAAAAGTATAATTAAATAGTAAAATATTCAGTATTTGTTTTTATAGTGAGTTTAGTGGAAAGATGTGAAACACACCATAGAGAACCATATGTTCTCTTCTTGAGTCTGAGATTGGAATTCTCTCCTGAAATCGAAGAGCATGGATCTAAGAGTAAAGGGGTTACTACTGAAATTCCGACTGGTTCTATAATTAGATCTGGAATCTGGTGTGCAAGTGGTGACCACTGGCTCAAAACATTGTGCTGCCATACTCATTCCATTATCTTTAGTTCTTGGCTGTATGGTGTCTGAGGTCCTACCTCTAGGTTACAACTTGTTTTTCAGTCTGACTCTCTAGATTTCCCCTCCTTTAGAATTTTTATTATGTTGTGATCTCAAGACTCAGTGGCCTGATATCGCAAATATCAAATTATTCTCTATGTCCTCAATACCTAATAATTTCTCAGAGAATGAGAAGTGACCTTATGGTTCATTTATAGCTTGTAGATAGCTGTGGTCCAGGTTTCTTGCTCTTAGCCACTGTTGAAATTGCTTTACTGGCCATCATCTTTGTCATGCAAACCATTTTCTGTAGTGTGCGTGAGGCTGCTATGTGTTGAGTGATGTACCTAGAAATCTCCTCCTAAGGACCTACCAACCAGGCCTGTCCTATCCTAGTGTTTTTCCCTTTTCTGCTGTCCTGTGTGGGAACGATCTTGCCTTGTGGCATTTGTTTAAAATGCAGCGTGTTATTCCTGACATAGGATCCAGTATTTTATATGATGGACCTAAAAATGCATTCTGTATTCCAGTGTGTAGTAAAATAAAATAGCTGGGTTTCTGCAATCTTGTGTGCAGGTCGTGGCTGCGTGACTGCTGCACGTTAACATCGTTTCTGTGAACCTTTCTTTCCTCATCTGTAAGATAACAGATAGAAAATTCATATTTTTGGAGTTAGAATGGGAAAGTCAAAGGACATAATGTAGATAATAATGTAGATAAAGCATTTATTTCATTGTTTGTCCCATAATGCATACTCAGTGATGATTAACTCCCTCTCTTCTCTTTTAAAAGCAATCTATTTTTGATAGGGATAATTTTATTGTAGAGACAGTTTGTGTTTTGGAGTTAGGAAATAAGAAACAAACTTAAGGGGTGAAGTATGTAGGCAGGAGCTTTTAGAGAAGGTGGAAAGTTTTTTTAAGACTTGAAAAGTGAAAAAAATATCTAACGTACATTGAACGTCAGTTAGAGACTCTTCTCTTGAATTTAATGATACTCTCAGGAGCAAAGCCATAGGTTAACGAAGGCCATTGTCACTGGTCGGGGTGGGGTAGTTCTGACTAACCCGAAAAGGTTCAGAGGATTTATTTGGGCTCTTCACTGTATTTAAGAGATGGCAGCATAGTTAAGGTAGCTAAGGAATCAGTCAAAGTTTCAGCATTTCAAGAGAGCTGAAGAGCCAGACTTAAGAGGCTGATGGTGTTGGTTCATCAGAGAAGAGCATACTAACCCCACAACTTAGAATTCAGGGTATTTTCTAAACAGAAAAGGGATCTTCTAAAAATACTGGATAATTAAAACATAGCAAATGATCACTTGAGGAGTTGTTTGCAGTGGGACGTCATATAAAAAGCTAGGATGGGGTTGCAAATAAAAGATATTTGTACTGAGCCTGTACACCTAGGGAATTCTAGGTTATTTTAAACCAGTCATCAGGTCATTGATGAGTTTACAATTATCATAAAATAAATGTTTTCCATGAAGCTACATTACACCATGTTGGCAATGTGGAGAGAGAATATACTCTGGTACTCAGAGTTTAGAACATGCGAATGAGTAAGACCAGAAGGAAGGGGAAGATGGGAGAGGGATGAGGAAGGGTAACATTATCCACTTTATACCTAGAAAGGAGAATGTGGTTTTAGATGTGTACTAACGATGGGCTTCCTAATGCTTTATCTCTTTTCTAAACATACTGAAACAATATGACAGGATGATTTCAGGTCTGCTTTTTTAGAGCAGGGTACTTGTCCCAAGCAGTGTAGAGAGAGAGACAGGAAGCCTCTCTCAATGGAGAAGCAGAGATGGCACAGGGTTCTTAGTCGTTTTCAGGGTATATTCAGTTCGCTCTTCCAAACTTGGGTAGAATCTCAGAATAGGGCAGAGAGAGAGAGGAGCCAGTAGCATTATTTTAGAAGAAATCTTACAAAAAGTATGATTTCAGGGTAAGAGTGGCCACCTCTAACATGACACTCATTGTATTTGGAGATCATTGCTAGGAGACCATTGGAACCATATTTTATAAACACTGGAATATCAGAAGGGGCATCTGAACATCATAGCTATTATAGGTTTTCCTTTAATATAGGAGCTCAGCCCAGCTTTAACAATATTTACAAATAGGTGTTGTCCAGACTGAATGTTCTTGGGTCATGTAGTCTGTGATGATTTTGAAAGTGAAGGGCTGGGTAAATTTAGCTACATTAGGAAATGAATAAAATGGGAAAAGCTGGCCGCCAAATCTAGGTTCAGTTATGTCACTCCAACATATCAGTAGGCATATTGGAGGCAGAAGTCATGGGTTAAACTTCTTCTTTGAGTCTCTTCAACCCCTTGTGATATCACCTGGTTTTCCAGGAAATGCCTGGTAATTGGCATACTGTATAGATTTTTATACTTGTACTGAGTACCTGTGACTTTTACATCTCTGTATTTGAGATAATAAGGTTGAGAACATTCTATTTACAAGAATTTCTCCTACAGTGCACATTACACTTATTTGAGAGTGATTTCTTGATAAGCCCATTTAAGATAGACTCTGAATCAATGTGAGACTGCATGTCAGATAATACCAGCATTGTGGAGAAGAAAATGAATTTATTTTCTAAGTGACAAGAAGTTTCTAAGTTAACTTCTGAGTGGGAGAAGGGTATTATGGAAAGGGGGGACGAGACAGAAAGGTGTGCACACAGTGCACAGTGAGGACACCATCGGCCCACTTCCCCTGTACATTCTCATTGCTGGTAAAATTTACTAAAATACATTATACACTTTTCAAGAACTTCGTGGACACCTGTATTTGGAAGGAATGAAACACCGCAGTGTGAAAGAGAAACACACATGAAGCTATAGATACCAGAAATAGAGGGTAATTCTCAGATTGTAGCAAAAGGAGATGAGGCTTTTTCTACACAGGGTTTCCTAGCACCCAGACCTTCCTTTCAAGGGCTACAGAGACCCCAGCCTCTGTTAGATTTCAGGTGCTTGTATGCAGACCTGTGGCAGCACTTTCCTTTATCCTGATCCTCTCCCAGGAAGGAAGATGGATTTGGCTTCCCTGCAATTACTGAACTGGAGCCAGGAGCTTACACACAGTTACCAGCCAGAGCACTTGTCTCTGCATTTCTAGAAGATGAACATAGGTGTGACTCAGCAGTGATTTAATAACCATCCTGCTGCCCTGTGGAAAATTTATATGGGTCTGTTCTGTCAATTGCTGCCATGCAGACATCAGTGGTGGGCCTTTTGCATGGGCGGGGGCGGTTGGGGGATTGCTTTGTGATCCTGCAGGGGAAGGAAGATGAAATGGATCAGATTTCACAGAACGGTCCAAGTTGGGGTTATAGGGTTTTTGGTTTTTTTTGTTGTTTTGTTTTGTTTTTTGAAAACGGTTTTCTGAGAGGGAATAAAGTGGTTTTTTTTTTTTTTTTTTTCTATAGTTAAATTTCAAAGAGATGTATTTCCAGTATAAACTGCATGGGTTGTATGGATGTTATGTTACACATATACAAACATGTATTTAGCAGTGAACTTCCTTTGTTCATCAGTTCTGTACTCAGACATGCTCAATGTCATCTTCCTTAACCCATTATTTAAACCACTGCCTGTGCTTTCAGTTTTCTAATGTGATTTTTCTTTCAGATTATTGATGGGTTGATTGATTGATTGATTGATTTTAGAGAAAGAGCCTGCGAGTGGAAGAGGGGCAGAGAGAGAGGGAGAAAAATTCTCAGTCTGACTCCCTGCTGGTTGTAGAGCCCTACTTGGGGCTGAAACCCAGGACCCTGAGATTATGACCTGAACTGAAATCAAGAGTGTAACACTTAACCAAATGAGCCACACAGGCACCCCACAGACATTTTTATTTATAGTAATGCCTAATGAGTCTTCAGAATTTCTACCTTTTTTGAATTAATAAAAGTTCTATGGGTTTGAAAATCTGGTATAATTTATAAATATGATAAACAAAGCTAAGATGTATTTTTTTATTTTAAAGTAGAGCTTTTTTCCTTTAGTTAGCTTTCCATATCCCAATTAGTTTTGTTTTCCTCTGTCTTTAGGGAAGAGGCTTTTCATGTACATGGCATGCAAGTACGTAGGATTAGCACTAAATAATTATTTGTTGAAGTGACTGGCGGGGTAAAATTCCTTGTCTTAACCACTCTTCCTCCTGGTGTATTTTTAAGGTTGTTTTTTTTTTTTTTTTTAACGGATTTTTTATAGTCCTCAATTTGATTTGTGACACTCTCTGTATGAACACACAGTCCTGTGAATCTACATCTTTATAGTTTCCCCCAAAAAGAAAATAATTATAATTTAGGTACTACAGATTCTTTTCAATTTAGCTTCCTTAATGCATCAGTGATAGATGGGGGTTGATTATTCTGTGTTAGAGCCCCCCTCGGTTCTGAGGATCACATCTTCTTATAAATCCACCATTGTAAGTGCCATTCCTGTGTTTAAAGGTACAAAGATGTCAGCCAACATCATGTGGTCCTCATTCAAATAAATTACGTCTTATTCCTTATTTGGGAATCTTTATTGTTTTGCAGATACTGGAGGAGGGCAGATCTATGTTTTATGATGTGGCAGTACTTCCTTCAGTATTTCCAAGAGCTTTTCACTATTCCTTGTATAACCTACTTCATCATAAAATGAGACTTCATTATTTCTGTTCTCTCTCAGTATATAATCTACTGCATATGAGTATGTGTGCATTTACATGTGTGAAAATAAGTCGGTATCTGCGATAGTGTGTATATATATATGTGTGTGTAGGTATGTCGATATTACTCAGTTATGTTCAGTGATTTCATGGCACAAATTACAGATGAGGAAAATTTCGAAAATTCTTCGCAATGAGAAAAGCTGATTTATTTATTTATTAATTATTATTATTATTCTGCATTTCACTTCATATTCGAATGAGCAGACTTCATTTTCTGCTTCTCTCCTGGCCTTCCCCTCCATTTAACATGGTAATCTATGATGGAATATGGACCACTGTTTACACAACCCAAGGACCCTTGAGGCTTTCTTGGCCCTTGCAGATGAGGGAAGATGAGGTGAGGTCTGTAACCACAGTGTTCTAACTGTGCAGGTCTAATACCTTCCTATACCCTCTACCCCAAGGGCAGATGGGTGCCATTCTTTGTCTCTTGTTAGCTTCCCCATGAACTCAAGCACTAATTGTCCCTTGATCTCTTTGGCTTATTTATTGAAGGTCAGTGGGCAGCCAGGGAGGGAGCTCTTCTTACCCCACTCAGCATTGCACCCTCATCCCCAGGTTCCCCATCTTTGCCTTCTTTTTCTGGGCTAAATAGCCCTCCCTCACTTGTTTTCTCTGCTGCTCAGAGTCCCTGGGAAATCAGTCATTCTCAGGGGTGGCAGTGGTAAGCAGCTCCTTCTATCTCCTGAAAATAAGATGATGTCCAAATTTCTTTCTCAGTGGAGAAAGGAAAATGCTGAAGTCTATTTATGGGTGGTAGCTCAGCCTCCTTTGGCTTTTGGTGACATTCTAATCCTCTCCTAATTTTCTCGGGAAGTTAGTGGGGAATCTTCTCATCTCTATAGGTGTCTTTGCCTGGTTCATTGTAACAGTAGTTTCAGAATTGGAACTTACCAGCTAGTAGCAGTTATGGGGCCAAAGTATCAGGATTGAAGTTCTTGAGTGGCCTAATGGAAGCTCAGGGCTGGGTTCTTGGTCACCATTTTTTTTTTTTTTTTTTAAGACTTTATTTTACAGAAGTATTGGTTTCACAGCTAAAGTGGGTGGAAGGAGATTGCCTGTATATTGTCTACCTCCACACATGCATGCATAGCCACCTCATGATACCCCACTGGAGTGGTACATTTTTTTTTTTAAGATTTTGTTTATTTATTATTTTTAAATTTATTTTGTTTTTTAATTAATTTATTTATATTTTTATTTATTTTGTTTATTTGTTTATTTATTTGTCAGAGAGGGAGAGAAAGAGAGAAAGAGTGCACAAGCAGAGGGAGGGAAAAGCAGATTCCCTGCTGAGCAAGGAGCCAGACGCAGGACTCGATCCCAGGATCCCAGGATCATGACCTGAACTTAAGGCTGATGTTTAACCAACTGAGCTACCAAAGCTTCCCTGGAGTAATACGTTTGTTACAATCAGTAAATCTACATTGACACATCATTATCATCCAACGTCCATCATTTACATTAGGATTCCTTCTTGGTGTTGTCTGTTTTGTAGCTTTGGACACATGAATAAGGACATATGTCCATCATTACAGTATCACTGTAGTCACACTGCTCTAAAACTCCTCACTGCTCTACCTGTTTATCCCTCTTTCCCTGGGAGCCACAGATCTTTTTACTTTCTCCTCAGCGTTGCCTTTTTCACAGTGTCTTAAGAGCTGGTATTTTACAATGTCTAGCATTATCAGATTGACTTCTTCATCTTAGTAATATGTTTTCCCTGATACATTTTTTTTTAAGATTTTTATTTATTTATTTATTTATTTATTTACACAGAGAGATCACAAGTAGGCAGAGAGGCAGATGGAGAGAGAGGGAAGCAGGCTCCCTGCTGAGCAGAGAGCCAGAAGTGGGTCTCCATCCCAGGACCCTGACGTCATGCCCTGAGCTGAAGACAGAGGCTTAACCCACTGAGCCACCCAGACGCCCCTCCCCGGTTACATTTTTATTTCATGTTTCTATTTCTTTGGTAGGAGTTACTGTAAAGCAGTAATACCGAGTGAAGGAAAATAACACTGCTCTGTCCCCCACTCTCCATCCTGGAGTATTTTTCCCCCATTTTTATTGAGATATAATTGGTATGTAACATTGTGTGAGTTTAAAGTATACAGGATAGTGCTATGCTCTATGTATATATTGTAAAGTTATTACCACGATAAGCTTAATTAACATAAATCAACTTACATAGTTATAAGCTTAGTTTTTTCATTCTGATGAGAACTTTTCTTTTTCTACACTTTTTAAATTTTTTTCTGAGGAGCACTTTTAATATCTACTCTCTTAGCCCTCATACCTGTCAGAATGGCCCGGTGTTGGCAGGGATGGTAAGGAAAGGGCACCCTTGTACACTCCTGATGGGGATGCAAACTGGTGCGGCCACTATGGGAAACAGTATGGAGCATCCTCAAAAAATTAAAAATAGAACTACACTGTGATCTAGCAATCACTCTGCTGTTTACCCAAAGAATACAGAAAGACCGATTTGAAAGTATATATGCATCCTTCTGTTTATTGCAGCATTATTTACAATCGGCAAATTATGGAAGCAGCTCAAGTGTCCATTGATTGATGAATGGATAAAGAAGATGTGATATATATATACAATGGAAATCTATTCAGCGATTAAAAGAATGAAATCTTGCCATTTACAACCACATGGGTCTAGAGAGTGTAATGCTAAGTGAAATAAGCCAGTCAGAGAAAGACAAATGGCATATGATTTCACTCAAATGTGGAGTTTAAGAAACAAAAACAAAATGAACAAAGGAAAAAAAAAAGAGACAAACCAAAAAATAGACTTTTTAGTGAACAAACTGATGATTGTTAGAGGGGAGGTGAATGGGGAATGGATAAATAAAATAGGTGAAGATTTAAAAAGCAATCTACCCCTTTAGCAGCTTTTAAATATATAATACAGTATTGTTAACTGAAATCACCAAGGTGTATACTACATCCCCAGAACTTGTTTTTTTAATTGAAATATAGTTGACATACAATATTATATTCAAGTATACAAAATAGTTATTCAGCAATTGCATACATTATGAAATGCTCACTGTGGTAAGTGTAGTTACTGTCTATTGTCATGCAGAGTTACTACAGTCTTATTGACCTTGTTCCCTATTCTGTATTTTGCATCTTTTTGAGTATTTTAAAACTAGAATTTTCTGCCTCTTAACCCCTTCATCTCTTTTACCCATACAACCACTCCCTTCCCTCTGGCAACCATCAGTTTGTTGTCTGCATTTATAAATCTGTTTCTGGTTTTTTTTGTTGTTTGTTTGTTTTATTTTTTAGATTCCACAGATAAGTGAAACCATATGGCGTTTGTCTTTGTGTTTATGGCATATTTCACTTAGCATTATACCCTCTATAATAACCCATGTTGTTTTGAATGGTAGAGTTTCATTCTTTTACGTGGCTAAATAATACTACATCGTGATTGTATATCATATCTCTTTTAATCATTCATCGACAAGTAGACACTTAGGTTGCTTTCATATTTTGCCAATTGTAAATAACGCTGCACTAAACGTAGGCATGCATATATTTTTTCAAATTAGTGTTTTGGTTTTCTTCAAATAAATATCCACAAGTGGAATTTCTGGATCATGCGGTATTTCTATTTTTAAATTTTTGAAGAAGTCCCACTATTTTCCAGAGTAGCTACACCAAGTTACATTCCCACCAGCTGTACACAAGTGTATCCTTTTTCCACATCCTTGCCAGATTACACAGAATCTGTAGCTTCCTTAGGTAGTGTGGACATTTTAACTGTATTAATTACTCAGTCCAGGAGCATGGAATATCTTTCCATTTGTGTCTTGTTCAGTTTTTTTCATCAGTGTCTTGGGGTTTCAGTATACAGATCCTTGACCTTATTTCTAGGTGTTTTATTTTTTCAATGCAATTGTAAATGAGATTGCTTCCTTAATTTTTGTTTCTGTACTTTGTTATTGGTATACAGAAATGCAGTAGGTTTTTGTATATTAATTTTTTATTCTTTGTCTTTACTAAATTCACTTTTTAGTTCTACTGGATTTTTGCTGGTGCCTTTAGGGTTTTCCATATGTGGTATTATGTCATTTGCAAAAAGTGACAGTTTTACTTCTTTACCAATTTGGATACTTTTATTTTCTTGGGAGATTGCTATGGCTAGGACTTCTAGTACTCTGTTGAATAAAAGCAGTGAGAATACATAATCAAGCTGTGGTTTTAAGATATGTTTATGTAATGCTATAATTATTAATTGGTCATTCAATTGAAAGGAATAAGGATTTGTCTTTAAATGCCTTTAATTGAGTCAGGTGTTAAAAGGTGAGTGGCATCTCTAAGGAGTGGGCTTTTACTCAGGCTTTTCTGTGTTATATGTGGCCTTGCTCAACGTAACTGCCTGAGCCTTATTGCCATGTGCAAATTATAGTAATAAGACATACATTGCAGAGATATTATGGTGATTAAAGGAAAAATGTATATAAAATGTCTGAGCTCCATACCTGGCATAGAGTAGTTGTTAAAATACACTGCTGCATGAATAAGGAATGACAGTATACATGAATAAATGAATTAACTGAGAGAACAGAGGGATCATTATTAAAATAGGCTGTTTTATTTGTAAACTCAAAATTAAAATAATACATGTACAGTTTGGGGATGATAAGACTGAAATCATAACCTCACCACTACATATATACTATTATTTAATTTTTTCATATTTTGAAACAGAGAAGTCGTACAAGATCATTTGTATCCTGAAGTACATGAAAGTTCATTGCAGACCTGATGCCCTACCATCCAGAATGCTCTTCCATACCCACAATATTACCATTCAGATCAAGGAAATTCACACTGATTCATTTCTGTCAGCCAACCTACATACTCCACTCAAATTTCAGTGATTTTTTTTTTCAGTAAAAATTACATATTCCAAAAAGGATCCCATTTAGAATCAAGTGTTGCATTTAGTTGTAATTCATCTTAGTTTTCTTCAGTCTGGAATATTTTCTCAGCATTTGTTTGTCTTTCGTAACTTTGATACTTTTTAAGATTATAAACCGCTTTATTGTTTTTTCTTCTTTAGGATATTACTTAATTCGTGTGTTTCTGATGTTTCTTCCAGATTTGATTTAGGTTATGTACTTTTGGCAGGAATATCACAGAAGTGATACTTTTCTAAAACTTCTTATTTAACCAACCAGATCGTACCTAATTTTGATATTTCCTATTACTGAAAATGATGGTGCTTGATCATTAATGAAGGGGATATTTTTCTAACTTCTCTATTGTGAAGGTTTTCCCTCCTTTTAAAACAAGATAAATTTTATGGGAATATATTTTAGAACTGTATAATTGTCTCTTTCCTTTTCAAAATTTAAAATTATGTACTTTTTATGTCAGTATAAACTTGTGGCATTTTAATAAGTGATTTGCCATCCATTGTGTTTTTTTGTTTTCTTTCTTTCTTTTTTTTTTTTTTTTTTTTAAGTGATAACTCGTGTGATTGCTGTCCTGGCCACTAGAAGCCGTTTTAAATTGGTTTTTGTATCCCTCTAATACACTTTTGTATTTCAGTACTTCTTTTTTTCTGGTACAGCAGTGGATTCCAAGTTTCTTTTCTGTTTTTCCTGATCCATTAGTGGAATTAACCATATTTTCAAGGAACCTTAGGTCTTTTAGAGGAGAATGCATTCAGAAGCCATGCTCTAGATGATGGATGGGTTTACTGTCATTAGGGTGTTGCTACTTTCAGGGTCTCTGAGTAGACAGAGTTGGAGTACATTTGTATACACTTAGCTGTCCATTTATACATCCTTTTATGTGTATTCTCTCTTTTTTTTTTTTTTTTTAAGATTTTAATTATTTATTTGAGAGAGAGAACATGAGCAAGGAGAAGGTCAGAGGGAGAAGCAGACTCCCCATGGAGCTGGGAGCCCGATGTGGGACTTGATCCCGGGACTCCAGGATCATGACCTGAGCCGAAGGCAGTCGTCCAACCAACTGAGCCACCCAGGCGCCCCTATTCTCTCTTTTTTTAAGATTTTATTTATTTGAGAGAGAAAATGCAAGCATGGGGAGGAGCCGGGGGATGAGGCAGTGGTATAATCTGACTCCTCACTGAGCAGGAAGCCTGCCCTGGGCCTCAGTCCCAGGACCCTGAGATCATGACCTGAGCCAAAGGCAGATGCTTACCCAGCTGAGCCACACAGGTGCCCCATGTGTATTCTCTTTTGACCTAGAAACATTGTGTATCATGAGTTTACACTGATGTTTCTGATTCCAGTTCAACACCTCAGGGTATAATTTTAGTTTTTTCTCTATTTCTTCTCTGAAAATGAAAATCCTGGCTCTTGTTACTATCAATATATACTTAGTCGATCAATTTCTGTGTATGTAACTTATCACCCATCTCCATCTCCATGGCCACTCCTTTCCCGTGTGGATGCCCTCTGAACCCTATTGGACACGTGCCTTTATTCCCAGTGCATTGAGCTGTATTGTCTCATGGATGCCTTCCCTCCTCCTCTGAGGCTCTGATTCCTTATACCAGATTGCCAGCCCACATAGACACATTGCTTGTCCGATTTAAGCTCTGAATCTCTACACTGGGCATCCCTCCATACAGGGATTCCTTCCTTAACCTTTCAGACACCCCTTGCTGGGCTCACTCTGGAATGGATTCCCTCCTTACTTAGCATTGGTTCTGACTCCATACCCAGGGCTGCCCCTTGTGTGGATACCTTCCTACCCTACTTGGCTCTAAAGCCCTGCAGCAAGATGCACTCTGGTGGAGACTCTCTCCATCCTGCTTAAGATCCTTCACTGGGCTTCCCCAATGCCTGGAGACCCTCCTCGCCCTCTTCTAGCTATGTAGTCCCACCCTAATCTCATGTCTGGATACCCCCTCTCCATGCTTGGATAACCTTCCTCACCCTCTCCTAGCCACTTAGCCACTTCTCTCCAGCCCCACCCCATGTCTGTCATTTTGCTTCTCTTCTAACATGCTGCTCTGAGCTACCACAGCATCCCCATGCCCTAGTCCAGGTAGACCCTGTTCTCCTTCACTTAATGGTTTGATAAATGATTTATTCTAGCAAGGAAAGGAAGAGGAAGAAGAGGAAGAGTCCTTGCACAGTTTGAAGATAGCTCTTGCTTCATTAAAATACAACTGAAAGTGTAAAGGAAAAATCTTAAATATTTACACTGGAGATGACTAAGTAGTGTCAGAAGTAGAAGCGTACAGATGTCAATGTACTTATATCTCCATATTTGTGTTCTCAGTATCTAGCATATGGTCTGGCACATGGCAAATATTTATGATTAATGAATGAGAACTTTTAAGAATGGGGTGACTTTATGGTTTGAGTTTTAAGCTCCACTTCGAAATTTTGTGGGATTTTAAAAAAACTAACAACTTCCCCCTCATTTTTATTATTCTAAAAACATACTAAATAAAGCAGTGTAATTTAAGTCCTAAGATGCACTGAGTCTTTCTTTCTTCTTGTTTGTGCCTCATTACTTTTCCTCTTTCTGCTAGATCATTCCTACAGATATGTGAAAGAACTGTGGTATTTAACCTTCCTTTTGATCTACATCTCCATGTCCATTCACCCTTTTTCATCCTTCTGCCACCAGTCTATTCTAAACCACTGCCCTTTCTCAAATGAAGCCTGTCTTTTCTTGGGGAAAGGGTCCCTATTGGTTCTTTACTGGTATTTCTCCTTCTACTGTTTTCCCCTCTAGTCTTTTCTCAAAGTAGCAGTAGGAGTCTTATTCCGAACCATCTCCTCATCCTAATTTCACAGCACTTGCTCACGATCACCGCCTCAGACAACTGACATCTAAATAATTCCTAAAGCACATTAGACTACTTCCATTTAATATCTTTTCATTGTCCCTCCTCAGCCGTGAGGTTTTTTGGCTACTTGTCTCCAAAATTTTGCATTTTCTTCTACCTTTGATTCCTCACTAAACTGCTTTCCTTTTAGAAGCTATTTTGTCTACCCCAAGTTGTTCTGTTTACTTTCTTCACTTTGAATGGTTTGTAATTATTTTGTCTATTTCCTTTTTATCACCTTTCAACCTCATAGGTAATAGACTCCCATCATTGTAAGGACCATGATTATCTTATTTTCCATTGTATATTCTAAGTAGAAAACTTAGATGCTGAATAAACATTTGCTGAATATGTGAATAATAATGCTGAAACATTCACTCAAACAAAATGATAGAAGAGACAGTTTTAAGAATTGGTGCCCTATGGAAATAAATGTATATATTTTTGTACACCTTTCCAAATATGCCTTTAATGCAAATTTAAAAAATCAAGTAGTTTAAAAAAAAGATGCATTATGGTATAACATTTATATTGACTTTTATTTGGGAAATAATGAATTTTTAACCTAATGAGAAAGCTATACAGATTAAATATTTCCAATTCATTTAAAATATTTTTGCAGGGGTACCTGGGTGGCTCAGTGGGTTAAGGCGTCTGCCTTCAGCTCAGGTAATAATCCCAGGGTCCTACAATTAGGTAGGGGACCTGCTTCTTCGGGAACGTGCTTCTTCCTCTCTCTCTGCCTGCCTGTCTACCTGCTTGTGCTCTCTGTCTGTCAAATAAATAAATAAAGTCTTTTTAAAAAATAAAATATTTTTGCAGGTACAAAACAGTTGACTTACTTAGCTTAGTTAAAGGTTTTTCAAGGTTTCCATTAAGTTACAAATACTTAGAAACCAAGCCTAGAATTCGAGAGAGCCACTAAAATGTTAACATGTCAATTCTAACTCTATGCCAATTGAAATAGATGCTTAAAGTTTTTGAATATTCTCCTCATCCATATTGTGGTGAAATATAAGAAGGAAACATGTTGAATGTATTTTACCATACCCAATTATTGTGTCTTTGCCTTTGGAGTGCTTGTGGTCCATACCAATTGATAAGGTCCCAAATCATGTCAAAAGCAATTTACTTTAAAGCAGAGGATTTGCAGACTGTAGCCTGTGGCTTATGTTCAGCCCTCAAGGTAAGAATTGTTTTCACATTTTGAAAGCATTATAAAAAAGAAAAACAAAGAAAGATAGGAGACAGAGATGGAATGTAATCTGCAATTGAGAAAAAATAAGAGAAAAAAATGGAATAGATGAATCTAATGTAGATATGAGCACATTTTGGAATGGAATACTCACAGTTGAAGGTTTGATTTTGGGGGCTCTTTTAAATTAGGAAGTTTTTGTCATATTTTTTCTTCCAAATGACCTCTATGGGTAAGATAGCTAGAGGGACTTCAAAAATGCTTTTGATGTTTCAAGACTTGTCTTGGATTTTAACGAACGGTATGTTCCAATTTTCCAGACGGAAGAAAAACTCAAGAATATTACTCGTTATACATTATTATACTGGACAGGATTTTGTCCAGTACTACACTTTTTACTATGTAGTGGACTTAAAACCTTGTTAAAATATGGTGCCAATTACCCTGATGTTCTTGCTCCTCCCCCTTTTTTTTTTTATCCCCACGACAGATTTGGTGTGGTATAATTAACATGCAATGCATGGAACTTTTAAAATGATAAGTTTGATAATCTTTTACACGAAAATATGCTGTGAAACCCATCGCCATAGTCAAGATAATAAACATATTCTATTCCTCCAACCCTGAAAAGTGAAAAATATCCATTGTAAGCTTGGAGACAGTTCTAAAAATTTTAAAGAAGTATAGCTAATAAACCAGAAGCAGACATTAAATGAAATACTAACACCCAAGTAATTCAAAAGGCAGAAAGAAGAAGAGAAAAATAAGGAAGAAAGAACAAGTATAAGATTTAGAAGACTAATAGCAAGATGGTATATTTAACCCAACCATATTAATAAATGCTATAAATATAAGTGGTATAAATTCTCCAATTTTAAGGCAGCAGCCTTAAGATTAAATAAAAATCTAGATATAACTATATACTTTGAAAAAATTAACATAAATATAAATACAGAGTTGAGTTGAAAGAATGGAGAAAGAGTCACCATGTAAACACTAAACTTAACTTGGCATTGCTGTTAATATCATAAAAAGTAGATTTCATGACAAGGGATATTAAGAGAGAGACATGTCACAATGATGAGTCAGTTTATCAAAACCTAAAAATCCTACATACATATTTAATTCTAAAAGTAGGTGTTTCAGAACACATGAAGCATCTATTGACAGAGGTGAACAGAAACAGACAAATGAACAATTACAATTAGATTTAACATCCTCGTCCTAGAAATTGATAGAAAAGTAGTCTATAAATTATGAGGGAGAAAAGAATATTTGAACAACCCTGTCATGAGCCCACATGGCTTAGTTGATATCTCTAAGACATTCCACTTAATGGCAGAGCATGAGTTCTTTGCAAGCATGCATGACACATGCACCAAGATAGACCATACTCCGGGCCACAAAACAAATGTTAACCATTTCAGAGATTGAAATAATAAATTGTATTTGTTTACAAAGGCAATAAACAACTGAAAAATAAAATGAAAAAAGTAATCACATTGACAATAGCATTTAACAACATGAACTCTTTTGGGATGGGTTTAATAAAATGCATACCGTAAAGACATAAGTACCGAAAACCAGAAGATGTTTTATAATTGTTGATGTGTTTGGTGTGTAGGGAGCTGGTGTACTGTATATCCCATAAGCCCAGCAGCCTGTGCTTTGTCCTTCTGATTTTACATGGAAAGGTCATGTCAGTCTCTACATAATGTAAGTTGATGGATATATGTTTCATTTCTGTCGTGCACTCAGGTACCTATCTCCCCTTTCAGGCTGTAGCCTAATTTACTTAGAAACTCTAGATCTTACCAGGAGAGCCGAGTCAGGTATCAAGCATTTCGTAATTATATCTGATATCTGCCATTTTTCCCTCTTGTCATTCAGCTTCTTGTGAACATATTGTTATGTTCCAGGAACTGTAGTTTTTATAGTAAGGATTTAGAAAAAAAAAGATCACGGCATATACGATCACAGTTTTGTAGGAAGGCCTACGCAAAACTATTCATTTCCGTATAACCTGCCCTAATAGTTTTAGAAGCTCTCCCAATGTCAAACTGTTGCTCACACATTTCAGTGTATTTACTGCTCACTTACTGAGCTCTGAGTGGTTTTTTGACAGACTAATTGCCCGGATTCTTTCCAACCAGTTTCTTTCTCTGACTTTTGATCCCATGGTAGTTTTTGCACCTGACTGTGCGGTTACATTCTTATTTTAAACCCTTTTCTGGAAGCCTTCCCTGAGTTTGGCTGACGGTCTTCAGTCATCCTTTGGTTATCTTCAGATTTCACCCATTTCTTCTAGTTTTGTTTTAAAAGTGATTCTACATAACTCCTCACTTTGGTGTTAAAACTGAAGACAAGGTTATTTTATTTTTTTAAAACATTTTGTGTAGGTATGTCAATACACTGAATAATATGTAAAAATCTATTTAAAAACATTCATTTTAATTCCAGGAGTTTCTCTCTCACAAAATATTCTATGCACTCTGTATTTCATGAAAATGCAGTGTTTCCTCTTCTGAAAACCACGCAGCCTGACTGCTGAACACAGTTTAAAAGCCATCAGGAGCATTGTAGGCTGGGAGTGGGTGCTTGGTTGTTAAGACTTTATTGATTTTACAAGTTAAAGAATTAAGAAGTCTTTGGGGAATTATGTTCCATGGAGGCTTCATAATACAGTGTTTAGACTGACTGTCTAGACAATAGGAAATGAAAATCTGGCAGCCTCAGCTCTGTAATACACTTGATTAATATTGAGTTATGGTGTAGTCATGATCTCCTTAATATGTACAAGGAAAGCTAAGGTGAAGTTAGCTTGTGCCACATTGGCTGTGGGGACTCGCACTGCCAAAATCAGGATCCACAGCCTCTGGCTTTAAGTAATACCTAGAAGATTGCATTATGCCCAAATTTCCAAATAGCACTGAATAATTTTGTTCAGAAACTCTTAATGTCATGAGGCTTCAGTAATCAAATATGTTTAATTTTTTCTGCCATGAAACATTTATTTTTTTATGAATAGAAATAAGAGTAATTATCTCAATTTTGAGGGGGGTATTTTCCATTTGGATTGTAGCAAATAATGACTTTTCATTATGTCTTTGTTTTGTGGAGCCCATAACACCGAAAGTCAGTGGCTCAGCTACTCAGTGTTAGGTATCTGAGGTAGATTCTCACTGGAGGCCAAAGGAATGCTTATAAACTCATGTTTGCTTTTCTTTGAGGGTACTATTTCTATGAAATCATGGCTTTTACTTTTTTATTGAAGGGAATTTGACCTATGTCTATTTGGGGGAGTAAATACTAAAAATTCTATCATTATATAATCACCTTCTTAGCTGGTGGATTCTGAAGGCATAAATATTTTTTTTAGTAGTGTGACAGCTATATTTTTGTAATAGAATTTAACTTTATTCACCAAAATATTGACTTCTCTTTAATTGTCTCTGTATCACAGATAATTTGGGTGTCACTTTCTCCTGAAGTGCATTTTTGCTGTAACAATGTCATACGAAGTTACTGGATCATTTCGAAAAAAAAAAAAAATTTAGATTATTGACCACAATAAATGAACCAGAAGTTTTATATAAATAAAACTTTTCAGACTATGAAACCATTTAAAGCCACCCATCACTGAATAGATTATTTGCCAGTTTGGTATTTTAGCCACAGGAACGTGGGATTGCTGACTGAGTTTTTAGATTGCTGTAGAAGTAACTTCATTTTCTTTGAGTCACTTAAAAATTTAAGGTCTTCTTAAGGCCTGACATGTGAAATGATTACAGTAGACCAAGCAAGGATAGTCTGATCCATTTCATAAAAATATGCCTTTACCCTGGCACAAAACTGGTCTAGGGATTAAGATAATGATGATAGTAGGTTTAATTATTCATCTGGGGTGACCATTCATTCTTGGAATATTCCTATGAAATAATTACCATTTACATATTTCTTGCAGATGGAAAAAATATTTTGCGGGGAATCTCTCCTTTATCCCCTTCTGATGTGTTTTGATTCTAGCTCACCTGAGGGATAAATGTCACTCTCCTGGCCCTCACTCTTAGAGGGCTGTGAAGGGGAAAGTGCTTGGAATTGTCTACTAGTGTCTGTGGTATGCAATTGAAAAGTTCTCCATGTAGGTGATATTTGTATCCTTTTGTCTGAAATTGAATAGTGCCAAGTTTATTTTACTATGTAAGAGCCTACCATTCATCAGTTGTGGGGTTGCCTTCAAACAGGTGGTGTTAGAGTTTACCTGTCCTTTCTTTTAAGCAGAGTAGGTGGCTTAGAACATGCTAATTAAAAGATGTTTAAAGTTGGTGCCTGGGTGCCTCATTGGTTTAGTGTCGGACTCTTGATTCTGGCTCAGGTCATGATCTAAGGTCATGAAATGGAGCCCCATTTGGGCTCCGTGCTGGACGTGGAGACTGCTTAGGTTTCTCTCTTTCTCTCGGCCCCTCTCCCACCTCTAAAAAAAGATACGTAAAAGCAGATATTTCATTGTGTAATAAAATGTTACATAAAAATTAAAGCGAGGAAAATTCTCCATTTTTTAATAGATTTATTCATTTATTTATTTTGACAGAGAGAGATCACAAGTAGGCAGAGAGGCAGGCAGAGGGAGAGAGAGAGAGAAGAGGAATCAGCCTCCCTGTTGAGCAGAGAGCCCAATGCGGGACTCGATCCCAGGACCTGAGATCATGACCTGAGCTAAAGACAGAGGCTTAACTCACTGAGCCACCGAGACACCCCGGAAAATTCTCCATTTGAAAGTAAATCTATTGGATATGATTATTTGCCCCAAAATACCAAGTGCCAGCTATGTCAGGCAAAGCTCAAACTAAGTAAGTACAGTCTTTGCTCCTAAGAAACTCAAATGATAGTAAGAAAGATACATATGTAACTACCCATGTTAAGGTGCAGTTGGTTCTACACTTTTTATGTAGTAATACATAAGTAATACAGTAATACATGAAGTAATACAGTAGGACACAGAAATTGTCATTTTTATTTTCCTTCCCTGTGTTTAAATTGTGAGAGGCAGGGTGGTGGCAGGATGGTAGCAGAACAGGAAGAGCCATGAAGGTCTTCATGGAAGGAGCCCTGTTAGGGTTTGTTTTTTTGTTGTTGTTGTTTTGTTTTGTTTTTAAGATTTTATTTATTTATTTGAGAGAGAGAAATCACAGGTAGATGGAGAGGCAGGCAGAGAGAGAGAGAAGGAAGCAGGCTCCCTGCTGAGCAGAAAGCCCCATCTGGGTCTCAATCCCAGGACCCTGAGATCATGACCTGAGCCGAAGGCAGCATGCTTAACCCACTGAGCCACCCAGGTGCCCGTTGTTAGGGTTTTTATATTTTGAATCTTTGGAGTTAGGTCTTTACACTCAAATAACTTGATGCTTTTGGGTGAACATAAAAAATACTTCAGTTCATACAACCAATTTAGAGAACCCATTACCGACCCTGGTTAAACATTACAAATTCATTCATTTAAAGTGTTTATGGTGCGTGAGGGGTGGGTGCCTGGGTGGCTCAGTTGTTAATAAGCGTCTGCTTTCTGCTCCGATCATGTTCCAGAGTCCTGGGATCAAATACCATATCAGGCTTCCTGTTTAGCAGGGAGCCTGCTTCTCCCTCTCCAGCTCCCCTGTGCTTGTGTTCCCTCTTGCTATCTTTCTTTGTCATAAATAAATAAAATCTTTTCATAAATAAATAAAGTCTTTATGGATGGCATTGAGGATTAAGGACTAAACCAGAGACTAGATGTGAATTTAAAACAAAGGAAGATTCTCACTGGAAGACGATAAATATGAATGCGGACAGGTTGATGTGTGATTTTTTTAGGACATCCCACATGGATGAATCCAGCAATGGTGGAATGTGTATTATTAGGGCTTAGAAGGTTAATTAGCATGTGGGTGGTGTAGTGAAAACCCTAAACCTGGGTAAAATCATTGTGTAAAAGCACAGGCCAAGGGCCTCATTCTAGGATCCCAGTGTGAGCATAGAAAACTCGGAAGATATTGACACCATATATTCAGAAATGTATAAGAATATGTGAGAAACTCAGGCCTTAGAGAATTTTGATAGTAGACCAACTACAAAATTAAAGTTCCCCAAATATTCTTTGGATTGGCTAATATGGATGTCTGTGATGACCTAAATGAGAGTGACAAGGGAAAGAGAAAGTGGCAGACTGTAGGAGGCTTTCAAATGAATGAAGAGGGATTGTGAGAAACAGAAATAGGGATGTGAACAACCATTTCAGGAAACATGGAAGAAACAATAGCGCAAGAAAAACAGAGCTAGGTAGAGAAGCACAGCCGGAATCTCAGCGTGGGAGAAATGTGAATTTTGTGTGTGCTGGGGAAAGACCCAGCAGATTGAAAGACAGAAAAGGCAGTGAGAATGTTGTTCTTCTCTCTCAGACTTGTTGTGTGCTAAATGGCATAACCTAGCTGTCTTATTTACTGTAGTTAGCAACTTAAAGAGAACACATCAGTGTGTTCAGCAATGTATTTGTTAAATCTGTGGAGGCTCCCTCTGTTGGGACTGGTTCTGTCTTTCCCAGAGCCGGATGTCATGGAAGGGCTATGAGAGGAAGACATAGGCACCTGCCCTGTGGTTTCTCTTGCTCGTGGAGTTGTCTGCTCTTGTGGTGTATTCACCTGGGAATGCATGTGAGGAGGACAGGCACTGTCCCCCAGCCCAGGGAGGGAGGGCTGTGGTCAGGTGACTAGAGGGAAATGCTACCTTTTCCTTAGTCTCCTCCAGAGAGAACACACACCACTAACTCGGAAAGATGTTTAAAGTAGGTTTTGTTTTTTGTAAGTGAACAGTCACATCTGCATCCCAGGGCTGTTCAGAAGAGGGGGATTGCCAGTTGGGACCCAACCAACTTATTCCCAGGTGCTTCAAAAAGGGTCAGAGGTGGCAGAACGAGCACTGACAGTGCAGGCCCGGCAGGTGTGTGCCACAGTCCCTCACAAGATCACTCCAGTCTCCTTTAGTCTGTTTTCACTGGTTCCCCTGAAATCCTCTCATCCTCATCTTTGGTATCAGAGATCTTCCTCCAAAAACTCGGCACATCCCTGTTTCCTGAAGGAATCTGGAACACTTCCTTTTCTAGTGTCCTGTAGACCAGGCTTCCTGAAGCATAAACTTGGCTAATTCTGTGCATAGAGTGCCATGCAGCACTTCTCCAGGGTACTGTCTGCCTAACTCAACAGAAAGGGGGAAAGAAAGAAAGAGAAAGAGCGAGGGAAAGAAAGGAAAAGAATGGAGGGAGGGAGGGAGGAAAAGAAAAGGAAAAAAGAAAAAAGAAAAGAAAGAGGAAGAAAGGAAGGAAAGAAAAAAAAGCTTGTATGCTGTTGCAAAATTTGAATGACCACATACTATGGCTCACTTACTAGGTTGAGGAAACAAGCTTAGGGGTTTACTGATCATATTTAGTTGACATGAAAGACCACCTCATATGTAAAAACACGTTTTAAATCCATGGTTAGAGTCTGTGCCTAGGACCTGTAAAAATTTGACAAAGGTTCTCCAGAGTGCTTGCTCTCCACAGGCAGCTGCGGAGTCATCTTCCCACAGCGAAGATACACATTTCAAGTTTGGGAGGGAAGAGCTACTTGAGAATTCAGAGTGTGGTTGGGGCGGGACTTACTCCTGTGCACAGGTTGTGGACGAATGTGTGCACGTTCTCTGCTAGAGTGTGTGTGTGGCCACAGCTGCAGGCCCCAGATGTGTAGGCAGGATCCTCCTCTTCTAGCTCTAGACTTCATCTGGGAGATTCAGAATCTTTGCACCTGTCTTTGCACTGATAACCGTATGTCGGCACAGATACATAACTGTGTGATATATAAACGGTGCCCTTCACTTTGACATCCTTAGGTAGTATACATCTTCAAAAAATGTATGTCAGCATGCAGGGAAGACGCAGAGATAGGTGGCTTGGGCTCCCAGGAATGGGAGGAGCATCCATACCTGAAGGCTCTAGTTCCAGTCCCCAGTTTTTACCAGTATGATCTATCAGTCCTCTGTCAAAATATCTTTGTAATTCCTATGCATTTTTCTTTTTTTAAAATTTAGTATAATATACTGCTTGAAAAATAAAACTCCTTTCTCTTTTTATAGCTTTTATTCTAGTCATTGGTGAAACAATATCTCACTGTTGTGCTAAGGACCATTTTGATTCATTCTGAAGACCTACAGTTGCTTTTATTATAAAGTGCCACAATGTAAGCATCAAATGGCCATGTTTGAACCATCTGAGAAGAATGATACCTAAAACCCAGTCCTTTCCTAGATTTTAGCAGGGAAGAGGGGTTAGTCCAACCAGTTTCACGTAGATCTTTGTAATCTGCAGATTAAAAAACAAAAACAAAATAACCGGCTTAGTAGACAAAGGCTTAATGCCAAGATTTACTACATGCTCTCTAGACCCCAGCTCAGTGTTCTGTATCATGATAACCCCGTGACTATTGCTCTCAGTAGGATAGAGCAGAGATTAATAATCTGGAAACCCAGTAAACGTAGTCTTAAGTATAACAAAAAACAGTGTATGCAGTGCCTTTGATGATACAAAATTTTAATTTAAAATCAGACTGGGAATTGTTCTCTATGTTCCGCTACTAAGATAGGTGCAGACAGAACTAATCTCACCACTGAGGAGGTTAATTATGAGGTTATGAGGTGTGGCCATGGGGGACGGTAGAAATGTCTTTCTTCCTAAGACCTTCGTTAACAGGCTTTTGGGGGCTCTTCCACATGCCTAGAATTGGCTACCAGATCCCAAATTTGAAAATAAGTCTTCCTTAACTCTCGAGAGGTCATAGCAGTCAGGAACTGGGTTTAAAGACTTCTGTGTATGTTCCGAAGGAGCAATACATGGGCGCTCCTGTGGCCTTACCACTACCATGAGCATACTTAGGAGGAGGAGGGGGCTTGATGTGCAGGGAAAATGACCTGTGCCCTGAGAGGATTATTGCTGAGAGAGTTTTTTTTTTCTCCAGTCAGTAGAAAGGGAGATGGTTCTTTGCTTTCCTTGAAGCCAGTTGGGAAAAATAGAACACTAGGAAAAGTGGTTCTAAACATTTGGGGACTTCTGAAAGAAGGGAAAGTTAGGACGTGATTTCTCTTTAAGAATCTGCTTAGATCTGCCCCAGTTCCAAGGGGAGCAAGGACAGAGAATGGAGAGAGATGGCAGAGGGATTGGTTGTGATGCAGGCCTGGTTTCCCCAGACACCAAATACAAAGAAACCGCTTCGGTGAGTCCTAGGACTAGGATCCCACCCAAGTGGGCTGCTTATGGGAGAAACAACCCAGTACAAATGGGAGCTACAAATGTATGAGTTGAAGCTGGATCCATATAACGCATGTCAGGACATTTTGTAGGTCTGTGATCTCATTGTACATATTAGAGAAGCCAATCGTGCTTCCTATGAGGGTGTTAGTTTTTTGAGTGCTGGCTGTACAGAGGACATGTCCTAAGAGCAATGACCTCCTGAAAGCAGTGGTCTGAAACCAAGTAAAGAGACTTTGACCCTAATCCTTCCTGTTCTCAACCACCTAGAAAAGCAAGCATCCGAGTGCCTGGGTGGCTCAGTGGGTTAAGCCGCTGCCTTCGGCTCAGGTCATGATCTCAGGGTCCTGGGATCAAGTTCCGCATCGGGTTCCCTGCTGAGCAGAGAGCCTGCTTCTTCCTCTTTCTCTCTCTGCCTGCCTCTATGCCTACTTGTGATCTCTCTCTGTCAAATAAATAAATAAAATCTTTAAAAAAAAAAAAAAAGCAAGCATCCAAAAAAGGGAGCATGAATGTTATATAGAGTTTTTCCTTGGATAGAGATTAGAACTTTTAAACAGATTATACTTTTTTTTTTTTTTAATTTTTTTTTTTTTTAACCAAACATAACTAGAAAGCTGGACTCAGAATTCCATGAAGGGGTTGGAAGTATATTTTGGTAGGATCCAAAGCGCGATTGAAAGAAGCAAATGGAAATCTATCCACTTTATATTTATGCAAAAGATTGAGACTAGTAAGCCAATCTAGCAGTGATCTGAAGACTTCCGGTTTGGGAACTTTTAATGACTGCAGTAGAAATTGTCTGCTTACTTTAAATAGGGAAGAATGGCAATGCCTTCTACACTCTCAGAAACACAGCTCATTACCTTAATAGAGAAACTGCCAAAAGATTTTCTTCCCTTATTCTGCTTATGTCTGTATAGATGAAGTACTCTGCATGGAAATACATGACCTGATTCCAGTTGGAATCTATGAATTCCTTAGTTTGGCAGGCAGGTATAAGTAAAGATATGTTATGAGACACGATATGGAATCATTGGTACCCTGTAATTCTTTGTGAACTTGGGTATATCTTGCAAAAATCCTTTATCCTTGGATCAGAAGCCTGTGTATCTTAGGGAACTCTCATGGGAACCAGTTCTCTTATTTAAATATCATTATAAGAGTATGGAAGATCCGTAAAGCTTATAGGTAGCCCTGCCTCTGTATTGGGGTGGAGTGGGAAGGAAGGAATCAATGACAATTAACCGTCCTGCGCACAGCCTGTGGAGCCAGTTTTCTCAGCGATCCGAAATTATGGTTTAAATATAGGTTTGGGCAGAGATTGATGGTGTACTAGGTTTGCTTCAGGATTTTGTATAACCACAGTTCTTTAAGGGAGCCAAGAATGTCTGAGGGGTGGGGCGCCTGGGTAGCTCACTGGGTTAAAGCCTCTGCCTTCAGCTAAGGTCATGATCCCAGGATGCTGGGATCGAGCCCAGCATTGGGCTCTCTGCTTAGCAGGAAGCCTGTTTCCTCCTCCTCCTCCTCTCTCTCTCTCTCTCTCTCTCTGTTTCTCTGCCTACCTGTGATCTCTGCCTGTCAAATAAATAAATAAAATCTTTGGGGGTGGGGGAGAAGGTCTTAGGGGCCCCAGCATAGACTTTAGTGAGTGTTGAAAGTTACCTACTGTTGTGGATTCTGTAGTAGGTAGGCATATTATCACTCACCCTATCACTGATGTGTAGAACACCATGTTCCTCACAGGACCCCAAATAGATAAGAATGACTAAAGGTCATAGGGGGGTCTTCTCTCTGAAACGAGCAGTTTGTCATTTTTACTTATACTGGTGATGCTTTTCTAAAAACTACTTAAATAGCCCATGGTAATTCAGTCTGTATCTTCACCTTGGGTCGGTACACACTGTACTTTCTAGAGCTCAATTCATCTGCTTCAGATTAGATTGCATTTCAAGAGACATGCCTCAAGGCTTATTAGCTTTACAAACAGACTTCAGATGATGATCTAAGTGATTTATTGTGTGTGAAGTTGCAGATGGAGGTCTTAACAGCTTTTAGGAGGCAAAAAAAAAATTGTGTACCTTCTCTAAAAGGCTTAGAATCTGAAGAAAATGACTGAGATTAGTTCCCACCAGAAGTAAAGGGGAGGGGATGTAAATGTCTGTTACAGATGGATTCATTGAGCAGTGGACTTATAGGAAGAGCTGATCATTGAATGTCAATCGGGGAAGAACCCTGTTGTTCTAGAGATTTCTAGGCATGTTCATGATGTCGAGTTCAGTGGAAATAAAATGAAAACCAAATGCTTCTATTCTTTTATTGGTTTACTTAAATCAGAAAATAATGTAAAACCCCATATGTAAGGAGAATCTGATGGCTGAGGTGGTTTTGATGAAGTTCTAGAACATAGGTGAGGTTCGGTGGGGTGAGGTCGGGAGCCAATGACCAAGAAAGAATTCTTGAGACATCTTTGGTGCAAAATGGTGGTTTATTAAAGCACGGGGACAGGACCCATGGGCAGAAAGATCTGCTGCCTCGATATCCTGAGGAGTGGCTGATTATATACACAGGAGTTGGGTAGGTAAGGACAAAAGGGTTGTTCAGAAGGGGTAACAGGGTAAAGAAAACCGTCAGGATACTGAAGTCATGGTTATTGTCAAGCCAAGGCTGTTTTTTACCTCTAATAAGGCACTAACATGAAGACAGTTGGGAGTTTCCTGGTGGAATGTCATATTCCTCCTATCAATGAGCTCCTTGTCAATGAGCTTTAGATTTAGAAGAAATTTAACTTTATTTATATTTCCTTTCATCTCAGCCTCCTTCAGTTTTACAGAGAGGAGGGCAGTGTTAGGGCTTTAGGAACTGAGTTGTTTGTCTCTGGAAGTTAGGCTATTGATAAGATAGTTTCCTTGTTGTTAATCACTAGGACATTTGTAAACCAAGGGAGACTCCTGTCTTGGAGGATTGTGATCTCTACAAGTTAATTATTTGTTTTCCTTTTAAGGCAGGCAGGGGTGCCTGAGGGATGTGACATATGTCACCAAGGTGGGGGGAGAAGTGGGGAGTATAAGGTGCCAGCTTTTGCTTTGTCCTCAGCCAGCCTTCTGCTTCCTCATCAGTGTTTCATAGCAGAGGTCAGCACCCATATCTTGTAGGCAGTGCTTTGTAAAGTGACGACAAATAATGAAGTGCAGCCTGTATTATATGCTCAGATAGGTTTGTTTTTTGTTTTTTGTTTTTAATTTTATTTATTTATTTGAGAGAGGGAGAGAGAGCATGAGAAGGGAGAAGCAGACTCCCCATGGAGCTGGGAGCCTGATATGGGACTCGATCCCAGAACTCCAGGACCATGACCTGAGCTGAAGGCAGTGACTTAACCAACTGAGCCACCCAGGCATTCCTATGCTCAGATAGTTTTAATTAAAATCAGAATTTTATCATTATTTGAAGGACAGGAGAGTACACTGATCTACTTTTCTCCGTCTGTTTTAATTTTGGTACTATCCAAGTTATTGTTCCTGGAATTGAGAAGGATCAGAAAGATAAACTTGCCGTTTCTGTATGTATTTTTAAATTTCCCCCCTTTTTCCCCCCCTTCTCTGTGAGACTCTGGAGAGCACATTTAGGATATTTTATCGTCTTATGCTACTGTTCTAATTATTACTTAAAATATTTCATTAAGTCTGTTTCCTGGCGGTGCTGTGCAAAGCCAACTCTAGTCTACCAGACAAAGTGCCCAGACTTGCAGGAGTTAACCATTTAACAGCCTGGAAGGCTCTATTGGTATATATTTTTTTAAATGGGTAACATTTCAAGCACTTGCAATCTGCTTCCTTTACTTTGAACTACATTTTTCTTTACATCTCGGACATTCTTTATGATGCCTTGATCTGAAGAGGCCCACTGACTTTCTCTGTATTGCGATCCTTTGTATAATTTTTAATAAGCTCACATCTAACTGAATCCCCAAAGTGCCTTTTTAACCATCTACTTTCTTCATATCGACAGCCCCACGTAATAGCTCAGGCACTGAATTTATCCCACCTGCCAAATGAAACATTTTTGTTTGTTGTTTTAAGAATTGTTTTCACAACTGTCAAACTCCGCAAAAGCTTGCTGAGTGCGTGACAGCAGAAACTTTACGGGATAATGATGTGTATTATTTCAGTTGATCCTTGCTCTTTCTTTTGTTATTATTTTCCCACTTTATTCCTTCTGGACTGTGACTTGGCACAGAGAGGAACTCCAAATCTCCATCTCCCGCTTTTCCTCTTACTTCCTTACTTCCTGTTAACCGAAATACGAACGTATAGACTAGAGGCACTGGTATAGCAACAGACATCAGCTCTCAGGTTAGAATGTGGTAAACATTAATATTTTAAAATAAAACATTTTAAAGCTTCCCAAGAAAACTATTGTTTTCTTCATTTTACCATTATGTATTTCTTCACTTTTGTGGAATGCTGAGCTTTCCACGAGGAGATTTTCATTAATTCCTGGAGAACCTAACCAAACAATTTATTTACTATATCTTTAAATATGATGCTCTCCTATTTCATAGTATTCATTTCTGTTGATTATTTTATAGATAATTCTTGAGGTTTTACACAGAGGTGTTACCCGAAAAGATCTTTGTCATTAAGTATTTAAATCTTTTTTTTTTAATTGATGAAATCTGAATTTTTTCATCAGTTTGCTCAGTCACTGCCATATGTCTGTCGGGCATGAGCATGGCAGCCAGAATCTGCTTAGATTGGGGAGGGATTCTGGAAGGACTCAGTGGAATCTGTCCCCAAGAGCACAGTGTCTAGTGACAGGTGGCCGTGGCACAGGCAGTAACTTTACAGTGGGATCTGTAGTATAATGAAGTGAACGCAGCACATTTTCTAGAATGAGGAAGAGAAACTACTGCTTTTGCATATAGCATTTGGGGAGTGAGCTCAGATAAAATGGAAAAATCTTCTGGGAGAAGAAGGGTTTTGGGACAGTCTAAAAGGCGACAGGGACAACAACCTAGTAGCATTTCTTTTATAAATACTAATGGGGAATTGGTTTGGCTGGTCTCATCATTAACTGAGTTTCTCAAAATGAAATACTTGGGTGATTCCAACCTTGGGTTGAAGGGCAGATGGCAGGAGATATAGCTAGAGGGAACAGTAAGTACTTTTATACTTAAAGCTAATCTGGCACCCATCCTTTCCCAGGTGCTTCCCACATTTTATCTCTTCTGTTCTACACTACAGCATATCTCTACCTTAAGTATTTGTATACAGCTTCTACAGACAAAGGAAGGAGTTTAAGAGATTAAATTGAACAAATACTCACTTGTTAGCAGCCATTCCCTAAGTAAGCATTTGCTAACTTTTAGCCCATACAGTTTCTGCCATATTAGTAAAGGACAATGTTTTCTAGGAGAAGGAATTTTGGCTTTGTCCTCAAGTAAGTGGAAAGCAAGTGCTAGCATGATCAGTTCTTTGATTTAGTAACAAATTGTAACAACCAGCTCTGTGGATAATGGGGGAGGAACAGATAGGGATTAGCAGATAAAAGGCCCTTCTAATGGACATGACAGAAGATGATAACTGTCCTAAAGAGGGCAGAACATGTGATTCACTTTGCAGAGAGTAGAATGGAGAGAAAAGAAGCAGATTTAAAAGAAAGCATATGGAGCAGGGAAATCTTTGATATAGTGAGCACCTCATTATGTCAGATATTTGAGGTATATTTCTATATTGTGCCACTTGCATCCCCACAGAAAGCCTTTCTTTATTCGTGGAGTCCAGAAATGTTTGTGATCTCTTTTAAGGAGCAAGAAATATAAGAGTGAATTACAACAGGCTCTACTGTGAAGCGATGTAAAGTCTAATCTTGGGGTATTGTTATTTCTGTTTTTCAGATACGTAAAGATCAAACCAGAGAGAGTATCTCTTCCAAATTCACACCATATCTTAGCCTTCGTTGCCACGTCTGTCTGCTAACCCCCTTTCAGTACAGCTGTGGCTGTACTGAGGAAGACTAACATCTCTACTCAGTGTTGTGTACAGCTTCAGTGTTGTATACAGCTTCATGGAGTCATACAAGCAGACAGGATTTGCTCCAGATGTTGTCAGACATTGGGTATCAGTTTGTGAGTGAGGGGACTCAAGATAGCTACATCCTTGTCCTATCTGATATTCTGCTTCACAGTTCAGTCCAGCTCTCTAAGATCCCACTTAAATGTGTAATACCCTGGTTCCTGCCTGTCTGACTTACTCAAGTATTCAGATTTCTTTGGCATGTAAGCTAGTTTTTCCTGGACAAGGAACTTTATGTTACGTACCACTTCAGTTAGGCAAAGATATGACATTACTTGGCCAGAGGGAATGAGGAGAGCTGGGGCAGATCTAGAAAAAAAACCAGATACTGTCATCAGAGGCAGCAGTGTCATCTGAAGCCATTGCACGATTTCTAGTCAGGAACATGATGATCAGGGATGAGGCGAGGCTACTCCTATTGAGGCACAAGATATAGAGAATTTCGGGGTTCAAGATTTTCATGCTTATCTAATAAATATTCCCATCTTGGATGTCTTCATTTTCTCCTTTTTCTATCAAGGATCTGAATTTGACAAATGACTTACTGAAACTTACTGAAATTCAGTCCCCTGTGCAGTTTTGTTGTGACTTTAATGTCTTGGTCTGATTTGCAGCATATTCAGTACTTCAAAAGATGAGAATCTCCTTAAAAAGCTTAAATCCCCTCTGGCTTTTAGATCATACCCTCATACAGCAGTTGGCTTCCATGAGCCTTCTTTGTTCCCTAACCCCATTATTTCCAATTCCATTAATAGAAACCAGCCTACCCTACAATTCTTAAGATTGATGATAATCTTAATGATTATGTAGCCATTAACTGTAAGCTGTAATCACCACCCCAGTAGTGAGGTCCATTATTGTCAGCTTGGGTGTAAATGAGCTGAGGGTTGGCTCAGTCTTGTCTATCATCTGTTGAACACTCAATGGTAAATCATGTATGTGTAAAGGAAGAGAAGAATGGATGTATGATTTGGAAATTGTGCACAGTTGTCATTGGATTTTTGGTTTTTGTACTGTCATAGATTTGAAAGCATCAGGATGCTTTGGAGAAGCTTAAAACCTTTCAGTTCATACAAGGTCCAGGCTCTGTAGACTGCTTACTTCTATATTATATGACCTGCTCCATATTAGTAGGAAAAAATGACTGTTTTGTATAAACCAGACCAAATTGTTGGTACCCACTACTGGCTCTTTAGCATCTCTGTTGGAATGCATGTGGCTTCATGTTTCCATGCCATTAATCCATCTCCAGTTGTCTGTGACAGGAACCAGAATCCATAGTGGAGAACATATTGGGCCCCATCTGCACCAAAACCAGTCTCAGTACTGGAAAGACATGCCTTGAAGGCAGCCATGATAATTCTGAAAGCTCTACACATACCTTACATTCCTTCCAGGGAGATTCAAGAGTGCTCTGGAATACATGCCAAGGAAGAGGGTGTTCACACAATACTGGACCCTTCACTTGAGTTGAAATCCCCTGAGAATCCCAAAAGGGGAGTTTCTGGTGAAATTACGTGGAACTAATGTAAGTTATTTCTTGACTTCTTTCACTTTAATTTGTTTTCCCGATCACTAACCTCTTGGCTCTGTGATTTATGACCGTTATTCTCTGGTCCTTTTGGATAGGTCCTGCCCAGCAGGTGAAGCTCCGGTCTTTGCTCTCAGATTTCCAGTCTGCTCCTCATATTGATCCTGGCATTTCAGGATCATTTCAGGTGATAGCCGATGACTCCAGACCTTGGCTGGCAGAACCCAAGGTCATTCATTTGCGCACCACCCTCTGGCTCTGTCACCCAGTATTCAGAAGGGTAGACGGAAGTTGGGCAGGTGACATAAAATATTTCAAAGAATGACAGTTAAATGGAGACTGAAAAGCACTCCCTTCATATTTCTGTTTACAGTACGTGATCTGCTAAGAAGACCAAAAGACCAGTAGTTTTGACATGCAACATCGGTACAGCTCAGAAATGACTATGACTCTCCAGAACACACCAGAGGCATTTCAAGTATAACTTTATCTAAAGACCTTTGACTGTATTCATGAGATTTGGGGCTTAGAAAGAATGAACCCAGAGAAAGCTGTGGCTCAAAGATTTTGCCAATGAGGCTGATACTATTTTTAATTACTAGAGGTCTGTAAACTTAAAAAAAAAAAAAAAAAAATCCCAAGAGAAGAATGGGATGAAGATGGAGCAATCTTACCTTTGGAAGTGGCCCATTTTGCTCTGGAGGCACTGTGTATGTCATTAACCACATACTATAAAACATGGGATTTCCCATAGACACCACAGTTCCCAGAAGCATGTGTATACCACTCTCTTCAGCCCTTTTTCAGCATATAAATATGTTATTTTATAATGACAAGTCATTAAATTTTTCAGCCTTTGGAATGGAGTGATTTTATTGCCATCAGTTTCAATAACATGTTGGGATGAGGAAGAGGGAAGGAATTGGATCCTAAAGAGAATGGTTCACTTATTAAGGAAATAGTCTAACATAAAATTTATTTGTAGGTGAAGACATTTCCATGTTTATTCTTTTGGGGACTCACTGTTTTAGCCAGATGAAACCCTCGGAAATTAGATATATCTGCAGTTATATCTTCCAGTAGTAATTGTTCTTTTCTTCCCACGCCCTTGCGAAATGAACAATGGTTCCTGCTTAGGAACATTTCTCCCCGCAGTGCAGAATATAGAGAAAAAAACATGCCCTGTATGTGCTGCTTAAATCTCTAGGGAAGTTATTTAGACTCTCTGGACTTCAGTTTCTTCTGCTGTGAAGTGGGAACTAGTAATAACCTTAATACATGGTTACCAAGATAAGAATATAAATAGCACATGAAGAACACCTGGTACAGTGTACAGAATGCCAGTCAAATTAAAAACATTTCAGTTTGTATATTCTGGGAATAAAAACTCCAATACATTTACCCCACATAGTGTATTATGTAGTATATTATGTAAATGTCTTACCTTTTGGAAGATTCACCTCTAATTTCAGTATTAACTTTGAACTGGGTAAATGTTTTGTCTTTCTTAAGATGCTAAATTCAGTTGTTTAAACTTACATGGCAAATAAACATATCTGTCTTTACCAAGTATAGTTCTACTTACATATTTTTAATTGAGTCTACTCTGAAATATTTTTAGTTAAGTCATACTGTCTTTTTTTAAATTTATTTTTTATTTATTTTCAGCATAACAGTATTCATTATTTTTGCACCCCACCCAGTGCTCCATGCAGTCCATGCCCTCTATAATACCCACCACCTGGTACCCCGACCTCCCACCCCCCCATCCCTTCAAAACCCTCAGATTGTTTTTCAGAGTCCATCGTTTCTCATGGTTCACCTCCCCCTTCCAATTTCCCCCAACTTCTTTCTCCACTCTAACTCCACATGTCCTCCATGCTATTTGTCATGCTCCACAAACAAGTGAAACCATATGATAATTGACTCTCTCTGCTTGACTTACTTTACTCAGCATAATCTCTTCCAGTCCCATCCATGTTGCTTACAAAAGTTGGGTATTCGTCCTTTCTGATGGAGGCATAATACTCCATAGTGTATATGGACCACACCTTCCTTATCCATTCGTCTGTTGAAGGCATCTTGGTTCTTTCCACGGTTTGGCGTCCGTGGCCATTCCTGCTATAAACATTGGGGTACAGATGGCCCTTCTTTTCACTACATCTGTATCTTTGGGGTAAATACCCAGGAGTGCAATGGCAGGATCATAGGGAAGTTCTATTTTTAATTTCTTGAGGAATCTTCACACTCTTCTCCAAAGAGGCTGCACCAACTTGCATTCTCACCAACAGTGTAAGAGGGTTCTTACACATCCACATCCCCTCCAACACCTGTTGTTTCCTGTCTTGCTAATTTTGGCCATTCTAACTGGTGTTAAGGGGATATCTCAATGTGGTTTTAATTTGAATCTCTCTGAGGGCTAGTGAAGCTGAACATTTTTTCATGTGTCTGATAGCCATTTGTAGGTCTTCATTGGAATGTCTGTTCATATCTTCTGCCCATTTTTTGATATGATTGTCTGTGTTGTGTGTGTTGAGTTTGAGGAGTTCTTTATAGATCCTGGATATCAACCATTTGTCTGTACTCATACTCTCTTTTTATCTTAGTTTTTCAATTAAGTGTCTACTTCTGTTAATTTTCTAAATTGGAGACATATATAAAAAAAAGTACTCTATGTGGGGACCAAACTCACAACCCCAGGGGTCAGGATTCACATGCTTTTCTGAGAGGCAGTCAGGCACCCCCATCCATGTTTTGTTTTTTGTCCTTCAAGGTGTTATTTTAAAGCTGACATGACAGTTGTTCTTGGCATTCCCTGTCCCCAGGGTGTATATGGTAGAGGAGGTTCAGCCTGGTAAGTAAGCAGAGTGGCTATAATGGGAAGTATGCATACAGGAAATAGGAAAAGCCAGGACCCAAATGCCTTGGAGCAATACTGAATTCATCCACCAAATGGCTCTTCACAGGGTCTGAATCTTGTACCTGATGCAAGTTCTGATTGGGTAGCAACGAGGCCCTGAAAATGGTCAAATATTTTTACTGTCACTTTCTCAGGAGGAAATTTGAAGCTTCATTAGTTTGCATGGGGTTAGAGATTGACCAAGAAAAAAAAAAAAGTCTAGAAACAAAACTGGGAATTAGGATTAGGGTACAGAGCCATAATAATTTCAGATTAAATGAAATTTAAAATAAAATTTTAATGCTATAAATTCCACATCTCATGTGTCTGATTTTAAAGCCCACTAGTGCCTTCTAACCTCAGAGGAGATGAGTTTGGATGCTGCCTCTGTTGCTGACTTATCTTGAGTAACTTTCTCTCAGATGATTTTCTCATGAGCATTTTGGGACAGTTGTGATGCTTATTATAATTAAAGATCATTGATATATGTGAGCTTCTAAAATAGTGGATATATAGTACTTTAGGTGACTCATCCTTGCCCTTGTAACTGGTATTTTATTGAAATGATTCAGTTGTAGTTTACATTGCAAAGAAAACACCTCGCAGTATGACCTGCTTCTGCAGATTTGTCATTAATCTTCTGAAAATGTTTAATTATATACAAAAAGAAAACCTGCTTGAAGTCTATTCTTAGAGTCGTTTAATTCTGTTTCTGCAAATAAACTATAGTCTAATTATATTTTGACATTTGGATTTTTCAGAGTGGATAATTTTAAATACACTTTGTAACTGGAGCCTATTTAAAGGTTATCTTTATGTGTTCCTTTTCTGATTCTTCATTATCTTACTTTTTTTAAAAAGGTTTTATTTATTTATTTTACAGAGAGAGAGATAACGATACCATGAAAGCCCGGGGAGTGGGACAAGAGAAGCAGGCTTCCCGCGGAGCAGGGAGCCCAATGCACGAGGACCCTGGGGCTCCTGACGCGAGCCGAAGGCATGCACTTAAGGACTGAACCTTAAGGACTGAAACCAGGCACCCCTTCATTATTTTAATTTTAATGAAAATTAATTTTACTCTTTTCCTAGAATCATCGTTTATGTAATATTAAACTAGTCATAAAGGATAATAATAAACATATAAAATAAAAGGCATTGTTTTTAACAACATCTTCAATCATTACTGGTGAAATGTTGATATTTTTAAAAAGGTTTCGGTGTATTTAAAATGTCTTTTATTGGGGCGTTTGGGTGGCTCAGTGGGTTAAGCCTCTGCCTTCGGCTCAGGTCTTGATCTCAGGGTCCTGGGATCAAGCCCTACATCAGGTTCTCTGCTCAGCAGGGAGCCTGCTTCCCCCCCCCCCCCCTCCATCTGCCTTCTGTTCTGCCTACTTGTGATCTCTCTCTCTGTCAAATAAATAAATAAAATCTTAAAAACAATAAACTATCTTTCACTAGTTTTCATAGTGGGATTATTTTCTTAATTCCCTCTTTGCATAGTTTATTGCTAAGATACAGAAACATTACTAGTTTTTTTTGTATGTTGATTTTTTTTATCCTGGAAATTTTTTATACTTATTATTCTCTTGGCTTTTTGTGGATTATTTAGGTTATTCTACATGTAAGAACATGTCATCAGCAAACATAATTTTACTTTTTCCTCTGTGACTTGTATGCCCTTTATTTCTTTTTCTTACCTAATTGGATTGGCTATGACTTAGAGTTCTATACCGAATAAAAGCAACAAGAATGAGAATCCTTTACTTGTTGATCTTTAGAGTGAAAGCTTCCAGCTTTTAAATGTTGATTGTGATGTTACCTTTGGGCTTGTTATATGTGGTTATATGTGGTCTTCACTATGTTAAAGTATACCTAGGATGATGAAGGTTTTTTTCATGAAAGGGTATTGAATTTTCTCAAATGGTTTGTCTGCATTTATTGAGATGATCACATGATTTTTACTCTTCATTCTTTAATGTGATATTTCATATTAATGGATCTATCTTGAAACATCCTTTATCCAGGCATAAATTCTACTTACTCATGGTACATGATCCTTTTAATGTGCTGTTGAATTCAGTTTGTTAATACTTTTAAGGGATTTTGTATCTTTATTTATTGGGGATCTTGGCTAATAACTTTCTTGTGGTATCTTTACCTGGCTTTGATAATAGGGTAATGCTGGCCTCATAAGATGAGTTTTAGAGTGCTTATTCCTCTAAATTTTGGAAAGTTTGAAAAGTTTTGGCCTTATTTATTTAAGTAATTTATTTATTTATTTTAAATTTGGCAACATTTACTAGGGAAAACATCTGGTCCTGGGTATTTTTTTTTTTTTAAGATTTTATTTATTTATTTGACAGACAGAGATCTCAAATAGGCAAAGAGGCAGGCAGAGAGAATGAGAGGGAAGCAGTCTCCGTGCTTGCAGAGTCCAATGTGGGACTTGATCTCAGGACCCTGAGATCATGACCTGAGGCAAAGGCAGAGTCTTAACCACCCTGAGCCACCCAGGCGCCCCTAGGGCTTTTTTTTTCCCCCTTCCTGGAAGTTTTGATTACTGATTCGATCTCCTTACTTATTAATTCATTCAGATTTTTAATTTCTTTTGGATTCAATATTGGTAGGTTGTATATTTCTAGAATTTATACACTTCTTCTAGGACATCCAGTTTGTTGACATGTAATTGTTAATAGCAGCCTCTTATTCTTGTTATCTCTCTGGCACCAGTTGTGATGTCTTCTCTTTGATTTTTGATTTTACTTGAGTGCTCTCTCTTTTTTCTTAGTTAGCCTAGCTAAAATTTGTTAGTTTTGTTTCTCTCTTCAAACAATTAACTCTTAGCTTTGTTGATTTTTAAATTTTTCTACTCTGTTTCATGTATTTATTAAATTAAACCCTTATATTATACCACACAAAAAAAATCAACTCAAAATGCATTATAGAGTTCAGTAAAAGATTTGAAACTGTATAAATCCTATAAGAAAACAGAAGTAAAGCTTCTTCACCGTAGTGTTGGCCATGATTTCTTAGCTAAAATGCCAAAAGCATAAGCAACAAAAGTAAAGTGGCAAGTAGGACTATTTCGAACTGAAAAGCTTCTATGCTGCAAAGCAAACAATCCACAAAGTAAAAGGCAACCTGTGGAATGGGAAAAAATATTCGAAACTCTGCATTTGATAAAGAGTTAATAACCAGAATGTTTAAGGTTCTCCTTTTTAATCACAGGAGCAGTGAATAGCACTGCTAATCAGTGATTAGCACTGAATAGCAGTGAATAACCAAAGCAACAGACTACACATTCTTCTGTAGTGCACATGGCACATTCTCCATAATAGAACACATCCTGGGTCCTAAATCAGGTCTCAACCGGTATCAAAAGATTGGGACCATTCCCTGCATATTTTCAGACCACAATGCTCTGAAGCTAGAACTCAATCACAAGAGAAATTTGGAAAGAACCCAAATACATGGAGACTAAAGAGCATCTTTCTAAAAAATGAATGGGTCAACCAGGAAGTTAAAGAAGAATTGAAAAAAATTCATGGAAGCAAATGATAATGAAAACACAACAGCTCAAAATCTGTGGGACACAGCAACGGCAGTCCTGAGAGGAAAAAATATATATAGCAATACAAGCCTTTCTCAAGAAACAAGAAAGGTCTCAAGTACGCAACCTAACCCTACACCTAAAGGAGCTGGAGAAAGAACAACAAAGAAAGCCTAAACCCAGCAAGAGAAGAGAAATAATAAAGATGAGAGCAGAAATCAATGAAATAGAAACCAAAAAAACAATAGAACAAATCAAAGAAAGTAGGAGCTGGTTCTTTGAAAGAATTAATAAGATTGATAAACCCCTGGCCAGATGTACCCAAAATAAAAGAGAAAGGACCCAAATAAAATCGTAAATGAAAGAGGAGAGATCACAACCAACACCAAAGAAATATAAACAATAATAAGAACATATTATGAGCAACTCTACGCCAACAAATTTAACAATCTGGAAGAAATGGATGCATTCCTAGGGACATATAAACTACCACTACTGAACCAGGAAGAAATAGAAAATTTGAACAGACCCATAACCAGTAAGGAGATTGAAGCAGTCATCAAAAATTTCCCAAAAAACAAGAGCCCAGGGATAAATGGCTTCCCGGGGGAATGCTACCAAACATTTTAAAGAAGAATTAATTCCTATTCTCCTGAAACTGTTCCAAAAAATAGAAATGGAAGGAAAACTTCCAGACTCATTTTATGAGGCCAGCATCACCTTGATCCCAAAACCAGACAAAGACCCCATCAAAAAAGAGAATTACAGACCCATATCCTTGATGAACACAGATGCAAAAGTTCTCACCAAAATGCTAGCCGGTAGGATCCAACAGTACATTAAAAGGATTATTCACCACTACCAATTGGGATTTATTCCCAGGGCTACAAGTTTGGTTCAACTTCTGCAGATCAATCAGTGTGATACAATAAATAATAGATTTATAATATATAGATATATAATATAATAGATAAATAATAATAAAAGAAAGAACAAGAATCATAAGATACTCTCAATAGATGCTGAAAAAGCATTTGACAAAGTACAGCATCCCTTCCTGATCAAAACTCTTCAAAGTGCAGGGATAGAGGGCACATACCTCAATATCATCAAAGCCATCTATGAAAACCCCACAGTGAATATCATTCTCAATGGAGAAGAACTGAGAGCTTTTCCACTAAGGTGAAGAACATGGCAGGGATGTCCATTATCACCAATCTTCTTCAACATAGTTCTAGAAGTCCTAGCCTCATCAATCAGACAACAAAAAGAAATTAAAGACGTTCAAGTCAATAAAGAAGAAGTCAAACTATCACTCTTTTCAGATGATATGATACTATATGTGGAAAACCCAAAAGAGTCCACTCCAAATCTGCTAGAACGTGAACAGGAATTCAGTAATGTGCCGGGTTATAAAATCAATGTACAAAAATCAAGTTGCACTTTTATACACCAACAACAAGACAGAAGAAAGAAAAATTAAGGAGTCCATCCCATTTATAATTGCACCCAAAACCATAAGGTACCTAGGACTAAACCTAACCAAAGAGCAAAGAGTCTGTACTCAGATAACTATAAAGTACTCATGAAAGTAATTGAGGAAGACACAAAGAAATGGAAAAATGTTCCATACTCCTGGATCGGAAGAACAAATATTGTGAAAATGTCTATGCTACTTAAAGCAATCCACGCTTTTAATGCAATCCCTATCAAAATCCCATCCCTTTTTTTCAAAGAAATGGGACATATAATTCTAAAATATATATGGAACCAAAAAGTCCTTGAATAGCCAGAGGAATATTGAGAAAGAAAGCCAAAGTTGGTAGCCTCACAATTCCAGACTTCAAGGTATATTACAAAGCTGTCATCATCAAGATAGTATGGTACTGACACAAAAACAAACACATAGATCAATGGAACAGGATGGAGAGCCCAGAAATAGACGCCCAACTCTATGGTCAACTAATCTTTGACAAACTAGGAAAGAAAAGAATGTCCAGTGGAAAAAAGACAGTCTCTTCAACAAATGGTGTTGGGTAAATCAGCCAGCCACATGCAGAAAAATGAACCTGGACCATTTTCTTACACCAAACACGAAAATAGACTCAAAATGGATGAAGGACCTCAATATGAGGAAAGAATCTATGAAAATCCTTGAGGAGAACACAGGCAGCAACGTCTTCTGTCCCAGCTGCAGCAACTTCTTCCTACGAACATTGCCAAAGGCAAGGGAAGCAAGGGCAAAAATGAACTATTGGGACTTCATCAAGATCAAAAGCTTTTACACAGCAAAGGAAACAGTTAACAAAACCAAAAGACAGCGATTGAATGGGAGAAGATATTTGTAAAAGACATATCAGATAAAGGGCTAGTATCCAAAATCTATAAAGAGCTTCTCAAACTCAACACCTAAAGAACAAATAATCCAATCAAGAAATGGGCAGAGGGCATGAATAGATATTTCTACAAAGATGGCATCCAGATGGCGAACAGACATGTGAAAAAGTGCTCCAATAGCATGGAGGTTCCTCAGAAAGTTGAAAATAGAGCTCCCTATGACCCAGAAATCTCACCATTGCGTATTTACCCTAAAGATACAAATGTAGTGATCTGAAGGGGCACATGCACACGACTGTTTATAGCAGCAATGTCCACAATAGCCAAACTATGAAAAGAACCTAATTAGCCATCAGCAGATGAATGAATAAAGAAGAGGTGGTGTATATATATATAACGAAATACTATGCAGCCATCAAAAGAAATGAAATCTTGGCCATTTGCGACGATGTAGATGGAATTAGAGGGTGTTATGCTTAATGAAATATGTCAATTAGAGAAAGACAATTATCATATTTCCCTGATATGAGGAAGTTTGAGAGGCAACATGGGGTTCGGGCTAGGAAAAGAATAAATGAAACAGATGGGATCAGGAGGGAGACAAACCATAAGAGACTCTTAATCTCACAAAACAAACTGAGGGTTGCTGGTGGGGGAGGGGGTTAGGGAGAGGGTGATGGGGTTATGGACATTGGGGAAGATATGTGCTGTGAAGTGTGTAAACCTGGTGTTTCACAGACCTATACCCCTGGGGGTAATAATACATTATATGTTAATTAAAAAACAAAAAATAAAGAGAAAAAAAAAAGATGACACACACTAGGCTTAGACAATGTTATATCAACATTTGATAAACCAGCCAAACTTGGTGCCCTAACATGCTTCACTGTCCCAAATTTCGCTTGTTTGTGGCTGTTCCGGAAAACAAGATTGATTTTTCATGGATGCATGGCAATAGTTTTGATCCTGCCTCTTCATTTCTCCTCTCATTGTGTTTTTATCCCGATTCCCTGGTGTTCTTTCCCAGGAGTTACCCTCAACCCATGAGGTACTTTCTCAATTACAGATTTCATAATGGGGAAAAAAATGTAATAAAATATGTTGTTCAATCTCCTTTTAAAAAATAACAATGAATAAATAAATAAATAGTCAAAGAACTTGAATGGACATTTCTCCAAAGAAGATATAGGAATGACCAAGAAGTGTATAAAAAGATGTTCAACATCATTTAATCAGCGGGCAAATGCAATTCAAAAGCACAGTGGGATAATACCTTGCACCTGTTATGATGGCTATTATTAAAAAAATAGCAGGTGTTGGGAAAGATGTAGAGAAATTCAAACCTTTGTATGTTTTTGGTAAAAATTTAAAAAGGTACAATCTGTATGGATAACATTGTGGAGTTTACTTAAAAAATTAAAAATAGAACTACTGGGGCACCTGGCTGGTTCAGCTGGTTAAGCATCAAGGTCTTGATTTTTGGCTCAGGTCATGATATCAAGGTCCTGAGACTGAGCCCCTCATTAAATTCTGCTCTGGACATGGAGCCCGCTTAAGATTCTCTGTCTACCTGTCCCTCTGCCTCTGCCCACCCCACCCCCCCCCCAAAAAGAAAAGAAAAATAGAACTTCCATTTGATCCAGCAATTGCATGTCTGGATATTTATTCAAAAGTGTTGAAATGAGGATCTCAAAGAGATGTCTGTACTCCCATGTTTATTGCAGCATCATTCACAACAACCAAGACATGGAAACGATGTAAATGGCCATCTGCAGATGTACAGATAAAGAAAATGTGGTATACACATAAAATGGATTATGGAATATTATTCAGCCTTGAACAAGATGGAAATTCTGCCATAGGTGGCAACATGGATGGATCTGGGGGATGTTATACTAAATGAAATAAGCGGTAACAGAAGCAAATAGTACTTGACTCCACTTATATCAAATATCCAAGACCGTCAAAATCATAGAAGCAGAGAGCAGAATGACTGAGGGACGGGGGAAATAGGAAGTTTCTGTTCAATAGGTGGTGTCAGTTAGTTCAGATGAGTGAGTCCAGATATCTGTTCAACACCACACCTATTCTTAACCGTATGTCTTGTGCACTTAAAAATTGAAGGGCACCTGGGTGGCTGATTCGGTTAAGTGTCTGCTTTTGGCTCAGGTCATGATCCCAGAGTCCTGGGCTGGAGTCCCACATGGCGCGCGCTTCCTGCTCAGTGGGGAATCTGCTTCTCCCTCTCCCTTGCTCATGCTCTCTCGCTCACTCTTTGTCTCTCTCAAATGAATAAAATCTTTAAAAAAATTGAAGAGGTTAGATTTCATGTTAAGTATTCTTTTTTTTTCATGTTAAGTATTCTTACCACAGTAAAAACAAAAAAATAATTTAACAAATCAAGTGAGTTTAAATGTATTCCACAAGCATTATTTCTTTTCTATTTCTACCATTATTTCTTTTTTTGTTTTGTTTTGAGTTTTACTAATCCACACTTACCATGTAATGTTTTATTATACGACTGAATACTTTTATTTCCACAGAATTGCTTCTTCCCTCCTTAATCTTTTAACCAGGTCCTCTGAAAGAGCTGGAATGAGTAACATGATTTAAAAGAGCAGGATTAGCCTCGAATTTTATTTAAATTCAATCCAGTTTGTTTTAGTTCCATCATGTTCTAACTTTATTACAAATGTTTTCTTAGATATAAATGATTCATTATAATCCTTCTATAGATATCAATTGGCTTCTCAGACATTATTCATAGCAATATTTATTGAGACTATTTAATGGGACTAGGTTTTTACAACCATTATCTGCTTTTATTTCATTCTTTTGATGTAGAAACTATCACTGTCCCTACATTTTACAAAAAAGAAGACCAAACCTTACGGAGATTAAGAGAGGAATCCATGGTGATATTCATCCATAGAGACAGATTTGGAACCCAAATCCACATTTTAGAACATTTGGAAAAAAAAATGAAGAAGAGATACAAAACAGTCCCTTGTTTGGGGGGTTATTTTTGGAAGTAAAACTGATAACTTTGGGTAAGAATGTTCATATTGCATTGAGGTTATTGTCTCTTCAGATCACAGTTAACTGTATCTAGCCAGTAAAAGTCACTTCAGTATTTAGAGGCCAGCTTTTAACAATACAATTTATGGGGTCAGTTATGATGTGGTACCCGTTGGCAGTGAAACAAAATAGGCTGAGTAGCGGTTCTCAAAATAGACTGAAGAAAGAATTCCACCAGTTAGAGGCAGAATATGGTGATGTCCTGACTTCCATCTTAGGGAAGGTTTTTCCAGCCACCACCCATGGCATTTCACTTGGCTGTTTCCAAAGAAATATACCAGTGGCTTGTTGAGCAGCCTCACTCTTCCCTTACTCTTACCCCTCTTGGCTTTTAAGGACAGCAGTTGGAATAAAGGACAGGAAAAAAGCTCACAGGTATATCTAACTATTCATTCACTCATTTTACAGTGAATCAGTAAGCACCTTAATTAAATATGCCAAATAGGGCCTTTTAGTTGCTGTGGATACAAAAGTGATTGTTCCAAGCAAACTGGATAAAAAAAAATTTGGGTGATTTTAAGACCTCCTCTTATGTGGACCCTAGTCTTATCCATACTTAAATATATTCTTTCATTTTTTTTTTCCCTGATCATAGGAATTTGTTAGTTTAAGAGTGAATTGGTATATATGTAATTTATAAGTAGTCATATAATATTCAACTTGGATTTTTTTTTTTTTTAAGATTTTATTTATGTATTTGACAGACAGAGATCACTAGTGGGCAGAGAGGCAGGCAGAGAGAGGAGGAAGCAGGCTTCCTGTGGAGCAGAGAGCCTGATGCGGGGCTTGATCCCAAGACCCTGGGATCATGACCTGAGCCGAAGGCAGAGGCTTTAACCCAGTGAGCCACCCAGGTGCCCCTCAACTTGGATTTTTAATTCATTTTGGACATTATTAACTAAAAGTTCCACAAATCTCAAGCACTACCCAAAAGGAATTCTAGCAAACTGGTTAAATATACAGTATCTAGAGCTAGAATTCCTCTCTTTGGATCCCAGCCCTGCCAGTTAACAGTTTGGGAAGTTTTTAAAATGCTCAGTATCTTGGCTTCCATAACAGTAAAATGGGCACAGTAGTTCTAAGGAATCAGGTTGTTTTCTTTTTTTTTTTTTTTTTTTTTTAAAGATTTTATTTATTTATTTGACAGAGAGAGATCTCAAGTAGGCAGAGAGGCAGGCAGAGAGAGAGAGGAGGAAGCAGGCTCCCTGCTGAGCAGAGAGCCCGATGCGGGTCTCGATCCCAGGACTCTGAGATCATGACCTGAGCCGAAGGCAGCGGCTTAACCCACTGAGCCACCCAGGCACCCGAATCAGGTTGTTTTCTTGAAGATTGTTAATGTAGATTGTGTGGGTAGCTATTGTTAATTCTGTCAATAAACGAGGAAAGCAGAAGAATAAAGTGTTAAAACTAATAGAACAGCAGACTCCATCAAAATCAGAAAATGCTCCCTACCTGAGAACTGATCTTCCCCTGAGTCCCAGCACAGCCTTTCACTTAGTGCAGTGCTCCAAGATCAGTCCAGGGCAGGTGATCCTTGAAACCAGTTCGCCATCCTAAACCTGTTCAGGACAGCATCTCAGTGCTTTATGTAGTGACACGGTTCTTCTAGGAAAAAGAAGTAAATTGGAAGGATTCAATGTTCCTTGTAGTGAAGGTAATCCTATGTTTCAGTTTGTCCTAGAAAGCCTCTGTTTTCAGCCCAGTGTAATTGTTGTTAGTATTCCCTCTCAGTCTCAAAGTTTTCACTTTGGATGACAAATTTTATAACAACCTTAATTGTATCATACTATAAAGGGCATAGTGTAGATTATTTTCACTATTTTGAACTTGATGTTTTTTTATTACTGTCAAGGAACAACCTGATTCTTACACATATGAATATTAAAGTCCAGCTGTAAAGACATTTATATCTATGAAAAAATAGCTTCATAAAGTTTTTCAAAGGGTAAGTTTCATCTTTACTTTCATTTTCCAATAAATGTTAAGATTTTATTGCTTTTTCAAATACCTAATTCTTATGTGTGTGTAACAATTACTCACAGTTTCAAGAAATACAACCCCAAAACTTAGATCCAGTGTCCTTTGCGGGGCCAACTTCTTTTTAAGTGACTAGAACAATTTACTATCCTCAAGAGACTCATTAATTTCTTATCTCCAGATGACATTCTTAAAATAGATGGCTCATTTACAAACTATTAGACTCTCCTTTATGAACCAATGCATATGTTTTATGTTTATCTTTTAATGTGAATTTTTTATACCATAGATAAATTGAAGTCAGGAAATATTTACCTATCCTAAATCAAGTCAATATAATAAATTATTTGCATAGTTGTGATGGAATCCATATTCAGAGGATAAAGGTTTAGTAATAAACATTTTCATTCAACCATGGTTATTGAGTGTTGAACAACTTTCCTGACATTTGTCTTCCTACAAACAATCACAGATGAATTTATAACAAATGATGAGTTGGTATGTGTTAATAGTTAAATTACCTCTAATTAGTTTTGATTTAGCATCTTCAAAGTTTTAAAAAATACTAACAAAAAAAAATCAGTGGTCTGATAAGTCATTCATCAGAGCAGATATTACCATTATTAATTCCTTTATAGTTAGGATGTTATACACACATACAGCATTTGCAAATAATTTTAGAGTTTTTGTAGACCCCACACATTACTCATTAGAATCCAATTTATTATTTGCAACTATCCCAGTGGAAGTAATACTAAACCAATTAAGCTGATTTTAATAAGAAGAAGATCAGGTAAAAACATGCCACTTGAAAACCGAAGTTTCAGTGGATTCCTTATTAGGAAACTGAAAACCAAAGTGTAAAAATTATAACATGGTAGACACTATATATACATAATAAAACAATTTTTAACATTGTTCATATTTTAGACAGCTACGATTATATGATTTTTAGATTGAATGATGTTAGAAAGTATTGATTACTTCTGTTACTAACAGATATGAATTATATCCTAAGTGTATTTCTTTCAAATGTGGTTATTGGTTATATATTTAGATGTAGTTTTATAATGGGGTTTATTAGAGTGGAAATATCAGAAAAATAAGCTAGCCAATGGCATAAATTTGGACCTTGTTATTTCTGCTAAAATTATAGTAAAATATTTGCTAAAATGTGCTAAAAATAGATCATGCCCATGGATTATGAAAAGTCATCTCCTTAAATCTGAATTAAATTGACTATGAAGACAAATCATAAATATTTCAGCTGTGTTGGAAAAAGTCTGATCTGTGTTGTCTCTTGGAAATGGTCTTCTTGTCTTCTTGTTTGTTAAAAATGATTCTGTGGAGTATATTTGTGCATTTCAGGAAAATAGTAAAGAACATAACCCCAGTGCCTGCAGCACAGTAATTGTTCAGAAAATGTGGGATTTCTCCCCATCTTTATGTCTCTATCTCTCTTTTTATCTCTTTCGGTCTCTTTCTCTTTCCCTCACTGGCTCCATTTCTGACTTTTCTCATTCCTTGGTCTCTTAAGTTGTGTGTGTGCCTCTGACTTTCTCTCTGACTTCCTTTTCCTTTTTTTCAAACTGAATTAGAAGATCTAGTTTCTAGTTCCACTTTTCATAAACTCAGTAATATCTTAGGTTACAGCTCAGAATAAATTGGCTTTTGAAACTCTTGGGGACATTCAATCTCTGTCAAATTTCAAGAGCAGAAGAAGAATGTACTGATAATTCTAATTCATTTGTCATCCTCCGACTTCCCTGTTCCCTCTTTGCCCACTCTTAAAAGCCGGTTACATTATCTGATTCAGTTCTAACCTAATTCAATTAAAAAGATTACTAGAGGTTTATTGTATGCAAAGCAGTGATTTAATTTCCCTAAGGAATGACAGTTAATAATTTATCATCTAAAAAGGAATAATATAGAAGATGATATAACCGTGGATATGTATAAATATGTATGCATGTAAATCCAGAGCTTAAGAAAACTGAAACTGTGGACTGCTGAAGATAGTTGATAAGTCAGCCATTTTAACACACACTTCTCAGGTACTGACAGTAAGTAAGAAATAATGAGAGGTATCTGAGATAAAAGCAAAAGTATGAATATTGCTTGGACTACTAGTTATAAAGGAATGAACCAGAACATTTACAAAACCAGATTATGGATTATGTCACTAAAAACCGAAGTTATCCGTGGTATCAATATTATACAGAGGAAATTCTCCGTTTAAGACTTAATAACCTAGGGGCACCTGGGTGGCTCAGTTGTTTAAAGCGCCTGCCTTCAGCTCAGGTTGTGTTCCTAGGGTCCTGGGATCAAATCTTGCATCTGGCTTCTTGCTCAACAGGGAGTCCGCTCTCCCTCTGCCTGCTGCTCCCCCTGCTTGTGCTCTCTCTCTCTTTCTGACAAATAAATAAAATCTTTAAAATTTAAAAAAAAAATTAATAACCCAAAGCTTTATTAAAAATTCAGTATGTTTAGAAATCAAATGATGCATTCTTAAATAATTTATAATAAAAGGAAATTATAAAGATTGCTAAAGATTACAAAGGTAAAAGCTATTTCATAGAAAAGATTAATAAAAGAATGATACAATTTTGAAATGAGATAAAATAATTCCAAGTTCCTGCTGTTTTCACAGGAATTCTACTTTTTAAGACTAATTAAAGTGCCCACATAAAATGTTGAAGAAAAGAGAAAAACTGAACCTTCTAAACTCATTTAAGGAGACTAGTGCAATTCTAATCCCAATAAAGAGGAAAAATATTGGCTCTTCTTATAATTTTTTTTTTTAAAGATTTATTTATTTCTTTGACAGACAGAGATCACAAGTAGGCAGAGAGGCAGGCAGAGAGATAGAGGAGGAAGCAGGCTCCCCACTGAGCAGAGAGCCTGATTCAGGGCTTATCCCAGGACCCTGAGATCTTGACCTGAGCTGAAGGCAGAGGCTTTAACCCCTGAGCCACCCAGGCGCCCCAGCTCTTCTTATGATTATGTAAGGAAAATCAGAAATAAGGTAAGGGCTAAATAAAATGAAAATGTATCTTATAATACATAATTTTCAAGTAATAGTTATATAAGTTAGAAAATGATTCATCAGAAATTTATCAATATATTTTATGTAACTCCATTTAAGTATTAATGATTTCTAGGGAAAAATTTTTTGATATCTTCAGATGCAGAAATAATGCTTTAGTAACATTTTGATAACAACAAATCAGGGATATGTGGGAGCTGACATTTATATTACTTGTTTTTCTGTTATGTAAGATGGACATATAAATATATATATGTATAGGTATATTCCTATAAAGACATTCCTAATGAATTTATCTAAAAACATGAAATAAATGTTTTTCCATTAGGTGCAATGATTGCTGAAATTCTACAACAAACACTACTGAAAACATTTAGATACTCTTTTTAAAAGATGGGTCAAGATGAGAACATTGACTAACACAGCTACTATAACATAGCATTTGCTCTTCTTGATCAGTGCTCTGAGAAGAAATAATTGTTAAGAATTGAAAGAGAAAAGGGGTGCCTAGGTGGCTCAGTGGGTTAAGCCTCTGCCTTCAGCTCAGGTCATGGTCTCAGGGTCCGGGATCGAGCCCTGCATTGGTCTCTCTGCTTAGCAAGCAGGGAGCCTGTTTCCTCCTCTCTCTGCCTGCGTCTATGCTTACTTGTGATCTCTCTCTGTGTCAAATAAGTAAAATCTTAAAAAAATTAGTAATAATAATAATTGAAAAAGGAAAAGATAAAATTGTGATTTGGGGGAAATTTAGTGGTTAGGTACCTAAAAACAACAATGATCGCAGTAAATCAGGATCATAAAGTATTTGGACTAATAAGTTTTCCACAAAGTTGTCAGGTAAAATACAAACATAATAAAATCAGTAGCATCCTTCTCTAAACAAGTTATAACCAACTATAAATAAGACACTTTGTAGAAAATTGACAAAAACTAAGATGTATTTAGGACTTAGCTTAACCACACACAAAAAAATCTATGGAAAAATTCTGAAGGTAATAAGGTAGAAAGTGATCTGGATGAGTGGAGAGATATTGCTGGCCTTTAGTCAGTGATAATGTATTTTTTTTTCTTTTTAAGATTTTTTTAAGTTTATTTATTTGATAGACAGAGATCACAAGTAGGAAGAGAGACAGGTGGAGAGAGAGGGGGAAGCAGGCTCCCTGCCGAGCAGAGAGCCAGATGCAGGGCTTGATTCCAGAGTCCTGGGATCATGACCTGAGCCGAAGGCAGAGGCTTAACCCACTGAGCCACCCAGGCGCCCCGATAATATATTTTTAAAAACTCCTAATATTCAATATTAGTTACTTTGATCAATTCTATTTAAACCCCCACTTGGATACTTTTGAGAACCATGATAAATTTACTCTAAAATATAAATGGAAGAATAAAGGTTAACAAGTAGTTAAATATAGCATTAACCCTTGCCACTTAACATTTGATTCTTGGACAGACATCATCATTGTCATCATATTGTGGGATCTGGTAATTTATGCAAGACTCTTGGGACTCACCCCAGACCTTGTGGGTCAGAATATGTATTTTATCAAGGTCCCCAAGTGATCTCTATGAAGTGTTTCTGTGTGTGTGTGTGTGTATACAGGTTTATGTAGGTTTTACTAGAGAAGAGATTACTATAAATCAATAAGAGAAAGATAACATTTCGACCTAAGATTGCATACAGTTGAACCAAGACCTACAGAAGACTAAAAAAATCGGTAATCTTATCTGGAGAGGTTCATGTTCTTTGGTAAATAGAAAAACATTTTTTTTTCCCCCCCACACATCTGCCTTCATTGTGAAAAGCAGCTGGGACACTTCCAGCAATAGTAAATTAATTTACAAAAGTAAGGGTTCAGTGAGGTCAGCTGGTTTGAGCCTTTGAAAGGTCAGAATGTATATGCTGACCCACAGCAGCAAGAAGAGGAATACAAAGCCATGAAGAGCAAGGCCACCAAGGAGCTGAGGAGCTCTTTATAGAAATCCTAAATGTTCTTGGTGGCAGTAAGCTCTTAACGGAAGAACCAGGCAGTGAAGAACATGCCAGTGGCCAATAGCACCATGGTCAGATGGGGGAAGGCAACCAGGTTCACTGGGCAGGTTTATCTGCTCATGGCCCCCTGCTCCATTTTGCCAGGAGCAAGATCATCCATTGCTCCACCACTGGAATGGAAAAATAAAAATTATATAAAGAGGCACCATTTTGGATAGATTATGGGCCTGGATAATGCCACATGTTTGGCGAAATGTGAACTCCAGGAATCCTGACATTCTGTTGGGAGCTGTCGATTACTGCAGGACTCCTGGAAAGCACTGAAGCAGTTCTCAGTAAAATTAAATTACTCACATGTTCGATGGGCCAGCAATCCCAGTCCTGGACATAGAACCCAAAGTCTGTGAGGGAACACGCACAGGTTCATTGGTGCAGTGTTGCTTGTGGTATCAGCAAACTGCAGACTCTCCAGGCATTCATAGCTTCAGGATGGGCAGGCGTGTGTGGTGGGTGTACCCTGTGGAATACTATGCAGTTATATTAGATAGTGGGCAAAATAAACACACATGCTGAAAACAGTATGCCTTGGGGCGTCTGGTGGCTCTCTCGGTTGGGTATCTGCCTTTAGCTCAGGTCGTGATCCCAGGGTCCTGGGATGGAGCCCCACATCGAGCTCCCTGCTCAGTGGGCAGTCTGCTTCCCCACTGCTCATGCTCTCTCTCTCTCTGGTTCGCCCTATCTCAAATAAATAAAATCTTTAAAAAAAAAAAAAAAAAGAAAGAAAACATCAGACCTTATAGGAAAGTAAAAATAACTAGCTCATAAGCATCGTTTTCATAAGTTAAAATGATAAGAACGAAAGCTGTTCAATTTATGAGACCATATAGAAAAGAACCATACTCATCAAACACATTGGAATAGTTTACGGTTTCAGGGAGGTATGGAATGGGAATGGGGAATAGGTAAAATATGCCAAATAATTGAATTGGAAAAGGGACTAATGGTAATGATTTGCTATGAATTAAAGTGCATGATTAACTTTTTCAAAGAGAAAGAGGAAGGCAGAGATAGAATGTAAATTATGAGAACTTTAAATTATAAAAATAATTAAATAAATTATAATGCAGTTATGTAGAATATAAAAGTCAGTAGGCCCTGTATTCAAGAGTTTTGAGATCTACCGTCATCCAGTACAATAATATAATGCTTAGAAGTGATCCTTCACCTGAGCATTTTAATACATTTCAGTGTGTTAATACTTTGCACTATAACCCCAAGAAAACTTTTTTTAGAGCCGTGATGGTGTAAACATAATCTCTATAAAAAGTTGAATTTTGTTGAGATGCAATTTTTTTTAAAGATTTTTATTTATTTGAGGGAGAAAGTGAGTGAGAGAGAAAGAGTGCAAACATGAGCAGACAGAGAGGGACAAGCAGACTGGCCGCTGAGCAGGGAGCCTGACACTGGACTCCATCCCAGGACCCTGGGATCATGATCCAAGCCCAAGGCAGATGTTTAACCTGACTGAGCCACCTAGGCGCCCCTATTGAGATGCAGTTAAACTACCATTTACAAACTGGAGGATAAAGGGTCAGATTGGAATAGCAGATGTGTCTTGTCTGGCCTATATGGGGCTCCTAAATATTATAGGTAATCACTAAGACTGAAGGATCAATAAATTTCACATAAAAGTCTTAGCAGATGGCAAATTCTGGCCACATGGGTCCTCTAGTTTTACGTGGCAGTGCTTTGGTAGTTGCTGGGGAGCACCTGCTGTCTGAATGTGGACCATGCATTCTCCAGGTCAGCACATCCTTGTCTGATGGCACTGGCCTTGAGATCAGCCGTCCAGCTTCTGCTGACAGTGGATCTGGTGAGGCCTTAAGGAGAGCTTGTGGTGGAAGATGCCCGAGGCTCAGCAAAGAGGCTTCTCTTTCAACACGTCAGGGCTGTGTCAGACTTAACTGCCACATCTCTCCCTGTATCCTTCCATTGACCTTTGGGTTGATTACATGGGGGTTCTTCTTGCCTGCTTCTGCATATACTCAGACAGGTTTTAAATCCTGCTGCCCGCAAGTAAACTTCTGTCTTGTTGAATTTATTCTCACCCTTGCCCTTCTCACACTGTCTTGGCTTTAGATACTTTGAAATCTCTTCCTCCCCCTTTTCTAATCTCATATAAATACAAACAGTAATACCTGTCTGATTGATGGCTAGCAGACACAAAAACCACATTATTATAGTGTTGAGTATGGCAACACTCGTCTCCTTGAAATACAGGCCAAGGAGTTATCTCACATAAGTTAACAAATATTTTCAGTCTTTCTCTTAAATCTGTATTTAGTCATTTCTTATAATGGGTGCTCTAATTTTAGGAATGCTGTCGATTTTATTAAGTATTATTAATGATGAGTATTAAAATTATTTATTTTTAGGTGTCTGTTTTTATATATACTTTTCATTAATTTATTCAACAACATGAAACACCTCCCCTGTACTTGGTATGATACCAGGGGTCAGGGGTGTCTGTGGAATTAAGGCTTGTTCTGTGCTCCCAGGAGCTTGTGGAATGTAGATACCATGGGAGGAAACAATGAATAAAAGCCTATGTAAAAACCATAAGAGACTCTTAACCTCAGGAAACAAACTAAGGGTTGCTGGGGGCAGGGGGGGATAGGGTGGCTGGGTGATGGACATCAGGGAGGTTATGTGCTATGATGAGTGCTGTGAATTGTGTAAGACTGATGAATCACAGACCTGTACCCCTGAAACAAATAATATATTATATGTTAATTTTAAAAGATCCTATGAAGAGAAGGTAGTAGGTGGATTATAGAGCAGTTATTTCTATCTGTAGAGATGAAGGATATGAGAGGGAAAATTTTCATAGCTTCATGGAGGAAGTGAACAGACAAGAGGTTTTCTGCCCCTCATTCACCCTGGTCCTGGTTCCCTTACTGGCTTTCTTTATTATTTAATCCCCCCCCCTTTTTTTTCCCACTTGATAAAAATGACTCCTGAGCGCACAAGACATTGCTATAATCTAATGAACGGCATTATTTTTGCGGAGGGAAAAAAACACAAACACACTTGTAGAGGAAAAAAAATATCTGTGAGCATAGCTCTTTTTGCCACTTCACTTTAATAAAAAGGATAATTACATTGGTTTTGGAAAATAACAAGGTTTCCACATAGTTTCCATCGCTTAAGGGATGTTTTATTCCTGTGTCATTAACTCCCCCAATACTAGTCTTCTCCAGTCCCTGTGAATTCTTTTGTTTCAGCATCTGCTGGGGTGCGCAGGGCATGAAGTAGGTTTAGCACGACCCAGACAGACTCTTTTTTTCCCTCTTCTTTTCTGAGCTATAAATGTATTTTAACATCCATTGAGGAAAAGAATATGTTGCCATTCAAACACACAATTTTATGGGAAGAATTATGTCCGGTCAGACTGAAGTTTGTGACTAAGTAAAAAATTGGAAAGTAAATGGTAAGCAAATAGTAACAGAAGTGGTATATAGAAATGGAAAAACCGAGGGTAGGTCTTAGATGGCTGAAGTTTAAACATTTCCAGACTAGGTGCTTTTTTGATCACTTTGAACTTCACCATTCAGTGGTTTTATGAAATCTCTTTCCTCTTGGGAGACCCTAAGACTTCTCAGAGACTGAAGTGTCCACTGAGGTATGGCAAGGAAGCCCACATGAAGATGTACCAGGGATGCTCAGAATTTTGTCTGAGATACAGATTAAGTCCCTTGGGATAATGAACATGGCCTTCAGGACATGCATTTACTTCCTGCCCGACAGGAAGTTCAGCTGATGATGAGCAAAAGGAAACTACAGTGACTAGAGGATAAGAAAGATTCCCACAAGTGACACCGAGGCTTCTGCAAATGAACTCTCTCACCACACAGCTGACTTTCCAATACAGGTCATGCTAGAAGAAATCCTAAATCATCTTTCTCTTCCTTCACTAGGCAGTGGTTTGCAAATCATCGTGAGAAGAGATTTTCAAAGAATAAAGAACAAAACGATATAGGAAAAGCATAGAAGTGTATCAAGCAGTCCATTAGTATAAATTTTATGTGTGTGGACTTGTGTGATATTTGTCAGCTTTGGAAGTTGTAGTTTTTTTTTTAATTTATTCTAAATAAATGTTTACTCCTGTGCTTAGCTCCTTGAGGGATTTTCTAAAGATTATATATGGTTCATACTGTAAGCACATCTGTGAAATGCAATTCAATAATTTCCCTAGAAGGAAGAGCAAAGGATGGGCCTTCTTCCCTCTTCATTTAAAAAAAAAAAAATTATTTTGTTTTTTTTTTATATTTAAAAATTATATATTTATTTAATTTCTGAAAATATATTACATAAAATGGAAAAATTCTTGAAGGACAACTATGTAATTTGGCTAGAAAATTCAGATCTTTGTTAATTATATTTAGTTTTAAAATGTTGTAAAATATAACATTGGCCATTTTACCTAGTTTTTAGTGTACAGATCAAAGGCGTGCATTATATTCAGTGTTGTACAGCCCTTATCACTTTCGATTCCCAGAAGTTTTTTGTCACCCAAACAGAAATTCTGTAACCTTTCAGGGTATTTTTTGGGAGAATGAAATACTATTAAGCATTGACTCCCCAGTACTTCCTCAACCTTGCCCCTAATAACCTCTAATCTGTTTTCTGTCTCTGTGAATTTTCCTGTTATCTGTATTTCATATAAGTGGAATCATCCACTATTCATCTTTTTATGTCAGACTTACTTCACTTAATATGTTTTCACACTTCATCTGTATTGGAGCATGTATCAGATGTTGTTCCTTTTTATGGTTCCATTGTGTAAATAGAACATGTTTTGTCTACCCGTTTATCTGTTGAGGGATAGCTGAGTTTTTTCCTACCTTTTAGCTATTGTGAGTAAAGCTGAAACTAATTTTGATGTACAAATGTCTCTTTCAGCCCATGTTCTCAATTCTTTTGGGTTTATGTCTAGAAGTAAAATTGTTGCATCATGTGCTAATTCTCTTCAGCTTTACAAGGAACCACCAAACTATTTGCAACCACAGTGGTTGCATCATTTTAAATTCCAACCAGGAATGTGTGAGGGTTCTACATTTTCCACATCCTAGCCAACACTTTTTAGTTTCAATATTTTCATTGTAACCCCCCTTCTGGATGTGAACTGGTAACTCCTTGTGGTTTTGATCTGCACTCTCTCATAACCAATAGGGTGAGAATATTTTGATGTGCTTATTGGCAATTTGTATGTCCTCTTTGGTCTGTTTAATTCTTTTGTGCCATTTTACATTGGGTTTTGTTGTTGAGTTTTAGGGTTTCTATACATATTTTGGGCATTAAACCCTTATCACATGCGTGACATGCAAATATTTTTCCTATTCTGTTGATTGTCTTTTTAATTTTTTTTTTTTAAAGGTTTCTTTATTTTGAGAGAGTGACAGACAGAGGGAGACAGAGAGCATAATCCCGGAGAGGGGCAGAGGAAGAAAATCTTTCAAACTGACTCCCTGCTGAGCAAGAAGCCTGACACAGAGCTTGATCCCACAACCCATGAAATCATGACCTGAGCCAAAACCAGGAGTCAGATGTTTGACTGACTGAGCCAGCTCGAGTGCCTCTTTTTACTACTTGATAATGTCCTTTGATTCACAAAAGGCTTTTTAAAAAAAAATTGATAAAATCAGATTTATCTCTTTTTTTCTTTTGTTGGGCATACTTTAGTGTCCTACCTAAGAATCCATTGTCAAATCCAAAGTAATGAAGATGAATCCTTTTGTTTTATTCTAAGGGTTTTATGGTTTATCTCAATATTTAGGTCACTGATCCATTCTGGGTTAGTTTTTTAATGTAGTGTAAGTTAGCGGTCCAGTTTCATTCTCTGGAATGTGAAGATCCAGTTGTGCCAACACCATTAGTTGAAGAGACTATTCTTTCCCCATTGAACAGACTTGGTGCTTTTGTCAAAAATCAGCCAGTAATAGATATATGGGTTTATGTTTATCGTGGACTCTGAATTTTATTTCATTGGTCTCTGTGCCTATCCTCTGCTGGTCTTTTACTTCCTTTTGTATTTCTTCTTACACTGGTCTCTTCCCTAAATTAATTAAGTGCACATCCCTCACAGTCTGGGTGTCCCAGTTATATTATCTGAGGACCTCTGAGGATATATCTTCAGTTTTTTTTGTTGTTTCAGTTTTTTCTCTTTTAAAGATATAAATGATGCCATCTATTTCTTATCATTTGTTGTGCATATACATATATATGTATAAATATGTGTTTATGTATATTTATATAAATATTTATGCAAACCAATGATAATACATAGTTTTACCCTTGTCAGTCTTTTAACTAGCCCTCTCTATATATAAGGGACAGATTTCAAGTAGTTGTTTATGGATCTGGAAATGGATATCTCTACCTTCAATGTGCTTATTATTTAAAAAAATATATTATTTGTTATTACATTGCTTATTTGCTCAGACACTGCCATGGGGTTGAGATAGTCCAATTCTGTTGATTGGTTAGGCTTCATTATACCCTGTTTGTTTTGTATAATCTCTTCTTCTTCTTCTTCTTCTTTTTTTTTTTTTTTTGTTTTCAAAAACTTTATATATTTGACAGAGAGAGAGATCACAAGTAGGCAGAGAGGCAGGCAGAGATAGAACGGGAAGCAGGATCCCCGCTAAGAGCCCAACACGGGGATCGATCCCAGGATCCTGAGATCATGACCTGAGCTGAAGGCGGAGACTTAATCCACTGAGCCACCCAGATGCCCCTCTTCTTTTTTTATATAGAAAATCTTCAGGTGATTAACAGCAGCAACAACAGAAAGTTGGCTGTAGGAAATGAGTAAAGAATTAAAAGGCTTTCATTAACCTGTGCATCTTGGTGACAGGTGCTTTCTGGCTATTGCCATTTTGAGTCACTGGAATCTCTGCTTATTGCACATGAAGGAATTAAAAATACAGCCTTCTCTATGTCTATAATTAGGAATATTGCTTGAATACTACCTTCTTGTTAGTGATACACCTTTTAAACAGTTTGCATATAAGAGGCCAATAGTTAAGAGTTGCCATTGCTCAATATTGATTCTCAATAATCACACACTAGGAAATCTCAATTTCGACAACAGGAGAGGGCCCAGGAAATTTTGTGGTCTCCTCTGCGGCTTTCTGGAAGTGTATGAACTAAGATGGGATGATGTTAGCGTTGTGTCTGTTGTACAGTGGCCGACTCATCGTGGCATGTGTCCAAGTGCATAGTTGCTCTCGGTTTTCTAAGGAGGCAGGGGAAGCCTCCTCAGTGACTTTTTGGATTCTCTTGGCCTCTCCTGCCTTTGAGCACTGAGCAGTTTGCTTATCCTCAGTTACAGCCAGGGCCTCTGGAGTGTGGGCATATTTGCCCAGCTCAGCTGCCACTGCCTGCTAAGTCAGAGCTCTTACAGATTGCCCCTTCTGGACTCAGACAGAGTAGTGCATTCTGGTTGTCAGATCCAGCTTTACAATAAGCCACTAAAGTGCCAGAATGATACACTTTGGTATTGGGGGTAACGACCTTCTTGTGGAGAAAACAGAACATTCTAAGGAGCCATGCAGCTAAACGTGATCTTCGTCACTTTGAAAACCTTCTCTAAAGTAGTTTCCCTATGGAGTTTGTCCAGAGATGTCCTTTGTTTAGAAACTAGCTTACTGTGAAGCCACAGCCACTGGGGGGCCTTGAGGCCATTTCAGGAGTTCCTTCCTTCCCTCCTTCATGTATTCTTTCTCTCACTCATGGGCTCTGAGATTACATCCTACCAAATCTTTGGGGGTGTTCTGGAACCAATTCCAGTGAGGATTGGGATTGGTTTCCTTGACAACACCAAACAATTCTTGGACACCAGGTGGGTGTCCTACAATTCAACTCACTACTGACATTGTCTACTCATATTAGATCTCTTAGGTTAACAGTTCAGTACTACCAGACTGACCCCCAAAGACACTTCCTACACTAGTTAACAGGCTGGGCTCCTGAGCAATCAGCTATATTGGCAGTTCCAACAATTTTCACCATAGGTTTCAGATGCCAGTAGCAAGTCCAGATTGTTACCTGTACTTCTTTCTGATCAACCAAAAAGAATTCAGAGGTTCCTACAAACCCCTCCTTTCCTGGGTTTCATTACTTTGCTAGAATGGCTCACAGAATTCAGAGAAATAGTTTACATACTAGATCACTGGTTTATTGTAAAAGGATATAACTCTGGTTCTCTTCTGAACTCCTGTCCCAGCCTTCCCTACAGTCCAGGAGTCTTCCTCTTTTTCCTTCTCAGTTCTCTAATTGTTTTTGCATTTTTGAATCTAAATATTTTCTTTTTGTAATAGAATCTGGGTCTTGCAAATGAGTGCATTGCCCTCCAGACTATTATTTCTGACAAGTGATTTTAAAAATCTGTTTGGAAGGTTAAGTCTAGGAAGCACTGTCTTTCCCCTCTAGGAAGCACTGTCTTTCTTCCTGATCAGTGGATAGTACTGGCTCCATGAGTTCAAGATCACATGGCAGCAAAAGTTTTCTGGAAATAAAGACCTTATTCAGTAGAAATCATCCAGTAGGGGAATGAAAAAGAATGTGTTGTATGTATTCACCAGTTAAAATGAATGACACAGATCTATGTATATCTTTATCTCAATGTAGAAATATCAGTGTTTAATGTTTAGTAGAATTATGTTTCTAAAGCGACAAATATAATTTTAGCTGCAAGATGGGTTCATGGACTTCTAATTAATTAATTAATTAATTTTTATATTTTATTTATTTATTTGACAGACAGAGATCACAAGTAGGCAGAGAGAGACAGGCAGAGAGAGAGGAGGAAACAGACTCCCCACTGAGCAGAGAGCCCGATGCGGGGCTCGATCCCAGGACCCTGAGATCATGACCCGAGCCGAAGGTAGAGGCTTAACCACTGAGCCACTCAGGCGCCCTTATTTATTTATTTATTTTAAGATTTATTTGAGAGAGAGAGGAAGTGGGGCGGGGGCAGAGGAAGAGGCAGACCCCTGCTGACCAGGGAGCCCAGTGGACTCAAGCTGGGGACCCAGAGATCATGACCTGAACTGAAGGCATCTAGATGCTTAAGCAACTGAGCCATGCAGGAGCCCCAGGTTCATGGACTTTTTAAAAACATTATTCAGTGTTTGAAGAAAGTTACAGTGTTTTTTTAGAAAAGAAAAAAAATTATCTCAATTTAATAGTCACTGCATTATCCTTCTATATGGATTATATATTTGGGAACAAAAATATAATCTTTCAAACAGGATCTCTCATGATTGCACTTCTTTATATCACTAAATAGGTGTTATGCTTATAACAGTTAATTAATCCAGTAAACATTCATCAAATGGTGGTATAAAGATACTAGATTGATAGTGACAGAATAGAAGTGATGTACTGATCATGCTCTGGGCTCTCATGTACAGAGAAGGAAAATTAGATGGAGTCCATACTTACTACACTGAAATCTGACTTGTGGGGTGACTACTTTTATGTTACTTTTCATTTTCTTGAACCCATGAATGACTCAGCGTGTGTGTGTGTGTGTGTGTGTGTGTGTGTGTGTGTATGGTAGGAAGACAAAGCCCAAAGTGAGCCCTGGGAAGGGAATCAGTGGTGAGGGCTACTTATCCACAGCTGTCCAGGCTTGGCTGGACACCCCGGCCAATTTGCTCCTCCCTCCCTCATTCCCACACCTGTGCAATGCAGCAGAAAAAAAGGATCTGCTCATAAGGTAAACTATCTTCTCTTCTAGCATTTTTTTGTTTTTTTCTTCTCCTATCTCTTTGAAATGTAGAAATGTGCCACTTCCTAGAGCCTGGCTCAATAATCCCATCGTTTCTAATGAAAAGCCCTTAATTAAAGGATACCTACTCAACCAGGAAACCTTATAATATCATTTAAAAAAAAATTAGTCATGATATGCTAATTTTCCAAGAGCTTTCCACTTCTAACAGTTTTCTTTTATTGCCAATGGTTCAGACAAGAATTGGCATCTTGTTTAAAGTGACCCCCCCCCAAAGAAAATATCCTGAAAACAAAACCCCAAAACAAACCATTGAATAATAAGGATCCAAACAGTCTAACCTAATTTTCTACTATATGACTTGACACATATATCACAAAATTCAATAATCATTATTTGGTTTTATTTTATGAAGATATGTACAGAAAAACAGTGTGACAACCAAAAAGGAAATGGTGCCAATTTAAACAACTTTCCAGTTTTCTGAGTATAGATTCTGTGTCTCTTTGGTTAGGTTTATTCCTAGGTATCTTATGGTTTTGGGTGCAATTGTAAATGGGATTGACTCCTTAATTTCTCTTTCTTCTGTCTTGTTGGTGTAGAGAAATGCAACTGATTTCTGTGCATTGATTTTATATCCTGACACTTTACTGAATTCCTGTATAAGTTCTAGCAGTTTTGGAGTGGAGTCTTTTGGGTTTTCCAGATATGGTATCATATCATCTGCGAAGAGTGATAATTTGACTTCTTCTTTGCCGATTTGGATGCCTTTAATTTCCTTTTGTTGTCTGATTGTCTGATTGCTGAGGCTAGGACCTCTAGTACTATGTTGAATAGCAGTGGTGATAATGGACATCCCTGCCGTGTTCCTGACCTTAGCGGAAAACCTTTCAGTTTTTCTCCATTGAGAATGATATTTGCGGTGGGTTTTTCATAGATGGCTTTGGATGATATTGAGGTATGTGCCCTCTATCCCTACACTTTGAAGAGTTTTGATCAGGAAGGGATGCTGTACTTTGTCAAATGCTTTTTCAGCATCTATTGAGAGTATCATATGGTTCTTGTTCTTTCTTTTATTGATGTGTTGTATCACATTGACTGATTTGCGGATGTTGAACCAACCTTGCAGCCCTGGAATAAATCCCACTTGGTCGTGGTGAATAATCTTTTTAATATACTGTTGAATCCTATTGGCTAGTATTTTGTTGAGTATTTTCACATCTGTGTTCATCAAGGATATTGGTCTATAGCTCTCTTTTTTGGTGGGATCCTTGTCTGGTTTTGGGTTAAACAACTTTCCAAAGAACCAAATGAGAGAATAATGGTGTGATTAACACATGTCTTTGAGTGACAAATTATACTTGATTTTGTTATGTGAATCCCAGCCTCTGCTAAGAATTTCTTAATATATACACATGATTACTTCTCTACACAAAAGATTATTTTTTTTCCATGAAAGAGCAAATTTAATTTTGGCTCAGGATGATAAAAGTTGCTAGTCCTTCACTGTCAGAGAATTTAGAGAATTTAGCTATGCTTAGAGCTGGCTTAGATAAAAGGTACAGAACTAAGGACTGAATCGTTGTACAAGGTCATGGCTGATACTGTTCTGGTGTGATGTGCCAGGGATAGGACTCATATCCTTAGGCAGATATGATTGGAGACAGGCTTAAATATACTCGAAGGCTAGCAGTCAGGCTGGTTCTCTGCAGAGACCACCAGGGACAGCAAATGGTTGGTTTTAAAAGGAACTAGGACTACTTACAAGAATACTATGTACTGAATGTCGAAAGTAGGCATTGTGTGAACATAATCTCATTTAATCTTCAGAGTTACTCTTTGAAGTAAATCTTGGGAGCCCCCATTACGTGAAGAAAAGAGAGCTCAATGATGCCAAAGCCTTGGTTACAATAAAACAAAAGATGAGTTTAGGTGGTATCTACCTGAATTACAACAAATTCGGAATGTGAATTCCAGTGTGCTCTTCAGTCTGACAGTGACTGGCAACATGGCAGTGTTTATTTTTATTTTTATTTTTTTACATTTTTTATTTTTTTATTTTTTATAAACATATATTTTTATCCCCAGGGGTACAGGTCTGTGAATCACCAGGTTTACACACTTCACAGCACTCACCAAAGCACATACCCTCCCCAATGTCCAAAATCCCACCCCCTTCTCCCTAACCCCCTCCCCCCAGCAACCCTCAGTTTGTTTTGTGAGATTAAGAGTCACTTATGGTTTGTCTCCCTCCCGATCCCATCTTGTTTCATTTATTCTTCTCCTACCCACTTAAGCCCCCATGTTGCATCACCACTTCCTCATATCAGGGAGATCATATGATAGTTGTCTTTCTCTGCTTGACTTATTTCGCTAAGCATGATACGCTCTAGTTCCATCCATGTTGTCACAAATGGCAAGATTTCATTTCTTTTGATGGCTGCATAGTATTCCATTGTGTATATATACCACATCTTCTTGATCCATTCATCTGTTGATGGACATCTAGGTTCTTTCCATAGTTTGGCTATTGTAGACATTGCTGCTATAAACATTCGGGTGCATGTGCCCCTTTGGATCACTACATTTGTATCTTTAGGGTAAATACCCAATAGTGCAATTGCTGGGTCATAGGGCAGTTCTATTTTCAACATTTTGAGGAACCTCCATGCTGTTTTCCAGAGTGGTTGCACCAGCTTGCATTCCCACCAACAGTGTAGGAGGGTTCCCCTTTCTCCGCATCCTCGCCAGCATCTGTCATTTCCTGACTTGTTGATTTTAGCCATTCTGACTGGTGTGAGGTGATATCTCATTGTGGTTTTGATTTGTATTTCCCTGATGCCGAGTGATATGGAGCACTTTTTCATGTGTCTGTTGGCCATCTGAATGTCTTCTTTGCAGAAATGTCTGTTCATGTCCTCAGCCCATTTCTTGATTGGATTATTTGTTCTTTGGGTGTTGAGTTTGCTAAGTTCTTTATAGATTCTGGACACTAGTCCTTTATCTGATATGTCATTTGCAAATATCTTCTCCCATTCTGTCAGTTGTCTTTTGGATTTAGTATTTTCTAACGACAAATGAAAATATACCCAGGATCATATAGATCATCCTGTTTTGTCTACCTAGGAGATTATATTCTCCCCCTCTCTTTTTTTCTTTTTTTCTTTTTTGGTTTCTGACCTCTTGTCTAGTGTGTATTTTCCCTAGGTTGTGTTTGATATTTTTGATTTTGTTCTCTCATTGTTCCATTCTTCTCTGGGCAAAATGGAATTCACAGCAAAGGAAAGAACCAGTGGTAATACTCCCTGCCACATCAGGTCATGATCCTAGGGTCCTAGGTTTGAGCTCCATATCCCTGCTCAGTGAGGAGCTTGTTTCTCCCTCTTCCTCTGCTCTCTCAGGTAAATTAAAAAAAAAAAAAATCTTTTAAAAATACACTCTGGGCCACAGATCTAATCAATATGCACATAAGTAAAATATCAGAGCTGGAATTCAGGATAATGATTATAAAGTTACTAGCTGGGCTTGAAAAAAAGCAAAAAAGACACTAGAGAATCTTTTTGTGGAGAAAAAAAATCTAACTAGTCCGAAATTAAAAGTGCTTTAACTGAGGTGTAGTCTAAAATGGATCCTCTAACAGCTAGGGTAAACGAGGTAGAAGAGAGAGTCAGTCATATAAGAAGACAAGGTGCTGGAAAGGAAGGAAGCTGAGGAAAAGAGAGAAAAACAACTAGAGAACCATGATAGGAGGCTTCAAGAAATCAGTGATGCCATAAAGTGAAACAACATTAGAATTACTGGGGTCCCAGAGGAAGAAGAAAGAGAAAGAAAAGGTTAATTGACCAAATCATAGCTGAGAGCTTTCCTACTCTGTGGAAGGAAACAGGCATTCAAGTTACAGAGAACCCTCCTCATAATCAATAAGAATAGATCAACACCCTGACATATAATAGTGAAACTGTATCTATTTCAGAGATAAAGAGAAAATCCTGAAGGCAGTTTGGAACAAGAGGTCCTTAAGGTACAAGGGTAGGAACAATAGATTGTCAGCAGACCTATCCACAGAGACCTGGCAGGTCAGATAGGGCTGGAATGATATATTCAAGGTACTAAATGAGAAAAACATGCTGCCAAGAATACTTTACTCAGTAAAACTGTCATTCGGAATGGCAGGAGAGATGAAGAGCTTTCAGGACAAACAGAAACTAAAAGAATTTGTGGACCCTAAACCATGAACGCCAGGAAAATAAAAACGATTTTAAGGACATATTATGAGCAACTGTATGTTAACAGATTAGGCAATGTGGAAGAAATGGATGCATTACCAGAAACTTATAAACTATTAAAGCAGAGACTGGCAGAAATGGAAAACCTGAACAAACTGATAGCCCACAAGGAAATTGAAGCAGTAATCAAAAATTTCCCAATAAATATGAGTCCAGAGCTGGTTGACTTGCCAGGGGAATTCTACTAAACATTTAAAGAAAAACTAACACCTGTTCTCCTGCAACTATTTTAAGAAATAGAAATGGAAGGAAAACTTCCTAACTCTATGAGGCCAAACCAGAGAAATATCACACCACAAAGGAGAATTACAGACCAATATTCCTGATGAACATGGATGCCAACATTCTCACCAAGTCACTAGCCAGTAGGATCCAGCAGTACATTCAAAGGATTATTACCACAACCAAGTAGGATTTATTCCTGAGCTGCAAGGTTGGTTCAACATTTGCAAATCAACCAGTGTGATACATCTCATTAATAGGACAGGACCCTTAGGATCCTCTCAATTAATGCAGAAAAAGCATTTGACAAAGTAAAACATCCTTTCTTAATTCAAACTTTCCAGTGTTGGGATAAACAGAACATACCTCAATAGCATAAAAGCCATCTTTGAAAAGCCCACAGTGAATAATATGCTCAGGGGGAAAATTCTGAGAGCTTTTCTCCTGAGGTCAGGAATATGGCAGGTTATATCTACTCTCACCACTGTTACTCAACATAGTAGTAGAAGTCCTAGCATCAGCAATCAGACAACAAAAAGTAATAAAAGACACTCATATTAGCCAACAGAAGTCAAACTCTCTCTTTGTCTTTGCAGATCACATGATATTCCATGTAGAAAACCCAAAAGACTCTATCCTCAAATCTCTAGAAATTGTACAGGAATTCAGCAATGTGGCAGGATAGAAAATCAATGAACAGAAGTCAGTTGCATTTCCATACACTAACACTGAGACAGAAGAAAGAGAAATGAAGGAATTAATCCCATTTACAATTGTACCAAAAACCATAAGATACCTAGGAATAAACCTGACCAAAGGGGCAAAGGATCTGTACTCTAAACACTACACTTATGAAAGAAATTGAGGAAGACACAAAGAAATGGAAAAGCATTCAATGCTCATAGATTGGAAGAACAAATATTATTAAAATGCCTGTGCTACCTAACAGTCTATATATTCATTGCAATCCCTATCAATATACCATCAACTTTTTTCCAGAGCAGGAACAAATAATCCTAAAATTTGTATGAAACCAAAAATGACCCTGAATAGCCAGAGGAATGTTGAAAATGAGAACGAAAGATGAGGACATCACAATGCTGTGATTTCAAGCTCTATCTTGCTAGAAATGTCTCCAAAGGAAAGGGAAGCTGAAGCAAAAATGAACTGTTGGGACTTCATCAAAATAAAAAGCTTCTGCACAGCAAAGGCAGCTATCAACAAAACTAAAAGGCAACTTATGGAATGGGAGAAGGTATTTGCAAATAACAGATCAAATGCTGGAATCCAAGACCTATAAAGAATGTACCAAATGCAACACCCAAAAAACAAATAATCCAGTCAAGAAATGGGCAGAAGACATGAACAGACATTTCTGCAAAGAAGACATGCAGATGGCTAACAGACACAAAAAAAATGCTCCACATCACTTGGCTTCTGGGAAATACAAATCAAAACCACCAGTCAGAATGGTGAAAATTAACAAGACAGGAAACAACGAATGTTGGTGAGGATGTGGAGAAAAGGGAACCCTCTTACACTGGGTGGGAATGCAAACTGGTGCAGCCACTCTGGAAAACAGTATAGAGGTTCCTCAAGAAGTTAAAAATAGAGCTACTCTATAACCCAGCAATTGCCCTACTAGGTATTTACCCCGAAGATACAAATGCAGTGATCCAAAGGGGCACCTGTACCCCAACATTTTGGGGAGTGATGCCCACAGTAGCCAAACTAGAAAGAGCCTACGTGTCAATCAATAGATCAATGGATATATATATGTATATATATATATGCATTGGAATATTAGTCCGCCATCAGAATGGGTGAATAATTGCCATTTACATCTAGGTGGTTGGAACTGGAGGGTATCAGAATGGGTGAATAATTACCATTTACATCTAGGTCATTGGAACTGGAGGGTATTGGCTAAGCAAAATAAGTCATTCAGAGAAAGATTATCATTTAGTTTCACTCATTTGTGGAATATAATAAACAGTGCAGAAGATTATAGGGAAGCGAGGGGGAAAGTGAATCAGAGAAGTCATCAGAGAAGGGGAAAAAACCACGAGAGACTTTTAACTATAGGAAACAAACTGAGGATTGCTGGAGTGGAGGTGGGTGAAGGCAAGGGGTAATTGGGTGATGGGCATTAAGCAGGGCATGTAATTTGATCAGCAGTGAGTGTTATATACATCTGATGAATTTTTGAACGTGACATCTGAAATATGAAGTAGGATATGTTGGGTAACTGAATTTATTTTTTAAAATATTTTATTTGAGAGAGAGAGACAGTGTGTATGTGGGAAGAACAGAGCATGAGCAGAGGTAGAGGGAGACATAGAAGCCCTGCTGAGCAGGGAGCCTGACACAGGACTTGATCCCAGGGCCCTGGGACCATGACCTGAACTGAAGGCAGCTGCTTAACCAACTGAGCCACCCAGGTGCCTGACTAACTGAATTTAAAAAAAAAAAAAAAAAAAAAAAAGACTGGATAAAAATGCATCATCTTCTCCTAATTCATCTGACTTTTTCTTAAAACATGGATGGAATCATGTTTGTCTCATGGGATGAGCTATAAATATCATTTACTCTCTTAAATAAATTGCTTAGAAAATACCAAAAGCCACGTGAAGTGATGTCTGTTAGCTTGGAGGAATTTCAATAAATATTTTAAATTTTAAACAGAAAAAAATAGGTTATAAAAACTCAGTGGAACCTGAAAACTCTTTTGGAAAATATTGTAAAACAAAAATCTTTTCTGCTTCTTTCTGAATACCCTGTCCTACTGAAAACTGTAGAGGAAGCGTATTTATATAATGATTTCTGTAAACTACAGTGAATTAGCCACTTTCAGAACTATTTGTTGATTTATAAAAAGAAATATATAGAATCTAGGGGCATCATTTATTTCTATACATTTTTTAAAAATTAATATACTTTGTATTTTAGATTTTTAGGAAATTGAGTAGTGCTAGAGAGTCTGAATCTGGATATTTATACTTTGGTAATATTTTATGGAAAACCAAGGCTTTTTTCTTTGGAAATAGGACACTAAGAACTATGGAAAGAATTTTCTGAGGCTTTTTCATATAGAGCATCTGCTGTTCGTTTCTCTGGGTTTAGTTGATATTTCAAGGACCTTTATTTCTGCTTTCTGTCTTTACCGTCCAACCACCATTCTTAGGAAGTGAACTCTGGTTACTAATCCACATGTCTCAGAAAAAGGTGATAATTTGCAAGAAGTGTCACAAGGAAAAATCATGGCACCATTCAAGCTGCACTAATCTATTTAAATAAAATTCACACTTTCTGTTTCTAAAGTGGTTTGATAGGGGCATCATCAAAGCTGGAACACAGTGTATCCTGCTTACATGTAATGTGATGTTTAGAAATGTAGTGTGATGTTTCTTAGAAGTTGTTAAGTAGAGAAACATTTTCAATCAACTTTCAAAAATACATACATTACTATAGACACAAGATTCTTCCTGAGAATCATGGCATTGAAATATTTACTTAATTTTCTGTGTGTGTGTTTGTGTGTGTGCTCTATAAACTCAATGATTTGGCTTTATACAAGTATTTTCAGTAACAGAATCAAGACTATATTGTCAAAAAAAATTCTTTTGCAGGAAGTATTTTGAAATATTGCAAAATTTAAATGCTTTATCAAACATTATCAATTGATTTTTCATAAATTCTAAGTAAATACTGTCAAATTTTATATTAAAAATGAATCAGCATGCCAGGATGGCTCAGTCAGTTGAGTGTCCAACTCGTGGTTTCAGCTCAGGTCATGATCTTGGGTCATGAAATTGAGCCCCCACGTCAGGCTCTGCACTCAGCACAGAGTCTGCTTGAGATTCTCTCTCCTTCTGCTCCTCTTCCCTGCTTGTGTTCTCTCTTTAAATACGTACATAAATACATACATAGTATCTTAAAAAACAAATACAAAAATGAAGGAACTCCAAAGAGGTAACTGCTAGTTCTCTTTAGCCCCAAACTTCTTATCTGGCTCTCTCCTTCACTGTGTCTTTTTCCATTTCTAGACTTAACTCTACCCATGTCTTTCCTATTCTTGCCCGTTCATACATATCCTTCCATCTAACCCTTTGAGAAAGGTTCAACTTTGTCTTCAGAAACTCCTTTCTGATGTGGAACTCCTTCCTTCCACTTCTTTCTCCTTCACCGCCTTTTATTCCTACTGATGTCACCAATGGAGGACCTACATAGGGAGATACCCCTAACCCAATAATTAATGGTCTTCATCATTTATTTAATTACCTTCACCGTAATTAGGATGCCCTCCCAATATTTTATATTGAATAGCCATAATGTGTCATGAGAACACAACTTTAGGTGTTTCACCAAATTTTCAAGATAGGAACATTATTCACATAATATTAAATTTCACAGCCATGATTACCCTTAACTCTGCTAATACCATTGCCAATACAGTAAGAGCTTAAATGAGGAGTCCTCTAATACCACCCTAAAGCAAGAGGTAGGAAAATTAACCTAATCTTATTGCCTATTAATTTGTAGACTTCACATTACTAAAATTTCAAAATTAAATTTCCTCTTGAATTGACTCATTCCATTCTTTCCTAATCTCTTTCCCAAGGGCTTCCATAACCGTCTCAAATGTTCATTTCTTCCAGGTCATATTTTGTCATCTTGATAACTGCAGCATCCTCACTCATGATCCATGAAACGTGAAAATTTCATGATCCCTCACATTCACTGATACTTCATCTCAGCTATTTCATCCTTTGCCAGCACAACATACCATTGAATTTTATAATTATTTAAAGGAATTGCACTAGAAAAAAAAATCACAGGGCACCTGGGTGGCTCAGTGCGTTAAGCTGCTGCCTTCGGCTCAGGTCATGATCTCAGGGTCCTGGGATCGAGTTCCACATTGGGCTCTCTTCTCAGCAGGGAGCCTGCTTCCCTTTCTCTCTCTTTGCCTGCCTCTCTGTCTACTTGTGATCTCTGTCTGTCAAATAAACAAATAAAATCTTCTAAAAAAAAATCACAGAATCTTAGTAATCAACACCAATTTAACTTACATCTGTCACATTCCTTTATTCCTCTCTTCTTGATTTTCAATTCTTTTTTCCCTCTTAAGATTGTCCTGTAATTTCTCAAAGCTCTTCTGGAATTTAGGTCTCTCTTATGCAGAAGATTTTAATATATGGCTCTGTGCAGTTATCTTAAGCTTCTCCAAATTTTTGCTCTCCTCCTGAGGTTATTTTGATTCATAGTACTCTTTTCTTGGCCTAGCTCTTCAAACTGTGCTTTTCTTGCCTACTGTTTTGCACTTTGGGAAGATTGTTCTATCAATACTCAGTTTTTCTTGCCTCTTCCTTATTTCCTCCTTTTCTGACAGAGTGATCCTCAGAACCTTGCTGTTCTAAAATTTTGTGAAAGCCATAAATGATGGAAGGACCAGAACCAAGGGGGAAAAATACCAAACCAGTATTAAGTTTGATGTTTGTGTGGACTGTGGCTGGGTTGACTATTACATGTGTCACTAATTTACCTTCTGACTTAAAATCTCATTGTATAGATCATCCAAATATAAATCTCTTCTATAAATTCTGGGAAATTGCTTTTTATGACAGTTATCTAGTTGGCTTCATGATTTTTTTTTCAATAAAAGAATGTAGATGTGAGTTTTGCAAATACACCGTGTCAACATTATAAGCTCCAGTGGGGCAAGCACTCTTATGATCTATTCTCCACTTTATCATGAAAACAAATGCCACTGGATTCTCCCCTTTTCAAATTACAAAGTGATGGTATCATTGGAAAGAACTGAGCCTGGGAATGAAATTAATCTGTTTCCCCATTATCACTCTGCACATTAACCATTAACCTTGATGTATTTGTTCTTTTGTGTTCATTAATTCTTGTTTAATATGGAAACATACAGGTCTGATGCTTGGGTCTCCTTCAGGGCTTTATCTTTGACAATCCTGCTCTAAATATGCATTTATTTGGCAGATTTCTCTGAGGTTTCCTGGGTTGTCCATTAATATTTGCAGGTTTCACAATGATACAGCCAAGGAAAATGAAATCACAGTTCTTTTTAAGGTTTTTATTTACAAGAGGCTTCAAATGATAATTTGAAAATAATTTCCATGTCAGTTATAGGTAAGAACTTAAAATTAAAAAATCAATCCAATCAATGTATCATATTATAAATAAATATATGTAGATATATTGTAAATTTATAGATATAAATATATCTAATATCTTTATCTTTCATCAATTTTCTCTAGCCTTTTATTTTTTCTAGTCAGGTATGGCATGAATTTTTAAAAAATGATTTCACGTTTTTAGTTGAATTTTGAAAGGTGTTTGGTTCAGCAGCGAGTATAATTGGCTTTTTTTAATTTCCGTAAACTCAGGCCAACATTTTACCTGTATTTCTGAATCCACACAATATGGCACAGATATTGACATTAGTGGCAGAGGTGCTTTGGATAGAGTTCAGTATTAAATCAAATGCTTCAGTAAGTAAAGTCTTATAATTCTCTTTCTTTGCTGTAAACTTAACAGTTTTTCAGGGTATTGGGACTACTTCAAAAGATACATTGATTTTATCTTTAGAAATGGGAAAAGAAGCAGCAGAAGAAAAATGATTGATGCTAGTACATCGAATTCAACGTACTGTCCCCCTTAAGGCAAAGGAAATCTATACTACAGAAGTTTTCGGGTGGCAGCAACACCTGTAGAGATGGCTGAGTATAGTTTGAACTCAAGGCAAAGAAAGTAAAAGGCAGGTTTATGGGCCTGTGAGATAGAGTTGATGTTGATGAATGAATGAGAAGCAGGACAAAATGGGAGATTGAAGACGGTATTCATAAAGATTTAGAATTAGAAACCCCAACTTTGGGGAAAGTTATTTAACACCTATTTCTGAGTGCTTTTTAAAATACAAATTAGGGGTAATACCTTTGTTGTCGTAGTTTATACACATAATGATTGATCATCATGCTTACTCTGTGCTCTGTGTTTTCGGGAGGCACAGTTGAGAAGAGTGGTCCCAAACCATTCATTACTGATGGGAGGGCCAATGGAAGGGTTGAAGCTTTGGGGGCAGTTGTCTATGCTATAAATATTTATATTTAACATTTTTAGATATTTCTCAGTTCTTCATAAACTGTCATTAAATGTAATGTGTTGTTGTTGTTGTTTTTTAATGCAATGTGAGTCATCTCTAATCCATTGTTTTTTTTTTCACTTGAACCCAAATACCCTTTTCTCTTGTCTTTTGGCTGGAAACTCACTAAATCATGGGAATGCAAGATATCATTGAGAAGTGCAAAAATAAGCTTCATTTTATCTTCTCTAAAATTTTATGAAAATACTGGTTTTGGCCAGATGGAAAATCAGTAGAAAATCAAGAAGTGACCAAAGCCAGTGCGAGACAACAATTATCTTAGCATGAGATAATTTGTACTGTTTCTATGGAAATCAGAAGAAAATAATATGCAAAGAAATTACAAAAGTGAAGGGATAAATTTGTGGAGATTGTGTTAATGAAAAATAATACTTTTAGGAAGATGTTTTTTTATTTTTATTGGACTTTTGTGAATTTCCCTTTTGGTTTAAATTTTAACTATGCTGTATTCCATTTCCTTTATATTCTTCAGCTATTAAGATAACACACAAGTTATGAATTCTTACTTTTTCAATCTTACTAATTTATGAAACACAGGTTATATGACATATTTTTTTTTTTATTACTGACAATGATGGACTTTCCTTTTAAGTGGAATATCAGTTGGGAAGTAGATACATGCCATTTTTCATCATAAAAGTATAGGATATATGGCTGTGGCTCCATGAATGCATGGAGAATATTCATAACTCTTCTTCATCCTTATCACTGAAAAAGGTTATCTGATCCTGTATTGATACACGCTTCTACATATGTGTTCTCAAAGTCATTGTAAAAAAAATTTATTATCTTTTGCATGTGAATTTCAGATTGTCTGCCTTCAAGAAGGTATCTCGCTTATAGGAGAGATACTAACTTGAAATTCTTCTGAAATTTACTAACTTGGGTTCCTGTGTGGCTCAGTCCTTTAAGCATCTGCCATAAGCTCAGGTCATGATTCTTCTGAAATTTACTAACTTGGGTTCCTGTGTGGCTCAGTCCTTTAAGCATCTGCCATAAGCTCAGGTCATGATCCCAGAGTCCTGGATGGACCTCAGGTCCCCTCAGGTTCCCTGCTCAGGGGGCGGTCTGCTTCTCCATATCCCTCTGCCCCTCCCCCTGCTCATGCTCTGGCGCACATGCTCTCAAATAAATAAATCTTTACACTTGATCTTAGCCGAAAGCCCAAGAAGTGATCAAATAAATAAATCTTTAAAAAAATAAAGTGAAACTTACTAATCTTAGAGTACTTTCATTTACTTTTTCTGTCTATCCTGAAAAAGGGAGTGAAATGTTTGGGGAAAGAATAGGTTGAAACAATGGTAAAGATTGATGTGACCCACTTACTTTTCCTTTTCTTTATCACTGAGGTTCACTGTCATTCACCCCACAAACAGTCATTTAAATTTCACTGATTAGGTTTTCAATTTTATTTAATTTGCTATTAAAAATGTCAAAAATCATTCAGGTGTTACTCATCGTACATTGTCTTTCCAACTGCATTTTGAAAAAGGTAGTAGATTGGCTTTTAATGAAAAGGACTACTTCCAAAACTCATTTTAATATAAAGTACATCAGGTTAAATTATTTTAAGAAGCTGCAACAGGTATGATTTCATAGAGCATTTTGTTTTTGTTTTTGTTTGCATGATTTTGAATGAGCTAGCTCAAATAACACAGATTTGCCTGTGCTATGAATTGATCATGAAGCCAAGTATAAACAATGGGTTAACTATAAATTCATATTGGTATATTTTATCTTTAGATGTACTTTTTGAAAAATTATGGGACAGGAAAGGTGAGGCATGTTCAAGAAGTTCATTGGATTTATCCTTTAAGAAATGATTAACAGGCCCCTGGCTTGGCTCAGTCAGAAGAGCATGCATCTCTTGATCTCAGGGTTGTGAGTTCAAGTCCCACATTGGTTGTAAATAAATAAATAAACTTAAAAATAAAAATAAATGTTTAAATGATTATGGGAGACACTTTTTATTTTTAAAGATTTTTATTTAATTATTTGTCAGAGAGAGGCGGGGGAGAGAGAGCACAGGCAGACAGAGTGGCAGAGGGAGAAGCAGGCTCCCTGTGGAGCAAGGAGTCTGATCTGGGACTCGATCCCAGGACGCTGGGATCATGACCTGAGCTGAAGGCAGCCGCTTAACCAACTGAGCCACCCAGGCATCCCTGGAAGGCACTTTTGATGCCCACCATATATAACTTCAACTCTGAGTAACTGAGTAACTCTGAGTTAATTTGCAGGGTAGTAGCTGTCCACATCAAGTTTCTGAATCTTTCTTTATCTTTGCTTAAATGCTTTCTCCAACATCGTGGTGGTTGTAATGGAAATGGAAATGTTGTAATGGAAATGGCCCAAGAAGCAGAACAGTGGAGTATTAGTCTGGAACTGAATTACTCATTAGTTGGATGGCAACAGGGGATGCTTCTTGGTAATAAGTGGAATGAGTGTTAATGACCAATGAATACTGTAGCATCTTTCTTGCCATGAGCCCCATGAGTGATAAACTGAGATGTCATTTAGATGCAAGGGTATGTAGGGGTTTATACAATCAATATCTCCAGCAACTGAAAGATAAAGGAGCAGTGGTGATTGTAAGGACTCAGCTCTTTGCTGGCTTTTGTTAATAGCTGTAAATTTTTTGAAAAAAGAGAACAATAGCATCAGAGTATGAACTCTTTCCTCAGAGCATGCTCTAAAAGCTAGAAGACATCTATGGCCTTATCTAAATCTATTCTCATTTCCTGAGAGATTATGAGATATTATGCCAAAAATTAGGTCCAGGATTTGATCCTAAGAGTGATAGAGCTCTTAGTAGGAGATGGGATGCATGTCCTTGAATGCATCCTGTATTAACAGTGGAGGTCCTGATAGGGAAATACATGAAACCCTAAAACATTTGACCAGTCAAGAGGTATTTACCACAGTCGGATATCCTGGTGTGGTAGGAGCCGCTTGTGGTGAGCATACACATCCACTTTCATTGAAGCTTTAGAAAAGTTGTTGTTTTCTGGAAAAACTGAGATTAATTAATTGCTGTTTATGAGTGGAGTGAGAAAGTTGGAACTCTTCCTTGGTAGCATATAAAGAAGCTCATCTCTCCTGCATTGGGAGAGAATATCATTGCTGAGAATCAGATCAGGTCCTAATTATAGGAGAAGACACTTTCCACAAGAGGTCAAATTCAACAAAGACAGGATCTGCTTGCTAAGGTAAGGACCCTAGCTGGGAAAACATGGGACCTAGATATATAAAAATGGGAGTGATTGATGTCCCCCCTAATCAAGAATTCTCATATTCCTCTATGACTCCATAGACATAGTGTATTATTCCCTGTTAAGAGAGAGATTTTTCCCATTTTGTAAGATGGTGCAAATGCTTCTCTTCTGTAACTCATGTATGGCACTCAGGATTAGTTTCTGTTGCCCTTTCTGCTCACTAGATTTTACGCTGGGCTTAAATTATAACCCAAGACATCCAGGGGTGTTCTGGGTCTAACAAGGAAAAGAAAAATAACTATACCCTTTAAGAATTGCAAAACATAGCCATCATGAATTGTCAGGACCCACCACAGTTTAATTTATTTGGGACAACTCTCCTGGGATATCAGACTAAACACCTGGTAAAGACCTTTGGGAAAACCAATGGCTCATCCTAGGTGAAGTAGAATTGGCAGCATTGTGGTGACACTTGGTGGATGGAATGAGGTGGAAATCTGTCAGATGATGATATTTATGAAAGGCCAAGAGGGTAAAGACAGGCTCAAAAGCACAATAAGAATGATGGTATATCCTGGGGCAGGGGTGGGAAAGAGGATGCCTAGGATCACTTAACCTCCATAAGCTGGTGGATGGAATCATCATGAAGGGCCATAGGGGAGGAGCAGCAGCCAGGGGAGGTTGGCTACAGAGTGCTATGGAGGTGGTTAACAGAGTATGTCACCTCTAGGAGAAGAATAAGTGGGTAGCCAATAGGGGTACTGTTCAGTTTGTGCCAGCAGAAGAGGGTAAGATGGACATCTTAAGGGTTGTGTGCTAGCTTTTCCATCAAAAGTCCCCAACACTAATCCAGTTCCCAGAGGAGAGCAAGTTTTCTAACCCAGAACTCTCTGTAGTGGTCATGATGGCAGAGAAGGCTATGAATAGGCCCAACAGCATGAACTCCTTTTTACCAAGGCTCTTTTAGTTATTGCTGTCACCAGATGGCACTCTTCCTCAAGAATTCCTGTTGTTCATTGGGCGGCAAGTTGATGTATTGAATCCTTTCTGTTCTAGAAAGGTCATATATTTAGTTTAGTAAGAAGAGACATATCCTGAATGTGCAATGGATTTTTATCCTCTCAAGGCTCCAGTTAGTACCATTTTTCAAACAGAGTGTTTCGTGTTTGGTTTACCACCATGGGATATCACATATCAAAACAGACCAGGAGTTCCTTTTCTCTCAATGGAAGTATGGAATTGCATGTAGGACTTTGTGATCCCTGCCCTTTTTACCACATACTCAATCGCTCAGGAGATGCACAAATGCTAGAATATTGGAATACCCAACCAAAGGTGCAATTAAAATGCCAAGTTATGAGCGTACTCTGCACGTTTACAGAACCTCTGTAAATACCTCTGCTATGCAGTGTATTAGTTGTAGCAAAACCTTTAATGCTATACTTTGTCCCTAGTGGGAAGAGTAGAGGGGGTGGAAGAGGTAAAGTTAGCATCACTCCTGATGACCCACTGGGGGACATTTTGTTTCTTGTTTCTGAAATTCTATACTGTGCCTGATTAGAGATCCTAGTTCCCCAAAGGGTCAGTCTTTTTCTAGGAAGCACATAGAAAGTCCCATTGAACTCTAAACTGTGGCTGCTACTTGGTTTCTATGGACTCCTTGTGTATATGGACTAGCGTGCAAGATGAGAAATTGCCATCTTGCCTTTTTCTACTTCCTCGGCACAAATCATCCTTGATTGGATTTTCTGGAGGAATATAAGGTGTTAATTAGTGACTAAAACCTATCAAAAGAGGAAAATAAAAGCAGGGTATAGAGAGAAGTTGAACTGTGAAACTTATTTTACAGCCATTGCCTACTAGTGGGGAGCTTTGGAGCAAATATTATTTGTCAGAGTGGTCCTGCGCCAAGTAGAAATGCCTGGGGATTTACACCCCTTCCTCATTAAGTTGCTAAATACTGACCACTCTCAGCAGATGCTGAGAACTGATACATGGCACTGTCTGTTGAATGTACCTCCTAGAGTGGGCCATGAGTTCCTCCTGGAAGGGAGATCAGAGTAAAGCATCTATGTGTCTACTTACATGTGATCTATTCATATCACTGCCTTAGACCCCAGGGCCAGTTTTACGATAAGCAGGTAGGACAGGCATGTAATCCTATCACATCACCTGGAAGCTGCTGCCTCAGAAAACATTGGCTCTCAGCCAAGTTACTAAACAGAGGGATGATTGTTTTGGGTGGGAGCCTGAAAGTATATTTGGTAGAAGATACAGCATTGATCTGGTGGCTATTGAATAGTGTTATGTCTCTAAGAGTTAAAAAAAAAAAAAAAAAGAAAAAGAAAAATCTAGTCTTTCTTACAGAGCAGCAGAGAAAGAAGTTATTGCACTTTTGGATGTAATCAGCCCTGATAAGCATGAAGATCTAGGGACCTAAGACTGTTACTAGATACCACAGAAAGGATCAAGTGTGTCTGGAGGCTGGACATTGCTAGGATACCTTTTGGTATGTCCACAATCAGGGAAAACAGTAAATGTGCAATTGCAGCAATCCAAGATAACTAGGGGCTCATACTTCTCAGAGATTAAATCTAGGCCATTCCACTGGGTAAACAACCTAGGTTAGTAAAAGTAATGAGGCAGGGAAAAAGAAATGTAGAACAGGATACAGGAGAGGGCCGATGAACCTCTTGGAGCCATGGAACTTGAGCTTGTTTAATAAGTTCTAGCTTTTTACTGATCCTGTCATTGTTGGTGTTTGTTTTTGTTTTTAGAGAGATTGTGGCTGGCCAATGGCTTGAGATATCAGAGATTCCCATTAAATACAGCTTATGCTATCAGGTCCTCCCATTTGTATCATTTAGACTTTGAAAAAAATCCTTCCTTGGACTTTGGAATGCATTCTTCTCTGCAGTTAGAGACTCATGAATTGATGGTGACTTTTGGGGATATGGCAGTGGTAATGACACCATTTGGGTCATTTAGAGAGAGGATATGGAGTCTAATTGTCCTGGAAGTAAATCTTCTACATAGAATGCTAAATCTACTACCCTTGAAGAAGAAACATCCTGAATTTGACTATCTTGTTGAATATCTAGTGTTACTCTTTTTTTTCCCCCAGTAGTCCATTTGTATACCAGCTTTCACAGGTGGCAACATGAACTAAATTTAAGTATTAGCTTTTATCTAATGAACAAACCTCAGAAACAGTGAGTTTATTTATCTCTTTTTTTTTATTTTACCATCACTTCTCATGCATAACTGCATAATATATCATAGTCAACTTATTTGCAATTTAGCAGGTCTGAAAAAAATGTATAATTAAGACCATTTCTGAGAAACCAGTTGGAGACTGAGTCCTGTCCCTGTAGGAGGATTCTTCAGCCACTATGCCAACTGGCACAGATGTTTCTCTTTCTTCATATGATGAAGATCAGGGATCTAAACTTATCCGAAAAGCTAGAGAGGCACCGTTTGTTCCCATTGCAATGGCCAGGTTTGCAGCAATTGTTACATATGGATTATATAAATTGAAGAGCAGGGGAAATACTAAAATGTCTGTTCACTTGATCCACATGCGTGTGGCAGCCCAACACTTTGTTGTGGGAGCAATGACTCTTGATATGGGGTATTCCATGTATAAGGAATTCTGGGCAAAGCCTAAACCTTAGAGGAAGAGAAGCTGTCTCAGTTTTGTTGGTGGTATTTGCTTTACTTAGGCATCTCATATTGAGTTTATATGTTTATGTTGAAAATAAATTATTTGAATGGGTCAGATAATATGGTAGTTTAAGAATTGGCTTCCTTTCTTACAGGCTTGATTTGACTGGTTACCAAATTACTAGTGACCAATGAACTAGCTAGGTCATTCAGGGGAGTCACATTAGCACAAAAGAAGAAACATGTCACTTTTAAATGGACTGGACAGTGGAAAATATGCTCCTCCTTAAACTCTTATGATAAAATCAGTTATAAAGAGGACATTGTGCCAGTCCTGAAGTACTCCTAGTTGCTGATTTAATTCTAGTATCAAAACATGCTTTTGAAAAAAAAAAATGCTTTTGATGTTATGTAGGAATCCCATTTAACTTTTTTCTGCCTATTTTGCAGATTGATTGGGTACTTCAGTTTTTAGGATTGGTTCGCTCTTAATCCTTTCAGAACAGTGCATGGAATATAGTAAGCTTCCCCACAACCTAAAATACATTTATTTAAGCCACACCTAAAAAGCCATAAAGAGCTGTTTATAGAAGTAATATTTATTTCAGAATCATACTTGTAAACATGAGAATAACTTAACTGGTTCCCAGTTTAGCTTCTTTTGTAATTGTAGAGTTATATTAATGGTGCTCTTGTATTAGAATAATTTTTAAATGTTGAAATGTGTATTTTAAGTACTAAAGCAAAGGTTAAGTGAAAAACTTTTTTAAATGTATGAAGCTTATTTTCTCTGTAAGAATCATAAATATTAACAAATTAAAAAAAAAAAAGACCATTTCTACCTAAATAACCAAATTTTTTTCCTCCCCAAATTTCCTTTTACCTAGGTGAGTTTCATTTTCATTCTCTCCAGGACTTTTCTATGGTTTTCTTAAACTAAATTACCAGACAACAAAATAATAGATGAGTGTGTAACTAAAGGACAGTGGAGGGCCCATGGGTGGCTCAGCCGGTTAGGCATCTGCCTTCAGCTCATGTCCCTCATCAGGCTCCCTGCTGTTCTGGGAACCTGCTTTTTCCTCTGCCTCTGTCTCTCTCTCTCTCTCTCTGTCTCTCATGAATAAATAAATAAAACCCTTAGACAAAATGAAGAACAGTGTAAGAATTCTGTATATGCATGCAGTGCTGTAGTGTTAAGTGCCCTTCTTCACCCTGTATTATATTGAAAATGATTATATTTTACTACATACTAGAATAAACAGAAGAGACTAGTTTCTGTTGGTTGGGATCCCCCTTGGGGAATCTGGCTAGTCCAGCCCCTTCCTGAATCCACAAGGCCGATGAGGTTGATATCTTAGTGTTGTTATAACCAGTAGCACCACAGTAGTGTGCTCTGAAATATTGGTTGGGAAGCCCTCCTCTGTTGTTTTGTTAGACTTGATAGGACACAGTAGTCTATTTCCTGCCCGCCGCCCCCCTGCCCGCAATGTTCAGTTTATGATTCATGATGTTTTAGGTGTGGAAGGTAATATTAAATCTCTCTTTTTTCACTTTTGGTGAAAGTGATCTATCTTTTCACACAAAATTTGTAATATTTCTATACAATGAGAAATGTTAAAATGAGCGAGTTTCTTCTTTCCTTCTATTCTCCTTTTCTCTACCACCTGATAGAAAATAGTAATATTATATTTCTATAATTACTTCCTTGAAATTGTTAAATATATTAGTACACCTTCAATTTTTTAGTTGTAAATGATTTACTTTGAATCCTGACTATATTGGTTATAGTACATTAACTGTTTTCCTCTAAGAGTTTTATGGTTACCTTCAAAATTTTAACCCATTTCCAGTTAATTTTTATGTATGGCATAAGATGTTAATGATAGTTTTATTCTTTTGCAAGTGACTATCCATTTTCCCTGCATTATATTTACTGAAGAGATGGCACTTCCCCCCTTGTATATTCTTGGCTCCTTTGTTTTAAATTTATTGATCATACATTTCTGGGCTCATCTTTCTGTTCTATTAATCTTTGTATGTTTTTATGATAATACCATACTGTTTTAATTACTATAGATTTGTAATATAATTTGAAATCAGGGACCACAGTGGCTCTAGCTTTGTTCTTTTTTTTTTTTTTCCCTTCAAGATTTTTCAGGGTCTTTTGTGGTTCAACGCAAATTTTAAGATTGTTCTATTTCTGTGAAAATTATCATTGGAATTTTGATAGAGATTGAACTGAGTCTGTAAATTTTCTCTGGGTAGTATGGCCATTTTAACAATATTAATCCTTCTAATCCATGAGCACAGTTTATCTTTCCATTTGTTTGTGTCATCTTCTGTCTGTTTCATCAGTATCTTGGAGTTTTCAGAGTACAGGTCTTTCACCTCCTTGGACAAATTTATTCCTTGACATTTCATTCTTTTTGATGCATTTGTAAATGAGATTGTTTTCTTAATTTGTCTCTCTAATAGCTCATTATTAGTATATAGTAATGCAATTCGTTTTTGTGAATAGATTTTGTAACTTTACACCTTTACTGATTTTATTTATCAGAACAGATTTTTGTTAGAGTCTATAGGGTTTTCTATCAATGAAATCATGTCTTCTGCAAATAGTGACAATTTGATTTCTTCCTTTCCTATTTGGATGCCTTTTATTTATTTTTCTTGCATAATTTCCCTGGCTAGGATTTCCAATACTGCTGAACAGAAGTGGCAAGAGTGAGCATCTCTTTCTGGTTCTGGATCTTAGAGAAAAAGCTTTTAGCATTTCGTCATTGAGTATGTCTACTGTGGGCTTGTCATACATAGCCTTTATTATGCTGAGATGCCTTCTCTCTGTACCTGCCCTGTTGAGGGTTTTTATCTTAAATGGGTGTTGGACTTTGTGACATACTTTTTCTGCATCTGTGGAGACTGTCTTCACCATTTCTCTTATTTTGTTAATGTCCTATATCAGGTTGACTGACTTGGAGCTGTTGAGTCGTCCTTCCATGCCTGGGATAAATAACCCCTTGATCATGGTATATGATCCTTTAAATATATTGTTGGTTTCCCAGTGTTTTGTTGAGGACTTTTGAATCTATATTCATCAGGAATATTGGCCCATAGCTTTTTGTTTGTTTGTATGTTCATTTGGTTTTTGTTCATTTGTTTTTTAGTGTCTTTGTCCAGTTTTGCTAATAGTATTGGTAGTCTTGTAGAATGAGTTTGGCAGCATTCCTTCCTCTTCAAGGAAGAGGAAGTTCTTCATTTTTTTGTTTGTTTCTTTGTTTTCTTTTTTGGTTTTGTTTGTTTGTTTTGAAGAGTTTGGGAAGGATCAATATTGAATCTTCTTTGAATTTTCAATTTTAGTAGATATCACCAGTGAAGCCATGTGGTCCCAATTGTTGAAGGTTTGCCAAGACTTGTCATTGTTCCAATGGAAGGAATCTCAATTAGCACCCCGTTTCAGGCTGATTGGAAGCCATACCCTTAGCGGCTTTTAAAGCATGAAAATATGTGCAATCCCCTGGAAACACAGTGGTAAATCCTGCTGAACTCCTGTCCAGGAGATCAGGAGGTGTTTGACATTCACAAAACTTGGGTCTCCCGATGAGCTGATGAGTGTGTAAACTCTTTTCTGAGAGGTACTGCCATGCTGTAGCCAGTCCTTCGCAAAGTGGAATGATGGCTTTCCGTGGCTTACATTCCCTGAGAGCACCTCTGTAGCCTCTTCATATGTGCCAAACTGAAAGCCTGCCCTTTAGGCTGAACCTCTAAGACAGGTAAACAGATTTTTTTCATAGGAAGGCTCGGGATACATTTCGGTCTACTGTCTTTGCAGTGCCTGGTGGTGATAGCCTGCCAATAACTGTCTGCTCAGTTGTTTTAGGCCTGTGAGGCCCAGAGAGGCAAGCACCCCTTGGCCACCAGAGCCAGGGTGTCCTTTGTGCACCATGTGGGTCTGCCAGCTTTTGCAAGGCAGGTTGAGTGCAAGACCCAGAAAGGTCCACTCATTTTAGCTTTAGTGAGGTTGGAGGAGAGCACAGGGTTAAGACACATCCACTGGTTTTGGTGAGGGAGTGGTAGAGCTCTGGGGTGGGGCATGCCTGCCAGCTTTAGTGGGGCAACAGCTGTGACTGTGCGAATCTTCTGGCACTAGCCAGGTGGAAGGGAGTGCAGAAATGGTGCTTGCCAGTGCCTGTGTTCTGGACAGAATCCCAAGAGGCCCTATCTCTCAGGCAGAGATTAACAAATGAATAGTCGAAGGCACTTTTCAAAGAGCTGGTTTTGCAGTGGGGTCTGGATGCTGGAGCCCTTGGAAATCAGAATCTCAGCGCCTTGCAGCCCTTTCTGTCTTTGAGATGTGAGACAGTTGGTTTCAAAAGTCAGGTATTTTTGGGTTTGCATCTCTCTGGTTCAGGTTGCAAGGTTTGGCATGCCTTATGTGGGACACAAACCTCTTACTCCTCAGGGAAAAGCTCTGTTCATATTCCTGAGATCCCTACAGCCCTGGGAGTGGCACTTTTGGTGAGACTGCATCTCTTCCTCTCCTTCCTATCTTAATGTGGCCCTTTTATCCCTTGTTGTGGAAGCGCTTTTTATCTGGTTTTCAGGTCTATTTCAGAAGGAGTTATTTGACAAGTAACAGTGAGTTGGTGTGTTCAAGCAAGAAGTTGAAGTAAAGGTCTTTCCTTGCTACCATGTAGGACTGCTTCTTCTGTCTGTATTCCTTTTGTTGTTTAATTGCGTTTCTTTTTGGTTGCTTTTGAATATAAGTTTGCACAATGACTGTTTCTTTTATGTGTTGCCCAATACTGTTTTCAATTCCCCGAGATATGTGTCTTTTTATGTCTAACTTCTGGCAGTCTTGGATCATCTCTCTGCTCCAAGCCCACTTTATCTTGATTTATAAGATCTTACCCAGTCTTGCTTTCCTTGATCTCCATTGACATAGTTTCCTCCTCCCTTCCCCTGATTTTCTCAGTTCCAGGATGCTGCTCCTTGGTGTTCTTGGCACCTACCAGGCATGCTCTTGAGAGACTTGGCTGTTCTCTTTCGCTGGAATGTTTTCCTCTCACATGTCAACACCCCTTGCTGTCTCACTTACTTGCTTCTGGTCTTTTTCTCAAAAGTCATGGTGAAGCCTTCTACGCACTCTACAACTTTAGTCTTCTTCCAAAATCTCATAATCTCCTTCCTGTTTTTTCTCCTTAGTTATTAACACTGCCTCTGCACTATTGACTTCTTTACGTTGATTATGTCTTTCCCACTAGAAAGAAACCCTTCAAGAAACTTTGCCTTTCTACTACTTTATCTCCTACACCAGATACAGCATAAGAGTTTCTTAAATAATGTTAAGCGAACAAAATAGATAGAAGAATTCCGGGTCTTCTCATATTTATTTTCCATATATTTCATTTAAATGGTACTTTTTCACCATCAGATTTTTCACTTGAACGTGTTCTTTTCCATAACCCAATCTTTTGTTTCTTATACCTTTCTATACCACTCAATTTTATGGATGTCATATTTTCCTTATTCTTTCCGAAGCTTAGAAGCCATTTTGATGCTTTTGTTCTGTTCATTGCTCTTCACTAATCTTCAACTTCCTTTTTTTGTTTTTTCCCTCAGAACAATATAGGGGGCCCTAAAATAGCTGATTGGAAGTTATGGTGCATGTTGTTACTTATGGATTACAAGGCTTCATTGTAAAATATTAGGGCTAGAACTTTTTTTATTGTCAGATATCCAACTGTTAGTGTTTTGAGTTTTTCTCTGGGGCTGGTAAGGTACCTAGTACCTAAGAGGCTGCCATTGTTCTTAGGTCAGATAGAGGGAGGATAGAACATCTCACCCCTTGAGAGGAATAATCAATCTCTCTTCCTTCCTTCCTTCCTTCCTTCCTTCCTTCCTTCCCTTCTTTTCACCTTCCCTTTCCTTCCATTATTCCTTCCATCTATCCTACCTTCCTTTCTCTCTCTCTCTCTCTCTCTCTCCTTCTAGGTCCTTCTGTCTTTCTTGGAAGAATTTTCTCCTTCAGTATGGTTCCAGCTCCTCAGTGGGCACCATATGTTTCCCACTACCTCTTTCCCTGGCTAAATCTTTCCAGAGAGGAAAATTCTGGCTTTATCCTGACAGGGGTACAATTGTTTCCTTACTTCTGGGATAGGGGAAGAGATCTCTAACCCAGCTTCGAGAGCTCCGTTCCCTAATACTCCCTGGTGTTTCTGAGATTCTTTAACATAGTTTTCCCTGTAATTCTTCTGTAGAGACTTTAGAATCGGTCTTTCCGAGTGTCATGTACTACCGATATATCTGTTGTGGATTTCACATTTCACTTTGTGATTATCTTTGTCATTCTTAGTCCTTTTTGTTTATCCCTTTTTTGGCCTTTAAATCTCTAGTGTAATTTCAGGACCAAATGGAGAAAAACACATGGTTCAGTTCATTCACTTAAAATGGTAACACTGGGGCACCTGGGTGGCTCAGTCATTAAGCGTCTGACTTCGGCTTAGGTCATGATCCAGGGTCCTGGGATCGGTACCTGCATTGGGCACCCTGTTCAGCAGGAAACCTGCTTCTCCCTTTCCCAGTCCCCCAGCTTCTGTTCCCTCTTTCTCTTAGTCTCTCTCTCTCAAATAAGTAAATGAAATCTTTAAAAAAAACAATTAAAAAAATAAAATGGTAAGACTATTTAAAGGATTCTTATTGGGTAGGCTGTGTTCTGAAGATGAGGTCTGTTGGTCAGAATGTGGACAGACCTCTGACAACTTTTGTGAAATGGGCCAGGAGGGACCAGCTAGGGCATGTAAAGACAAACCAGTAGATTTCGCTTTTTTCTCTGATTAGGAGCTCCTGAGCATATGTCCTTTCAGGGGTGAAGAAGGGGAGAGATTTGAAAGGGTCCTTAGTTTCTCCCTCTAGTAACCTCCTACCCTCATAAAAACACAGAAATCTTTATTCCGTCACACCCACTGCTGGACTTAACCCAGTGTCCTCTCATATTTACCCATTTACACTCATCCCTGAATTTCTCCTTCTCCACTCCCATATCCTTGCACTCTGAGACACACTCATAATCTCAGATCCTCATGTCTTGAACATTTACATCTCATTTTGCAGCATATGCATTCCTCAAGTTTGCTCTCTCTAATGTCCTTCCTTAGCCACTCTAATGTTGAACTCACACAAATAATCTCACTCTTGTAGGATTTTGTAATTTCACATTAACAATGCACGAAGCCAATACAGTCATTTAACATTTTATAAAACTCCCGTTTCCAGCCCCCTAGACCCCCCATGTAATTCCTCAGTCAAGGAGCGCACATGAAGTGCCGCAACCATTGTTCACGTGGTCGGTGTGTATTGCTTTCCCAATCTCAGCAGTTATCACAAAATCACCCAGCTCCATACTTCATTCACAAACCAAATAGATACTCTCCAACTACTTAAACTTTATACTATGTGACACACAGGTCCCTTGTAATACAGGGAAGACATTCTACTGTACATCTCTAGAAGGATGCTGCAGTATCACCCACGACGCTCATGCTACCTCACATACAATGGCCATGTCACCTCTACACTCTCTGCATAAAATTGTTGAGGACACGTGACAGACACATACACACATCAGACTGTGTTCACAAACATGGCACACATACTAAGTCCCTAGAAAATACAGCACCCCCACTGAATTGTCTCATTCCTAAACCAACATGACCTATGAGACACTCTCCAGCGACCTAAGAGACAATGTAGGTGCATTTTGTGAAGTAAACATTGAGTTATAAGCTTCCCTGAAGTTTTTAAACTCAGGAGGAGACTTAATATGTTTGAGTTATTTTCTAAGGAACAAAAATGGACCTATTTCCTGAACGTTGAGTTTGGAAATGTAGATTAGGAGGAAGAAAAACTAACCGGTGATTTTTGTGATATGTTTAAATTCATGGCAGAGATCGAGATGATCCTAGAAATACACATATTTTACCAGGGAAATAACCAACAACCGAGAATTTCGCTGTTCATTGGTAAGGTTTAGAGGTAGGCTTATGTGTACGGTGAGTATAGATGCAAAAATTAATCAGAATAGTGTGTGGGAATGTGAGGAGGGTGACACCACCAAGTGGGCCAAGTGACAGCTGAGCCATTTGGCAGTCATAGCTCCTCAGAGGGGAGCTGTGCCTAAAGTGGGGAGGTGTTGCCTGGAGTCAGCCTTGGGAACCCTTCTGGAGTCTCCTGGTCCCGCAGAGCTGTGCAGCAGAGCCCTCGGGTAAGGTCCGACCCAGGTACCTGAAGGAGGAGGCCAAGGAGCCGCAGTGGAAGTCTGTCAGTTCCGTCCTGTAAATTCGAACCCTACCAGGAAGCAACAGAACTTTCATATCATAAACCACAGCTGGCAGACCAAAGACCTTTACTGACATGCTCTGAATTTATTCTTGTGATAAACAGAATAGTGAGAGTGCAGGCACCTTACCATGTACTAGGCAAAAATTTGAGCCTCTGATCCATGGCAGAAAACAACATAAGGCTTTCAGAGGTAACCAGACATTTCATTCCAGAAAATGTTTTCAGATACCTAGATTTTAGAACTTCGAACAGAAGCTGGACTATAATCTTCATGGGGACAAGTGCCCTGTGGGTTATTGTACATACTATTTCGTTAAAGTTTAGTGAAGGCAAAAAAAAAAAAAAATGTCACCTGTCTGCTTTTCCTTCTCTTTTCCAGAAGTTTTAAGCAGAGATGAAGATGTTTTACCTGGATCCTCTGGGTTGCCCCAAGGCCATGGCCAGATGGCAGCAGATGCAAACTCAGAATACTCCTGTGTGTCTGCAGACAGTGTCATTCCCCATGGTATGTGGTGGGTGAGAGGTGGGTCTGAGGGGGAATCAGGCAGGGAGGTGAGGCAACATGTTAACCAAAAATAAGAATTAAGTGCCAGTGCTCAGCTATGGCCATAAATGACCCCTTTGCTCAAGGACTGCCCAGGGTGTCTGTTCTTAATTAATAGGCAGAAATGTACCATGTCGGGATACCTGTCTTCATTGGATGACGCTCTTAAAGGATCTGTATGGGAAGATTAAAACTCTAAGAGAAGTATAGAAATACAATTCTAGAAGAGGAGTTTGGGGCAAGTTTGTGAAGTCTTAATTTGAGCATCTCCAGCACCAGGATTCCCAGGAAGCCCTGAAAATTTGTCTATATCTATAATATCATTATATCTGTCTATCCTTTCACTCTACATATGTGTGTATAGATAGACACCAACATAGAATTAGATAGATACACATGCAGAATTCTTCATAAAACTTGTACCCCATCCTCCCTAATTACACAGTTACTCATGAGGAAAATCAAGCTGAAAATATCCAACTTTAGTGACTGCATGCTGTTTTACAGACATGGTTCTTTCTACATGTTCAGTGTTCTTTACACATCTTCAGAAATCCCACATGCAAGGTTCTCAGTATTATGGGCATACACCATAAACACAATTTTGATCATTATTTACTTCTCTTTTGGAGGAAGTGAAGTTTCAAAAGGTAAACTCACCTTAATATTAGAGTTTTCTACTGAGGAAATCAATTTCTGTGAGAGCAAGTGTCATGTGTGGTAATGTTGTCTAACTTAGAGTGTTTACTCAGTGTGGCTCTTTTGAAAGGATGCAGACTCCAGAAGATGCCGCATCTCAATATATTGTTTTATTTTTATTCCATTCACCAGAATTCAAGACAACCCAAGAGGATGCAGCCCATCCTAAGTCCTATACCGTGGTCCCTCCTGGTGGTGAGGTAGCAGAACAACAATCCTCTCCCTCACAGTACTTCTCCTGTTTCTCATTCTTATCTGAGGTCATTCGTGCTAATGAGGATGGTAAGGGAAATACACAGGTGGGGTCTAACCATGGATGGGAGGTACAATTGAGCTGCTCAGCCCAAGCCCTCTTATTTAAGTAGATTAGGTACAAGATACATTAAGTAGATTACGGACAAGAGTATAAGAGGGAAACAGAATGGGACCAGCTATTTTTATGACTTTATTAAATTTTTTAGGACCATCAAAGTTACAAAAACATCCACAACCTGGCCACTATTTGGATGACAGTCCTTCAGACTATGAGTCAAAGTGAATATTCTGAATCAGAAAATTCCTATTACTCCTCATTCTCTGGTAAGGAGAAAGGAAGGGCATTTCAAGTCTAGGCAGATGAGGGTTGAGGAGATCTGCATAGACCTATAGACATCCAGCACGGCATCTCTCCAAAGCCAGAGGGAGAAAGGTACACATGAGGCCCAGTTATAATCTTTTTCTCTGCCCTGATTTGGGAATATGAGTCTCCTGTTTCTGTACCCTCAATAGGAACTCATTACAAACACTTTTCACATTTAGTGGGTAGAGAGGAACTGTGTGCCTACACTTTGGGGGAAGATATTTATTGAGGGAAGAAATGGAATTCATAGGTGCAGAATTCACAGGAATTGGGTAAATAGAGCCTACCCATTTGTAAAACCTCCCCATCCATCCAGAGTATGTGGGGATCCTTAGTTTATGGTTAATATACTTGTTATCAGCTCTCCAATGATTGAACAAATTCTGCCCATCAGTTGATACTCGGCTGCCTGATGCGAAAACTCATGTCCAGTCTGTAAGGGCCTGGTTAGCCAGAGGGAGCTCTTTGGTTGTAAACTTAGATTGACCCTGCCCCTCCCAGAGGAGCTTACTTGCAACCCCTGGATATAGGGACCAGTCAGGCCAGATGGAGACATCCAGTCAGTGGGGTGCGCATATATTTACTGTGGTGTGTTTCAGTCTCATTGACCACCTGTGTGTGGGCCGGGCTCAACCACCTCTATAAAGGTTAGTCTGTGAGCCTGGGGCGGGGGAGTCGTAGGAGGAGTTAGAATAGCTGTTGGGAGAGCAGTTAGAATAGCCGTTGGGATAGCCGTTAGAATGGCCCTTAGAATAGCCGTTAGGGTATTCCTTGGAGTAATAGTCTTCCGGAGCAGGCCTCCTTGGGGGCGGCCTTTTCATGAGAGACGGCCCCTACCGGTCTGTTTGGTTTCTGATGCTTGGCAGAAATAAAGCGTTGCTTGACTTTCACTTTGCATTAGTCTCGGTCCTTTGATCACGGACTCTAACTCGGTTTTCTTCAGTGATCAACAGAAACGATCAGTTGCTAGGGAAAAGTCCTTACTAGGACCGGAGTAATCCCAAAAAGATCAGCAGAGAGCAGTGCTCTTTCTTGAAGAAATGCTGGGAGAGGGTCTGGGTATGAGAATGTTCGCAGAGAAACATGGAAGGGTATGTCAGTGTGAACCACCAAAGCATTTATGTTATCAGGAAGGCATGAAAGTACCAACAGCTTTAAGTAGGCCAGAAGCAGTCAGATTCTCAAGAGCTGGACTTGAGGTGGAGTATAGACATCCAGTCCATGTACTTTGGTAGCCTGTGTTCTGACATTCATCCCTTTACAAACCCTCTGCACTCCTCATCCTCATCATTCAGTTCCTAACAATCTTCCACATGCTTCTGAATTCTCTATGCCACTTGCCATAAAAAGTGATGATTGCTCTGACTTCTGAAACTCTAGATCAGTTACTCCTTTTTTAAGTTTCACGGAAGCATACAATGTATAGTATGTGTCTAGTTCCTTTCATCATTAAATCTGTGAAAATAATATACATATACACATATATACTTATATTTTCTTACACAGTCTTCTCTACATCTCCATTTCCTTTAGATCTTTACACGGTCTCAAAGCTCATATGTTCTTTCTCTTACAACTTTTGACTTTTATGTCCTCTAATGTTCTTTCATTATTCCCCTGAGATTACACAAATATACCAATTCTACTCTCAAAGACAGTATTCCTAATAATTTTCTGGTACATCTAAATCCTGTAACAACCTATACACCCCACAAATCCATAGTCACAGGATGTGGAATCTACACATGTGGATATGTACAAAACTAAAACACATAAAGCATGCATACCATTCTCAGTCACACAAAATTCACCCCATATTCAGATTCACAAACACCAGAGCTGTTACACATTAGGCCCTGGCCCTGTTTGAACCAACGTGTTAGGAACTTTCACACACAAAGCACCTTACATCCATCACACCATCATGATACAACAGGTGCCCAGTACACGTATCAGACACACCCATAGGAAATGATGGTATTATTAAACAGTTTTCTAGGAAGCAGTGAGCTTGTTTATTTGCCGTGGCAACAGAAACACTGACATAACAGTGAGGAATAGGTTCTTCAAAAATAAAACTTCATTGCTTGTCTCATTTGAGGTTATAAATCTCTAGGAGTTCAGAACGCAGAGGGTAAAAGGGTAACAGATGTGAAGGAAGGCAAATGGTACTGAAAATCCTAACCACAGCGAATGACACAGAAAGACAGGATAGTGCAATAGGCCAATTCTTTGCCCATACTAAAGGTAACTGTTTTGGGCAAAATAAGTATTTCCATGGGGGATGGGGAGAGTGGGGATAGTCGATAAGGGACAAGAGTGTAAGAGGGGAACAGAATGGGGCCAACTGTTTTTATGACTTTTATTCAATTTTTTAGGACCATCGTAGGATCCACAACCTGGCCACTCTTTGAAAGACAGTCCTCCAGGCCCTGAGGCAAAAAGTGAATCCTTCACTTGTTATTCTGCATTCTCTGGTAAGGAGAAAGGAAGGGCATTTCAAGTCCAAGCAGAGGAGGGTAGAGGGGGTCTGAATAGACCCATAGGTATCCAGCTCAGCATCTCTCCAAAGCCAGAGGGAGAAAGGTACACATGAGGCCCAGTTACAATCTTTTTCTCTGCTCGGATTTGGGAATATGAGTCTCCTGTTTCTGTACCCTCAATAGGAACTCATTACAAACACTTTTCACATTTAGTGGGTAGAGAGGAACTGTGTGCCTACATTTTGGGGGAAGATATTTATTGAGGGAAAAAATGGAATTCATAGGTGCAGTATTCACAGGAATTGGGTAAATAGAGCCTACCCATTTGTAAAACCTCCCCATCCATCCAGAGTATGTGGGGATCCTTAGTTTAAGGTTAATATAGTTGTTATCAGCTCTCCAATGATTGAACAAATTCTGCCCATCATTTGATACTAGGCTGCCTGATGCGGAAACTCATGCCCAGTCTGTAGGGGCCTCGTTAGTCAGAGGAAGCTCTTTGGTTGTAAACTTAGATTGACTCCGCCTCTCCCAGAGGAGCTTACTTGCAACCCTTGATATAGGGGTGGGACAGGCCAGATGGACACATCCAGTCAGTGGGGTGCGCATATATTTACTGTGGTGTGTTGCAATCTCATTGGCCACCTGTGTGTGGGGCGGGGGAGTCGTAGGAGGAGTTAGAATAGCTGTTGGGATAGCAGTTAGAATAGCCGTTGGGATAGCTGTTAGAATGGCCCTTAGAATAGCCGTTAGGGTATTCCTTGGAGTAATAGTCTTCCGGAGCAGGCCTCCTTGGGGGCGGCCTTTTCATGAGAGACGGCCCCTACCGGTCTGTTTGGTTTCTGATGCTTGGCAGAAATAAAGCGTTGCTTGACTTTCACTTTGCATTAGTCTCGGTCCTTTGATCACGGACTCTAACTCGGTTTTCTTCAGTGATCAACAGAAACGATCAGTTGCTGGGGAAAAGTCCTTACTAGGACCGGAGTAATCCCAAAAAGATCAGCAGAGAGCAGTGCTCTTTCTTGAAGAAATGCTGGGAGAGGGTCTGGGTATGAGAATGTTCGCAGAGAAACATGGAAGGGTATGTCAGTGTGAACCACCAAAGCATTTATGTTATCAGGAAGGCATGAAAGTACCAACAGCTTTAAGTAGGCCAGAAGCAGTCAGATTCTCAAGAGCTGGACTTGAGGTGGAGTATAGACATCCAGTCCATGTACTTTGGTAGCCTGTGTTCTGACATTCATCCCTTTACAAACCCTCTGCACTCCTCATCCTCATCATTCAGTTCCTTACAATCTTCCACATGCTTCTGAATTTTCTATGCCACGTGCCATAAAAAGTGATGATTGCTCTGACTTCTGAAACTCTAGATCAGTTACCCCTTTTTTTAAGTTTCACGGAAGCATACAATGTATAGTTTGTGTCTAGTTCCTTTCATCATTAAATCTGTGAAAATAATATATATATATACGCATATATACTTATATTTTCTTACACAATCTTCTCTACATCTCCATTTCCTTAGATCTTTACACGGTCTCAAAGCTCATATGTTCTTTCTCTTACAACTTTTGACTTTTATGTCCTCTAATGTTCTTTCATTATTCCCCTGAGATTACACAAATATACCAATTCTACTCTCAAAGACAGTATTCCTAATAATTTTCTGGTACATCTAAATCCTGTAACAACCTATACACCCCACAAATCCATAGTCACAGGATGTGGAATCTACACATGTGGATATGTACATAAAGCATGCATACCATTCTCAGTCACACAAAATTCACCCCATATTCAGATTCACAAACACCAGAGCTGTTACACATTAGGCCCTGGCCCTGTTTGAACCAACGTGTTAGGAACTTTCACACACAAAGCACCTTACATCCATCACACCATCATGATACAACAGGTGCCCAGTACACGTATCAGACACACCCATAGGAAATGATGGTATTATTAAACAGTTATCTAGGAAGCAGTGAGCTTGTTTATTTGCCGTGGCAACAGAAACACTGACATAACAGTGAGGAATAGGTTCTTCAAAAATAAAACTTCATTGCTTGTCTCATTTGAGGTTATAAATCTCTAGGAGTTCAGAACGCAGAGGGTAAAAGGGTAACAGATGTGAAGGAAGGCAAATGGTACTGAAAATCCTAACCACAGTGAATGACTGTCAGGAGCCATGGTAGCAGCATCCAGACAGAAAGACAGGATAGTGCAATAGGCCAATTCTTTGCCCATACTAAAGATAACTATTTAGGGCAAAATAAGTATTTCCATGGGGGATGGGGAGAGTGGGGATAGTAGATTAGGGACAAGAGTGTAAGAGGAGAACAGAATGGGACCAGCTGTTTTTATGACTTTTGTTCAATTTTTTAGGACCATCAAAGTCCCACAAATATCCACAACCTGGCCACTAATTGGAAGACTATCCTTCAGATGATGAGTCAGAAAGTGAATATTCTGAATCAGAAAATTCCTATTACTCCTCATTCTCTGGTAAGGAGAAAGGAAGGTCATTTCAAGTCCAGGTAGCTGAGGGAAGAGGGGGTCTGAATAGACCTATAGACATCCAGCTCAACATCTCTCCAAAGCCAGAGGGAGAAAGGTACACATGAGGCCCAGTTATAATCTTTTTCTCTGCCCTGATTTGGGAATATGAGGCTCCTGTTCTGTACCCTCAATAGGAACTCATTACAAACACTTTTCACATTTAGTGGGTAGAGAGGAACTGTGTGCCTACATTTTGGGGGACGATATTATTTATTGAGGGAAGAAGGAGAATTCTTAGGCGCGGTGTTCACAATTGCTGTAGTGTCAGTTCAACTTAAAAGGGGAGAATAAGTGTATAATTAAACCATAGCTTGTGGTACTCTAGAAATAGCTGACTGTAGAATACGTAAAAGCTCCAAATTGATAATCATCCATGTTAAGTGTCCTATGGTAATGACTTCCTGAACGTGAACTCAGCCTAAAACTACAAAGCACACAGTCTAAGTCAGATTATGCAAACACTGAGCATTTAGGTTTGGCATCAAAGAAGATCATTTAATTGAACAGTACTATAGGGATGGTAGATAATAATGTTTATAGTTATTAAAGATGTAATGTCATAAAACACTACCGAGAAAAAATATTTAAAAATTCTAAAGTTTTAGAGGAGAAAAATAATGTTCTAGAAAGTATAAAAAATGTGGATGAGTTAAACATCACATTCAACACAAGTGAAAAGAAAATTTATGACTTGGAAGGATAGAGCTAGGGAATTACGTTCAAATATAAATCAGAGAGATGAATAGAATATGAAAGAGGGATTAGGATAAATGAGGATAAAATGTGAAAGTATGACATATCAAACTGAGATTTGTGAAGAGTAAAAGAAAGTAAGACAAATAGATAATTGCCAATTTTTCTAAAACAACGGAAGATACGAATCCTTGGAATCAGGAAACATTTGGAAGCTCATTATAGGAAAGGCAAAAATAAATCCACACCTAAGTACACTAAAACCACCATTCAGAAACTCAGTAACAAAGACCTTAAAGCAAACGGAGAGAAGCACACAATCGAATAGTGATTTGTCAGGCAACAGTTGTTGAAACCTAATGGCAATACAAAATAATGTGCTGAAAGCAAAGAACAGTCACTTCGTAAAGAATAAGGGTGGAAAAAGACATTCTTCAGATAAAAAGTAGAAAAAATAAAATATAAAAGGCTAAAAACACTGAATCATTTCAGAAAGATGAAATGGAACACAGGAACAAAAGGTGAGCTGAGAAGTCTCTGAATGTAGATCGGTTTTGATGATTTACACACAAATCAGTGATCACTAATAGAGCGATGATAAGAAAACAGGTGTAACTGAAGTACTAGATGATAATCACATACAATATGACTGGGAGTTCAAGTGTTCCAGGCTCCTTATTTTGCACAAAGAGTGGGTAGCACCATTGGCTCAAATTCTGTACTCAGAAAACAAAGGGAATTGGGTAAATAGAGCCTACCTATTTGGAAAACCTCCCCATCCATCTGGTTTATGTGGGGATCCTTAGTTTAATATATTTATTATATATTATTTATATATACTTATTATTTTATATAATTTATATATAATATATATTGTAATATATAATATTATTTATTAATATATTTATTATTAGCTATCAAATGATTTAACAAATGACCACAAACTTAGTGGATTAAAGACAACAAAAATGTGTTCTGTCATAGTTCTAGACGTCAGAAGTCTAAAATATGGCATATGGAACCACCCATCTAATCAGAAATAATCTCCCCATCTCAGGGTCCTTAATTTAATAATATCTACAAAGTCCCTTGGTTCTTATAAGGTAACATTACAGATTCTGGTGACAGGATATGGGCATCTTTGGTTGAGGCATTATTCAGCCTGTAACAGCTAAAGTAAAACTCATACAGTGATGTATGTATAGTCAGGTAAACAAATATTAAAATACATTGACTGTGCTCTGTGATAGCACAGATCCAGGACACACTCTCGGGATCCCATAAAGACAAAGTACATATATTATGTCCATCTAGCCATCAACACTTGGGACAAAGAAATATTGTCCAGGACTTTTACTTTGGAGCTTTGGCTAGAAAAGAGACCATAGTGTCCATGTGTGTCTGGCATAGAGTGAGCAATCAGTTGCATTGAATGTATGAAATATTGGATATATCTCCTTAACTTTAATTCAATTTATAGAAATCATAACGGAGCAAGACGCTGCTGCAGAGCCTGGTCCTAATACCCAGCAAGAAGGAAACAATGCCATTTTCTCAGGTGTATCAGGCAGTAAGAGTACTCGTAAGTAGAGAGGCCTGAACTGGAGGTCGGGGGTGGCCAAGGGAATTGTAAGTATGGCTGAGGGTCCAGCTGAGCATTAGCTGTCTACACACTGATAGATGAGAGATGTTAGCTGATTCAAAACCATGTCTGGACCCACTGAAAATGCAAGGTCTTTTCCTTGTCTAGGAGGAAGTGCATCTGAATAACAAACTGAGGGTTGCTGGGGGTGGAGGGTTGGGATGGGGTGGTTGGGTTATGAATGTTGGGGAGGGTATATGCTGTGGTGGGTGCTGTGAAATGTGTAAGCCTGAGGATTCACAGACCTGTACAAATAATACATTGTATGTTATATATAATACATTATATGTTAAAACATATAATAATACATTATATGTTAATAATAAAAAGTGCATTCGTGAAAACTGAAAAAAAACAAAACAAAACAAAAAAAATAAAAAAGAAAACAAAAAACAGCAGCCTGGCGATTCAAGGGAAGTCTCAAAAAAGACAAATACCCCAAATGCAAGGTTATCAAAACAGGGCCATATTTGCCTTCTCTTCTCTGAAGAGTGAGCTCCTTAGCATATGTCTCATCTCCATGGGTGGAGAAGGGGCAGAGATTTGAAAGGGTCTTAGTTTCTCCCTCTAGTAACCTCCTACCCTCATAAAAACACAGAAATCTTTATTCCGTCACACCCACTGCTGGACTTAACCCAGTGTCCTCTCATATTTACCCGTTTACACTCATCCCTGAATTTCTCCTTCTCCACTCCCATATCCTTGCACTCTCAGACACACTCATAATCTCAGATCTTCATGTCTTGAACATTTACATCTCATTTTGCAGCATATGCATTCCTCAAGTTTGCTTTCTCTAATGTCCTTCCTTAGCCACTCTAATGTTGAACTCACACAAATAATCTCACTCTTGTAGGACTTTTTAATTTCTCATTAACAATGCACACAGCCAAGACAGTCATTTAACATTTTATAAAACTCCCGTTTCCAGTCCCCTAGAACCCCCATGTAATTCCACAATCAAGGAGCTCACATGAAGTGCCACATCCTTCGTTCACATGGTCAGTGTGTATTGCTTTCCCAATCTCAGCAGTTATCACAAAATCACCCAGCTCCATATTTCACTCACAAACCAAATAGATACTCTGCAACTACTTAAACTTTATACTATGTGACACACAGGTCACTTGTAATACAGGGAAGACATACTGCTGTACATCTCTAGAAGGATGCTGCAGTGTCACCCACGACGCTCATGCTACCTTCACATGCAATGGCCAGGTCACCTCTACATTCTCTGAATAAAATTGTTGAGGACATGTGTCAGACACATACATCAGACTGTGTTCACTAACATGGCACACATACTAAGTCCCTAGAAAATACAGCAACCCCACTGAATTGTCTCATTCCAAAACCAACATGACCTATCAGACACTTTGCAGTGACCAAAGAGAAAAAGTAGGTGCATTTTGTGAAATAAAGTTGAGTTATAAGCTTCCCTGAAGTTTGTAAACCCAGGAGGAGACTTAGTATGTTTTAGTTATTTTCTAAAGAACAAAAATGGACCTATTTCCTGAACGTTGAGTTTGGAAATGTAGATTAGGAGGAAGAAAAACTAACCGGTGATTTTTGTGATATGTTTAAATTCATGGCAGAGATCGAGATGATCCTAGAAATACACATATTTTACCAGGGAAATAACCAACAGCCGAGAATTTCGCTGTTCATTGGTAAGGTTTAGAGGTAGGCTTATGTGTACAGTGAGTATAGATGCAAAAATTAATCAGAATAGTGTGTGAGGAGGATGTAAGGAGGGTGACACCACCAAGTGGGCCAAGTGACAGCTGAGCCATTTGGCAGTCATAGCTCCTCAGAGGGGAGCTGTGCCCAAAGTGGGGAGGTGTTGCCTGGAGTCAGCCTTGGGAACCCTTCTGGAGTCTCCTGGTCCCGCAGAGCTGTGCAGCAGAGCCCTCAGGTAAGGTCCGACCCAGATACCTGAAAGAGGAGGCCAAGGAGCCGCGGTGGAAGTCAGTCAGTTCCTTCCTGTAAATTCAAACCCTCTCAGGAAGCAACAGGACTTTTCATATCATAAACCACAGCTGGCAGACCAAAGACCTTTACTGACATGCTCTGAATTTATTCTTGTGGTAAACAAAATAGTGAGAGTGCAGGCACCTTATTACCATGTACTAGGCAAGAATTTGAGCCTCTGATCCATGGCAGAAAACAACATAAGGCTTTCAGAGGTAACCAGACATTTCATTCCAGAAAATGTTTTCAGATATCTAGATTTTAGAACTTTGAACGGAAGCTGGACTATAATCTTCATGGGGACATGTGCCGTGTGGGTTATTGTTCATGCTATTTCTTGAATGTTTAGTGAAGGAAAAAAATAAAGTAAAATAAAGTCACCTGTCTGTTTTTCCTTCTCTTTCCCAGAAGTTTTAAACACATCTGAAGATGTTTTACCTGGACCCTCTGAGTTGGCCCAAGGCCATGGCCAGATGGCAGCAGATGCAAAGTCACAATACTCCTGTGTGCCTGCAGACAAGCTCGTTCGCTGTGGTATGTGGTAGGGGAGAGGTTGGTCTGAAGGGGAATCAGGCAGGGAGGTGAGGCAGCATGTTAACTCAAAATTAGAATTAAGTGCCCATGCTCAGCTATGGCCATAAACGACCCCTTTGCTCAAGGACTGCCCAAGGTCTCTGTTCTTAAATAATAGGCAAAAATGTACCATATCAGGATCCCTGTCTTCTTTGGAAGACGCTCTTAAAGGATCTGAATGGGAAGATTAAAACTCTAAGAGAAATATAGAAATACAATTCTGGAAGAGGAGTTTGCGGCAAGTTTGTGAAGTCTTAATTTGAACATCTCCAGCACCAGGATTCCCAGGAAGCCCTGAAAATTTATTTTGTCTATATCTATAATATTGTTATATCTATCCTCTCTCTCTACATATATATGTGTGTATAAATAGACACCAACATAGAAGTAGATAGATACACATGCAGAGTTCTTCATAAAACCTGTACCCCATGCTCCTTAATTACAGTTTCTCCTGAGGAAAATCAAGCTGAAAATATCCAACTTTAGTGACTCCATACTATTTTATAGACATGGTTCTTTCTACATATTCAGTGTTCTTTACACATCTCCAGAAATCCCACATGCAAGGTACTCAGTATTATGGGCATCCACCATAAATGCAATTTTGATCATTGTTATTTACTTCTCTTTGGGAGTAAGTGAAGTTTTAATTGGTAAACTCACCTTAATACTAGAGTTTTCTACTGAGAAAATCACTTAATTTCTGTGAGAGCAAGTGTCATGTGTGATAATGTTGTCTAACTTAGAGTGTTCACTCAATGTGGCTCTTTTGAAAGGATACAGACTCCAGAAAATGCTGCATCTCAATATATTGTTTTATTTTTATTCCATTCACCGGAATTCAAGAGGAAGACTCAAGAGGATGCGGCTCAGCCTAACTCCTCTGCCTCACAGTACTTCTCCTGTGTCTCCTCTCTATCTAAGCTGATTCCTGCTAATGAGGATGGTAAGGGAAATACACAGGTGGGGTCTGAGCATGGATGGGAGGTACAACTGAGCTGTTCAGCCCAAGCCCTCTAATTTATTCTCCACATAAAAATCTGAAGAGGGCTTCAGGGCAGAGGCACTAAGACTGAAGGCTCTGCAGAGGGACAAATGGGAATGTGCCTCCAGGGTTAGGACCCAGTTACTCGTGAGAGTGCTGGGACAGCTGGGGGCCGGGAAGAGCACTGTGCTGGTGTGGGCCTTTCATCACAGTCTTCCCCCTCAGGTGAGCATAGACTCCTCACACACACTCCTGCATCCGTCTGCCTTCCTACCAGTTATGGTCCCATTTCTCCTTCCCTTTGCTTTTAGACATGCCTTCATTCTTCATCAGTCTTCCTGTTCTCTAGGATATGTGGGCGCAGCTATGCCCTCATACCCTTACTCCTTCACACAATGAGACTCAGCCATGTACACACTAATGCCATACGGAATTTACATCCCCTCACACCAATCACCTGGTTTAACTCCCTCACATTAAGCCAAACCGGAAAATTGGTACACCCTGAGAGGGATACACTTTCCTATAGAGCCCTTCTCATCCACGTGCTGCTTCATGCATGAAGACATCGGCACTGCACAGAGCTACATGTTCGGGGAGCTCAGGTCACTTCTGGTAACGCTCTAAGTCCTGTTGTCTCAAGACACGAAACAGCACCAGTCCTGCTCTCGTTCATATGCTCTGTCACACTGTGGAGTATGCATGCACACACTCATCTCCCGTCATCTTGCAACATCATCAGAAGTACTCATCAGGGGCTCCTGGGTGGCTCAGTCATTTGGGCAGGCAATGCTTGGTTTTGGCTCAGGTCATGATCTCGGCATCATGTGATCAAGCCCCGCGTCAGGCTCCATGTTCAGCAGAGAGTCTGCTTGTCCCTCTCCCTCCACCCCTCCTGTCTCTCTCAAATAAACAAAACACTGAAAAAAAAAAACAAGAAAGAAAGAAAAAACCAACCACTCACCAGCCGTGTCCCAAAACACACTTGCAACTCCACAAGACACACCACACCCTCATTCCCACATAGCTAGACCATGTACACACCTCAAAGCATAGCACTCAGACACTTGCTCTGTGAGAGCAAATGTCATGTGTGGTAATGTTGTCTAACTTAGAGTGTTTACTCAGTGTGGCTCTTTTGAAAGGATGCAGACTCCAGAAGATGCCGCATCTCAATATATTGTTTTATTTTTATTCCATTCACCAGAATTCAAGACGACCCATGAGGATGCAGCCCATCCTAAGTCCTCTGCCGTGGTCCCTCCTGGTGGTGAGGTAGCAGAACAACAATCCTCTGCCTCACAGTACTTCTCCTGTGTCTCCTCTCTATCTCAGCTGATTCCTGCTAATGAGGATGGTAAGGGAAATACACAGGTGGGGTCTGAGCATGGATGGGAGGTACAACTGAGCTGCTCAGCCCAAGCCCTCTAATTTATTCTCCACTTAAAAATCTGAAGAGGGCTTCAGGGCAGAGGCACTAAGACTGAAGGCTCTGCAGAGGGACAAATGGGAATGTGCCTCCAGGGTTAGGACCCAGTTACTCGTGAGAGTGCTGGGACAGCTGGGGGCCGGGAAGAGCACTGTGCTGGTGTGGGCCTTTCATCATAGTCTTCCCCCTCAGGTGAGCATAGACTCCTCACACACACTCCTGCATCCGTCTGCCTTCCTACCAGTTATGGTCCCATTTCTCCTTCCCTTTGCTTTTAGACATGCCTCCATTCTTCATCAATCTTCCCATTCTCTTGTATGTGAGGGCGCAGCTATGCCCTCATACCCTCACTCCTTCACACAATCAGACTCACCCATTTACACACTAATGCCATACAGAATTTACATCCCCTCACACCAATCACCTGGTTTAACTACCTCACACTAAGCCAAATTGTGGAAAATTGGTACACCCTGAGAGGGGTGCACCTTCATAGAGAGCCTTACTCATCCATGTGCCACTTCATACACGAAGACATTGGCACTTCACAGAGCTGCATGTTTGGGGAGCTCAGGTCACTTCTGGTAACACTCTAAGACCTGTTGTCTCATGACAAGAAAAGGCACCAGTCCTGCACTTGTTCATATGCTCTGCCACACTGTGGAATACGCATGCACACACTCATCTGCCATCACCTTGCACCATCGTCAGTAACACTCATCAGGTTCTCCTGGGTGGCTCAGTCATTTGGGCAGCCAACACTTGGTTTTGGCTCATGTCATGATCTCGGGGTCCTGGGATCAAGCACCACATTGGGCTCTCTGCTCAGTGGGGAGCCTGCTTCCCTCTCTCTCTCTCTCTCTCTCACTCTGCCTACCTCTCTACCTACTTTTGATCTCTGTCTAATAAATAAATAAAATCTTTTAAAAAAAATATTGGCAGTTGGGATCCAATGTGATTCTGACGATCTGATACCATTAGTTATGTTTCACGTAAGAGCCGAAAATGTAACAGCCCAATATGGAATGTATAGAAAAGATCCCTCCATTAACTGTTAAGGGCCAGAAGTGGTGACTCATTATTGGATTTGAAATTCAATCCTTGATGATGCTTGTATAAAAACAATATAAGTAATTTGGAGGAGGATTTGAGTAAAACTTTCTACCTTGAGAAATAACAATTGAATGACAGCTATCGGAATGGCAAGTATAGATGGTATAACCCATTTTTGATTGATGCTTTTTTTTCCCCTCTTTTATTAAAAAAAAAAAACTGAGGCAATGGTAGATCTGGATCAAATCAACTTTTCCAGGTCTTTTATATTTTCTGTCTGTTTCCATCCATACTTTAATCCCCTTCCGCTGAACCAGAAAAGTATTCTTGCCAAACTGAAATGGAAGTTATTCTTCATCAGCTTTGATTTATGATTCAAACTGGAGCTTACTAAGACTTTACTGGAGGATTTCATAATCTCATTTCCAAACAATCTAAGGGCCTTTAGCAAGTGTTTGATAATTAAGGATTCCACTAGACGGCAATTGTAAGTAGTGTATTAAGTTCAGATTCATTTTTTACAGCATGGGAAATGGCCCACGTCAGGAGACATAACTTACTCTATTTGGAGTAAAACATTATATTTAAATGTACTTAGTGGAGCCTTCAGTCCAGGAATTAATGAGATACCATATTGATACAGAATATTTGAATAAATTACTACCAACGAGAAATAGATGCTGATTAAACAGAACCAAGACCTAAGGGATATATTTTCAAAAGAGTTTCAACACACTATGTGAAAGGCATCTCTGCCTTCACCCAGATGATCCCTTGTCATGGGATCTGATCCCATGTCTAATAAATAAATATCATTGATATATATAATATATATATAGTATAATAATATACTATATATATATTTTATATAAACAAATTTATATATAATATATAAATACATATATAAATTTATATGTATAATATATAAATTTTATAACTTTTATAAATAAATATATATTTATATAAATAGCATATTATAATATATTATTTATATATATTATGTGACTGATCCACACCCTCTAGTTCAGCCCCTTTCCCTTGAGTGTGAGCTGGACTTACAGACTTCCTCATGAAAAGAACATAGTAGGGCACTCAGCTGAGTGCAGGACTCTTCGTTTCCACTGAGGTCATGATCTCAGGGTCCTGAGATCAAGCCATGCATCAGGCTCCATACCCACAGCAGTGTGCAGAGTTTGTATTTTCCCTCTGCTCTTCCCTTGGGCTCTGTCTTACTCGCACAAATAAATCTTAAAAAAAAAAAAGAAAAGAATATAGTAAGCAGTATGGGGTTCACTACCAAGACTGTGTGAGAAAAGGCTATGGCTTCCATTTTGGACATTCTCTTCTTTCTTGCATCACTTACTCTGTGCAGAAACAAGTCGCTGTGTTGTGAGGCAGAGGTGCAGGGAGGGACACGTGCACTGGGATGTGAGTGTCCTGAGACCTGCCAACAGCCTCAGGAACCACACTGAAAGGGCATCTTCCCATTCCAGTCTTGTGGTAAGAACATGTCCCTAGGCAACAGCTTGACTATAATTTCATCAAAGACCCTGAGCCAGAGGCACCAAGCTAAGCTGCACCTGCAGTCCACAGAAATTGGAAGGTAATCAATGTTCATCGCTTTCAGCCACTCATTTTGCTACATAGCCATGGGTAGCCAATGGACCATGTTGATTAATTCCTTAAATAATATTAGCTTATTAAACTGTCACTCCTTTATTTTAATGGATATAATTTGCGAATGCTTTCTTACCAGAGATGACATGAATTGCAAAATGCAGATATTCTACCTAGCATTTGAATTCTTTTTATGTTACCTGTTACGTTACGTGTTACTATGTTACATGTTTTTTAGGGAGCAATTATGTTTCAAAACAAATAGGAACATCTCATACTTGTTAAAGTAAATTTGATTCCTAAATTTTGAGCATACTTACATCCAGGTAAAGGGGAAAAATGTAGAAATAGAAATTATAAAGTGATGTTAAATCCATTAATTATAAAATAATGAGACTATTGTATCTCTCAGACCATCTTTGTAGAGCTCTCTTAAATTAATCTGGTGTAGCTATTTATCACATATAGTAGAATAGGCTATTTATACTCAGAACATGATTTTTCTGGCTCTTCCTCATAACTTGCCTCACTGGATCCATGCCTATTATTTCTAAGGGTAAATAAGTAAGTAAATTAAATAGAAATGTATTTCCTAGTACGTTCTACAAGAGGCTTCGGTGACAGATAAATGAGTATTTTACATGAGAAAATTCTATTTTAATTATAGGAATCAAAAATTTGTAGTATTTCTAAATGTGTATCCGTATACCTAATGGAAACTTAATAGGTATGTCAGCATTAATGTCGACAAATTATGATAATTTCCGCGGGTGATCTCCAAGTACTTTTTCAGAGTAGCATTCCCGATTCTGGTGTAGTTCCTAAATAGGGCAACAACTGTTATGTTTACAAAAAATACACACTAATTTTCGACATCTATCAGTAAAACAAAAGAGATGTAAGACTGTATGAAAAGATCCCAGTGACCTGTGCCTGTGCTCTCACCCTTTCAACTTCCAGAGCCAATCCAAGCCTTCCATCATAATGATAGTTTCACTTGGTCCAACAGCCATCCCACCCCTAACAGACCATTGCTCTGTTTTTCCAGGGGCTTGCCAGCACTCTCTGGTTAGATCCCCACTTGTAAAAATGAAGCAGATGCTTGTTTGAAATGGGGGTCAAAATGTAAATCACAGAACTTAAACAAAACCTTTGCCTGTGGAAAAGGCAGGCTAATTTGGAATGAAGAGTAGACAAAGCAAATGTGCTTGGTGCTCTGGTTGATCTATCTATTTTGTAGGCCGGTCTGGTAGTCAGTAGTCTAGCAGCTGCCCACAGCTGTCTGAAAACTGGCTCAGCTCTTGCTGCTACTCGGTCATGGTCATAAAGTGAACCTTAGCTCCCAAGTACACTTTAAAGAACTCTGTCACCCACTCATGATTCCAGGGTCCTGGGATCGAGCCCGGCATTGGGTTCTCTGCTCAGCGGGGTCTTGCTTTCTTTCTCTCTCTCTTTCTTTCTTTTTCTTTTTCTGTTTCTTTTTTTTTTTTTTTTTTTTTTTCTGCAATGTGTTCTGTGTATTGGGCAAAACTTCACACTGACAGTCCAGGGCAATCATGTGTTTTTAATTTGCAACAAAGCACTGAAATGTCAGGCTTAATGAGAAAGAAAAGCACCATGCAGAGTGTGAGTCCTTCAACTCCTTTGGAAAAACATTTTCCTATGCAGACTGATCGGCTTTCACTGTGACACCTATTGTACTGCAGTAACATGGAAGACTCAGTGAGGAATTCCTTCTATCCTAAGGCACTGCATGCGCTGTGGAAAGGTCAGAGGAAGTAGTCTTAGAAGAACCAGCTAAATAACTGATTAAATTTCGTGATATAACATGAAACAAAATGTATTTGTCAGAATATTCTGCATCTAATCATCGCTTTCTTCCAAGGCTATTAACGGCCTTTATTACCTCCCTGATGGAACAGTGGACGGTGAGGTGCTGAAAGCCATAGGTATGGGGCAGGTCACAGAAGAGGACTATGGCACTGTCACCCTAACAACATTGTCTAAAACCTGTCAACATTTGTTGTTCTATTAAGACACAAGTTTGAATTGTGTGCCTACGGTGCAAGTTGTGGAAAATGAGTCCCCCAGCTTTTTTTTTTTGTCTGGGGGCCTTGCCTGGTCTTAATACTGAAAGTTCAAGAAAATTTCAGCAGTCCTTACTAGAATTCAGTATTGCTTTGGAGTGCTATAGTATTTGCTAATTTGAGGAATTTGAGGAAGGACAGAGTTCCTTAGTTTCATAGTATCAGTTTCATAGTATCAGAAGCTTACTGCTTACTGGCAAGTATAGTTCAGACTGCCAGAAATCCTCTGAGATCAGTATCTAATTTATATAAATTCTAGGGATAGATTAGGCTTTATGGCTGGTTTAGGGGATTCTCTCCAATTAGAGAACTACTTATAAACTGGCCAGAGATAAGGCTGTTTTCTTGATTGAAGATCTATGAAGAGTAAACTTTCATAACTTTCTGGATACCCTATTCTCTAAGAGTTGCTCGCTGAAGGGAGTAAAGTGGATGGAGTGGTTAGTGGTCCCAACTTTAAGTTTACAGAAAAAGTAAAGTTTATTTATTTTTTTTAAAGATTTTATTTTTTTGTTTGACAAACAGAGATTATAAGTAGGCAGAGAGGCAGCCGAGTGGAGGGGAAGCAGGACCCCGCTGAGCAGAGAACCCAATGCCGGGCTCGATCCCAGGACCCTGGAATCATGACCCAAGCCGAAGGCAGAGGCTTTAACCCACTGAGCTACCCAGGTACCCCGAAAAGGTAAAGTTTTAATGGTCCTGTTTTGTACCTGAGAATCTACTTAGATAAGTACATTTTCTGGCATTGTTATGGGCTTAAAATCATGTTCGATTCTGTTGTCTGTAGATATTAAGTGGAAACAATTTTCCCTTCAAATATTTTCAAAACGTGTTTTTTTCAAGCTGACTTTTCATGGTTTCCCGGGAGGTAGCAACAGTGGATATTTGTAGAAGTTATGCCATAATTGTTAGAGTGTGTTTTCTGAAAATTAAATATAAGCACAAGGTCATTTTGGGAATCTTATCACTGCACTGTTTGGCAGTGATCAAAGAAAATATTGACAGACCTCTCTACTTGATGTATATCTATAGAGATCTATGGTTCACATTTTAGTTTAGATTTGTAGAAGTCAAATATAGTAATGAACTAACAATAAAAAGAAAGAAGAGAGTTAAATTATACTTAGCAGGACATCAAATAAATTGGAGATTATGTGTGAAAATGGCAGATCACAAGTGGAAAATAGGACTGTACATCTTGGCCAAGAGTTGTTAATAGCAAAATCACAATCTTGCTCCTGAAAGGGTAGATCATTTATTGTCAAGTCCTCAAGTTTGTTGGCTAAGAACTTCATTTTATGTGAGTGCTGATGGTGCAATATTGTCTCACACTTTTTTTTTTTTCCTCCACAAAACCTTGCAAACTATTTCTCCCTGGCATGGGGAAAATGTCTATATTAAAGTGGGAAAAATTAAGACACCCATGAAGGCTCTCACTCTGTAGCAAGACAAGCTGAACCAAAATGTATTATCACTTAATGGTCATAGGTAATGAGTTTTAAACGGTTTCTTAACTCAGCCATTCCTTAAAAGTTAAAAGGAACTTTATGGGAGACATTACCTTCCCCAAAAGAATAGCGTATATCTACTAGCTTATCTCCCTGGACTCCACGCTTCTGATCTGTGCCCGGTACTGCAAGATACATGTTTCTGGAAGCTCGGGGGCCATTGAAAGCGAAGGGTGAGGCCTGCTCTGTTATTTCCAGTTAATGGCCCTTAGGGAGGTATATCGTCTCTGTCCATGTGGATCCCCTTCCCTCTGTGACAACTCAGTTATAGTAAGTACACATAGCATCGACCGAGAGCAGAAACATAAATCAAATTGACATAAGTCCAATTCAGAATCATAAATCAATTTGACAAAAGTTGAATTAAAAAAATATTTGAGCTGTGTGAGATTGACTGTGATCTTTTGAAGCTGTTTAAATAGAAAGATTTGGGCATGGTGTATCATTTTGGGAAGTTTATAGGGACAGTTGAAATATATGTCAGAAGCTTACCTGTGTCTCTAAAAGACATAACTACCATTAAAATAACTTCTCTGTAGCATTTTTCTTTTTAAGATTGCTCATGGTAGTGATTACAGTGACTTATTCTTACATGTGCCCTCAGGGATGTAGTCAGTATTGTTAAAGAAAAATTGTACTCACCTTATTTTTAAAAATTTTGGTCACTTTACAGTGTGTCCTTAATTTGTAGATATTCTATTATTTGTTCAAGTTATATTTTGGCCCTCATATATAGGTATTGTCCAGGCAGAGAAGATAACCTTTCAAATTTAAGGTTTTACTACTTCAAATCTTTTTTTGCTCCCTGGATAAATCATTGTGCCTACAGAACCACTCCAGTGGCCAAAACCATGTTCTTACATTAGGGGATATAATTTTAGACTGCTATTAAAGGACAGTTCCAAGAACATTGTCCTTCTATAAATGATTAAATATTGTGTTACTTTTGATTTTTTTAGCTCGTTAAGTCATTTCTTAGAAGCCCGTGATGTATCTGGGCTTAGTAGTGTTTTGTTCCTCTGGCATATGCTAACTTATTACTTGGAAGATTACTGATACCTGACTACCCTCAATGATTCAGTCTCACTCTTTATTTCTAAAGTAGGGAAAATCTCGTATTCCTTATTTGTGTGTTATGTACCTCAGTGTACTTATAAGGCACATTAGCAATATTCTGTGAAACATTTTCCGTTACTTCTAGTTCTCCAGAATTGTAGAGGATATGAAGATGGAGAAAGGGTGAGTTCTTGGGGATAAATATTCACGGGTAATTCAGGAAGGTGGAGGTCTTCTCATCTGGCTGCTGTTTTGGCTTCCCTTGTAAACCCACTCTCCAGTAGCTGCTTATGTCCTGTCTGCATGAAGATGATCATGCCATCCCCATCTATTCTTTTTGTTTCTTCTCAAGGTGAAAGCCATGTTCGCGAACAGGTGTGTAATAGTAGAAAGTAGGCTGAAACAAATGTGAGAAGACTCATGCCCATAATGGCTGTGAAATTCTGGACAAGGGACTTAGCCCTTGGCAAACACAGTTTTGTCATGGAAGGTGGTGGTTGAAATACTGAACACTAAAACTCTGCGATTCCATGACTTTCATTGGAGAACAAGGAAGCACCAGCTACCCCTGTATCTCTCCCTTTTTAGGTCCTGGTTTTCTTCAGAATTTTCTGCTGTTCTCATTTACATTTCCTTACCTCAGCTAAGGGAACAGTTCAGTCAGAGGGGTGGGCAGCAGTGGCCCACCCACACCTCCTCCACCTGCCCAGAAGTTCACCTACAGGAGGGATGCCAGCAGCACCCCTGGTCTCTGATAGAGGCATTTCTGGGTCCTGGCAGTGTGCTGTTGCCACACGTGCCACAGACCAACAGTGCTGGGGAACTGTTAGCTCCCCTGGGGCAATGCCTCACTGATGAAGGATGGGAGTTTGTGAAAACACCAGAGCTTCCTTACTTACACACAGGAGACAACTCTGAGGGGGTTTCTGTCCTGTCTCTCCAGGCTGAAGGGGGGTAAGTGGCAGTTACCCACAGAGCAAAACTAACTTCATTACTTATCTTTCTTTCTCCGCCTTACATCCCCATTTCCACACGGCACTTTCTGCAATAACTTCCAGAAGAACTGGTCGCATGTGTGTCCTCATTTCAGACTCTGCGTTTGGGAAGAACACTTGTTTTGTCTCTATTCTCCTCCTCTGTTCTTCTGAGACAGTGTTCCTGGTTTGCATTTTAGAGTCGTCACATCCTCTTGTCAGGCAGAACCTGCTTTTTTTCCCCTAAGTATGTGAGCATTGGGTTTGTGTTACTTATAAAAGTAGCTTCTGTTCAAGAGACAGTACTGTGGTCCATGCTTCTTGTTTCTGCTAGAAATGCCCTTCCCTTCTTCTGCCCTTTCTCCATGTCCCTGCTCAACCTTGCTCCTGTCCCTCCCACAAAGCAAGATACCAGGAAATAAGCTCCTCCTAATGGTCGCATCTGAAAGAGGAGTAGTCTTTCTACATACTTCAAAGATGACCCCCCCCCCAGCTCCACTGGCCCCCATTGCGCCTTGGACTTCTCTTATGATATTAATTACATGTATAACTTCTTACTGACTGTTTCCCTTCCCAATGGCACACACTGCATGTTGCTTCCAGGGTTTGCAAGTCTTAGGGGACAATGGAGCAAGCATGGGGCCCTGGAGCCTCACAGCCACCCAACTCCTCTGAAGCCTCCCTGGATGGTTGTCCCTGCTTCCTAGCTCCCTGATTTTCTGGCATCCTGGCCCCTGCAGCCTCCTTTTCCCCACTCCCCACCCCGTAACCTCTGCCAGCCTTTCCCCAACAGGAGCGTGGTCACGGGTGCAGGGAAGCTCAGCGTGGATGTGTGCCCTTACAGTAACTAGAACCTGTTAGAACATCAACAGTTCCCACCCCAGACTAGCAGCACTTACCCAGTGGTCCATCCGCTGGTTGCTGAAACTGGCTTGGTTCCCACTCCTCGTGGAGGTTTGAGTGCCTCTCAGGACAAAGGTTTAAATATCCTCGGGGGTGGCCCATCTATCCTGGTGGAACAGCCCACCGAGCAGTGAGACACGGAACTTGACTTCTCCAGACCCTGTGCCCTCTGAGGCATCGTTCCTGTGTCTGCCGCAGGCTCAGTGAGCACGGGTGCAGTCTCCGTTGCTGGACGGTCTCAGGCTTGTGCCACCTGTGAGGGTCCACCCTCGTGCCACAGTCCTTACATCCCAGAGCGCTCCCTAGGCTGGCTCTGTCCCTAAGGATAGGTTCTCACTCTCACATTCCAGATTTTCTGAGTCTGGCTTGTATTTCTCTCCCTTGGTGGGCTTGTGGTACCCTTTGGGCGGGAATCGCAGTAATATGAATTGTAATCCTGGTGATTCCACCCATAAGTTAAGTCTTTGGATATTTATTTGCCTTTGAAATGAGCATTGTGTAATAAAAGATGAAGAGTTAAAAAAAAGAAAAAAATGTTCAAAATTTAAAATGTAAATTAGGCTCTTCTGAAAATGCCATGGAACAACAAAAGCAAACAGATACAGACTGTAACAGGAAGGAGGAGGCATTTTATGTATATGTAACAGCACTTCTTTCCTGCTTTCTGCACAGGGGCCCCACATTTTCATTTGGCACTGGGTCCCCAAATGATGTAGCTCTCTGCACAACGAGGTCTCAGACCCGACCAGGTGCTACATATTTATCTCCTGGCTGGCTTCGCACAGAGAGCCTACAAATTGAACTAATTGCCTTCTCTAAAGAAACAACTCAGATAAAAAATGAGGTGCTGGTTGTTATTTTTCTGTACAACAAATTGCCTTAAAGCTTAATAACTTAAAACAGTAACACTTCTTTTTGGCTTTTTTGGCTCTGAGGGCTGCCTGCATTCAACTCGCCTATTACTGCTCAGGCTCTGTTATGTCGCTGTCAGAGCCTGGTGAAGGCTCCCTCAAGCATCTGGTGAGGACGCTGGGTGTCTGCTGGGAGACCAATGGGACCGTCTTCTAGAACAATTCTATATGGCTTCTGCATATGGCCAGAATTCCTCAGACCATGGGAGTTGGGATGCTGAAGAGAAAGAGAGAGAGAAGTAGAAACGCTATTGTCTTTTCTGGGCTGACCCAGGGTGTCCTTCTCTCCTTATAGTATTGGTTTGAAGTATTGACATCAGAAACCCATAGAATAATATACAGGTCTTAGGACTCACCAGCTGGGCCAGGGAGATCGTCCAGGTAGACAGGAAAACACTGATTGCACGGTTGGTGCTGCTGGTGCTATTGAGTAGGTGAGTGTTACTCCTCTGTTGGAACGTTCCTTTTCTGGTATTAAATATAGTTAGGAGATATCTTCATTTTCGGCTCTTCAAAACATGATTTTGAATATCTGACTCAAAGTCCTGGCCTTGTCCTACTGTTAGCCTTTGCTCGAGTCATGTAAGTTCCCACAGCAGCTGTTTCCACCCATGTTTGCTGTGCGAATTAATAATAGAATGCATGTAAAATCATTTCTTAAACCATTCAGGATATGTGAATGTGAGTTAGTAGGAAAAAAAATACAGTTCCACTGGAAAACTTGGTGGCAATTGCAATTAGTTCTGTAGATTTGGGTTTTGTTTTTACTGAGAACCATTGATGTCTTGTAGAGTATAATCTCCTCCTGCCTTCCTCCTCTGGCTTGGCCCTTACCCACTTATTTGGTTGGTTGTTTCTTGCCAAGGATAACGGATGATATCCCTTTCTCTCCTCATTTACGATTTTCATAATTTTCCCCATCATATACCTTTCACCTTAGTACTGTGAGCTTTTCGACATTTGGGGTTTAAGGAGCATGGGAAGAAATTGGAAATGGGAGAAGCCACAGAGGTAATGATTTTATCCCAGGGGTGCCTGGGTGGCTTAGTTGATTAAATGTCCGCCTTTGGCTCAGATCATGATCTCAGAATCCTGGGATCAGCCCGCCTCAGGCTCCCTGCTCAGCGGGGAGCCTGCTTCTCCCACTCTTTCTGCCCCTCCCCCAACATATGCGGGCACTCTCTCTCTAATAAATAAAATCTAAGGAAAAAAATGATTTTATCCTAAAAATGCAGCATAACAAGGAATCCCAATCCAACCTAGAAAACTCCCAACACCACCTGCCAATATAAATCTCTCGTTTCATTGATCTTGACCCTGTAGTCTTCATTGTCCCCCATAAAATGGGCACTTATCACCTCGTATTCAGTTTTCATATACTTCTTACACATGTCTTATCCTCTCGTTCAGCAGACACACAGTCCCAGCTTTGCAGGTTTTTGTGTCCCCTAACAGTGCATGATAACATGTTCTAGAGTTTTACGTACTATTGGAGTTCAATAAATTCTCCCGGTACACTGATTTATACTAATAGTTTCATTATTGTGTGTCCCATAGTCTCTCATTGTTTCTCACTGAAAGCCATTTACAATGCACAGTCTTTGTTGTTGCTGTCGTTGCCACTTGTGTCTTTACTTTTTCTTGTCCACTAACTCCTTTTCTTTGGTCCATGAATACAGCTACGTAAGGAGCCAGTATTTCCAAGGAAAGATGGAAGTAAACATAATAGAATTTACTGTAAGGTTGAATAACAACTGTTTGCAGAGTACCTCCTGTACTTGAGGCATGGTACTAGACCTGTACCAACATCATTTGTCTCCCTGGAGCTCTGTTTTTGTGGCCTAGCTGAAAAAAACTGCCTACAGAATTTGTCCTGAGACCGTGGTGTTATAACTCTCCATGTTGGAATGAAATTTCTGTTTACTCCCTAGTGCTTTTAACATGCACTTTCATTGCAATGTGGTTATGTCTTTTTTTTTTTTTTTTCCCAGCAGATTGTGTCCTCTGTGAAAACCAGAGCTATATTCAACTAAATTATAATTCCAAAGTGGCTAATATAGTGCAGTTCCCTATACACATGCTCAATTACCAAAATAGAATAGTTTAGACAGTGCCTTGGCAGTATTTTAAGACTGTGATTCTCAATTCCTTTTTGTGTTTTTTTTTCTTCTTAAAGATTTTTTATTTTATTTTATATTATAAGATAATTTTAAAATTTGAGGGACAGAGAGAAAGCCTTTATGTGTGAGTTGGGGCAGGGGCTTTGGGAGAGAGAGAGAATCCTCAAGCAGACTTTCTCAGACTGCAGAGCCCAACAGGAGGCTCGATCCCAGAAACCTGAGATCATAACCTAAGCCAAAATCAGGAAGCAGCTGCTTAACCAAATGAGCCACCCAGGTTCTCCTTAATGGTTTTATTTTTAAGCAGCCTTTATACACATTGTGGGGCTCAAACTCACAACCCCAAGATCAAGAGTTGTATGGTCGACTGACTGAGCCAACCAGGAGCCACCACCCCCCACTCTGCCTTTTTTTCCCCCCTAATCTCTACTTTTAATTTACAAGTGTGTCTCTGAATGGAAGTCAAATTGGGAAAATCATTTCTTCCATTTTACATCTAAATTATTTTTTATTCTATGCAAGTGCCTCCTCTTTAGATGAATTTCATGTCTTTGTTAATTTTTATGTATTTGAAATGAAATTCAGCATTAACCTTTTCTTCAACCTTTATTTAGTTTTTGGCTTTTTTTCTTTGGTGACTTTTACACTTTGTACTATGTGATATTTCTTGTTCTCTTCACTAAGTCGACAGTTTCTAAAATAAAGAACAAAAATACATTTAGCATAAGCTATATATTATAAAAAAGTACTGCCCAAGTGTATGAAAAAATTTCCCTGGTAGAACAGTTCTGCTCCATTGTTTTCAGAAAAGAAGAGTGGGCTTTGCCTTTTTGTATTTTGATTTTTGTGATATTGGAATAAGTTCCTCAAATAACCCGAGAATTGTGTTTCTTTGAAGACAGAACAGTATCATTTCTTTAGAAGAGTGAGTGAGGAACACAAAATTGCTATACCCCAGGATTCTCCCAATTTAGCATGTGACAGAAGCACCTACAGACTTCAGTAAAACACATTGCTGCTCCCACTTCCAGAATTTCAGATTCAACAGGTCAGGGATGGGGCCTGAGAATTTGCATCTTTAACAAACACTCAGGAGATGCTGATGCTGCCCTTCAGAGAACACACTTTAAAACCAAGACCAAGTGCTGTATACTTTTTCTGAAAGTCACTTAAAAAAAAAAAAAGATTCTATTTATTATAGAGAGGGCGAGAGAGAGAGAGCATGAGCTGGGAGATGGGGGATATGGGCAGAGGGCGAGGGACAAGCAGACTCCCTTCAGGGAGCCGGATGCAGAGCTCCATCTCAGGACCCCAGGAACATGACCTGAGCCAAAGGTGACCAGAGTCAAAGGCAGAAGCTTAACTGACTGAGCCACCCAGGTGTCTCCACAGAAAATCACTTGTAAGACTCATGGCATTAAAAACTGTTGGACCCCAAATAACTTCAAAAAGAAAAATACTGGCGACCTAAAATCTAGTATTACATGAATGTGATCTCTAACAGTTTGAGATGAATTATTATTATTTTTTACCTGTAGAACTTTGTATGTATATGCAGACCAAAAAAAAAAAAAAAAAAAGGAAAACCCATCTGAACAACAGGACCTACTTAGTTTTGCATTTGTTTTTTAAAGATTTTCTTTATTTATTCGACAGACAGAGATCACAAGTAGGCAGAGAAGCAGGCAGAGAGAGAAGGAAGTAGGCTTCCTGCTGAGCAGAGAGCCTGATGCAGGGCTTGATCCCAGGATCCTGGGATCATGACCTGGGCCGAAGGCAGAGGCTTAACCCACTGAGCCACCCAGGCGCCCCTCGTTTTGCATTTTTTGATACTGCCTTGAGTATTTTACATTTAAAACTACTTTGAATGTGTTCATTAATTTATTTCAAGAATATTCACTCGACGCATGTTATATGTCAGTATCATAGGAGAGATGCACTAGTGTTCTGCACAGATAGAGTTCACATGCATATTTCCACACTAATGCACCTGCTATAGCTTTATTGATTCCCACAGCCATCTGTAAGCAGGGCAGGCTCAACATGTGGGTTCTGATTAAGATGCCCTTATTCCCTTGTCATTAAAATTCATCCCTAATATAAAATACTGAATTTGACTATTCAAGGAAACAAAACTTTTCACAAACTTTGTCCAATTCTGAAAACCGATAAACAGATGGAGTATGAAATTAAAGCCAGGAAGTTGGCTGACTTCTTTTCTAGAGGTGGCTGTGTTTTGTCTCTTCTCAGAGCAGTTCATGTGGAGTCGCTAATTATTCCTAGCCATTTACTGTCTACATTTAGATACATAGCACTTATGTAACATTTCCTTTGTGCTTAGCACTTTGCTAACATTTAAACTGTTGTAGGCACTTGGTATATATTAATTCTCTGTAATAATCTATGAGATAGGTACTTTGAAACACCTATTTTGTGCATAGGTATGTAAGGGATTGCCCCAGAGATGTAAAAAAAAAAAAAATACAGCAGATAAATGAGGTACCTGGGATCAGATTTCAGCAGTATGGCTCCAAAACCTATACTCTTCACCACTCAGCACTGACCTATGTGATGTCGAATATTACGTGTTAACATTAGTTTGCTTTTTAATAAGTAAATACCTTCTTCCAATTAAGTGTATGGTCTTTGGGGGCAATTGTTAGATACAACACCTTTTGTGTTTTCTAAGATGTCAAGCACAATACTTTACATGTAATTGGTATTTTTAAAAAATATTTATTTATTTATTTGATCGCGAGAGATCACAAGTAGGCAGAGAGGCAGGCGGCGGGGGGAGGGGGGAAGCTGGCTTCTGCTGAGCAGAGAGCCTGATGTGGGGCTCGATGCGGGGTTTGATCCCAGGACCTGAGATCATGACCTGAGCCGAAGGCAGAGGCTTTAACCCACTGAGCCACCCAGGCGCCCCCCCAAATCTAACAAGTTTATACAGAGGTCTCAAATTGGTTAAGTCATGAATACAGTGCAGATATTCTAATAACATACTGCTCTCCCAAGTCTGTGTCCTTGGAAATGCCTCCCACTGTGGGAAGGGTGGGCAAAATATACATGTCAAGGACAGGAGAGCAGTGAGGACTCTGATTCCTTGGGCCAGCAAGCAGGTCAACCAGAGGTCATGTCCTCCCCATGATCACCCCTCCCCCTATCAAACTCTGGGTTCTATGGGGTATAAATGCAATTTCAACTCTGATTTGAAGCTTCTTTTTACCCATGTAATAATCTATTTTCTTTAGTTTTTAAGACAGTCCTTTCTGAGGTAGCATGGACATAGTTTTAAGTTTCAGCTTTTTCCGAGAAAATGTCTTCTCTTTAGCAAACAAACATAACGCCTAATCGTCAGTAATCCTAGATTTCCAGACTTCTCAATAGGAGGTACAGGAGACTTTTCATGTCGTTCTTTCGAGATGACATCCAGATGTCTACGTGGAAGTAGATTAGTCTTGTCTATGGGTTTGCCTTTGCTGTGTAACAAGCCAGTGTGATGAACAGAGTGGCTTAAAAAACCATCTTTTTGTTTAGTTTGTCAGTTTGTGCCAGGCTGTTTTTTAAGGTCGGACTTGGCTGAACAGGGCTGGGCTTTCTAATTCCTCAGCTGTTGCAGGGCAGCTCACGTGGGGCCAGGCTGATTCTCCGTAACTTAGTTCGTGTTTGATTGCTGTCTCACTCTCAGATGGGGTATAAATGCAATTAAGCCACATGTCGCTCATCAACCAGTAGGCTAATCTGGGCGTATTCACATGGCAGCCGTGGCAGAAGGCCCAGAAACAGCAAGTAGGTAAGGGCATGTAACAGTTTTGTTCATGTCTCGTTTACAAGGCAAATTACGTGACCAACCTAGATTTAAGGGGTGGGAAAGTGGAAAGCCTTTGAACGAAACAGGGATAATTGTGTTTTAATAAACTACTGTAGTTTGTCCTTTGATCCCAATTAATTCACTCTCCTCTCATCTTCAGAATCCCTGTACCTCTTCCCCAGAAGTGTCATTTAATTCCAGTTTTAGGCTGGAGGTCCAGGATCTCATGATTTAAATAAGATCTGAATGTTACTCCTTAGATGTGTTCCTCTTGCAGTCGTGAACCAAAGAAAACAGTGAATAAAAACACACATTGTCTGTGCCTCACCTACAAAGGGAGAAAAGGATAGGATAATTATAAGTGACTTTTCCATTCAAAAAAGGGAGGAACAGGAGGCAGGTAGCAGGTGCTGACTTCTGCAATTCTGGAATCCCTCGGGGCAGACACTTAGTTCTTCTGCCTCTGGCGCCAGGGAATGTGTCCTGGTTAGGACCCCGTTCCCTATAGAAGTGGATTCCCAGTACAAAATTCTTAACTTTTCCTTGGCAGTAGTTTCTTGGTCACTGTTTTCTATGGATCTTGACTCCAACCTTTGGGCTTATGGCTCTGTCCTCTGAAATGTTTTTTTCCCTACAAATATGGCCTCCAATTACAACTGAGTAGCATTCTAAGCTTGCTTCCTCCCGTAGTTGAGATACAGAAGATTTTTTTTTTCTTTTATTTTAACAATCCTCATTCCTTTTCCTCTAATCTACTGGTACTTTTACTGATATGTCTTCCATAACACCTGTGGGATTTCCATATACCACATTAGTCTACTCTATTCAACAAAGTACAGAATGTCAGTTGTTTTGAGACTGCCTCTCTCTTGACTTAATAGATGCCTTTTGGGGGATTAAGCTTTTATGTGACCACACCCTTATTCTTCTCAGAAGATTTATTTTTAAATCTGTTTTTTTTAAAGATTTTATTTATTTATTTGAGAGAGATAGGCCATGGGAGGAGAGAGGTCAGTGGGAGAAGCAGACTCCTTGCTGAGCAGGGAGCCTGATGTGGGGCTCGATCCCAGGACTCCAGGATCATGACCTGAGCCGAAGGCAGTAGCTTAACCAACTGGGCCACCCAGGCGCCCCATCAGAAGCCTTTTGTATGTTCTGGAGAGGCCATTTCGTACCTCCTTGAATCTTTCAGGATTTTAAAGATTTATTTATTTATTTATTTGACAGACAGAGATCACAAGTAGGCAGAGAGGCAGGCAGAGAGGGAGAAGCAGGCTCTCCGCTGAGCATAGACCCCCATGCGGGGCTCCATGCGAGGCTCAATCCCAGGACCCCGAGATCATGACCTGAGCCGAAGGCAGAGGCTTTGACCCACTGAGCCACCCAGGCGCCCCTCTTGCAGGATTTTAACAAAGGGTTTTACAGACAGATCCTTGATTTGATCTTTGTTCTTATCTTTTTCTTCACTTTATTTGTTACTAATCTGCTTGGAGGTTTCTCAAAAAGTTAAAATCAGGACCACCATATGATCCAGCAATTGCACTACTAGGTTCATGTACCCAAAGGATATAAAGACGCTGATTTGAAAGGGTCCATGCACCTTGATGTTTATAGCAGCTTTGTCTGTAGTAACCAAACTATGGAAACAGCCCAAGCTTCCATCAACTGATGAATGGATAAAGAAGATGCCATATATAATGGATTATTACTTGGCCATGAAAAAGAATATAGTCTTGCCATGTGCTATGATGTGGATGGAGCTAGAGTGTATTATGCTAAGTGAAGTAAGTCAGATAAAGACAAATACCATATGACTTCACTCATGGAATTTAAGAAACAAAAGAAATGAACATGGTTGGGGGGATTAAAGAAAAAAAGAGGCAAACCAAAAGACAGAATTTAAATATATTAATTAATTTATTTATTTATTTAACAGAGAGAGAGAGATAGAGAGATCACAAGTAGGCAGAGAGGCAGGCAGAGAGAGAGAGGGGGAAGCAGGCTCCCCACTGAGCAGAGAGCCAGATGTGGGGCTCTATCCCAGGACCCTGAGACTATGACCTGAGCCAAAGGCAGAGGCTTAACCCACTAAGCCACCCAGGCACCCCCGGAAGACAGAATTTTAACTGTATTGTGCAAACTGAGGGTTGCTGGAGGGGAGGTGGGCAGGGGTTGGGGTGGATGGCTTAAATGGGTGATAGCCATTAAGGAGAGCATTTGTACTGAAAAGCAATGGTTGTTTTATGTAAGTGATGAATCACTAAATTATACTTCTGAAACAAACAAAAGAAAGAGAAAAAGAAAGAATAAAAAGAAAATAATTTGCTAGTTGGAGATACTGGAAATGAGAAGCAATTTGGTTTTCCAACCCAACTTGTCCTACCCCTTTATTTTCCTTTTAAATTCTGTCTGGGGGTACCTGGGTGGCTCAGTGAGTTAAGCCTCTGCCTTTAGCTCAGGTCATGATCTCAGGGTCCTGGGATCAAGTCCCACATCGGGGTGTCTGCTTGGCGGGGAGCCTGCTTCCCCCCTCTCTCTCTGCCTATCTCTCTACCTACTTGTGCGCGCGCTCTCTCTCTCTCTGTCAAATAAATAAAAATCTTTAAAAAAAATTCTGTCTGAAAAAAACAAAATCTGTCTGATAACAGTTTATTTTTAGCATCACTCTTTCTTCCCTCACCTTACCCTGGTGCAACATTGGGGTCAGAAGCCATCTTGTCATGTCCACAGCTTATCAGGTAAATTCTTTGTCTTCTGTATTACTGCAGGTGACAGTTTTGCCACTTGCTTTCCCCCTATGTAGCACAAGTCAGCCTTTGCAAGTTTCCTCACTGCTTTTCCAGCTTCACTTTTCTGCACAGTCCTACAGCCAATGCTATATATTTTTAGGTTAGTCAACAGCAGCACACCCCTCCTAGGTATCTTTTTATATATCAGTTAGCTTGTTTGTGTTAAAAAAAATCCCACAAAACTTAGTGGTTTGAAAAACTAGCCTTCTAAAATTTTTATTTAGTTTCTTTTTCAGTTTATAGTTCGGTGGGTCTGCAATTTGGGCTGGGCTTTGTGGTGGCTCTTTTGATCCAGGTGGGCTTGGCTTATCTCACTTGGTCTAGTAGCTCATGTATCTGCTGTTAGTTGGCAGGTTGGTTGGGGGCTAGCTTATCCAGGATGGCCTCACACACTTGTCTGGTGATTGGCTGGAGTTACTTGAACAGATGGTATGACTGGGTCACTTGTCTCTTGTTATTTAGCAGGCTTTCCAAGGTTTATTCACATGAAGATGGTGGCAGGAGATCCCAGGAGTGGCAAATAGGCAAGTCCCGGTGTGTGAGCAGTTTTCAAATCTTTGCTTGTGCCACAGTTTGCTTATATCCTATTGGCCAAAGCAATTCACAAAGCTCATCCATATTTAGGGCTGGGGAAATAGATGCTTACTCTTCCAATGAAGGATTGTGGCCATTTTAAAAATCTGCCACATCCTGGACATATGCTTTTTTATCACAGTCTACTTTCCACTGTTTAATATTTTCAGCACCCCTGAAATTTGCAAGGGAAATGGGACTTGTGTCATATCTACATCCTTGAGGATGTATTTGGTAGAATAAACTTCAACTGTATTTATTGCAAATATGAAAAATATATTCTGATTACAAATAACAGAGCAAATATTTACCTGACCTTTTAAGCTTTATATACTATTGGTAATACTTGCATGTCCTGGGTTATTATTGAGTTGTTCTCATTGATTACTAATCTAAATATTTGCATAAAGCAATATAGGCAAAGTATATACTGACAAATGTTGTAGAAAACACTGTGACTCACTTCATAGCTGGTCAACTTTTCATAAATTTTTATGTGTAAATATCAGTCTTTGAAGTAGATAATGGTATGCTGGCTCATGCAATATCCACTCTATTCCCTTCTGGTGTACTCCCTTAAGTTGTGGAGGCTTAAAAGATAAAACTAAAGGTCCAGAACTCTTTGCATCTAATATTCTTCATATTATCTGAGATTTCCCAGGCAGACTTATAGCTGAGATTTGGAATTTGGAAGTAAAATCACGTTATGTATAGCTGAGTGCAGGAATAGAGCATCCTATAAGGGAGGATTCTAATTTTTCTGGAGTAGCTATAAAATAGGTCTTTGATAACAAAAATACAAATATTGTTTTCGTAAGTTTTGATAAACAAAGGACACTCTGTCTATTTATAAAGGCATCATTGGTAAAGGTCTGTTATAGTATTCTGGAGATATTAGTGAATGCAGCAAGAACCATGGTCTATGGGGCGCCTGGGTGGCTCAGTGGGTTAAGCCTCTGCCTTCAGCTTGGGTCATGATCTCAGGTTCCTGGGATTGAGCCCCACATTGGGCTCTCTGCTCAGCAGGGAACCTGCACCACACCCCCTCCGCCTACTTGTGATCTCTCTCTGTCAAATAAATAAAATATTAAAAAAAAAAATAAACCATGGTCTAGCAGCAGTAGGGATGCCCTCTAACCCTATCCCAAGAGAATGAAAAATGGATATTCTACTGGAGTAGAGAGGGAGAAAGAATTGTGCAGTGCAAGTTGCATAGAGGAAAACAGCCATCCTGAGGCAACATACTTGAAGAGGGAGGGACCCAAATGAATAAATGTCATAAACTCGCTCTTTTTCTCTCCAGTCTTCTGGTATCTGCTCTGGTCCATCCAGGAAGAATCCATATGGGTCATTGGCTTGTTAATGGAATTTGGTAGACCAGCCTCTTGAGACAGAGAGCAAAGTGGAAAAGGGCTGAGAGTAGGTCTGGAAGAGCACGTGGCTGAAAATCTGGTTCAAGTTTGTTGTAATTCTCAGATATTTGATCCATTGCATATTAAGTGGTTAGCAAAACCATAGTAGTGTTTTCACTATAAAATAATGAATTTCTGTTCTGATTGCAGTTTTCCTTCTGTCTAGCATCCAAATTTGGTTCCTTGACTGAGATAGAAATTCTTTAAACTACCTAATACCCTTAATAAATCTATTTCTTCTTAGAAGGGATTCTGTTGTTGGAAACAAAGAACCCTGCCTGTGTACTAATGATAAGAGTAAAAGAATGGAAGAATAAATAGATGAAAATAATCTATGACTTTGTTTAAAATTGAAAAATATCAAATTAAAACATAAGATAAATGTAAAATTATGTTAACACTAAAGAGAAAATATTTTGGTAAATTTAACATTCAGTATGGTAATAGAATATTATTTGAAATGACCAGTGTCTCTAAATCTTAAAGAAATGTACAGAGATAGAAGAGAAGAAATGTCACCACCAGATGTATGAGGAGACCTCTTAGTAACATCCTCAAAAACCCCTAAAGCCATTTTTTTAATAGGTTGGTTATCTAGTATAAATCCCAAAACTTTTTGTTTATGTGATAAGCTTCTTTATGATTTAGATATATCCCAATATCTCAACCAACTGGATGTCACTGATACATTTTTAAATCTAATTATAGATGGGCATCCTTTCTCCAAGAAAGAAAATAATATGCCCTCCTATAAAATTTCAGGGTTTATGGACTCCTTCAAGGATATGTGTGAACTTGAAGTTAACAATCCTTGTTTTGGAGAACTATGAAGATATGAGATAATTAGAGGTAGATGAAGATTTGTAGTTATGACATAGTCAGTGCTAAGAGCCCCCGCTATAGCAATCCTAAAGTGATTCCATAGAGAAACCCAGATCATTGAATATGAGCTGGTATATTTTGTTCAATAGCAGAACTAATCATTTTCTTCTGAATTTATAATAACTTGAGAAGTGTATGACTTTGCATCAGAGACCACATTTGCTTTTACTTAAGTTCTTGAGCTGTGGCAAGTCACACATTTCCTGGAGTCTATTTGAGGCAAGACAGCAAAAACTGGCACGATTCATAAATAAAATTGGGAAACTGTATTGAATATGATCCATTAAATTTATATTAAATTGTGTTTTACATTTTAAAACACGAGCAGTAGAAAGAAAATATATGTGGTGAGGAAGACACATGCATAAAGGCACACTATGAGTATATTTGAGTGTTATTTTTGTCACTTGTATGGGCTCAAGTAGTTTTTAGGTAGTTGACAAGGCTTTTGTTGTGCTCCTCCTCCTCCTCCTCCTCCTCCTCCTCCTCCTCCTCCTCCTCCTCCTCCTCCTCCTCCTCCTCCTCCTCCTCCTCCTCTTCTTCTTCTTCTTCTTCTTCTTCTTCTTCTTCTTCTTCTTCTTCTTCTTCTTCTTGTAAATCCTTGTTTCTTTGAGAATTAAGATAAATGAAGATAAAAAACAAATGTAGATTTGTGCACCTAAAACAGAAGGTTTTCCAGAAGGAAATTATAGGAACAAGGGGGATATATGAGACTATGACTGTTAGATGATGGTGGAGCATCCTACTTTGTTAACTATAAACATCTTTTTTTTTTAATTTTTTATTTTTTTTATAAACATATATTTTTATCCCCAGGGGTACAGGTCTGTGAATCACCAGGTTTACACACTTCACAGCACTCACCAAAGCGCATACCCTCCCCAATGTCCATAATCCCACCCCCTTCTCCCAAACCCCCTCCCCCCATCAACCCTCAGTTTGTTTTGTGAGATTAAGAGTCACTAATGGTTTGTCTCCCTCCCAATCCCATCTTGTTTCATTTATTCTTCTCCTACCCACTTAAGCCCCCATGTTGCATCACCACTTCCTCATATCAGGGAGATCATATGATAGTTGTCTTTCTCTGCTTGACTTGTTTCGCTAAGCATGATACGCTCTAGTTCCATCCATGTTGTCGCAAATGGCAAGATTTCATTTCTTTTGATGGCTGCATAGTATTCCATTGTGTATATATACCACATCTTCTTGATCCATTCATCTGTTGATGGACATCTAGGTTCTTTCCATAGTTTGGCTATTGTGGACATTGCTGCTATAAACATTCGGGTGCACGTGCCCCTTTGGATCACTACGTTTGTATCTTTAGGGTAAATACCCAATAGTGCAATTGCTGGGTCATAGGGCAGTTCTATTTTCCACATTTTGAGGAACCTCCATGCTGTTTTCCAGAGTGGCTGCACCAGCTTGCATTCCCACCAACAGTGGAGGAGGTTCCCCTTTCTCCGCATCCTCGCCAGCATCTGTCAATTCCTGACTTGTTGATTTTAGCCATTCTGACTGGTGTGAGGTGATATCTCATTGATAACTGACAGAATGGGAGAAGATATTTGCAAACAACATATCAGATAAAGGACTAGTGTCCAGAATCTATAAAGAACTTAGCAAACTCAACACCCAAAGAACAAATAATCCAATCAAGAAATGGGCAGAGGATATGAACAGACATTTCTGCAAAGAAGACATCCAGATGGCCAACAGACACATGAAAAAGTGCTCCATATCACTCGGCATCAGGGAAATACAAATCAAAACCACAATGAGATATAAACATCTTTTTAAATTTAAAATGTTATCATTTAATATGCTAGTATAACTATTATGAGTTGAGGTGTCAGGTTCATTTAGGTTAAAAAATAATTTTATTATAAGCTTCTGAATTGTCTACTCTATTGATTTACAATTTTCTCTGCAGTAACACTGATCTTTCTGTATTATAACTCTCGTCTTTCTGGAAATCAAACAAGCTTTCACTAACAAATGACTCTTTTTATATGAAGCCTTAAAAATGTAAGATACATTCACTTTGTAAGAGAAGAAGGAAATTGGGGTACAAATTGTTTGGAATGGGAGTGCAACTTGTTAATTAAATTCTTTGTCACCATCAATATGAATTTGAGTGATTGAGTACACGAATAGCAAAGGCTACACCATATATAAAAATAAAAATGATCCACAGAGTCAGCATAGCAGTAGTCAGTACAGGTGACCAGTAACTGACGGCTTTCCTTATTTTTGCCCTTGCTTCTTAGGGGCAACTGGAGAAAGCCAAATATATAACTCCTAGCCAATCACATAGTTAGCCCTTCTACAACTGCCCCATGCCAGTAGCCTCCAGTAATGGCGTACCTGAGCCTTCCCTTCTTCTCCACTAGAAAGCTATTCGGTCTGCCTGCCTTTGAGACTCTGCCAAACATGAGTAATGGTGGCTGACCCCTTGCTGTAGCAAATTGAATAGACTTTGCTTGTTGTGGGTTGTGTGATCTTCATTCACAGCCTTGTTTATTTAGTTCTTCCTCTCTTAGCACTCTGAGATTATATCTGTATGGTTCTTGCATTGAAGAAATAGCATGTTTGCTTACCGGCCTTCCCCATGAGAGTGGGATACCCTAGAAGGAGGCATGCCTTCCAATGTGTGACAGCATGGGCTACAGAGTAGTAGTACTGAGAAATACTTACCCGTTTATTTGCTGAATGGATGGACATCCTTTTTTTTTAATCAGATGTCTTTTTTAAAGATTTTATTTATTTATTAGACAGAGATCACAAGTAGGCAGAGAGGCAGTCAGAGAGAGAGGGGAGGCAAACTCCCTGCTGAGCAGAGAGTCTGATGCAGGACCCTGGGTTCATGACCTGAGCCGCAGGCAGAGGCTTTAACCCACTGAGCCACCCAGGCACCCCATGGATGGACATTCTTAGCACCGTGTTAGTGGTAGGACATCAGGGGGTAGCATACATAGACTCTAATCTCAAAACACTTAAAAAATTTCTCAATACATTTCTATGTAGAAGTTGCCAAACATGCAACTTGCAACTTTTGATGATGTCCAAAGATAACTGGATTATTTCTGAAAACAAGATAGCATCATTTTGGATTCAAGGACTACTATTTAGATAGAGTATTTTTACCAGTTTCATAAAATTTCATGACTCACTGAACCATTTTACTCTTGCTCAGTTTTAGACCAAAACCCTATTTAGTAGTTGAATTTTAGTTAGCTCTTAATGGAAATTTGTCCCTTAAAATTCTAATATTCAGGAATTATAGGTTTAGAACCCTATTTCTTGTTTTCCCCTACATCGTAAGATAGTTTTATGCAAGAATTTGCTTGTAAATGACTCATTTAGGTGAAAGAAATTGATCGATATGTAGAGGAATGATACTGCTCACAAATTATTCCTTCTGTAGTCTTTCTTTGAGGATACCTTATTTTCTTTCTTTCTATCATCTATTCCATTATCTATTCTATTATCTACTCTATAGCAATAAACAATAGAAGAGCAAAGCAAGCATTTTCTTTGCTATGTTCATTTTTTTCCTTTGCCCCAAAAGTTTTTATCCCAGTCTTTATCTATTGAGAATATGACTTATTCTCTTTTCTTATCCTTCCCCCATCTCTTTCTCTGCCTATCATTCTTCAAGTATTCTTGAGCACTAACAGTACTAGGCATTGGAGATACCATAATGGACAAGACAGATACAATCCTTGTTCTCATGAAACTTACATCTAAATTGGAGAAGATACACAATAAGTTGACAAACTGGACAGCTAATATTTGTGGGAAGTGCTATTAATTAAATAACCAGGGTGATGCAGAGACAGGGGCTGAGAATTTATTGCCATAGTTCTTCAGAGAAGGCTGTCAGGTAAGAACTTTCTGAGGAGCAGATATGTAAGATAAATGTACTCTGTCCCCTTTATTTTTCCCGTTTGTCAGATTGAATTAATATGTTTCAAAATCCAAATTTCATCCATTAATTTAAGCTTTCTAAAATTCACATATTGTGACTTCACTGTTGGCTGCAGGATGTGGGGCATAAAGGAAGAGCTACACATCTTCTTTCTCATTGAGAAGGTCATTTTGGTATATGCTTGTAACTTGGACCATGAACTGTTTATTGTCAGTCAAGGACAATCATAGAACATAATCCGGTCAACCGCAATAGACTGGATACCTTAGTTTTTTTCAACTGAAAATAAAAGTAAAATTGATAGCATCTCCTTCAGGAGTTGGCAGACTTTTCCTGTAACAGGCTAAATAAACAAATATTTTAGGCTTTGCTGAATACATGATCTGATACAACTACCCGACTCTGCCTTTGTAGGGTGAAAGCAGTCAGAGATGCTATATGTAAATGAATATGACTGCATTCCAATATGACTTTTTTTTCTTTTCCTTTTTTCTTTTTTTTTTTTTTTTTACAAAAACAGAGGGTAGGTCAGATTTGGCCCTAGGATCCAGTTTGGCAACCCCTGACCTAACTAATAGCTCCAAGTTGTAAATGAGGTAATTGACTTTCTATACTAAACACATTGTTACAGTATGAGTCCTCAGTAAATGTGTTATATTTAGTAAAATTATGATTAGTGTTATTATGGATCTTACAAAGGTGTCAAATCCAGAGCAAAATTCTCAGTTTGATCCATCATCAAACGTTTACTGTTGTGCTCTTTCATTTTCCTCATTAAAATTCACTTGTATTTGGGGTTCCTTTGAGCCTTAGCCAAGTGAGCAATAGATGAATAAGCTGGGAAATTCATGGGTAATCCTTATTGATTGTTAACCTAAATATGTTTTTATTTATTTATTTGTTTGTTTGTTTGTTTTGTCAGACCAACTTTTAGTGCCTTTAAATAACATTAGAAATAATAAATGTCTTACAGATAATTCCCCAAATGGCCGTGGGCTATAATCACTATCCCTAAAAACAGGACAATTTGTAGTTCACTTGGGTATTTTCTATCCTCTCTGTTCTCAGAGTCCTTTTTCCCTTTATTTGTGTCTGTTCTTACAATCAATATCATCAATATCATCCCTGGGCCCTCCTATATTTTTGTTTTCTTTGTGTCTTTTGTACTTAACCTCATAGCACAATGTGTAGGTTAGAAGTAAGATGATTTAAAAATTGCTGCTGCAGGTTGTCTGGAAAGTTCTTTCAAGTTAGAAGGAAAGGTTTTTAAATTTTTTGCCATCAAGAACAATAGAATGCGTAATTAGATTAAGCATGAAGACTCCTGTGTGTATCAATTAATGTATACTCTTCTATTTTTTGTGGGTGTATTACTAATTTTGAAGTGCATTTAAGTACATTGACACAGAGCACGTGAAAAATGCAAAATATTTTTGGAATGGTTGAAAGACTTCCCTCCCACCTCTGCCATGAAATTAAGCATTAGGCCAAAGAAAGCAGTGCTAATGTTAGGGAATACACAAAATTTTACCTTTTATTTTGTTTTACTTAATTTAATTTTATTATGTTATGTTAGTCACCATAGAGTACATCATTGTTTTTTTTATTTTTGCACCATTAGTTTTTGATGTACTGTTACATGATTCATTGTTTTTGTGTAACACATCCAGTGCTCCATGTAATACATGCCCTCCTTAATAGCCATCACTGGGCTAACCCATCCCCAGACAGTCCTCCCCTCTAAAGCTCTCTGTTTGTTTCCCAGATTCCATAGTCTCTCATGGATCCTCTCCCCCTCTGAGATCTGCCCCCCCTTCATTTTCCCTCCCCTCTCCTAATGTCCTCCATGCTATCTATTTCACATGTAGGTGAAACCATATGGTAGTGCTATCTTCACTTATTATAAATACTAGTGGGAGAATAAGCTGCATTTTAGTTTATACTGGGTATGATTTACATTGAGAAAAAATTAATTACATAAATTCAGTTACATAAAAATATTGTGATTACTAAGATACCTCAAAGTATATATTTAGTGATCCTGGAGAAGAGGAAAATTCAAGTGTCTGGAAAGCACATCAAACTGGAATGGTGAGACAACTGGAAAAGTCAAATGTGTGAGGGGTGCCTGGGTGGCTCAGTGGGTTAAAGCCTCTGCCTTCAGCTCCCAGCATCCTGGGATCAAACCCCGCATCGGGCTCTCTGCTCAGCAGGGAGCCTGCTTCCTCCTCTCTCTCTCTGCCTGCTTATGATCTCTGTCAAATAAATAAATAAAATCTTAAAAAAAAAAAAAAAAAGTTAAATGTGTGAAAGAGAAGACCAGTCAGTTGGGGGAGGAGAAGATGGCTGCTTTCAAAGTAATGAGAAGGTTGATATACTGAAGAGGTACCAAATTTTTAGGCTATAAAATTCCCAATGGCACAAGTAGGCGGAATGAGTTTTTGCAAGAGGGCAGAATTCATGGTGTAAATCAATGGTTGTGGACCTGTTTTGAGTTGCTGAGTTGATGGCAGATGTGCTTACCAATGGTTTGCAAATGTTTGCTTAGGATTTCAGCCTTGTAGATCAGCTCCAGGCTACATTGGGGAAGGAGTTTGCATGGACCCCAGACAAAGTACATAGAATAAATGAGAAAACTTTCTAATAAATAGAAGTAAAATACACAGCCTGATGAGTTTCCCATCACCAAAAGAGTTCAGGTGGGCAGGAGTGATGCATGATGACCTGTCTCAGATTTCACAGAAAGAACCATTGTTTATTTAATTAATTGCATACTTTCTCTTCATTGGTCCTCCCAGTGGTTCTTTGACCAAAGATATATTTAGATACGTATTTTTTTTTAAAGATAATATCTTCTACTCAGCAAGTTTGTTGAATACTTTTCTCCAAGTATTTAAATTAGGGTAATTGAAATCTTCATCCATATAACAGTGCCTGCACAGGAATCAATTAACAGTTAGTGCAAAATCCTTACCAAGTACCATTTGAAATCATTACAGGTGTTGAGTGTGCTATCTATCTAGAGCAGTAGACAGTAGCATTCTAACATGAATATCATGCTCATTTGTATACTTTATCAATTCTTCAGTTATAACTATATAGCTCATAAAATCATTCCGTTCAGAGATTTCTCTGAAAATTCTGATATTTGGCTTACTTGGGAATTTAAGAAACCATGATTCTTTTGAAGTGTTTTTGTTTTTGTTTTTGAAGGGAGGGAATTCAGAACTCCATTTAATAAAGGGAAATACATTTTGCCCTATAACCAGTCTTCAGCCTGGATTTTTAAATGATGAAATTGAATACAGATGCATTATCTAGCCTTTCTACATATCCGTCTACAGGTTTTTAAAAAGGGCCTTCTAAGAGGGGTGCAATTACCACCAATTTATCCTGAATTTTCAGAGAGACTGTATGGTATGGTTTAGTCAAAATGTGGTCCTTCGAATAGGGGCACCAGCATCACGTGTAAGCTGGTTATAAATGCAAATTCATGGCTATCCCCCTTAGTCTCAATCAGAACCTCTGTTGATCACATCCAGCAACTATTTTTGACAGGCTTTCCAAGCTTTTTATTACATGAAGTTTGGGAACCACTGGTGTAGTTGAAGCTAAGTGGGTTTTGTGGTCATTCATTTTATTTTATTTATTTATTTATTTTAAAGATTTTATTTGTTTGACAGACAGAAATCACAAGCATGCAGAGAAGCAGGTAGAGAGAGGGGAAAGCAGGCTCCCTGCTGAGCAGAGACCCCCTATACGGGGCTTGATCCCAGGACCCTGAGATCATGACCTGAGCCAAAGGCAGAGGCTTAACCCACTGAGCCATCCAGGCGCCCCAAACATTCATTTTAATCTGAAATTCTCTACTTACTAATTCTCTAAACTATTTGGATCTGTCTGTGCCTGTTTTTTATAAAGCAGGGATAATGAATTTTTCAAGGATGCTAGAGGGTTAAGGAAAATGTATGAAAAGTAATCAAGTCTAGCCAGTGTATAGTATTGGCAGAGTTGTTTTTATTCTTTTAAATTGGAGTAATGGTATGTACTATTATTTCAGTTTTTACTTGGTACTGATATAATTACTTTGCATATATTCGCTCACTTAATCCCCATTGCAACCTTATTTGTTATGTATTCTTTTATCCATTTTACAGAGGAAGAAGGTAAGGTATAGGATAGCGAATGTTCAGCTACATGATCTGCTGAAAATTGAATGAATGTTAACTTAGTTCCAGTGGTAACTATTTGTGTTGAATTTCCAAGTTTTAATTAAAGATATGATGTTTGGGATTGGTACTTTGGGTTCTATTTTGAATTTTAAAAATGCAAAAAAAAAAAATCATTTGTCACTAAGTGCTAATTCTCAAATGAATGTTACCTTCTTATATCTCACTGTATAATCTATCTACATGGTGGTTTATTCATTGGTTTACTAATGGCTAATTTAATTTCTTAGAGTCTTTCCATGAGCTTTAAAACATTGTCAATGATGCTCTGAGTTAAATAATGCCCGAGGTCTCATTGAGAGCTACACCTAATCATTTTTCCTATTTGTGATTTGAATAGCCCTTCTTTAGTACATTATCATTTTTTGCAGTATATGGATTGAACCTAGGGTTAATTACACATTTTTGACTTAACCACCATTTCCAATTTCAATATACTCCAAGTACAATGTACCTAGCGTGTTGATTTCTTTATTGTCACACAAAAAGGATAATACATTTTCTTGAGAAAGATGTCCTAAAATCATGGGGGTTTTTGACCGGGGGGGGGGGGGCGGGTAAGGCTGGGTTGAGTTCAAGGCTAATAAATATGTAAAATATTCCTTCAGGACTGGGTCATGCATTTTTCAAATGAAACGCTCACATGATACTGCTGTGAATTGAAAATCAGTGCCCTCTGGCCTGCCAGGTTCTGATGGCCCTCTGAACACTTTTAATCAGCACTGGCTTCCTGACAGTGATTAGTGAGAACTCAACTATTAGGAATTACTTTTTTCATGATTCCTAATATTTTCCCCACCTCTCTGTTGCAATTATTGCTAGCTCTGTGGGGTATAAAGTTTATAGTCTCAAATTTTTCTCTAATACAGATTTGATGATCTCATCACTTCTTTTGTTCTGAGCCTGTGGGAAGTTAGAGACTTCTGACTAAGGAATCTTTCGAAGTGAACTAAGAACTGGGTCACCAGATATGTTTTGTGTACTCTCTTGAGTATCGGAAGAGTGAAATGGAAATAAGTTTCTAGAAAAAGAACACCTTATAACGTAGTGCTCTCAATTAGCAAATTAATTCTCTCTTGGTTGAAACAAACAAACAAAAAGCTACCCCATTGTCATCGTCAAAATTAGTATCCTTGCTGCTGACATAATACTTGATGTTTGCTTTCCAAAATGGTAAGCCAATAACTATTTTATTAACTTGTTGTAATTAACACAAAGAACATGCATACACTCATTGAAAGAGCCAAACTATAAATAATAGAAAGCCCATTTGTGTGGGTGCCTTGGAAAAATATTTTTTGGCCATTTACATATTTTGTACCAAAAAAAATCTTAGGTGTTCATTAATTCTTAAAAGTGCAGTTTTGTTTCCCTTATATAATCTTCTAGAACAATTGGTTTCCATATGCAATTTTTATTTTCATTATACAGAAGATTTTTGTTCTTAATTACTTCTTCAAAGCTGTTAGTTACTTTAATTGATAAATTAAACAAACTTCTTTGTTGGGTTTTATTTTTATATTTAGAATGGTTTTCCTTCTTAATTTTCAGCTTCCTCAAGAACTATGATCTTGATGGTACTTTAGGTACTGTTTAACTATGAGACTGTTAGTTACATACTCACTTTTTTCTCTTTTTATTTTCATTTCCTTCATTGTCCTTTGGAGGGGGAATGTTTTTTATAAAAGTTATGAACTACAGAATTTTTACTAGAAATAGCAGTTGAGTGTTTGCAAAAGAACACTTGAAATCAGGAAGAAGAGAGAAAGAGAGGAAAGAATAGGGATTAACAGAAAATCATAGCACACACTGAGTGAAGGAATGACACGAACACACTGTCCAATGATGAATTTGTGGCCTTATGTTAACCTAATAAAAGAAACTATTTCTGTCTGGTACTGCTTATGTCCAGTACTGTTTATGTCTGTTCTAATAAAAAGCTTTTAAAACAGGAGTTAAGCTTTTAAAACCTGATTCTCTTTATATGTCACATTTCCTAGGGATCGTCTCATGCCATGTAAAGAATCATTTTGCCTTTGTATTAGAAACTGTGACTAAGAACTTTTTTGGTACAAAATATGTAAATGGCCAAAAAATATTTTTCCAAGGCACCCACACAAATGGGCTTTCTATTATTTATAGTTTGGCTCTTTAAATGAGTGTATGCATGATCTTTGTGTTAATTACAAGTTAATAAAATAGTTATTGGCTTACCATTTTGGAAAGCAAACATTAGTATTAGGTCTATTTCTTTCATTTTGTTTTTCTTCATTAGTTTGACAATTCCTTAGAAAGTGATTATACAATCTTTTATTTATGGTCAGGTCAGAATTTGCGGTTTATATATTTAATAGAATGTATGAGAGTTTAGTTAATGGGAGTGTAGACTGTGGGATTTTAGTCTTCTGTCATGTTTTATGTGTTAATTAGATAAATATGAAATGGTTGCATATATCAAGAAATATCAAAAGTTTAGTCTCTATTTTCTTGAAACCGTATGTTTCCACATAATTGTAAAAGAGCACCTTTCAAGATTTTTATCTCTATCTTTAGACTCAATAATACTAAGTATAATTAAAATCTATTATTTTTCTATCACTGAATTAAAATAAAACTTTTTAAGCCATTATTAGGCAAACGTTTCTTTTGCAGACAATTCTATTCTTATTACTATTCCTTATATGCCCTTCTGACATTTGTCCATTTTATTTTAAAATTGGTGCTTTTGGGCTCATTGGAAAATCTGACTATCTTAGGCACTCAGTGGTTCTAACTTGAGTTGTCGCTCATTACGATTTCAGTATAAAATATAAGCCGGTGTAATGATTAATGATGGATTCTTCGTATACAAACATATCAGGAAAAATAAAAAAATATATAAAACCTTAGATAAGATTTTAACTCTTCCTTGAACTAACCATTAGCTGTTTTTCATCATACCTGTTCCAATTTTAATTTATCCTATTGTTAATAACGTCTAGATAACACGTGGATAGCATCTTACCCTACTCCTAACCCCTTGGGAATTCAAAGCACCATTAAAATTTCATGACCAAGTCAATTAAAAAAAAAACCACATACCATTTTGTATCCTGTTTATCAAATTGGTTTGGAATCCTATTTACCTAGCATTCCATTTCTTTTAAAAGAATAGGAATTAGTTGGAATAACTGCAGCAAGTTTGTTTTATTTTGTTGGTTTGTTTATTTTTACACACTGTTTCTAATTCCTTTCTCTTTAAAACTTCTGACGCCAAATATGTGGAGGTTTTTCCCCATACCAATGAGTGCTCTTAATTGCCTGGACATGAACAGGGTGTCCTACAGTTCAATTCTGATATTAACTATCTAGAGTTAATGCCGATCCCACAGAATAAGAGCTCAGTCCCACAAGACCACTCTCACATCAGATACAAATTGCAAGTCCCAAATTTCTACCTGTGCTCCTGGCCACGTGGCTAGAGATTGGGAGTTCTTTTTCTTTTTTTAATTTTAAATTTTATTATTTATTCATTTATTTTTTATAGCCATATAATATATTTTTATCCCCAGGGGTACAGGTCTGTTAATCGCCAGGCTTACACACTTCACAGCACGCACCATAGCACATACCCTCCCCAATGTCCATAACCCCATCCCCCTCCTCCCACCCCCCTCCCCCCAGCAATCTTCAGTTTGTGAGATTAAGAGTCACTTATGGTTTGTCTCCCTCCCAATCCCATATTGTTTCATTTATTCTTCTCCTACCCTTTTAACCCCCAATGTTGCATCTCTACTTCCTCATATCAGGGAGATCATATGTTAGTTGTCTTTCTACAGTTGACTTATTTCGCTAAACATGATACCCTCTATTTCCATCAACATCATCACAAATGGCAAGATTTCATTTCTTTTGATAGCTGCATAGTATTGCATTGTGTATATATAGCACCTCTTCTTGATCCAGTCATCTGTTGATGGATATCTAGGTTCTTTCCCTGGTTTGGCTATTGTAGACATTGCTGCTATAAACATTCGGGTGCACGTGCCCCTTCGGACCACTATGTTTGTATCTTTAGGGTAAATACCAAGTAGTACCATTGCTGGGTCATAGGGCAGTTCTATTTTCAACATTTTGAGGAACCTCGAGGCTGCTTTCCAGAGTGGTTGCACCAGCTTGCATTCCCACTAACAGTGTAGGAGGGTTCCCTTTCTCCAAATTCTCGCCAGCATCTGTCATTTCCTGACTTGTTGATTTTAGCCATTCTGACTGGTGTGAGGTGATATCTCATTGTGGTTTTGATTTGTATTTCCCTGATGCCGAGTGATATGGAGCACGTTTTCATGTGTCTGTTGGCCATCTGGATGTCTTCTTTGCAGAAATGTCTGTTCATGTCCTCTGCCCATTTCTTGATTGGATTATTTGTTCTTTGGGTGTTGAGTTTGCTAAGTTCTTTATAGATTTTGGACACTAGCCCCTTATCTGATATGTCGTTTGCAAATATCTTCTCCCATTCTGACAGTTGTCTTTTGGTTTTGTTAACTGATCCCTTTGCTGTGCAAAAGCTTTTGATCTTGATGAAATCCCAATAGTTCATTTTTGCCCTTGCTTCCCTTGCCTTTGGCGATGTTCCTAGGAGCATGTTGCTGAGGCTAAGGTCGAAGAGATTGCTGCCTGTGTTCTCCTCAAGGATTTTGATGGATTCCTTTCGCACATTGAGGTCCTTCATCCATTTTGAGTCTATTTTCATGTGTGATGTAAGTAAATGGTCCAATTTCATTTCTCTGCACGTGGCTGTTGAATTTTCCCAACACCATTTATTGAAGAGGCTGTCTTTTTTCCATTGGACATTCTTTCCCGCTTTGTCAAAGATCAGATGAGCATAGAGTTGAGGGTCTATTTCTGGGCTCTCTATTCTGTTCCATTGATCTATGTATCTGTTTTTGTGCCATTACCATGCTGTCTGGAGGATGACAGCTTTGTAATAGAGCTTGAAGTCCGGAATTGTGATGCCACCAACGTTGGCTTTCTTTTTCTATATTCCTTTGGCTATTCGAGGGCTTTTCTGGTTCCATATAAATTTTAGGATTATTCGTTCCATTTCTTTGAAAAAGATGGATGGTACTTTGATAGGAATACATTAAATGTATAGATTGCTTTAGGTAGCATAGACATTTTTACAATATTTATTCTTCCAATCCAGGAGCATGGAACATTTTTCCATTTCTTTGTGTCTTCCTCAATTTCTTTCATGAGTACTTTATAGTTTTCTGAGTATAGATTCTGTGTCTCTTTGGTTAGGTTTATTCCTAGGTATCTTATTGTTTTGGGTGCAATTGTAAATGGGATTGACTCCTTAAGTTCCCTTTCTTCTGTCTTGTTGTTCGTGTAGGGAAATGCAACTGATTTCTGTGCATTGATTTTATATCCTGACACTGTACTGAATTCCTGTACAAGTTCTAGCAGTTTTGGAGTGGAGTTTTTTCGGTTTTCCACATATAGTATCATATCATCTGTGAAGAGTGATAGTTTGACTTCTTCTTTGCCGATTTGGATGCCTTTAATTTCTTTTTGTTGTTTGATTGCTGAGGCTAGAACTTTTAGAACTATGTTTAATAGCAGTGGTGATAATGGACATCCCTGCCGTGTTCCTGACCTTAACGGAAAAGCTTTCAGTTTTTCCCCATTGAGAATGGTATTTGCGGTGGGTTATTCGTAGATGGCCTTGATAATATTGAGGTATGTGCCCTCTATCCCTATACTTTGAATAGTTTTGATCAGGAAGGGATGCTGTACTTTGTCAAATGCTTTTTCAGCATCTATTGAGAGCATCATATGGTTCTTATTCTTTCTTTTATTAATGTATTGTATCACATGGATTGATATGTGGATGTTGAACCGAACTTGCAGTCCTGGAATAAATCCCACTTGGTCGTGGTGAATAATCCTTTTAATGTACTGTTGAATCCTATTGGCTAGTATTTTGGTGAGAATTTTCGCATCTGTATTCATCAAGGATATTGGTCTGTAGTTTTTTTTATTGATGGGATCCTTGTCTGGTTTTGGGTTCAAGGTGATGCTAGCCTCATAAAAGGAGTTTAGAAGTTTTCCTTCCGGGCGCCTGGGTGGCTCAGTGGGTTAAGCCGCTGCCTTCGGCTCAGGTCATGATCTCAGTGTCCTGGGATCGAGTCCCGCATCGGGCTCTCTGCTCAGCAGGGAGCCTGCTTCCTCCTCTCTCTCTGCCTGCCTCTCTGCCTACTTGTGTTCTGTCAAATAAATAAAAAAAAAATCTTTTAAAAAAAAAAAAAAAGAAGAAGAAGTTTTCCTTCCATTTCTAATTTTTGGAATAATTTCAGGATACTAGGAATTAGTTCTTTAAGTGTTTGGTAGAATTCCCCTGGGGAAGCCATCTGGCCCTGGGCTTTTGTTTGTTTAGAGATTTTTGATGACTGTTTCAATCTCCTTACTGGTTATTGGTCTGTTCAGGTTTTCTGTTTCTTCCTGGTTCAGTTGTGGTAGTTTATATGTCTCTAGGTATGTATCCATTTCTTCCAGATTGTCAAGTTTGTTGGCGTAGAGTTGCTCACAATATGTTCTTATAATTGTTTTATTTCTTTGGTGTTAGTTGTGATCTCTCCTCTTTCATTCATGATTTTATTTGTTTGGGTCCTTTCTCTTTTCTTTTTGATGTCTGGCCAGGGGGTTATCAATCTTATTAATTGTTTCAAAGCACCAGCTCCTAGTTTCATTGATTTGTTCTATTGTTTTTTTGGTTTCTATTTCATTGATTTCTGCTCTGATCTTTATGATTTCTCTTCTCCTGCTGGGTTTAGGGTTTCTTTCTTGTTCTTTCTCCAGCTTCTTTAGGTTAAGGGTTAGGTTGTTTTCTTGAGACCTTTCTTGTTTCTTTGAAATGTTTGTACCGCTATATATTTTCCTCTCAGGACTGCCTTTGCTGTGTCCCACAGATTTTGAACTGTTGTGTTTTCATTATCATTTGTTTCCATGAATTTTTTCAATTCTTCTTTAGTTTCCTGGTTGACCCATTCATTCTTTAAAAGGGTGCTGTTTAGTCTCCATGTATTGGAGTTCTTTCCATACTTCCTCTGGTGGTTGAGTTCTAGCTTCAGAGCAATGTGTTCTGAAAATATGCAGGGAATGATCCCAATCTTTTGATACCAGTTGAGACCTGATTTAGGACCCAGGATGTGATCTATTCTGGTGAATGTTCCATGTGCACTAGAGAAGAATGTGTATTCTGTTGCTTTGGGATGAAATGTTCTGAATGTATCTGTGATGTCCACCTGGACCAGTGTGTCATTTAAGACCTTTATTTCCTTGTTGATCTTTTGCTTGGATGATCTGTCCATTTCAGTGAGGGGAGTGTTAAAGTTCCCTACTGTTATTGTATTATTGTTGATGTGTTTCTTTGGTTTTGTTATTAATTGGTTTATATAGTTGGCTGCTCCCACGTTGGAGGCATAGATATTTAAAATTGTTAGATCTTCTTGTTGGACATATCCTTTGAGTATGATATAGTGTCCTTTCTCATCTCTTATTATACTGTTTGGCTTAAAATCTAATTGATCTGATGTAAGGATTGCACTCCTGCTTTCTTCTGATGTCCATTAGCATGGTAAATTCTTTTCCACCCCCTCACTTTAAATCTGGAGGTGTCTTCGGGTCTAAAAAGTGTTTCTTGGAGGCAACATATAGATGGGTTTTGTTTTTTTATCCATTCTGATACCCTGTGTCTTTTGATTGGGGCATTTACCCCATTAACATTCAGGGTAACTATTGAGAGATATGAATTTAGTGCCATTGTATTGCCTGTAAAATGACTGTTACTGTATATGGTCTCTGTTCCTTTCTGATCTACTACTTTTAGGCTCTCTCTTTGCTTAGAGGCCCCCTTTCAGTATTTCCTGTAGAGCTGGTTTGGCGTTTGCAAATTCTTTCAGTTATTGTTTTTCCTGGAAGCTTTTTATCTCTCCTTCTATTTTCAGTGATAGCCTAGCTGGATATAGTATTCTTGGCTGCATGTTTTTCTCATTTAGTGCTCTGAATATATCATGCCAGCTCTTTCTGGCCTGCCAGGTCTCTGTGGATAAGTTTGCTGCCAATCTAATATTTTTACCATTGTATGTTACAGACTTCTTTTCCTGGGCTGCTTTCAGGATTTTCTCTTTGTCACTAAGACTTGTAAATTTTACTATTAGGTGAAGGGGTGTGGACCTATTCGTATTGATTTTGAGGGGCGTTCTCTGTGCCTCCTGGATTTTGATGCTTGTTCCCTTTGCAATAATTGGGAAATTCTCCCCAATAATTCTCTCTAGTATACCTTCTGCTCCCCTCTCTCCATCTTCTTCTTCTGGAATCCCAATTATTCTAATGTTGTTTTGTCTTATGGTGTCACTTATCTCAAATTCTCCCTTCATAGTCCAGTAGCTGTTTGTCCCTCTTTTGCTCAGCTTCTTAATTCTCTGTCATTTGGTCTTCTATATCACGAATTCTTTCTTCTGCCTCATTTATGCTATCAATGAGAGCCTCCATTTTTTATTGCACTCATTAGTAGCCTTTTTGATTTCAGCTTGGTTAGATTTTAGTTCTTTTATTTCTCCAGAAAGGGCTTTTATATCTCCCAAGAGGGTTTCTCTACTATCTCCCATACCTTTTTCGAGCCCGGCTAGAACCTTGAGAATCATCATTCTGAACTCTAGATCTGACATATTACCAATATCTGTATTGATTAGGTCCCTATCCTTCGGTACTGCCTCTTGTTCTTTTTTTTGTGGTTCATTTTTCTGCCTTGTCATTTTGTCCATATAAGAGTATATGAAGGTGCAAGTAAAATACTAAAAGGGTGGGAAAGTCCCCAGAAAAATATGCTTTAACCAAATCATAAGAGATCCCAAATCCTTGGTGGGAGAAAAGGGATAAAAAGAGGTTCAGAAAAAAAAAAAAAAAAAAAAAAACAAAGAAACAATTAAAAAAAGAAAATGAATAAAGAAAAATAAAAAAAGAAATATATATATTTATATATATATATATATATATGATAAACCATTTGAAAAACGTTAAAAAAGAAAAGATTAAAAGTTAAAAAAAATTTAGAAGGAGAAAAAAAAATTGAAAAAGAAAAAAAAATTTAAATTAACTGCAAGACTAAAGAATCATGAGTTCCGTGCTTTGCTTTCTCCTCCTCTGGAATTCCGCTGTTCTCCTTGTATTAAAACTGCACTCCTTGGTAGGTGAACTTGGTCCTGGCTGGATTTCTTGTTGATCTTTTAGATGAGGGGCCTGTTGTAGTGATTCTCATGTGTCTTTTCCCCAGGCAGAATTGCACAGCCCTTACCAGGGGCCGGGCTGAGTAATCTGCTTGGGTTTGCTTTCAGGAGCTTTTGTTCCCTGAATGCTTTCCGAAGAGTTCCAGAGGATGGGAATGGAAATGGCGGCCTCCCAGTCTCCAGCCCAGAGGAGCTGAGTGCTCAGGGCCCCACTCTTCAATGCACCTTCAGAGAATAGCGCCCAATTACTCCCATCTCCCTGGCTTCTGGCCGCACTCAGAGCTCACCAAGCCTGCGACCGTTTCAAGGTAACCCTGAGCTGAGAGCTCACTCCTCGGCTCTGTCTCTGTAACCAGCTTCTCGGTTCTAATACCTGCAAGCTCTGCAACACTCAGACACCCCCGGTCCTTCTGTGGCCTTGCGGGACCTGAGGCCTTGCTGACCCTGCATGGTCTTCACCCCGGTTTAGCCTGTGGAGTGATGTCCCTCAGCGGAACAGACTTCCTGATTTTGTGCTCCGTTGCTCCGCTGCTTGCCGGGAGCTGGCCCTTCCCTCCGCGGTCTATCTTCACCTCGCTTTGGATTGACTTCTCCACCAGTCCTACCTTTCAGAAAGTGGTTGATTTTCTGTTTCTAGAATTGCTGTTCTTCTTCTCTTTGATCTCCCTTTGGATTTGTGGGTGTTTGCAATCTTTAGATAAGCTATCTAGCTGATTTCCTGCTACTTCTCTGCCATCTTGACTCCTCCCCCAAGATTGGGAGTTCTTGTCACCCTGCCTCAGGTTTGATATGTGCTAGAACAGTTAACAGATCTCAGGAAAGCCCTTTATTTATTATTACTGATATTCTAAAGAATTATCAAGCTATTACTGATTTATTATAAAGGATACAACTCAGAAAGTCAGATGGAAGAGATGTATAGGGCAAGGTGTATAGGAAGGGAGGGTTGCACCCTGCCAGCCCTTCCATATGTTGACTAACCTGGAAACTCTGCAAACCTGGTCATGTAGTGTATGTTCTGGAGTTTGCACTACATAGACATGATGAATTAAACCAGGGACCATAGGTGCCAACTAAACCTCCCCTCTCTCTCTCCCTTCTCCAGAGACTGAGAGATAGGACTGAAAGCCTCAGACCAGGCTTTGGTCTTTCTGGTGACCAGGCCCTATCCCAAAGCCATCTAGGGTCCCACCGAGGGTTGTCTTAGATTAGGTGCTCCTGTGACTTAGGAAATTATGTAGGATTTGAGAGCTCTGTGTCAGGAACTAGGGAGAAAGACCAGGTATCTATTTCTCATTGTACCACATCTTCTATGATCAAAAAGAAGCCCTGAGAAAGACTGCTGCTTCTCTCACGCCTGCTGAAACATCCAGAATGCACAGAACTCTCCTTTTTATTCAATCACAGAAGTGATAACCAAATAACCCTTTTTTTTTCCCTAGCTAAGTCATCTTCTTGCTTTTCAATCTCACATTTACAACAGATAATAAAGAAGCCTGTCCCCCCAACAACCCTTTTTTTTTTTGTATCTCTCCTAGCCTTTAACACATTGCCCTGTCTATAGCATACTCCCAAAATATTTTGAACGGACTCTAAAATTAGCACCAGAGTAGCTTCTTGAAGTTTTCATTCTTTTACATATTAATAAACATTAAAAATCAACCATCACAACAATGAAGACTTGCAAAAATTGAATTCCACTTGTGTGGAATTGTGCTTAAAAACTATGCTATGCATTCTCTCTAATTCTTAAAATATGTCAAGGTATGTCTTTGTTTCCACACTTAATACATGAAGCTCAGACAGCTTAATTGACTTCTCCAGAGTGACACAGCTGAGATTCAAATATAGGACTGTTTGTAACTCCTCATGCCAGAAACTTTTTAAGAGTTGTCTATATATATGAACTGGATTTTTACAAAATGAAATAGAGTTGGCAAAAGTTACAGTGTTATTTTTACTGCCCTATTTTCTAGTGCCTCCAAAACTTTGGTACATCCCTATCCGAAACCCCATGGGTGGAGATATATTTTATATTTCTACATGAGGTTAATTTCATCTATTATAATATCCATGATGATGAAGAAAATGAAATTAGCTCTGTATCAATGTTTTTACATTGGAAAGCTTACATCTATTTAGTATTTTGCCTTAAAATTCAAGAAGAAGGGGGTATTTTCCTTACTGTACAGCTTTGTGTGTGAATACAAAATAGTAAAAAAAAAAAAAAAAAAAATAGAAGTGACTATTCACTTCTATCAATAGGGTACAGTTTTATCCCTAGAGGTTTACTGCTTATATAGAGCAATCAGTACCTTCTCAGTATTAGTGTGTGGCGGGGGTGTATAAAAACAGCAACACTTTAAGCTTTGAATTTTATAATAAAAACCATCAAGTAGCAATTTTTTATCCCCATTTTCTATCCTCTATCCAGGTGAAAGTATTTACCCTTTGTATCACTAGTTCATTACTGTCAGAATTTTACCATCAGACAATCTGTTGATTGAAGACGATAGCTTTTTGGATAAGAGGTAGAGGGCAACTTAACTAATAAATGTGGCAGAATGATATTGACAAAGTTTTAGACTCTGCATTCTAGCTAGCATATATTCTGCATATAAATGGGAAAAAATCACATAGTCTGACAAATGCTAATGTTTCATAGAAAATTCTTTCCTGAGCTCTCTATTTTGCACAGATCTGATGGGAATTAAAAAGCTCTCTCACCTCAACTGAAAATTTGATATTTAGAACTCAACTCATGTCAAATTTGGATCCCAGTTTAACCCCTGATTAATTGAAACATGTCCTATATTTCTTGTTTTTTATTGTCCTTTGAAATATGCCATATGAAAATCTTCATAAATCCATTATTTCATCATATAGTTAAATGATAAATTGGGATGGCATCAGTTTAACAAAAAATGCAGGATTTTTGTCAAGTTAAGATTAAAAATGTTTCATTATTCAATTTACTCAGCCATACTTTCTACAGGAATTCAATACCTGCAGCTTTCCCAACCCTCTGTGGAATACTCCATCATCTAAGGTATGACCTCAGAACATCTCTTGGGTGAGCATGCATGTTAAAGGAAAAGAAAGGGATTACAGAATATTAATGTTTCCCAAAATTTACTTCTCTGTTGTGGAAGAAGATTATTCCTACCTGTTTCTTTTTTATTTTTTTTAAGGTTTAATTATTTGAGAGAGAGAGCTTTGGGGCTCTCTCTCTCAAATAAAATAAGGGAGTAAGGGAGAGTAAAGGGGGGGAGGGGCAGGGAGAGGGAGAGAGAATCTGCAGCAGATTCTGCACTGATCATGGAGCCCAACACAGGTCTCGATCTCAGGACCCTGAGATCATGATCTGAGTAGAAACCAAGAGTTGGACACTAAACTGACTGTGAAAGCACCAATCAGGTGTCCTGGTTCCTATCCATTTCTATGCAAATTGCTGTGTGTCCTGCTGAAATTGAGATTCCTTCCCCACAGACATTGGCCTTTTGGCCAAGGGAGTGTGATCAGAAGTTAAATATATCACATCGAAGCACAAATCTTCAATGGCTGTTGTGTCTGTTTCTGCCAATTCTCTGGTTATTATCCCCCCTTTCTCTGCGAACTATATGTCCCAGGTAGACGTCTCACCTTCACCCTGGGCCCTTGAATAAAAGGACCTGAGAAGGGGCACCTGGGGGGCTCAGTGGGTTTAGCTTCTGCCTTCAGCTCAGGTCATGATCTCAGGGTCCTGAGATCAAGCCCCGCATTGGGCTCTCTGCTCAGCGGGGAGCCTGCTTCCTCCTCTCTCTCTCTGCCTGCCTCTCTGCCTACTTGTGATCTCTGTCTGTCATATAAATAAATAAAATCTTTAAAAAAAAAAGGACCTGAGAAGCAGAGACCCATAGCTGCTAACGTTAAACAGCAGTGAGGAATAAATGTCTGTTTCCGTAAAATCATCCTTGAGTACATTTCCCCATAAGCAGGTGTTAGTTGGGATGGGTTTCTATTAGTATAGCATTCTGAACCTATTGAGATTTGGAGGTTGTTGATTACCATAGCACAGCTGACTAATGAAAAGTAGTTGTTTGTACTTTTCACTCCAGGAAATTATGAATAGCGTGGGTTTATTTCAACAATAAAGACAAGAAAATGGTTAATTCCTTCTAGGGTTTAGAGCAGAGCATTGGGATTAATCTCATCTTAGATCTGCTCTGGTTTAAACATGGATTCATGGGTGATAGCTACTACTTGCAATTTATGAATATATGGAAATAATGGTCTATTATTTGGAACTTTATTACGTTTTGATATAAACAATGAATAGCTATTTTTCAACAATAATTGTTTTTATTCCCAAAGGCAAACATTTCCAAGTCTAATTCTGTTCCCATCAAATCTAAGAAACCGTCAACGACTTTTGTTGAACTGAAATGGAATTTTATTGTATTGAATACTTTAAAAACAAATAGAACTTTGACTATAGTTGTAAATCTTATACTATGCTTCATTTTAATATGGTTTATTTTGTGTAAACTTGATTTGAATGTAACGATTATCTGGTCTATTACACCAAATTTAAGTAAACAAATTAAATAGTTAACAGGTTTAGAACAGCTCTGCAACTATGAATATTGTATAATCATTGGGGTTCCCACTCCTTGATCTTTATAATAGCTATAAAAATAACATTTAAACACAAACTCTACCCATAATGGAATCTGAAAAGTAAAGATTTACCTCTACTTCACCCTATACTCTTGCTTTTTAGAGGTAATAGCTGTCTCTTTTCTTAAAAAAAAAAAATTCTATTTTTAGCTCAGCTTGTTACTCCCTCTGCCTGTGATCCTAAATGTCATTCTTGAACCTTGACTTCTTGATTTGTCAACTTTTGAGTTTATCAATTGACTTGTGATATGGTAAAATAGCCATTTAAAGCACTCACACCAATGTTCATCAAGCTTTGACATGCATACAGATCACCTAGTGATCTAATTAAAATACACATTATAATTTAGGACATGCAACATTTTAATCATACTTATTATTTGGTCTGTTTGAATTGGATTCCTCTGTCAACATGGGAAGAAATGATCATGTTTTAAAACATTTTTCTTCAGGTGCCTGGGTAGCTTAGTGGGTTGAGGCCTCTGCCTTTAGCTCAGGTTATGATCTCAGGGTTCTGGGATGGAGCCCCACATCGGGCTCTCTGCTCAGCAGGGAGCCTGCTTCCCCCTCTCTCTCTGCCTGCCTCTCCACCTGCTTGTGATCTCTATCTGCCAGATAAATAAATAAAATCTTTTAAAAAGAAGGACATTTTTCTTGGATATTCCTTCAGGTCCTCTTACAGTTTTTTAGCTGTAAATGTCTGCCTATTGCTTTCAAAATCAAATCTGATATTTTGAATGTAGAGTTCTAGATTCAAAATCTCTTTTTTTTCTGAATTTTAAAGACATTGCTACATTTTCTAGTTTCCAGTAATGCTGATGGAAAATGCAAATCTTATTTTTATCCTTGGAAAGGTAAACTCATTTTTCTTTTTAGATGATTGTATACATTTTAATTCATACTTGGCATTCTGAGTTTTATTAGGATGAACCTAGGATTGGCTTGTTTCAAATTCATTATGCTGTGCATGTAAAGTTCCCTTAAAATCTGACGGCTTGTGCCTGGATTTCAGTTACTAAAAATCGCTTCTTATACTTTCTTTTTCCTTCCTCTCTACCATTCTCTACTATTGAACATTTGAGTAATCTCTGAGCCCAATTCTACTGACTTTTGTATCTCTTGACAGTGAGTTGTTTGCTGTGTGTACATCTCCTAATTTTTTATTAAGCTATGGATATAATGTATAGTAAGAATGGACAGAGAGAAATGAGATTTAGGCCTGGAAATGTGTAGGTGTCTTCTGCTGTATCCTTAGTATAAGGTGTTGGGTCTATAGAGTCAGGAGGTGAGCTGAATTTGGAATTTTTGTTGCTATATTTACTCTTGATGCAAGACTAGAGTCAAATTGCTCTACTGTTTCCTTGTGTTTATGTTGAATCTGGTGTGCTGGAGAGATTTTCTTTCGTTTTAAAATTTTATTTATTTATTTATTTATTCATTTGAGACAGAGAGACACAGAGAGAACATGAGCAGGGGAGAGAAGCAGAGGGAGAGAGAGAAGTAGACTCCCTGCTGAGCCAGGAACCTGACACAGGGCTCAAACCCAGGACCCAGAGATCATGACCTGAGCCCAAAGCAGATGCTTAACCCATCTGAACCACCCAGGTGCCCCAAGTTTTTCTTGAGATTTTCTTGTACCCTTGGGCTTCATTTTTTCTTGTGCCATGGCGTGAGTATCTCTTCACATTTTTTCCTCTCCTCCAGAAATGTTATTGCATGTCTGGCTATTTTTACCCTGCTGGTGTTGTGTCTTCTCCTGATCCAGCCTTAGTCCTAAGTGGGCTTCATGTCCCTGGCTCTCAAGGGTGGAGTTTCCTCTGTGATCCTGCTCCTTGTCCCTATGCCAGCCAGCCTCTGCCTTGTATATTTTGCAGGTTTTTTGCTGGAACATTTCTTCTGCCTTTCCTCATGAGTACATATGGGATTGGTATGGGATGCTACTGTATGGAATTCTGGATGCAGGAATGTGTGTTGCCCCCTGTCAGGAGTAGGATTTTCTCTTTTACTTTTTTAGCCATAATGAAAAGTCCCCAGGGTAGTAGAATTTCCTTTGATGTTTAAGGTGTTTTAGAATTTTATTTCATCAAGACTTTTAGGCTTGGAGCTTTAGGCTTTTCTCACCATGATCATCTCTTTATTCCTCTAGTCCTGCCCATCAAGGAAGGATCTCCTCAGCCTCCCACTTTGCCCCTGGTCTTGTGCATGAGCACCAATGGAGGTCATTGGAAGAGAGTAGGAACAAAATTGCTTGTGCTTACAGCTTCCCAGGGTTCTGTTCTCTCCTGCTAACCCACATTCCGGCTTTAGCTATCATGATGGGTAATTGTTTTTCAAAATTTACTTGATAGAGAGATCACAAGTAGATAGAGAGGCAGGCAGAGAAAGAGGGAGAGGCAGACTCCCAGCTGAGCAGAGAGCCCAATATGAGGCTCCATCCCAGGACCCTGAGATCATGACCTGAGCCAAAGACAGAGGCTTAACCCACTGAGCCATCCAGGTGCCCAATCAGGATGGGTAATTTTATATGTCAACTTGTCTGGGCCACAGTGCCCACATATGTGGTCAAGTGTTCCTCTGGATGTTTCTGTGAGAGTGTTTTTGGGCAAGCTTCACATTTAAATGGGTGAACTATGTGTAAGGCCAGTTGCCTTCTACTGTATGGCTTGGCCTCATCCAATCAGTGGAAGGCCCGAATAAAACAAAAGTCTGACATCTTCTGAGCTGGGAGAGTTCTGCCATCAGAGGCCTTTGTAGTGACCTAAAATATCAGCTCTTCTCTGTGTTTCCATCTGGCTGGTTTATCCTACAGATTCCAGACTTGCCAGTCTCTGTAAATGTGTGAGCCAACTCCTTAAATTTTCTCTCTGTCTTTTCTCCTTCTCACTTGCCGATTGCTTCTGATTCTCTGGAGGATGCTGACTGATAGAACAATTAAAATAAATTTACATGGATTCTTATAATCTTACAACCTACTTGTATGATACTTGAATTTCTTCCTCCCTTGTTGTGCCACAGGTGAGTCAAAGATTATATCCCATCACTCTGAGGAAGGATCTGTCTTCCCTTGAATTTTAGGCTCTAGGATTACCTTGCAAATTCATCTTTCTGACAGGTTTGAGAAAAATTAGGATTTTTAAAAAAGTTTTTCACCACTTTTTTCTTATTTATTTATTTATTTTATTTATTGTTTTGGGGAACACAATATTCTTTCCAGCTGTCTAAATCCTAGACATAAGACTTTTCAGTGATAATCTTCTGTAATCTCTCTTTGCCTAAAAGTAGTTTTCTTTTTAAGATTTTTTTTAAATTTCTTTTCAGCATAACAGTATTCACTGTTTTTGTACCACACCCAGTGCTCTATGCAATATGTGCCCTCCCTAATACCCACCACCTGGTTCCCCCAACCTCCTACCCCCTGACCCTTCAGTACCCTCAGATTGTTTTTCAGAGTCCATAGTCTATCATGGTTCACCTCCCCTTCCAATTTCCCTGAACTCCCTTCTCCTATCCATCCTCCCTTGTCCTTCATGTTATTTGTTATGCTCCACAAATAAGTGAAACCATATGATAATTGACTCTCTCTGCTTGACTGATTTCACTCAGCATAATCTCTTCCAGTCCCATCCATGCTTCTACAAAAGGTGGGTATTTATCCTTTCTGATGGAGGCATAATACTCCATAGTGTATATGGACCACATCTTCCTTATCCATTCGTCCACTGAAGGGCATCTTGGTTCTTTCCAGTTTGGCGACGGTAGCCATTGCTGCTATAAACATTGGGGTACAGATGGCTCTTCTTTTCACTACATCTGTATCATTGGGGTAAATACCCAATAGTGTAATTGCAAGATCATAGGGAAGCTCTATTTTTAATTTCTTGAGGAATCTTCACACTGTTCTCCAAAGTGGCTGTACCAACTTACATTCCCACCAACAGTGTAAGAGGGTTCATCTTTCTCCACATCCTCTCCAACACATGTTGTTTCCTGTCTTGCTAATTTTGGCCATTCTAACTGGTGTAAGGTGGTATCTCAATGTGGTTTTAATTTGAATCTCCCTGATGACTAGTGATGATGAGCATTTTTTCATGTGTCTGATAGCTATTTGTATGTCTTCATTGGAGAAGTGACTGTTCATATCTTCGGCCCATTTTTTGATATGATTGTCTGTTTTGTGTGTGTTGGGTTTGAGGAGTTCTTTATAGATCCTGGATACCAGTGTATCAGTACATTGTCTGTACTGTCATTTGAAAATATCTTCTCCCATTCCATGGGTTGCCTCTTTGTTTTGTTGACTGTTTTCCTTTGCTGTGCAGAAGCTTTTGATCTTGATGAAGTCCCAAAAGTTCATCTTCACTTTTGTTTCCTTTGCCTTTCAAGACATATCTTGAAAGAAGTTGCTGTGGCTGATATCGAAGAGGTTACTGCCTATGTTCTCCTCTAGGATTCTGATGGATTCCTATCTCACCTTGAGTTCTTTTATCCATTTTGAGTTTATCTTTGTGTATGGTGTAAGAGAATGTTCGAGTTTCTTTCTTCTACATATAGCTGTCCAGTTTTCCCAGCACCATTTATTGAAGAGACGGTCTTTTTTCCACTGTATTTTTTTTTTCCTGTTTTGTCAAAGATTATTTGACCATAGAGTTGAGGGTCCATATCTGGGATCTTTACTCTGTTCCACTGGTCTATGTGTCTGTTTTTATGCCAATACCATGCTGTCTTGGTGATCCCAGCTTTGTACTAAAGCTTGAAATCAGGTAACGTGATGCCCCCAGTTTTATTTTTGTTTTTCAACATTTCCTTAGTGATTCTGGGTCTCTTCTGATTCCATACACATTCTAGGATTGTTTGTTCCAGCTCTTTGAAAAATGCCAGTGGAATTTTGATCGGAATGGCATTAAAAGTATAGATTTCTCTAGGCAGTATAGACATTTTAACAATGTTTATTCTTCCGATCCAAGAGCATGGAATGGTCTTCTGTCTTGTTGTGTCTTCTTCAACTTCTTTCATGAGTGTTCTGTAGTTCCTTGAGTACAGATCCTTTACCTCTTTGGTTAGGTTTATTCCCAGGTATCTTATGGTTCTTGGTGCTATAGTAAATGGAATCGATTCTCTAATTTCCCTTTCTATATTTTCATTGTTAGTGTATAAGAAAGCCACTGATTTCTGTACATTGACTTTGTATCCTGCCACGTTGCTGAATTGCTATATGAGTTCTAATAGTTGGGGGGTGGAGTCTTTTGGGTTTTCCATATAAAGAATCATGTCATCTGCAAAGAGAGAGAGTTTGACTTCTTCATTGCCAATTGGATACCTTTATTTCTCTTTGTTGTCTGATTGCTGTTGCTCGGACTTCTAATACTATGTTGAACAAGAATGGTGAGAGTGGGCATCCTTGTCGTGTTCCTGATCTCAACGGGAAGGCTGCAGTCATCCCATTGAGGATGATATTTGCTGTGGGTCTTTCATAGATAGGTGTTATGAAGTTCAGATATGTTCCCTCTATCCCTATACATTGAAGTGTTTTAATCAGGAATGGATGCTGGATTTTGTCAAATGCTTTTTCTGCATCAATGGAGAGGACTATGTGGTTCTTCTCTATTCTCTTATTAATTTGCTCTATCACATTGATTGATTTGTGAATGTTGAACCTTCCTGGTAGCCCAGGGATGAATCCCACCTGTTCATGATGGATAATCTTTTTAATGTACTGTTGGATCCTGTTTGCTAGGATCTTGTTGAGAATCTTGGCATCCATATTCATCAGTGATTTTGGTCTGAAATTCTCCTTTTTGGTAGGGTCTTTGCCTGGTTTAGGGATCAGGGTAATGCTGGCTTCATAGAAAGAGTCTGGAAGTTTTCCTTCTGCTTCAATTTTTTGAAGCAGCTTCAGGAGAATAGAGATAACACTTTGCTTTATGCACTTAATAGTCTTTGCTGTTGATTCCAATTATTTCCAGTCAGATCTTATAAATAAAGAGCAGGAAAATTATTTAATAACCAATGCAAACTATCTTTTTCTTTGCAAGTTTTATCATATGGGGACAAGTTTCATAAAACAGGATGAAGCACTAGAATGCTAATGGCTTGCTTTTCTAAAGATTATTGTAGGAATGATGCATATTTGAATTTAAATTACTAGGGCTCTGAAGTATTATCATGGCCGTGCCTTTGGAAGGCCTATAGGTAACCCTAACCATTACATCTTGGGTAAGGACAGGAAAAATAGTGCTTCCCCTGAAGAATTTGAGGAAAAGTGATTGTGTCAGTCATATGACTGAAATCACATGGAATGGCCAAGATTTCAAAGAACTTTCAAGTCAGAATAAACCTCAGAGATTATTTTCTCAACCCTTTAATTAGAGAACAAGCTGATTCCCAGAGAATATTAGATTTTATTAAAGGTTACACACAGTATATTGCCAGATTCACCATTAGTATTCTGGTCTCTTTTATCCCTGGGCTCTGCTCTCAGTGTCATCCACCATTAGACATGATCACATACGATCACAAGTTGAAACCATGCAGTTATATGAAAACAAAAGTCCCAGGGTCAGAATTCAGACACTTCCAGTGAGTGTTTGCAATGTTTCATGCATAAGCTTTGCAATGTTTCATGCATAGCTAGTTTCAAGAGATTAGAAAGTTGGTATTTCCACTTATAACTTCCTAACTTAGTTTTAATTTCTTTAACTCAGTAGGCTAGATAGGTTAAAATGTCTAGGACCAAAATCTCAGGTGAGTTGGATTTCCTGGAAACCATCTTGATTTACAGTTGAGTGGGTGAGTAGATGTTTGGCAAGTGGCCTGTTAAATGTTAAAACACTCAATTGAAGTAGAGGTGTTATATTTTCATATCTTGGTTCCTCTTTTTGGTGTCACCTCTATGGACACGCTTTTCTCTCCACACCTTTTTCATGGCTAGAATTAGAGTGAGGCACCTCAGACACACAAATCAAGAAGAGTTGGACTTGCCAGAATTCCAAGAGGAACCACCTCTTTGGATTTTGTAGCTTGGGAGTCTCTCACCCACCACGTTCTTGGCCCTTCCTTTGGCCGTTGATCTCTTCTCTGACAGTGTATGGAGAGAATGGCAGGAAGTTTCTGTCTGCAAGGCACTTTTAGCTCCAAAGAAGAGACATGTGACAATAATATCATATAGTATTGATAATATTTCAGTCAGAATGTCTTGCAACTAAAATATTCAAGTTGTGAGAATTAAGTAGATGAGATATAATGTATAGTTCAGATAACATTTTCCTGGTTATGTAACATAGATTAGCAAATAACCAATGGTTTCCTCAGAAGGATCTCACCATGGGAGGAGTCTCCTGATCTTTTTTTTTTTTTAAGAGTTTGTTTATTTATTTGACAGGCAGAGATCACAAGTAGGCTGAGAGAGGCAGGCGAGGGTTGGGGGGGGAGCAGAGAGCCCGATGGGGGGCTTGATCCCAGGACCCTGAGATCATGACCTGAGCTGAAGGCAGAGGCTTAACCCACTGAGCCACCCAGGCGCCACTGCTTTCAATATTTTGAAATATGTAGGATTTAACACCAAAAAGATATCAGTTATCCATAAATTTATTTATAAATGTAATATCAACCTGATAAATACCAACAGAATTCTCTCATTTCTCACCTGCCCCTTTGGCATGATTGAAGCTGAAGGGGCACTGGGTAGGGGAGAAAACAGTGTCCACTTGATAGGCCATGGGAGAGTAGTGTCATCAAGGTGATGGACAGGGAATGCCCTGAGAGGAAGTTGGAGCAGCATAGGGAGTTGGTATCGGTGGGGCAGTCCTGAAGACACAGTGAAAGGGATTTTAGGAAATAAGGAATTTGGATCAGAAAGAAGTCAAATAGGGACCAGTATGAGGATGCTGAATGGTGTACGGAAGAGAGATTTCTGATGATAGAAACTCTTACGGATATAATCTTCTCCTGGAGATGTGGAATAGCCTTCTCAAGTTGAGGGTTATTCTAGATACAGTATGATGGCGGAGAAGGAGGAAAAATGCCCATCACTTACCTAAGCACATATGGCAGCCTTACCTGCATCAATGTGGAGTACTATGTGCTCAAGGGCAATCACTTTCAGAAATGCTCTGAGTGGACTCTGGTCACAGAGCTGCTGAGCTCTCAGTAATCGAACTGATGAGAACAGGGAAGGTATGATGGGGAAGCATTGTCATGAGGTAAAATAATACCTCATGAAGTAAAAGGAAAGTTCTGGTTTTGTTTTTGCAGTGTTCAAGTTTGCTGATCTCTGTACTCCTGGAAAACAGCAATGATTAAGAAATCCCCCTACCTTTTTGCATTCTGGGAAACAGCTTGATGCAAAGAACCACCCTTCTCTGCATGATGTAAGTTTTGCAGTGTTCCCCTCGATTACCCTTGACAAGTCTAGACACAGCAATTCTAAATCCCCATTCTTTGTCTCAGGAAAGATTAACTGCCCTATTTCTTCTCACTGATGGACCTGAACAAAATGCCCAGGCATGTGACTTCACTAAAGTTTAGCTGGACTCTTCTCCTCCCCTCTGATCTCTGGCTTGCTCCTGAGGTTCTCCAAGGCAGTGGAACATAAAACAGCTCTTCTTTTATGGCCCCTCCCAAGAATGAGGACCAAAGAGAAAGCTTACGGACATACATAAAAGCATTCCTTGCTCAACTGTCTGATCATGCCACCTGTTCATTCCCCCACACCTGGTTGTTTGTGGTCTTGTTTATTCCTCCCCAAAAATGTCCTTTCTGTCTGACCTTTAAGACACTTAGGGATCAGATGGCCAGTGCATTCTCTAATTGCAGTAGTCTCCCCACCCCCATAACATTTTCCTTCCTGATGCCTGGACTTCAGTGTGTTTTTCTGACACTTTGTAACTCTTGTTTTCTTTTGCTGTCTGACATCTGCAGTGTTGCTTGTTCTCCCAAAGTGATATCTGAAGAGTGGCTAAAGCCAGAAGAGGGCTGCAGATACACACTGGAGACCTCTCTTCACGGAGGTGGGAGGTGACAACCGGCAGCTTGAAGTAATGAAGTCAAAGAATTTTCAGAAGAGTTCAGAAAAAGAGAATATACTTGGGTTAGAACCTTCAGGCATATTAGATATTCGAGGAAAATCAAGAAATCCTAGTACTGGTGACATTCAGACAACACAAGCGTGGGCACACCAACCCCTTCTTCATAGTGGAAAATACGTGTACAACTTGACTCCCCCAAAACTTACCTACGAGTTGCCCACTGTTGACTAGAAGCCCTACCAATAACATGAACAGTTGGTTAACACAGATTTTGTATGTTAGATGTATTCTCTACTCTATTCTTATAGTAAAGTGAGGTAGAGAAAAGTAAATGTTATTAAAGTTATAAGGAAGAGAAAATACATTTACATACTGTACTCTTTTAATAAAAAAAATCTGTGTGAAAGTAGACCTTTGGAGTTCCAACTCATGTTTTTCAAGGGTCAACTACAGAGGGAAAGCAATAAAGTAAGAAATCTTTCCTTTCCTCTTTCTGCTCTTCTTCCTCCTCCTTTCTTTTCTTTATTCTTTTTTAAATGATTAACTCCATGAATAATTAGACAATATAAAGGAATCCTTAAGCAGCAGTTATGATACAGTGGAAGGAGCATAGAAAATATAGATATTTGGAATCTTCTACTTTCACAATAGTTACCACTTTGACACTAAAAGTCATTTTATGTATTTGACAGTTAAATGAAGGGAGTAGAATTGGTATTGTGAACAGAAGCATCTAAAATGAAGTAAAAATGTCAAGAGGCCATATATTGGAGCCGGGGGGCCCTGAGCAGGTTAGGCTTATGCTCAATCGTACTTGGATAGAACATGAACTTTTTAGACTGCCAACCACAAATAGCATATCCTGTTGGTATTCTCAGAATGAGATTTATTTTGCCATACTCCAGCCTAGCAGTTAGCATAGTAACCTGGCCTATCTACCTATGTCTGTCATAATTTTTCCAAAACAACTTACACAAGCATTTGGTTTTGCCTTTATAAACTCTTTCTCCTCCCTCCTTGCAGCACATTTAATTTTCCTTCTGAATTGCTGACTCACTGATTCAAATTCCTAAAAACCCCAAATAAACTTTAGGTTTGCTTTATTGCCTAGGTCTTTCTTCTTCAAGGTATTATCTGTCTAAAAATCTAAAAATCCAAGTTCTGTTTTATCTTCAGCAGGATTCACTGGCTTTCATAAAATATGAAAAGGCTGCTGTCAGAGCTTCAAAGATGCAATACAGAATGTTATTGAAGTCAAGTCCTTAAAGAAAGCTTTGGAAGAAAATTATTCTAAGGACAAGTAACATAATGATTATGATTATGATACAAGTAAATGATGATGTGAAGTAATTATCTGAAATGAGCAAACATGAAAAGAAGCCATAATATTGGCAAACCAATAAATCATTTAAAAGAAAAAAAAAAAAAAAACAGCCAAGATGGAACTTGGGCCCAAATGAGTGCCCATTCCAAATTTTCCATCATTGCCTTCTGAAAAAGACTTTGTAGTTCCCCCTGAACTCTAGAAGACACCAGCTGACCCCAACATAAAAACATTAAGTGAACAACAACAACAACCAAAAAACAAACAAAAAAGAGAGAGAGAACGTCTGAAAGCCCTGTTAGCAGTAGGAGTGATGGGGAAGAAAGATATGAAGAAGAAAAATTTTTACCATCTTTCCTGCCTGAGGATAGTGATTTGACAGTGGTGATGGCTTCTTCATTGGGAAAATTATTGTTCATATCGAAAGAGGGAAAGTGGTTGCCATTCTTCAGTTAAGGAACAGAGAAGCCCCAAAAATCATTACCCTAAAAAGACATCCTTGAAGCCTATGGAGTTAGAGGAAATGGTAAAAACTGTTCAAGGATTGAAGACAGGAAGTCTGAATCCATGCTTTCCTCTTCTTTCTCAGGATCCAAGAGCTCTGGAAAGACATTATGGGGAAAAACTGGCTCTGAATAGCAAAATGGCAGTTTGTCCTCAAAATAAACTTGAGTTCAAGAATCTGTCTCTTTAGGGGCACCTGGGTGGCTTAGTGGGTTAAAGCCTCTGCCTTCAATTCAGGTCATGATCCCAGGGTCCTGGGGTAGGGTCCCATATAGGGCTCTCTGCCCAGCAGGGAGCCTGCTTCCTCCTCTTTCTCTGCCTGCCTCTCTGCTTACTTGTGATCTCTGTCTGTCAAATAAATAAAATCTTTAAAAAAACAAGAAAAGAATCTGTCTCTTTAAAAATAAACAATTGCAGCTCATGGTTTATGGGAAGCAAGCAGGAGTTGCTGTTCTTTCGAATAACAAATTAGAATTGTTGTTTTTGGGGAAGAATGTACATTTGATGAGTGATTAGTGAATTCTCTATGAACATTTCCCTCTAAAATTTTTTTTTTACTAACCTTTAATTTATTTTTTATTTTTTATTAACATATAATGTATTATTAGTCCCAGGGGTACAGGTCTGTGAATCATCAGGCTTACACATTTCACAGCACTCACCATAGCACATACCCTACCAGTGTCCATAACCCAGCCACCCTCTCCCTATTCCCCTTCCCCCCAGCAACCTTCAGTTTGTTTTGTGAGATTGAGTCTCTTATGGCTTGTCTCCCTCCGGATCCCATCTTGTTTCATTTTTACCTTCCCTACCTCCCAACCTGCCCCCCCCCCCGCCCCACATTGCCTCTCAAGTTCTTCCCATCAGGGACATCATTGCAAATGGCAAGATTTCATTTCTTTTGATCTAGCTTATTATTTAAACATGTATTTGACTCAGCCTCTTTGGAGTAGTCCTGGAAATAAGTTTGTTTTGTCTCTGTTTTCTTTTTTAAGTGTGTTCAAGTTACATTTATGTAAGCCTTTCACAAACCAAGTATATATTTAAACTCATTTTCAGTAATGAAAATGAAATGATTTTGGATTCATAATTGTCTCCTATTTTTCATTTGTTTTTATCATGAAATACATTTCACTGGTTCAACTCTAGTGTGTTTGCCTTGAAAATAAATGTCAAGATAAATACAAAGTAATAATAGAAAATTATTTGTAGGAAATTATAGCAATTGAAAACAGATCAACTTTAGGGCCTCTGGGTAGTTCATTAGGTTAAGCATCTACCTTCAACTTAGGTCATGATCCCAGGGTCCTGGGATGGAGCCTCTTACTGGGCTCCCTGCTCAGCGGGGAGTCCTCCTCTCTCCTCCCTTTGCCTCTCCCCACTGCTTGTTCTCTCTCTGTCTCTCTCAAGTAAACAAAATATTTAAAATAAAATAGAAAATAGATGACCTTTGTTAAGTTATGCCTGTTAGCCAAACTAAGATAAACTGTTATTATGGGAAAAAAAAAACTTTTATTATGGGTATACAGGTAATAAATTATACCAATAAAAATTATTTTTAAATGTAGTTTAAAAAATAAAATAAATAAAATAAATCCCTCAAGAAATCTCAAATGTTGGCACCAGGCATTTAGCACCGATGCCTCTGTGAAAAGATTTATGTTTGCAAACCATCTGTCAGTGAGTAACTACTTTCTCTTGGAGTGATTGGGTTAGTTTATTAAAAACTTGTAGAACGTTATTTTTTCCTTTTATGCAAACTCCCATAAAGAAACTTAACTACAGGTAATTTGACAAATGAAATGGTAAGTATCCTTTTATCACCATAGGAAGAAATGGTTTTATCACCACAGGTAGTGAAAGACAGCCATTGCCAGAAAACATGTAACTTTTGCATCTAATCAGTCAGAGCACCCATTTTAAAGTGCATTTAAATGAAAGTGGAAACATATTTATCAAAGCAGCCCAATGCCAATTTTCAGGAGAATTTTACAAAAGCAGCGCTTTCATCAGATTATCAAAGGCAAGTGAGAATTGCCCTTTTGGACTTATAAAGGAGAAGAGAGAAGGAAAATTGACTTATATGACTAGCATCATTAAAATTAAGTAGGATGTGAAAATATTTACACAGAGTAAATGCTGCAAGTAAGTTAGCTATTTCAAATGTCTTCAGTTTGCACTGGCCCAACTCTCAGTGCTAAATCTTGACATTTTGACTTAGATTTGCAATTTTTTATACCCATCTTGTACAAAAACACTCAGCATACAGTTAGCTATTGATGCGTATTTATCGAGTGTTAACAATCATCCGGGAAGTGTATTAAGATTTTTATTACTTAATCTTCAACTCCATAAGATGGCCACCATATTAAGAGGAAGAAATCAGGGCACAGAAGGTACAACTCGCTTACTCAACTTCCAACAAGTACTAAGTGACAGATTTGGGATTCACACTGTGAGCTCAACTTCAAGCCTGTGCTCTTAAACTGCCCTGCCTCACAGTCATAAATCTGGAAATTTTAGGAAAGACCATTACAGAAATTAACCTCACTTGTCCCTTTTCCTTTTTTTTTTTTTTTTGCTTTCTTTTTTCCTTGTACTCTCCCTGTACTTCTCCTTGGATAGCTTTGCAGCAGTAGGGAGATTTGTTAACAGGAGGGTGTGACATTTATTATTTAAATTTCCCCTTGACAGCTGGCATCAGGAAAGTGCCATTCTACTCTATATTTTTGACCTCTAAAATCTGCTTTTGGGGAGTTAAAAAGATAAGCATTGTTGCGGCGCCTGGGTGGCTCAGTGGGTTAAAGCCTCTGCCTTCAGCCCGGGTCATAATTTCGGTGTCCTGGAATGGAGCCCCACATTGGGCTCTCTGCTTGGCAGGGAACCTGCTTCCTCCTGTCTCTCTGCCTGTCTCTCTGCCTACTTGTGTTATCTGTCAAATAAATAAATAAAATCTTAAAAATAAAAAAAAAAAAGATAAGCATTGTTAAAAAATCCCATAGCCGGTTCCTTAAGTCAAAATTTCCACTCATGCACTAACCTGCTAAGTAGTGGCTCTAGTAAGCTTACACTGTGTTTAGAGCAGCATTCAAAACATACCACAGCTTCTCCTGGTTCAAGAAGAAACCAATTTAATTTCATGTTAATTTAGCAGAAAGACTTTGCACACTCAATAGTCACATGACCAGATTGCTTAACTGTCGGAGGCTTTCTTAACCTTTCCTGTCGATAAATTATAACTAAGATCCTTTCTTTTCTGAGAAGAAATTATGCACATAAATGAGTTTTAAAGTTAAACTATTCTTTGTCAGAATAGATATGTTTGATTATGAGAAACGTTTCTCTTTATTTCAAAAGATTTTATTTACTTATTTGACAGAGACACAATGAACACATGCAGGGGGGAGTGGAAGAGGAAGATGCAGGCTTCTTGCTGAGCAGGGAGCCTGATGCGGGGCTCAGTTCCAGGACCCTGGGATCACGACTGGAGCAGAAGGCAGAAGCTTAACACCTGAGCTACCCAGGCGTGCCTGGAAACATAGTTTCTTCACATGCTGTGTTAATTAAAGCCAGAGAAAAGCTCATCACACTTCTGGTTATCTGAATTCATCTTTACTCATTTATGGATTTATGTATATTTTTGTTCTGTAAATCTCAAATGTCTACTACTGTTGCTGATACTAGAGTTAGAGTAGTTAACAAGGTTGATCATAGATCCAGCTTCTATAAGGTTTACATTTGTTATTTCTGGAGGATATTTTTTTCCTATTAAAAATTCAGTAGGAAGCAATTTATCATTGACTCGCCCAACTCTATGTATAATTATAGCTGTCCATTCAGAAGAATTTGTGAATTACTATCAATGTTAGAGAGTCTGGGTAAAAATAAATAAATAACCTGTGTTGACCTGTGAGAATGTCTTCAGATCAGGGTACCTCAGGGGGCAATCAGTTACATAATTAGGTTCATATGCATTTCACGATCATTAGATCCTGTACCAGGTTAAGTACGTAAGTAACATTATTGAATATGTTGCTGTGCTTTCACGGATTTCTTTTAGTTGATACTTCACGTAAGTACAACCTAATCCATTATCACATAAATTCCATCTTGTATTTATAAGAAAGCAGTCACATAGAACTTTATCAAGGCTTTTATACTTCTTTAAAACCTGGAAACTTGGAAAGATGTGATTACTTATTCTTAAGCAAAAGTACTTCAAAAGGAGGAAGGAATCATAATTATCCAAAGTTTGCAAACTGTTTTCCCCAGATTTACATGATTTTTTTTTTTTTAACTTTTAGGATGAAGTTAGTGTTTTTGCATAAGTACTACGTACTAAGCTGGGAATTCAAAAGTTCTTGAAAATTGTAAGTTTAAAAATTAATCCATATTACTAAAATGTAACCATTTTCAACATCTGTGGAATATCAAGCTAGTTGAATATGTTCATCTGTGTCTGTGTACAAGTGGGCAGGTAAATGGACGGATGGAAAGAGGAGCAGAAGCTATTTTGTAGAAATTGAATTACAATACAATTATTTAAAATATTTAACTTAACTATACTTGAACTTACCAAAAAATGAAATGGGAATGAAGCTAGCAGTGCTGAACTTTAAATGTGTTTCATAAACACAAATATTCATTCTTTTTAAAAACTCTTTATAATTAAAGGTAAAGAGTTAAAATATACTGAGATCGGTATAATTTTAAGTTTCATTCTTAGGTAGTATCAGTTTAATCCTGCCATTAAAGATGAAAGTAACACATCTGTACTCACCTCTTTCCTCTTAGATTTTGTAGCTATTTCTGTTTTGTAAACATATTTAAAATCTGCATTTACTTCGTAACCGTAATCTCTGTACTTGTTTTATTTTTGTATTTTGGATTTAATGGATCCACTGCCCTTCCCCACTCACATTCATAATATTTGAGGGACTTTTAAAACACCATCTCCAGTTTGGCTGGGTTTCATTGTCATAGGAATTTTTTTTAATGCCTTTTCAGTTAAGACTCACAGATGATACAGTGTTGGGATTTCTGCTTGCTCTTAAAATTTTATAATTATCTATTTGTGGCTTTTTTTTATTCGTAAGAGGATACTGAGCACTCATTACTGTGTTAGACTAAGTGTACAGAAGATGTACACTTTGAAATTCCTGACCTGGGAAACTTTAAAGTTGAACAGTTGACCATATACTATACTAAATACAGTAGAAGTTATGTCCCGGATGTTGTATGGATTTTCAAAAAGGGAAGAAGTGTTTGGACAGAAGCACAGAGATGAGAAATAGTCATGTAGAAGTATCATCAGAATTTCGACAGTGTTGGGAGTACATGGTAAGACCCAGAAAGATGGCTGAAAGTCAGGGGCAGAAGGTGTAGACCAGTCCCTAAAGGTCTTGAAACCCAAACTTTCTTCATAAGCAGGTGTATCACAAAACTGTGTCCATCAATTCCAGCTCCGCTCCTACCCCACCCTGAGTTGTATGCTGTCGAAATTCAACTGCCTTTTGGCACGGAGTATTACATTTGTCCTTTTTTCACGGCATTTTTAAGTTGGCTCTATCACAGAGTTGACTTTTTCAGGAATGGCTCTGATAACACACATATTCCCTAAAAAAAAAAAAAAAAAAAAAAAGACACACGTTTGACAATGTCTGCCAGTTGCTTTTGCACTGGAGAACAATTTGGCTACAAATAATATCACAATTTCACACCTTCTTTCTTTCAATATCTACTCTACTATTTTCAAGCAATAGATTTTGCTTTATGGAATGGTGAAGACAGCTTAATGTTAAGCCCTTACAAGTGACTTGCTTCTTCTCTTAGAATACCGAAGAATTTTGTCTGTTATATCCTTTAAGATTTATCGGTGTGTGTGTGTGTGTGTGTGCATGTGCACATGCACGCGTGCGTGTATTGGGGGGTTATGAATTTCTCTAAGTTGTCATCTCTCGTTTTTTTTCCTGAAAATAAAAATGTGTACCCTTTCATTTGTGATTTCAGTTCTTTATGTACTCTGGGAATATTTTGCTGGATTATATCTTGGATAATTGTCTGGTTTATTTGTTAACCTCTTTATTGTTAAGTATCATCATCTGGCCTTTTTTAAAATTCATTGTCTTCTAATTAATTATATATTTCTCTCTTCCCTTTACACTCCTGTTAAATCAATATGCCAGGTGTTTTTTGTTTTTTGTTTTTTTTTTTCATTTTGAAACCTTTCTTTCTGGTTCTAATTGTTTACTTACCCTGTTTTGACCTTGTTTAGAATCTTTATTTTCCCCTCATCTTTAAATTCCCCACTTTTATATCTTTGCATTGACTTGTCATCTTGTCCCGGAGCTCTTGTTTTGTTGAATCTAGTTGCTTAAATTCTGTAGCATGAGGACTTCTCTATTCCTTGGGTTGTGTTCAATTTCAAACTGGGGGTGGTTGCGTTATTTTGTCCTGTTTTTGTTTTACTCAGTGTATTTATACAGTGACTGTGCCTTTTTTCTGCGCCTATCACTCTTGTTTCATTTGGGATTTATATTCTTACCTCATCATATTTTACTATAGGTGGGAATTTCCTCAGACATCCTTTGTCTTTGTCTTGCTGTGGTAGCTGAAATATTCACTCACCTTGGCCCTGGAAGAAGATGTCCACTCCCCAGTCCCTAGAGCCTTTGGATATGTTACTTTAAGTGTCAAAAGAGCCTTCAGGAAGGGAGCAAGTTAAGGATTTTGAAGATAAGACCCAGATTATTTCTGGATTACCTGTGTGGCACTGGTATAATTGAAAGAATCCGTAGAAGAGGGAGTAGGAGAGTGATTCACCAGAGAAGCAGTGGAAGCAGATACAATGGAAGCAGATGTTGAAATGATGTGTTTTATAGACGAGGGGAGGGAACTAGAGCCAAGGAATGCAGGCGGCCTCTAAAGCCTGGAAAGGAAAAGAGATCCGATTCTCCTCTAGATTCTCTAGACTGAACCGATCTTCCTAACACCTTGATTTCAGGCTCTGAGATCCGCATGGGACTCTGACCTCCAGTACTATAAGAATAAATTTGTATTTGAAGCCACTAAATTTGTTCCACTTTACTATAGCAGAAATAGGACATGGATACAGTAAAGGATCCTTAGGACAATTCTTTCTCTTAGATCTGGACATCATCTGAACCATTTTACTGGTGGGTGAAATTATTCTTTTTTTTCCCCTTCCTAAGAGTATTGACTATTAAGTTCATAATTCTCCTTAGCCACTAGCCTGGTCAAGGAAGCAGTTGTGATTATTCATTGATTATATATTCTTTTTATCTCTGTCTGTCAATCCCTTCCTGATGCCCTGCTCTGTGGACATGTGTTTTAAGGGGCATGACTTCTCTCTTTAGGAATGAATTCTGTCATATGTACCTACCATACTATGTTTGCCCATTCTTCTTGAGTTAGAAACTAAACTAAACTAAAATTACAGCTCTTTGCTAGTATAGATAATGGTATAGGTATAACTCTGTAACAATCCCTTTATGGAATGAGATTATAGGTCATGGGTTAGATGCTTATTTAATTTTGTAATAGTTGACTAACTGTTCTTCCACATGGCTGCATAAGACATTTTAGATCATGAAGATTCTTTTTTTTTTTTCTTAACCTGTATCCTTATAATCCTTTGTATAGTTTGACCTAATTTTTACCGGTGTGTCCATGTAAAATAGTATTTAATATTTATTTTCATTTTTTTCTGATAGCTAACAAGGCTGAATGTTTCTGGGTGATTGTGCCTGCCATTCAGTAGCTCAAAAGGCTGAGTCCCTAGTTAGTGAGGGGTATGTATAGAGACGGCTCCTACTAAGGCCAACGGAGACTGAAGGAGACATAGATCTTGGCCTGGTCCTAGTACAGCTGATAAGGTGGCAGTAAATGCAGATTATCCCTAAGGGAGGGGGTGTATGCAATGGTGAATGGGAGGTGGGATGGAACCCAGACTTATACCATGATCAGACCCTGCACAGAGCCCAGCTGTTTCCAGACGACACAGACTGGGACCTGGGACAGAAGCTTGGAAAGTGACACCTTCAGGCTTGACAAGAATAGGGCCAGGGAATGTATTCAGGGACTTTCTCTTTCCCCAAACCTCTGGGAAAATAATTAGTAAAAGAGTAGCAAAAGAGTGGCTTATTGGGTGGAGGAGTCAAGATGGCGGAGAAGTAGCAAGCTGAGACTGCTTCAGCTAGCCGGAGATCAGCTAGATAGCTTATCTAAAGATTGCAAACACCTGAAAATCCATCGGCAGATCGAAGAGAAGAAGAACAGCAATTCTGGAAACAGAAAAACAACCACTTTCTGAAAGGTAGGACCGGCGGAGAAGTGAATCCAAAGCGACGGGAAGATAGACCCCGGCGGGAGGGGCCGGCTCCCGGCAAGCGGCGGAGCAACCGCGCACAAAATCAGGACTTTTAAAAGTCTGTTCCGCTGAGGGACATCGCTCCAGAGGCTAAACCGGGGCGAAGCCCACGCGGGGTCAGCGTGGCCTCAGGTCCCGCAGGGTCACAGAAGGATCGGGGGTGTCTAAGTGTCACAGAGCTTGTGGGTATTGGAACGGGAAAGCCGGCTACAGAGACAGAGCCGACAGTAAGCTCGCAGCTCCGTGTTACCTTGAACCGGTCGCAGGCTCGGTGAGCTCGGAGCGCGGCCGGAGGTCAGGCAGACAGGAGTAACTGGGCGCTGTTCTCTGAGGGCGCACTGAGGAGTGCGGCCCTGGGCTCTCGGCTCCTCCGGGCCGGAGACCAGGAGGCCGCCATTTGTATTCCCGTCCTCTGGAACCCTACGGAAAGCGCTCAGGGAACAAAAGCTCCTGAAAGCAAACCCGAGCGGATTACTCACCCCGGCGCCGGGTAAGGGCGGTGTAATTCCGCCTGGGGCAAAGACACTTGAGAATCACTACAACAGGCCCCTCCCCCAGAAGATCAACAAGAAATCCAGCCGAGACCAAGTTCACCTACCAAGGAGTGCGGTTTCAATACCAAGGAGAGCAGCAGAATTCCAGAGGAGGAGAAAGCCAAGCACGGAACTCATGGCTTTTTTCCTGTGATTTTTTTTAGTCTTGCAGTTAATTTAATTTTTTCTTTTTCATTTTTTTTTTCTCACCTTCAGGTAAAATTTTTTTTTAACTGTTACCTTTTTTCTTTTTTAACGATTTTTTACTAGTTTATCTAATATATATATATATATTTTACATTTTTCTTAGGTGTTTTCTTTTTTTAAAAATTCTATTCTTTTCTTTTTTTTTTTCCTTTTTCTTTTCTTTTTGTTTTTTTTTTTTCTTTCTTCCTTTTTGAACCTCTTTTTATCCCCTTTCTCCCCACTCACGATTTTGGATCTCTTCTAATTTGGTTAAAGCATATTTTCCTGGGGTTGTTGCCACCCTTTTAGTATTTTACTTGCCCCTTCATTTACTCTTATCTGGACAAAATGACAAGACGTAAAAATTCAACACAAAAAAAAGAACAAGAGGCAGTACCGAAGGCTAGGGACCTAATCAATACAGACATTGGTAATATGTCAGATCTAGAGTTCAGAATGACAATTCTCAAGGTTCTAGCCGGGCTCGAAAAAGGCATGGAAGATATTAGAGAAACCCTCTCGAGAGATATAAAAGCCCTTTCTGGAGAAATAAAAGAACTAAAATCTAACCAAGGTGAAATCAAAAAAGCTATTAATGAGGTGCAATCAAAAATGGAGGCTCTAACTGCTAGGATAAATGAGGCAGAAGAAAGAATTAGTGATATAGAAGACCAAATGACAGAGAATAAAGAAGCTGAGCAAAAGAGGGACAAACAGCTACTGGACCACGAGGGGAGAATTCGAGAGATAAGTGACACCATAAGACGAAACAACATTAGAATAATTGGGATTCCAGAAGAAGAAGAAAGTGAGAGGGGAGCAGAAGGTATACTGGAGAGAATTATTGGGGTGAATTTCCCCAATATGGCAAAGGGAACGAGCATCAAAATTCAGGAGGTTCAGAGAATGCCCCTCAAAATCAATAAGAATAGGCCCACACCCCGTCACCTAATAGTAAAATTTACAAGTCTCAATGACAAAGAGAAACTCCTGAAAGCAGCCCGGGAAAAGAAGTCTGTAACATACAATGGTAAAAATATTAGATTGGCAGCTGACTTATCCACAGAGACCTGGCAGGCCAGAAAGAGCTGGCATGATATTTTCAGAGCACTAAACGAGAAAAACATGCAGCCAAGAATACTATATCCAGCTAGGCTATCATTGAAAATAGAAGGAGAGATTAAAAGCTTCCAGGACAAACAACAACTGAAAGAATTTGCAAACGCCAAAGCAGCTCTACAGGAAATATTGAAAGGGGTCCTCTAAGCAAAGAGAGAGCCTACAAGTGGTAGATCAGAAAGGAACAGAGACCATATACAGTAACAGTCACCTTACAGGCAATACAATGGCACTAAATTCATATCTCTCAATAGTTACCCTGAATGTGAATGGGCTAAATGCCCCTGTCAAAAGACACAGGGTATCAGAATGGATAAAAAAACAAAACCCATCTATATGTTGCCTCCAAGAAACACATTTTAAGCCCGAAGACACCTCCAGATTTAAAGTGAGGGGGTGGAAAAGAATTTACCATGCTAATGGACATCAGAAGAAAGCAGGAGTGGCAATCCTTATATCAGATCAATTAGATTTTAAGCCAAAGACTATAATAAGAGATGAGGAAGGACACTATATCATACTCAAAGGGTCTGTCCAACAAGAAGATTTAACAATTTTAAATATCTATGCCCCCAATGTGGGAGCAGCCAACTATATAAACCAATTAATAACAAAATCAAAGAAACACATCAAGAATAATACAATAATAGTAGGGGACTTTAACACTCCCCTCACTGAAATGGACAGGTCATCCAAGCAAAAGATCAGCAAGGAAATAAAGGCCTTAAGTGACACACTGGACCAGATGGACATCACAGATATATTCAGAATATTTCATCCCAAAGCAACAGAATACACATTCTTCTCTAGTGCACATGGAACATTCTCCAGAATAGATCACATCCTCGGTCCTAAATCAGGACTCAACAGGTATGAAAAGATTGGGATCATTCCCTGCATATTTTCAGACCACAATGCTCTAAAGCTAGAACTCAACCACAAAAGGAAGTTTGGAAAGAACCCAAATACATGGAGACTAAACAGTATCCTTCTAAAGAATGAATGGGTCAACCAGGAAATTAAAGAAGAATTTAAAAAATTCATGGAAACAAATGATAGTGAAAATACAACGGTTCAAAATCTGTGGGACACAACAAAGGCAGTCCTGAGAGGAAAATATATAGCGGTACAAGCCTTTCTCAAGAAACAAGAAAGGTCTCAGATACACAACCTAACCCTACACCTAAAGGAGCTGGAGAAAGAACAAGAAAGAAACCCTAAGCCTAGCAGGAGAAGAGAAATCATAAAGATCAGAGCAGAAATCAATGAAATAGAAACCAAAAAAACAATAGAACAAATCAACGAAAGTAGGAGCTGGTTCTTTGAAAGAATTAATAAAATTGATAAACCCCTGGCCCGACTTATCAAAAAGAAAAGAGAAAGGACCCAAATAAATAAAATCATGAATGAAAGAGGAGAGATCACAACTAACACCAAAGAAATACAAACTATTATAAGAACATACTATGAGCAACTCTACGGCAATAAATTTGACAATCTGGAAGAAATGGATGCATTCCTAGAAACATATAAACTACCACAACTGAACCAGGAAGAAATAGAAAGCCTGAACAGACCCATAACCAGTAAGGAGATTGAAACAGTCATTAAAAATCTCCAAACAAACAAAAGCCCAGGGCCAGACGGCTTCCCGGGGGAATTCTACCAAACATTTAAAGAAGAACTAATTCCTATTCTCCTGAAACTGTTCCAAAAAATAGAAATGGAAGGAAAGCTTCCAAACTCATTTTATGAGGCCAGCATCACCTTGATCCCAAAACCAGACAAGGATCCCACCAAAAAAGAGAGCTATAGACCGATATCCTTGATGAACACAGATGCGAAAATACTCAACAAAATACTAGCCAATAGGATTCAACAGTACATTAAAAAGATTATTCACCACGACCAAGTGGGATTTATTCCAGGGCCGCAAGGTTGGTTCAACATCCGCAAATCAGTCAATGTGATACAACACATCAATAAAAGAAAGAACAAGAACCATATGATACTCTCAATAGATGCTGAAAAAGCATTTGACAAAGTACAACATCCCTTCCTGATCAAAACTCTTCAAAGTGTAGGGATAGAGGGCACATACCTCAATATCATCAACGCCATCTATGAAAAACCCACCGCAAATATCATTCTCAATGGAGAAAAACTGAAAGCTTTTCCGCTAAGGTCAGGAACACGGCAGGGATGTCCATTATCACCACTGCTATTCAACATCGTACTAGAGGTCCTAGCCTCAGCAATCAGACAACAAAAGGAAATTAAAGGCATCCAAATCGGCAAAGAAGAAGTCAAATTATCACTCTTTGCAGATGATATGATACTATATGTGGAAAACCCAAAAGACTCCACTCCAAAACTGCTAGAACTTATACAGGAATTCAGTAAAGTGTCAGGATATAAAATCAATGCACAGAAATCAGTTGCATTTCTCTACACCAACAGCAAGACAGAAGAAACGGAAATTAAGGAGTCAATCCCATTTACAATTGCATCCAAAACCATAAGATACCTAGGAATAAACCTAACCAAAGAGACACAGAATCTATACTCAGAAAACTATAAAGTACTCATGAAAGAAATTGAGGAAGACACAAAGAAATGGAAAAATGTTCCATGCTCCTGGATTGGAAGAATAAATATTGTGAAAATGTCTATGCTACCTAAAGCAATCTACACATTTAATGCAATTCCTATCAAAGTACCATCCATCTTTTTCAAAGAAATGGAACAAATAATTCTAAAATTTATATGGAACCAGAAAAGACCTCGAATAGCCAAAGGGATATTGAAAAAGAAAGCCAACGTTGGTGGCATCACAATTCCGGACTTCAAGCTCTATTACAAAGCTGTCATCATCAAGACAGCATGGTACTGGCACAAAAACAGACACATAGATCAATGGAACAGAATAGAGAGCCCAGAAATAGACCCTCAAATCTATGGTCAACTAATCTTCGACAAAGCAGGAAAGAATGTCCAATGGAAAAAAGACAGCCTCTTCAATAAATGGTGCTGGGAAAATTGTACAGCCACATGCAGAAAAATGAAATTGGACCATTTCCTTACACCACACACAAAAATAGACTCAAAATGGATGAAGGACCTCAATGTACGAAAGGAATCCATCAAAATCCTTGAGGAGAACACGGGCAGCAACCTCTTCGACCTCTGCCGCAGCAACATCTTCCTAGGAACAATGCAAAAGGCAAGGGAAGCAAGGGCAAAAATGAACTACTGGGATTTCATCAAGATCAAAAGCTTTTGCACAGCAAAGGAAACAGTTAACAAAATCAAAAGACAACTGACAGAATGGGAGAAGATATTTGCAAACGACATATCAGATAAAGGACTAGTGTCCAGAATCTATAAAGAACTTAGCAAACTCAACACCCAAAGAACAAATAATCCAATCAAGAAATGGGCAGAGGACATGAACAGACATTTCTGCAAAGAAGACATCCAGATGGCCAACAGACACATGAAAAAGTGCTCCATATCACTCGGCATCAGGGAAATACAAATCAAAACCACAATGAGATATCACCTCACACCAGTCAGAATGGCTAAAATCAACAAGTCAGGAAATGACAGATGCTGGCGAGGATGCGGAGAAAGGGGAACCCTCCTACACTGTTGGTGGGAATGCAAGCTGGTGCAGCCACTCTGGAAAACAGCATGGAGGTTCCTCAAAATGTTGAAAATAGAACTGCCCTATGACCCAGCAATTGCACTATTGGGTATTTACCCTAAAGATACAAATGTAGTGATCCAAAGGGGCACATGCACCCGAATGTTTATAGCAGCAATGTCCACAATAGCCAAACTATGGAAAGAACCTAGATGTCCATCAACAGATGAATGGATCAAGAAGATGTGGTATATATACACAATGGAATACTATGCAGCCATCAAAAGAAATGAAATCTTGCCATTTGCGACAACATGGATGGAACTAGAGCGTATCATGCTTAGCGAAATAAGTCAAGCAGAGAAAGACAACTATCATATGATCTCCCTGATATGAGGAAGTGGTGATGCAACATGGAGGCTTAAGTGGGTAGAAGAAGAATCAATGAAACAAGATGGGATTGGGAGGGAGACAAACCATAAGTGACTCTTAATCTCACAAAACAAACTGAGGGTTGCCGGGGGGAGGGGGTTTGGGAGAAGGGGGTGGGATTATGGACATTGGGGAGGGTATGTGCTTTGGTGAGTGCTGTGAAGTGTGTAAACCTGGTGATTCACAGACCTGTACCCCTGGGGATAAAAATATATGTTTATGAAAAATAAAAAATTAAAAGATAAAAAAAAAAGAGTGGCTTATTGTAAAAATATATGAGACTATTCCCAGTAGTGGGGGAAATTCAGTGTATTTTTAGGATTCTATAGAATTACTTCCTCAAATACACGCCTACAATATATACTTCAGCTGTAACTGTTTCACACAAGTTACATAGTATTACTAATAACATCTAACACTAACTAACTGTTTTCTATCATTCAGGCATGGTTCTAAGCCTAGTTCTCTCAGGTACCACCTTATCTTCTCTGTGGGGAGACTTAGTAATGTGGTCACTGTAAACACAAAGGAATGTAGGAATGTTCTTTGTTTAATCCAAGTCATCTATTCTCTTGTTTGGATATCAAGTGCAAGTTATACAAATTCAAGTTGAGGATAGTTTCCACTAGATGACACAATTGCTCTAGTCTGTTGGTTGTGGCAGTCCTTCAGTCCTGTGAGTACCAGCTGGGCCCCTGGGATACAATGATGTAATCTTTAGGTCATAGAATAGTGATGCTGACTTACATCATAATAGCCCTTGATGGTATATTGAGTGCTGGTCAGGACAGTGGTCTAGTGAGAAAGTAGTTTCTCAAGTGATTTGTTGTTCTTGATCATACTGGTTTGATTCTTTATCATCAGTTGAGTTTTTGAAAGTAGAATTTCAGAGAGAAAGGTACTGTCTGGAGTCCCTCTCTGAAGAGGTGAATCATGAAGAGGAAACAAAAAAGGAAACATCTGGAAAGCCCATCGTCCCCCCCAAGTGCCAAAAAGTCAAGAGGTATGTGTTAAGCATATTCCCTGAGAATAAGGTAAGAAGGAATTTCCTCTAAAGAAAGAGGGAGAGAGGATTCGTAGCTGCAGAAAGGGAGAGGAAGAGGGAAGAGAGCGAGGGATGTGTTTATGCTGGTCTTTGAGGACTCAGGTGGTCTGAGAGTAGAGAAAGTTCAAATCCTTGTCTCTGCAGCTGAGGACCTGTGCTATCTATACATGTCTCCCTGGGCTACTGCATCATATGGTGGTTGATTAGTACAAGTTTTATTGAAAATTATTTTCCTTTATGTTATTTCTGCCTAAGGGCATCGGTTAAGTATATGATGTTATTAAAAGCTTTCTAGTAGTACATTCTCCTGTTAATGAAGAAGAAAATGTGACTCATGGAGGTGAGGAATAACTTTTAAAAAGGACTTAAAACTGGTTGTACAGGGATGAGAGTATAAGGTGAGAATTTATTTACTCAGAAGCAAGAAAATTGTTTTGTCTCAGAGGATGAGAAAGTGAGTGTGGGGCTCCTATGTGAATTGTAAGGAACGGGCAGAGCACACGCACACCGCTGTTTAATAAGTTAAATTGAGGAAGTAGTTTGTTTCTGAAGAAATGGAAAACTGAAAGAGTTCTGGTTACTATGGAGATTAAAAGTAAACAGGTAACTGCTGTGAGTCAGAAACATTGTTCAGTGGTGGGAGGGGGACAGATCAGAGCTAACCCCAACGTTCCACGTGGTGTCTCCTACTCCAGGTGGATAACTTGGTATTTCCAATAATGTTTGGGGTTTCTGGGAAGTGAGGTTGTCTGCAATTCACCTTCAGTAAAATTCGTGCATGTTGAGAGCTGTTCCTGAGTGTAAAGTAAACATGCACTCACAACCATGTGTTCACATAGATACACGTATAGAACATTAATACCCCAGGAAAAGGTAATTATTATCAAACATAATTGTCCATTTACTCTGTACCAGGTTTAATTATTTGCCTCTCAAAAACACATCATATCCCCGCTTCATTAGCTAGAGTAGATCTGGTCTTTGAAGCGAACGCACAAATAAATCTATTTCTTGCTTATGTAACAATTCAGAGTATAGTAGGGCAAGTCTCCTGGGCTGATGGAGACTTTGTTTTCATTAACAGGAGCTTTCAAATAGATGCTGGGTGATCCACATCTTAGCTGGGAAAGTGAAACGTGTGGAGGGACATAGAGGAGGTATTTATGATTCTGTCTGGAAGTGGCACATGTCAATTCCACTCATTGTTCAGTTCAGAAAACTTAACCACGTGGTCAGAATTGCTACAAGAGTTGTCAATAAATGCAATCTAGTAGTATGTCCAGGTAGAATAGAGATAGCTTGCACTTACTGTTCTATTTACAAAGAGCACGGCTTATACAAAGCCAGTTACTCCTGATATAAACACAATAAATGAACCATATCAGGCCCTGAAAATGGAGGCCATGTGTATTCACTAAACATCTCACGTTGTGGACTCTTCTTGTTTGCTTTATGGGTGGATAAGCACACAAACACTTAATGTGGACCACATCTCTCTTATTTTTATGTAATTGAATTTACAAGAAGATCTGGAGAATCAACAAAAGGCAGCGGCCTCAAATTCAGTCCAGATGACAAAGAAGGCTTCATCTTCTTCCTCAGAGTATTTCTCCATCAACTCTTTGGAAAACAAGCTCACTGGTGCTGGTAAGGAGAGTGTGTTGAATATATTGTGACTTACTGCACAGCCAAATTACCTTCTTTTATTCAACTTTCAGTAAAAACACCAACCATGTCAAATTTCTACACAAGACTTCTATAAAGCACAGCAGACCCCGAGGCAGACAGGGTGGGCATGAGGCGCTCCCTCCATCAGGGTTTGAGGCGTGTTGAGTGCTGCGGTAGTGGGAGCAGAGGGGGTTGGCCTGTCACCTTGCTGGGGGTTGTTGCTGGGACCTGGGCTGGGCTGGGTGGATGTGTGGCCATCAGAAGTGAACAGAGCAATCAAGGCATTGTGGGCATTGATCTGCCCATCACTTGATACAAGGCTGCCTGATACAAGGCTGCCTGGTCTTCTTCCATGATCAACAGAAACCATCAGTTGCCAGGGAAAAGTCCTTACTAGGACTGGAATAATCCCAGAAAGGTCAGCAGAGAGCAGTGCTTTTTCTTGAAGAAATGCTGGGATAGGGTCTGGGTATGAGAATGTTAGCAGAGAAACATGGAAGGGTATGTCAGTGTGAACCACCAAAGCATTTATGTTATCAGGAAGGCATGAAAGTACCAACAGCTTTAAGTAGGACAGAAGCAGTCAGATTCTCAAGAGTTGGACTTAGAGTGGAGTAAGAGACATCCAGTCCGAGACCCATCCCTTTCATGTGCTTTGGTAGCCTGTGTTCTGACATTCATCCCTTTACAAACCCTCTGCACTCCTCATCCTCATTATTCAATTCCTTGTAATCTTCCACATGCTTCTGAATTCTCTATGCCATGTGGTTGTCCCTACCATAAAAACAGTGATGATTTCTCTGACTTCTGAATCTCTAGATAAGTTACCCCTGTTTTTAAATTTCATAGATGCATACAATGTATAGTTTGTGTCTAGTTCCTTTCATCATTAAATCTGTGAAATTTAATATTATATATATGCATATACATTTATATTTTCTTACACAGTCTTCTCTATACCTCCATTTCCTTTAGATCTTTACGCAGTCTCAAAGCTCATATATTCTTTCTCTTACAACATTTGACTTTTACGTCCTCTAATGTTCTTTCATTATTCCCTTAGATTACACAAATACACCAATTCTACTCTCAAAGACAGTATTCCTAATAATTATCTGGTACATCTAAATCCTGCAACAACATATACACCCCCAAATCTGTTGTCTCAGGATGTGGAATCTACACATGTGGATATGTGCAAAACTAAAACACATAAAGCATGCATACCATTCTCAGTCACACAAAATTCACCCCATATTCAGAATCACAAACACCAATGCAGTTACACATTAGGCCCTGGCCCTGTTTGAACTTTCACACACAAAGCACCTTACATCCATCACACCATTATGATACAACAGGTGCCCAGTACATGTATCAGACACACCCACAGGAAATGATGGTATTATTAAACAGTTAACTAGTGAGCAGTGAGCTTGGTTACCATGGCAACAGAAACACGGACATAACAATGAGGAATATGTTCTTCAAAAATAAAACTTGTTTGTCTCATTTGAGGTTATAAATCTCTAGGAGTTCAGAATGCAGAGGGTAAAAGGGTAACAGATGTGAAGGAAGGCAAATGGTACTGAAAATCCTAACCACAGTGAATTACTATCAGGAACCATAGTAGCAGCATCCAGACAGAAAGACAGGATAGTGCAATAGGCCAATTCTTTGCCCAAACTAAAGATAACTATTTAGGGCAAAATAAGTATTTGCATGGGGTGTGGGGAGAGTGGAGAAAGTAGAATAGGGACAAGAGTCTAAGAGGGGAACAGATTGGGACCAGCAGTTTTTATGACTTATTCAGTTTTTTAGGACCATCAAGTTACACACACATTATCCCCAACCTGGCCACTCTTTGGAAGACAGTCTTCCAGACCATGAGGCAAAAAGTGAATCACCTGTATCAGAATACTTCACCTGTTACTCCTCATTCTCTTAAGAAGAAAGGAAGGGCATTTCAAGTCTAGGCAGATGAGGGAAGAGGGGGTCTGAATAGACCTATAGACATCCTGCTCAGCATCTCTCCAAAGCCAGAGGGAGAAAGGTGCACATGAGGCTCAGTTATAATCTTATTCTCTGCCCTGATTTGGGAATATGAGTCTCCTGTTTCTGTACCCTCAATAGGAACTCATTACAAGCACTTCACTTTTAGCGGGTAGAGAGGAACTGTGTGCCTACATTGTGGGGAAGATATCACTTATTGAGGGAAGAAGTGGAATTCATAGGCACAGTATTCACAATTTGTGTAGTGTCAGTTAAACCTAAAAGGGAAGAATAAATGTAAAATGAAACCATAGCTTGTAGTACTCTAGAAATATCAAACTGCAGAGTACGTAAAAGCTCCAAATTGATAGTCATCCACATTAAGGGTCCTATGCTAATGACTTCCTGAACGTGAACTCAGTCTAAAACTACAAAGTACACAATCTAAGAAAGGTTCTGCAAACATAGTGAATATTAAGGTTTAACATCAAAGAAGATCATTTAATTGAACAGTGCTATAGGGATGGTAAATAAGAATGTTTACAGTTAATAAAGATGTAAAGTCATAAAACACTACAAAGAAAAAAATATTTAAAAAACCTAAATTTTTAGAAGTGAAAAATAATGTTATAGAAATTATAAATAATGTGACACACAGATCACTTTTAATAAAGGGAAGACATACTGCTGTACGTCTCTAGAAGGATGCTGCAGTGTCACCCATGACACTCATGCTACCTTCACATGCAATGGCCATGTCACCTCTGCAGTCTTTGCATAAAATTGTTGAGGAAACGTGACAGACACATACAGCAGACTGTGTTCACAAACATGGCACACATACTAAGTCCCTAGAAAATACACCACCCCCACTGAATTGTCTCATTTCTAAACCAACATGACCTATCAGACACACTCCAGCGACCTAAGAGAAAAGGTAGTTGCATTTTGTGAAGTAAAAATTGAGTTATAAGCTTCCCTGAAGTTTTTAAACCAAGGAGGAGATGTAATATGTTTGAGTTAATTTCTAAGGAACAAAAATGGACCTATTTCCTGAACATTAAGTTTAGAAACGTAGATTAGGAGGAAGAAAAACTAACCAGTGATTTTTGTGATATGTTTGAATTCATGGCAGAGTTAGAGATGATCCTAGAAATACACATATTTTACCAGGGAAATAACCAACAGCCTAGAATTTCGCTGTTCATTGGTAAGGTTTAGAGGTAGGCTTATGTGTACGGTGAGTGTAGATGCAAAAATTAATCAGAACAGTGTGTGGGAATGTGAGGAGGGTGACACCACCAACTGGGCCAAGTGACAGCTGAGCCATTTGGCAGTCAGTACCTCCTAGGAGGGGAGCTGTGCCCAATGTGGGGAGGTGTGGCCTAGAGTCAGCCTTGGGAACCTACTAGAGCCTCCTGGTCCTGCAGAGCTGTGCAGCAGAGCCCTCAGGTAAGGTCCGACCCAGGTACCTGAAAGAGGAGGCCAAGGAGCAGTAGTGGAAGTCTGTCAGTTCCTTCCTGTAAATTCGAACCCTCCCAGGAAGCAACAGAACTTTCATATCATAAACCACAGCTGGCAGACCAAAGACCTTTACTGACATGCTCCGAATTTATTCTAGTGGTAAACAGAATAGTCAGAGGGCAGGCATCTTATTACCATGTACTAGGCAAGAATTTGAGCCTCTGATCCATGGCAAAAAACAACATAAGGCTTTCAGAGGTAACCAGACATTTCATTCCAGAAAATGTTTTTAGATACCTAGATTTTAGAACTTCAAACAGAAGCTGGACTATAATCTTCATGGGGACAAGTGCCATGTGGTTTATCATACATGCTATTTCTTGAATGTTTAGTGAAGGCAAAAAAAAAAAAAAAAATTAAGAAAAAGTCACCTATCTGCTCTTCCTTCTCTTTCTCAGAAGTTTTAAACACATCTGAAGATATTTTATCTGGACCCTCTGGGTTGGCCCAAGGCCATGGCCAGATGGCAGCAGATGCAATCTCACAATACTCTTGTTTGTCTGCAGACAAGCTTTTTCACTGTGGTTTGTGGTGGGGGAGAAGTAGGGCTGAAGGGGAATCAGGCAGGGAGGTAAGGCAGCATGTTAACTCAAAATTAGAATTAAGTGCCCGTGCTCAGCTATGGCCATAAATGGCCCCTTTGCTCAAGGACTGCCCAAGGTCACTGTTCTTAAATAATAGGCAGAGATGTACCATGTCAGGATCCCGGTCTTCTTTGGAAGATGCTCTTAAAGGATCTGAATAGGAAGATTAAAAATCTAAGAGAAATGTAGAAATACAATTCTGGAAGAGGAGTTTGGGGAAAGTTAGTGAAGTCTTAATTTGAACATCTCCAGCACCAGGATTCCCAGGAAGACCTGAAAATTTTTTTTTGTCTATATCTATAATATCATTATATCTATCTATCCTCTCTCTACATATATATGTGTGTATAGATAGACACCAACATAGAAGTAGATAGATACACTTGCAGAATTCTTCATAAAACTTGTACCCCATCCTCCCTAATTACACAGTTTCTCATGAGGAAAATCAAGCTGAAAATACCCAATGTTAGTGACTCCATACTGTTTCAGAGACATGGTTCTTTCTACATCTTCAGTGCTCTTTACACATTTCCAGAAATCCTACATGCAAGGTACTCAGTATTATGGGTATCCACCAAAAACATAATTTTGATCATTGTTATTTACTTCTCTTTTGGAGTAAGTGAAGTTTTAAGAGGTAAACTCACCTTAATATTAGAGTTTTCTACTGAGAAAATCACTTAATTTCCGTGAGAGCAAGTGTCACGTGTGGTAATGTTGTCTAACTTAGAGTGTTTACTCAGTGTGGCACTTCTGAAAGGATACAGACTCCAGAAGATGCCGCATCTCAATATATTGTTTTATTTTTATTCCATTCACCAGAATTCAAGACCACCCAGGAGGTCGGAGCCCATCCCAAGTCCTCTGCCGTGGTCCCTCCTGGTGGTGAGGCTGCAGAAGAATCATCTGCCTCATCCTACTACACCTGTTTTTCTTCCATATCGCAAATCATTAGGGCTAATCAGGATGGTAAGGGAAATACACAGGTGGGGTCTGAGCATGAATGGGAGGTACAACTGAGCTGCTCAGCCCAAGCCCTCTTATTTAAGTCTCCACTTAAAAATCTGAAGAGGGCTTCAGGGCAGAGGCACTAAGACTGAAGGCTCTGCAGAGGGACAAATGGGAATGTGCCTCCAGGGTTAGGACCCAGTTACTCGTGAGAGTGCTGGGATAGCTGGGGGCCGGGAAGAGCACTGTGCTGGTGTGGGCCTTTCATCATAGTCTTCCCCCTCAGGTGAGCATAGACTCCTCACACACACTCCTGCATCCGTCTGCCTTCCTACCAGTTATGGTCCCATTTCTCCTTCCCTTTGCTTTTAGACATGCCTTCATTCTTCATCAATCTTCCCATTCTCTTGTATGTGAGGGTGCAGCTATGCCCTCATACCCTCACTCCTTCACACAATCAGACTCACCCATTTACACACTAATGCCATACGGAATTTACATCCCCTCACACCAATCACCTGGTTTAACTACCTCACACTAAGCCAAATTGTGGAAAATTGGTACACCCTGAGAGGGGTGCACCTTCATAGAGAGCCTTACTCATCCATGTGCCACTTCATGCACGAAGACATGAGCTGCATGTCTTTACAGAGCTGCATGTTCGGGGAGCCCAGGTCACTTCTGGTAACACTCTAAGTCCTGTTGTCTCATGACAAGAAACGGCACCAGTCCTGCACTTGTACATATGCTCTGCCACACTGTGGAATACGCATGCACACACTCATCCGCCATCACCTTGCACCATCATCAGAAACACTCATCAGGGTCTCCTGGGTGGCTCAGTCATTTGGGCAGCCAACGCTTGGTTTTGGCTCAGGTCCTGATCTCGGCATCATGTGATCAAGCCCCGCGTCAGGCTCCATGTTCAGCAGAGAGTCTGCTTGTCCCTCTCCCTCCACCCCTCCTGTCTCTCTGAAATAAACAAAACACTGAAGAAAAAAAAAAAAAAGAAAAAGAAAAAACCCACCACTCACCAACTGTGTCCCAAAACACACTTGCAACTCCACAAGACACACCACACCCTCATTCCCACATAGCTAGACCATGTACACACCTCAAAGCATAGCACTCAGACACTTGCTCTGTGAGAGCAAGTGTCACGTGTGGTAATGTTGTCTAACTTAGAGTGTTTACTCAGTGTGGCACTTCTGAAAGGATACAGACTCCAGAAGATGCCGCATCTCAATATATTGTTTTATTTTTATTCCATTCACCAGAATTCAAGACCACCCAGGAGGTCGGAGCCCATCCCAAGTCCTCTGCCGTGGTCCCTCCTGGTGGTGAGGCTGCAGAAGAATCATCTGCCTCATCCTACTACACCTGTTTTTCTTCCATATCGCAAATCATTAGGGCTAATCAGGATGGTAAGGGAAATACACAGGTGGGGTCTGAGCATGGATGGGAGGTACAACTGAGCTGCTCAGCCCAAGCCCTCTTATTTAAGTCTCCACTTAAAAATCTGAAGAGGGCTTCAGGGCAGAGGCACTAAGACTGAAGGCTCTGCAGAGGGACAAATGGGAATGTGCCTCCAGGGTTAGGACCCAGTTACTCGTGAGAGTGCTGGGACAGCTGGGGGCCGGGAAGAGCACTGTGCTGGTGTGGGCCTTTCATCATAGTCTTCCCCCTCAGGTGAGCATAGACTCCTCACACACACTCCTGCATCCGTCTGCCTTCCTACCAGTTATGGTCCCATTTCTCCTTCCCTTTGCTTTTAGACATGCCTCCATTCTTCATCAATCTTCCCATTCTCTTGTATGTGAGGGTGCAGCTATGCCCTCATACCCTCACTCCTTCACACAATCAGACTCACCCATTTACACACTAATGCCATACGGAATTTACATCCCCTCACACCAATCACCTGGTTTAACTACCTCACACTAAGCCAAATTGTGGAAAATTGGTACACCCTGAGAGGGGTGCACCTTCATAGAGAGCCTTACTCATCCATGTGCCACTTCATGCACGAAGACATGAGCTGCATGTCTTTACAGAGCTGCATGTTCGGGGAGCCCAGGTCACTTCTGGTAACACTCTAAGTCCTGTTGTCTCATGACAAGAAACGGCACCAGTCCTGCACTTGTACATATGCTCTGCCACACTGTGGAATACGCATGCACACACTCATCCGCCATCACCTTGCACCATCATCAGAAACACTCATCAGGGTCTCCTGGGTGGCTCAGTCATTTGGGCAGCCAACGCTTGGTTTTGGCTCAGGTCCTGATCTCGGCATCATGTGATCAAGCCCCGCGTCAGGCTCCATGTTCAGCAGAGAGTCTGCTTGTCCCTCTCCCTCCACCCCTCCTGTCTCTCTGAAATAAACAAAACACTGAAGAAAAAAAAAAAAGAAAAAGAAAAAAACTCACCACTCACCAACTGTGTCCCAAAACACACTTGCAACTCCACAAGACACACCACACCCTCATTCCCACATAGCTAGACCATGTACATACCTCAAAGCAAAACACTCAGAGAATTCTGAAATATCACATGTGTATATACTTAGGCTCCACATGTCTGCATAGGAATAGTCTCATGGGCATCTCGCCTCCTCCGGATACCGCGGACTTATTCTATTTGTCTTACACTTGAAATTTTCTTTCCTAGGAGCTCCTCAAACAGACCAGCTTGTTTCTTGTTCCAAGAAATGTGAGACTTCCTCACACTTTCTATATAGCTCCTTTACTTTGCAGCTGGCTAATGATCCTAAGCCTTCTGTGTCCTCTGCAAACACAGAAGAGGAAACATTCATGAATGTCTACTATATGAATGTAAGAACAAAAAGGGGTGTGGCTGTCCTCAATGATGAGCAAGAAAGCCTGGAGCCTCCTACCAAAAAAACAAAAAAAGAAAAAAAGACCTTTTCTGATCTCCAGGGAGCAGTCACCCCCTCTTGCACTACTAAGGAGCCACCAACTTGCAGTGCATCCAGGCAGACAATAGAAGAGCAGGAGAAAGGGAAGGAGGCTGACAGTCCACCAGTGCCTCCAGCTGCCGAGGAATATCCCAGGGCCAAGACGCCTGAATGGCTCGTGACCCTGGATAGTGGCTTCAGGTGCATGGCCTGCTGCCGGGTCTTTCCTAGCTTGGAGGTCCTCCAGGAACACGTGAAGCATGGAGTCCGTGAGGGCTTCAGCTGCCATACTTTCCATCTGACCTTGACTTTGCTGGAGAGAAAGAAAAGGGTAGAGAAGGAAAAGAGTAGGCAGACAAAGAATACTAAGAATACTGGCATATAGATGCCAGAAAGCGAAAAATTTTGGCCTGAAGTTGTCTTCATACAAATAAACAGAACTCTTTCTAGTCCCTCCGGGAGAAGCAGTAGAGTAGGCCAGACTCTACTGAGACGGGCTTCATCTTCTCTAAGAAGCCCTAGGACCCATTTTTGTTTATGCACATCCACCACCACCACCACTGCCAGCCCACCACCACCAGGAGCAGACAACCCCTTTCAACTATCTCCACTGCTCTCCCAAGAAGGAGGGAGAAGAAGGCAGTTCACACCATGCAGAACTGCAAGATGGTCTCATACAAACTAAAGAGCAATGACCACTCACATATCATCTCTACCTGAAAAAAGGAGACTGACTGAAGGGAAAACTGCTGGGGGCTGGATTGTAGAAGAGGTGAGGGCCCTAGGAGTAAGAAAACGTCTCAAGTGTTCTTGAGACTCAGGTTTCTGCTGGGGATGCCTCCCAAGGTTCCAGGATAACTGTGTTGAATAATTTCCTTCAGAGGAATACATACTTGGAAGTAGAATGCTTGCTTGATGACAGATTAAGGAGATTGCTTCCTTTCTATGCCCTTTGAGGAGACAGGAGTAAAGACCTGACTAGCAGTTAAGCAGGGCTGAGAAGCCTGGGCCCACCATTCTTAGATTAGCCAAATGACATGGGAGTCACATCCCTTGGCCTGCCTCCCTTTCCAAGGGGTGCAGGGCAAAGCAGAGACAAACTTTGTCTGTTGGAGGAAGGGTTGGTATGCAGGCTAGATGTAGTCCTGCCCTTTTCCTGGGTGAGAGTGAGATCTCAGATGTCATGTTCTAAGTTTCATACCTAGAAGACATGCTGAAGAGTTATAATCAGAGGATTCCTTTTCTTCCACCCTTGATATGTACTAGGAGCCAGTAACTCTGGCTGCTTCCTTTAAAGTGTCAGAAGCAACTGGAAAGAAATAGCGATAGAGGTTACCCTTTTGTCATGGACCATTTCTGGCAATCTGGCAACCTATTTTTTTTTTTAAGAGCAAGAGCAAATAGGTGAAAAGAGTAGAGGGAGAGAAAATTCTTCAACAGGCTCCCCACCCAGTGCAGAGCCTGGCTCAGGGCTCAATCTCATGACCCTGAGATAATGACCTGAGCTGAAATCAAGAGTTGGATGCTTAACCAACTGAGTCACCCAGGCGCCCCAGTTTCAGGCAACTTTGAATGTGTTGCTTTCTTGAGGATCCCCATGTTCTTTTATGAAAGTTCATGATTCCTGCATGTTATTATTTATTTTTGTTATAGCATCAAGTGCTTGTTCTAAGGGATGAGTAGGAGGGTTAAAAATAGATGAGACTGCAAAGACTAGCAAAACCAGCTTTGTACCACAATGAATGAGAGTATATCTTAAAAAGAAGGGCTCTTCTTCTAGGGTCCAAGAGTCATAATGGAACCTGGGAATTGCCCTAAATTTTTTGAATCACATAGAGTGAATGAATGTATATCAGTAAAATAAGAAAAGCTGCCTTCCTCATTGAAACGATCTCCTTTCCTGTTTTGGTGTTCTTGTAGCAACACAGACCCACTGGCCCAAAGATTTCAAATGATGGTGTCCAGCACACCCTGCAGTCTGATGGGAGCACAGAAGTTCTCCTAAGCCCGCCTAGCATCTAGGGATGGCTGGCTGAAGATAGATATACCTGATACTCTGCAGCTGCTCCCAGTTGACCTGGTAAAATGCGGTGCCCAGCTCTAGAGAAAATATCCGCCTAGAGCTGTGAGAAGTACAAGGAATGCTGGGAATTACTGGGCACTCAGGAGCCCCATGGAATAACTCCTGCTGACCCTCCCCACCCTGCCAGGAGGCAGGCACCACTGAAAATCCCTGCAAGATTGCCTTGTTGGGAAGAGGGCAGTTTGGGTAGAGAGATGTTAGTACTGTGATCAGGCCATGACACCTTCCTAGAGCTTTGGCTGGTGGAATAAGAAGATTGATGACAGCTTGGCAGAACTCAAGGGAGGAGACTGTTAACTTGACAGAGGATCTAAAAGGATATTTCTGATCTCTTTCCTCCGTTTGACTTCTACTTGTCGCTTCTCAAGTCCCTGGATTTACTGTAGGTTTGAAGACCTGACTTGTAGTCTTACTCTCCAGGCCCGCCCTTACTCTTCACTCCTCCACGTCTTCTCTCTATGAATATGTGCCTGAACACTCCAAATATCAATGGTCCAGATTGTAATCCATATTCTTCCTCCCCTCCACTTGCACCCAAACATTTGCTCCACTGTAGTCTCTGTTAACTTATACTTATTTTTCTATATCCTTTTCTTTATATGAACATACACCTTTCTCCTTATCTTTTTCTAATATACTCACTTGCACAGTTATCTGGCTGACAGATAGACATTCTTATTATTGAGAGAGAAAAAGCTATTTCACAAATGAAACAAAAGCAAAGAAAACCCCCCACTTGGCTTCTCTGAGCTTGTGCACACATAGGTGTGCAAATACTTCTTATACAGTCACAGGAGAGAGGATGGAACATGTAATAAATCATCATGGATGATCAAATATGTCTACACAAGGGTGTCACAGAAGTCATAATGCAGCCTTAAACTTAATTTTAGAAGCATAAAAGACACCAAGTTTTGAAAAATATAATTTACATGTTCAATTATTTGCAAGTCACTTACACTTCAATTGTGCATTTTCAAAGATAAATTTTTAATATTTCTTTTGTCACTCTTCCATAATCAATCAGAAGGTCAGAAACAGGGAAATTTTCAAGTGTTCTTTATAGTTCGCAAATAATATAAGGAAAATTAAAATAGTTCAACTTTGAAATGGGATCATTTGTAACTTTTAGCTTTGCACTTTCAGAAGTGCATGTTTCAGAAGTTCATGACTGCTATATGGCGTTTGGGACATACATATTTACACAGGTTTGTATAACAGTTTATATATGTATATATATACAAACCTGTATATACCTAGGCCTATACACGTATTTCCTTTTCTCTCTATATATATCTCAGATATAGTGAGGCTGTCCCCATGGATATGGACATATAAGAAGTTTATGTGCACCTGTGTGCCATTGAAGCCAAGAGAAGGATTATAATTGTTTTTGCTTTCATCTGCCTAGTTCTTTAATCTTCTTCCTGTGATAGTGTCTTCACTTTCTGGCCAAATATATGGGCAAGCAAGTCAGACTAGCCAAGTGAAGTCCTTACTTCAACACTTGGCTTACATAGTTTACCTAGGTGTAGAACCTGTGTTGGAACAGTCTGTACTGATAGCTTAGACAATTGAAACAGGAGCTAGAGACTGGGCAGTTTCCTGGTGAGTGATCTTTTGTCCGCAACCCAAATTAAAGTCTGTGAGCCTGCACTGCACTCCTTCAGTTCTTCTTTTTCGGATGACCTGGCCATTTCAGTTAGGACTTTAATATGCTAAGCATCTCCACCAACCCTTCAATAAATTCTTGTTTTGTTTGCATTAGCCTGAGTCATTTACTGTTGTTTGAAACCTAATGTCCCTTAATTTGGATGCAAATTAGCTTCAATATGATCATTTCTTCCATTTTATTTATGGAAACAGTATGGCCTAGAATGAAATAATATATTTCTCTGACTTTATACTGAAACAGTAAGGGATATACTTAAACTCAGTAGGTATACTATATCCTTGATTAATTAGGAAGGTGCAGGAAAAATGTTTGGGTGTATAAGCAAAAGATCAGACTTCAAAACAGTCAAACTGGATTTTATCTCTTACTGCCACTTAGCAAATTCACAGACGTTCTGAGTCAATGTTCTGTCTTAAAAATGGATTTCGTAATACTAAAGTAATCCTAGTGGGGAGGATAATGAGATGCGAGTAAAAACACATTACTTAGCCACTCAAAAGATTCATTTTTGGTATTTGCTTTCCTTACCTTTGATTATCAGTAGTTTGAGTAAGACATGTCTGGGTAGGATTTTTAAAAAATATTGTTTGAGATATGCTGAGCTTTTTAAAAAAGTTAATTATGATAAAACTCATCAGAGAAGTCCCATGTATACCCATCACCCCCTTTTCTTCAGCATAGTTATAGTTCATTCCCAAACAAAGGAAATTGACTGGAACAAAACAACTAAACACATTGCAGACCTTACTCAGATGTTACTGTTTTTGTGTGTGCTTATATTTTGTCTTTTTATAATTCCATGCCATCTTATGCCCTGTATAGAATTATAATATACATATCACTGCAGTGACAATACAGAAACGTTCTGTCATCCCAAAGCACTTCTCTGAGGCTGGTCTTTATGGACACCATCCCCCCACCTCCCAATTGTCCCTTGCCCCAACTCCTGACCGCCACTTCTGTTCTCCATCTCTGTAGTGTTTTCATTTCACAAATTTTATGGAAATGTAATCATACTGTATGTCAACGTCTGAGACTGGCATTTTCCACTAAGCATAATTTTCTTAAGATCCAGCCAAATTGTTTGAATACACTGATACTTCATTACTTGATTGCTGAGGAGTATTCCATTTAACTCTGTAGAGCATTGCGACACATCCCATGTTCTAAAGTCCTTGGCCATTTATGACTAAAAAGCTGCTGTGACATTCATGCAAAGGTTTTTATGTGGGTATCAGGTTGCTTCCTCCTAGTGTAATGCCTAAAGGTGTTACAGTATAAATATTAGTAAAATGTGTTATACATTACAAGTATTAGTATAATGTATTAATATAAAAGTATAGATATAAGTATTTTTAAGCCATTTTAAGAGATATGCAGTAGTTATTTGTGGTTGTTTGAATTCGTGTTTTCTTGTGACTAAGGATGTTGACTATCTCTCTTCATGTAATTGACATTTGCAAATTCCCTTTTTTGAACTGTGTGTGTAGGTCTTTTACTTCTTTTTAAATTAGGTTGCTTTATTATTTGGAGAATGATTTGTATGTTTTAGGTATCAGTTACCTGTGGGTTATGTGGTTTGCAAATCTCTCTCTTCTGGTGGCTTGTCTTTTTGTCCTCTTAACAGGGTCTTAGGCCTAGCAAAAATTCCAATTTTTAGGAAGCCAAATATATCAACTATTTTTTTTATTATGGATAACACTTTTGGTATCATGTCTGAAAACTTGTACTCTAAATCTAAGTCCCAAAGATTTTCTGTGTTTCTTGCAAAAATTTTAGGCCTTTCCATTTTTCATGTATATTTATGATCTATTTGAGTTCATTCTTATACAACGTATGAGGTTTAGATGGATAATTTATGGTCCCGGATGTCCATTTTTTCCAATACTATTTTATAAAAAGAGCTTTTCCTTGGGGCACATGGGTGTCTCGTTTGGTTAAGTGCCTACCTTCATCTCAAGTCATGATGCCAACGTTCAGATCCAGCCCCACATCCTGCCCCCTGCTCAGCAGGGAACCTGCTTCTCACTTTGCCCTCCCCCTCCCCCTGCTTATGCTTGCTTTCTCTCAAATAAAATCTTTAATTTATTTTTTAAAGGGATGTTATTCCAACACAGAATTGATTTTGTAATCTTGCCCCCAAATGATCTAATCACATTTGTGTGGATCTTTTTCGATGTTCCTTATTTCAGGTTCCATTGATCTGAGTGTCTAGATATTGATTTGCTACTGTATTGATTGATATATATATTGAATAAGTCTTAAAAATGGACAGTATGGGGCGCCTGGGTGGTCAGTGGGTTAAAGCCTCTGTCTTTGACTCAGGTCATGATCTCAGGGTCCTGGGATCGAGCCCCGCATTGGGCTCTCTGCTCAGCAGGGAGCCTGCTTCCTCCTCTCTCTCTGCCTGCCTCTCTGCCTGCTTGTGATCTCTCTCAATAAATCTCTCTCAAATAAATAAAATCTTTTTTTAAAAAATGGACAGTATGGTTCTTCTAGTTTGATGTTTCTTTCTGAAACTGTTTTGTATTTCCACGTAAATTTTAACATAAGCCAGTACATATATACACAAAAATCTTGGGTTTATATTGAATCTGTAGATCAAAGAACTGACATCTTTAATATGCTAGTCATTCCAAATCATGAATATTATATGTGTCTCCATTTATACTTATTATATTTCGGTCTCCTTTGAGCTTTTTTAAAAAATTTCCTTTTTCCCCCCACTTATTAACATATAATGTATCAGTATCCCCAAGGGTACAGGTCTGTGAATCCTGAGGCTTACACACTTCCCATCACTCACCATAGTACATACCCTTTCCAATGTCCATAACCCAATGCCCCCTCCCTTCCCACCTCCCCCAGAAACCCTCAGTTTGTTTTGTGAGATTAAGGGTCTCTTATAGTTTGTCTCCCTCCCAATCCCATCTTGTTCATTTCTTCCTTTCACTACCCCCCCAGACCCCCACTTTGCTCTCAAATTCCTCATATCAGGGAAATCGTATGATAACTGTCTTTCTCTGATTGACTGACTTCACTCAGCATAATACCCTCTAGTTCCATCCATGTCATTACAAATGGCAAGATTTCATTTATTTTAATGGCTACATAGTATTCCATTCTATATATATATATACCACTGTTTCTTTATCCATTCACTGTTGATGGACATCTAGGTTTTTTCCCATAATTTGTTTATTATGGATATTGCTGCTATAAACATTCAGGTGCACGTGCCCCTTTGGATCACTACGTTTGAATATTTAGGGTAAATACCCAGTGCAATTGCTGGGTCATAAGGTAGCTCTATTTTCAACTTTTTGAGAAACCTCCACGCTGTTTTCCAGAGTGGTTGTACCAGCTTGCTTTCCCAAAAAGAGTTTAGGAGGCTTCCCCTTTCTCTGCATCCTCACTAGCATCTGTCGTTTCCTGACTTGATAATTTTAGCCATTCTGACTGGTGTGAAGTGGTTTCTCCTTATGGTTTTGATTTGTATTTCCCTGATGCCAGGTGATGTGGAACACTTTTTCATGTGTCTGGCTGGCCGTCTGGATGTCTTTGCAGAAATGTCTGTTCATGTCCTCTGCCCATTTCTTGATTGGATTATTTGTTCCTTGGGTGTTGAGTTTGATAAGTTCGTTACAGATTTTGGATACTAGCCCTTTATCTGATATGGTGTTTGCAAGCATCTTCTCCCATGCTCTCAGTTGTCTTTTAGTTTTCTTGACTGTTTCCTTTGCTGTGCAAAAGCTTTTGATCTTGAGGAAGTCCCAATAGCTCCTTTCTGCCCTTGCTTGCATTGCCTTTGGCAGTGTTTCTAGGAAGAAGTTGCTGCGTCTGACATCAAAGAGGTTGCTGCCTGTGTTGTCCTCAAGGATTTTGATGGATTCTTTTCTCACACTGAGCTCTTTTCATCCATTTTGAGTCTATTTTCATGTGTGGTATAAGGAAATGGTACAGTTTCATCCTTCTACAAGTGGCTGTCCAATTTTACCAACACCATTTGTTGAAGAGACTGTCTTTTTTCCAATGGACATTCTTTCCTGCTTTGTCAAAGATTAGTTGACCATAGAGTTTAGGGTCCATTTCCAGGCTCTCTATTCTGTTCCATTGATATATATCTGTTTTTGTGCCAGTGCCATGCTATCTTGATGATGACAGCTTTGTAATAGAGCTTAAAGTCTGGAATTGTGGTGCCACCAACTTTGGCTTTCTTTTTCAACATTCCCTCTGACTATTTCAGGTCCTTTCTGGTTCCATATAAATTTTAGGATCATATGTTCCATTTCATTGAAAAAATTGGTGGTATTTTGATACAGATTGCTTTAAATGTGTAGGTTGCTTTAGGTAGCATAGACATCTTCACAATAATTGTTCTTCCAATCCATAAGCGTGGACCATTTTTCCATTTCTTTGTGTCTTCTTCAATTCCTTTCAGGAATACTTTATAATTTACTGCATACAGATTCTTTGCCTCTTTGGTTAGGTTTTTTCCTAGGTATCTTATGGTTTTGGATACAATTGTAAATGGGATCGACTCCTTAATTTCTCTTTCTTCTGTCTTGTCGTTGCTGTATAGAATTGCAACTGATTACTGTCCATTGATTCTATATCCTGACACTGTACTAAATTCCTGTATGAGTTCTAGCAGTTTTGGAGTGGAGTCATTTGGGTTTTCCACATAAAGTATATCACCTGCAAAGAGTGATCGTTTGACTACTTCTTTGCTGTTTTGGATGCTCTTAATTTCTTTTTGTTGTCTGAATGCTGAGGCTAGGACTTCTAGCTGCTATCAGCACTATGCTGAATAGCAGTGCTGATAACGGACATCCCTGCCGTGTTATTGACCTTAGCGGAAAAGCTCTCAGTTTCTTTCCATTGAGAATGATATTCACTGTGGGTTGCTCAGAGATGGCTTTGATGATATTGAGGTATGTACCCTCTATTCCTACACTGTGGAGAGTTTTGATCAAGAAAGGATGCTGTACTTTATCAAATGCTTTTACAGCATCTATTGAGAGTATCATATGGTTCTTGTTCTTTCTTTCCTTTTTGTATTGTATCACATTGATTGATTTGCAGATGTTGAACGAACCTTGCAGTTCTGGGATAAATCCCGCTTGGTTGTGGTGAATAATCCTTTTAATGTACTGTTGGATCCTATTGGTTAGTATTTTGGTGAGAATTTTCATGTCATGTTCATCAAGGATATGGGTCTATAATTCTCTTTTTTGGTGGGGTCTTTTTCTGGTTTAGGATCAAGGTGATGCTGGCTTCATGAAATGAGTTTGGAAGTTTTCCTTCCATTTCTATTTTTTGGAAGATTTTCAGGAGAATAGGAATTAGTTCTTCTTTAAATGTTTGGTAGAATTCCCCTGGGAAGCCTTCTGGCCCTGGGCTCTTGTTTGTTGGGAGATTTTTGATGACTGCTTCAATCTCCTTACTTGTTATGGGTCTGTTCAGGTTTTCTATTTCTTTCTGGTTCAATTTTGGTAGTTTATACGTATCCAGGGATGCATCCATTTCTTCCAGATTGTCAGATTTGCTGGTGTAGCGTTGCTGATAATATGTTCTTATAATTGTTTGTGTTTCTTTGGTGTTGGTTGTGATCTCTCTTCTTTCGTTCATGATTTTATTTGTTTGGGTCCTTTCTCTTTTCTTTTTGATAAGTCTGGCCAGGGGTTTATCAATCTTATTAATTCTTTCAAAGAACTAGCTCCTAGTTTTGTTGATTTATTCTACTGTTTTGTTGTTGTTTGTTTGTTTCTATTTCATTGATCTCTGCTCTGATGTTTATTACTTCTCTTCTCCTACTGGGTTTAGGCGTTTTTGGCTGTTCTTTCTCCAGCCTCTTTAGGTATAGGGTTAGGTTGTGTACTTGAGACCATTCTTGTTTCTTGAGGAAGGCTTGTATCGCTCTGTATTTTCCTCTCAGGACTGCCTTTGCTGTGTCCCACAGATTTTGAACCATTGTGTTTTCATTATCATTTGTTTCCATGAATTTTTTCAATTCTTCCTTAATTTCCTGGTTGACCCACTCACTCTTTAGTAGGATGCTCTTTAGCCTGCGTGTATTTGGGTTGTTTCCAATTTTCCTCTTGTAATTGAGTTCCAGCTTCAGAGTATTGTGGTCCGAAATATGAAGATCTTACTGCTTAGGACCTGATTTGTGACCCAGGATGTTATCTATCCTGGACAATTTACCATGTGCACTAGAGAGAATGTGTATTCTGTTGCTTTGGGATGGAATGTACTGAATATATCTGTGATGTCCATTTGGTCCAGTGTGCTATTTAAGGCCTTTCTTTCCTTGCTGATCTTTCGCTTGGATAATCTGTCCATTTCAGTGAGGGGAGTATTAAAATCCCCTACTATTATCATATTATTGTTGATGTATTTCTTTGATTTTGTTATTAATTGGTTTATATAATTGACTGCTCCCATGTTAGGGGCATAGATATTTAAAATTGCTAGATCTTTTTGTTCAATTGATAGTTTGAGTATGATATAGTGTCCTTCCCTGTTTCTTATTATAGTCTTCAGCTTAAAATCCAATTTATTTGATATAAGGCTTGCCACCCCAGCTTTCTTTTGATGTCCATTAGCGTGGTAAATTGTTATCCACCCCCTTACTTTAAATCTGGAGGTGACTTGGGGTCTAAAATGAATTTCTCGTAGAGAGCATATTGATGTTCTGTTGTTCTGTTGTTGTTGTTGTTTTTTAATCCATCCCAATACCCTATGTCTTCTGATTGGGGGCATTTAGCCCATTTCCATTTAGGGTAACTATTGAAAGATATGAATTTAGTGACATTGTATTGTCTTTAAGGTGACTATTACTGCATATTGTTTATGTTCCTTTCTGGTCTACTACTTTTAGGCTCTCTCTTTGCTTAGAGGAACCCTTTCAACACTTCCTGTAGGGATGGTTTGGTGTTTAAAAATTCTTTTTTTTTTTTTTTTTTTGGTACGTTCTGGAAGGTTTTTATCTCTCCTTCTATTTTCAATGATAGCCTAGCTGTATATAGTATTCTTGGCTGCATGTTTTTCTTATTTCGTGCTCTGAATATATCATGCCAGTTCTTTCTGGCTTGCCAGATCTCTGTGGCTAAGTCTGATGCCAACTAATATTTTTACCATTGTATGTTACAGACCTCTTGTCCTGAGCTCCTTTCAGGATTTTCTCTTTTTTGCTAAGACATAAGTTTTACTATTAGATGACAGGGTGTGGGCCTATTTTTGTTGATTTTGGGGAGGGGTTCTTTGTACTTCCCAGATTTTGATGGTGGTTCTCTTTGTCATATTAGGGAAATTCTATACTATAATTAGCTCCAATATACCTTCTGTGCTGCTCCCTCTTCTTCTGGGATCCCAATTATTCTGTTATTGTTTCCTCTTATACTATCACTTATCTCTCAAATTCTCCCCTTGTGGTCCAGTAGTCGTTTCTCTTTTGCTAAGCTTCTTTATTCCCTGTTATTTGTTCTTCTATATCACTAATTCTCTTCTGCCTCATTTATCCTAGCAGTGAAAGCCTCCATTTTTTATTGCACCTCATTAATACCTTTTTTGATTCCAGCTTGGTTAGATTTTAGTTCTTTTATTTCTCCAGAAAGGGATTTTATTTCTCCAGACAGGTTCCTCTAATATCTCCCATGCCTTTTTTAAGCCCAGTTACCACCTTGAGAATCATCATTCTGAACCCTAGATCTAACATGTTACCAATGTCCATATTGATTAGCTCCCTAGACTTCAGTACTGCCTCTTGTTCTTTTTTTTTTTTTTATTTTTTGTGGTGAGTTTTTCCACCTTGTCATTGTATCCAGATAAGAATATATAAACGATAGAATAAGATACTAAAAGGTTGGCAAAGACCACAGAAAATGGTACGCTAAGCAAATCAGAAGAGTCGCCAAACTGGGGGTAGAAGAAAAGGGGGTACAAAGAAGTCTAAAAAAAAATTTTTTTTAGATTAACTGTGTGTAGGTATATATACATATATATGTATATAGGTATATATACATATATATACCTATATTAGGTATATATACCTATATTTAGACTGATGAATAGAACAGAGTCACTCACTTGATTTTGGGTGTATTTTGGTCTCCTAGAAGAAACTACATACCAAAATTTTAAAGAAAGAAAAATTTAAATGTATACCAAAAAAAGGATAAACACGATGAAGGGATGGAATATGACTGTAAAGATGAAAATAAAAAAAATTTAAAAAATCTAAAAAAGGAATTGATAAGATAAGTTGGTTCAAAAAAGAATTAAAACGTGGAGAGAATTTGCTCAGTCTGGAATCTAGAACAACACCTTGTGCTAGATTTAGGCTATATTTTGATCTATTAGGAGAATTGTATCCCAAATTTTTTTTAAAGGAAAAACCTGTATGTATATGAAAAATAAAGTTAGATACAATGAAGGATAAAAATGACTATAATAGTGAAGGTTTAAAAACATATTTTTAGAGTGTATTGTTAAGTTAAACTAGGTAAACATTAAAAGAGGAAAGAGGAAAGTTTAATAAATTAGAATAAAAACAAAAATATATTAACTTTGCAAGACTAAATGTTCATGGGGAGAAACCCATGAATTCCATGCTTTGCTTTCCCCTCCTCTGGAATTCCTTCTGTTCTCCTTGATCAGTGTGCTTGGTCTTAGCTGAGTGTTCTTGAGGATCTTCTGGGAAGGGGCCTGTTGTAGTGATTCTCAAATGTCTTTGCCTGAGGCAGAATTATGCCACCCCTGCCAGGGGCCAGGCTACGTTATGTGCTCGAGTTAGCTCTTGGGAGCTTTTGTTCCCTGAACGCTTTACATAGAGCTCTGGAGAAGGGAAATGAAAATAGCATCCTCTCAATCTCTAGACTGGAATAGCTGAGAGCCCTGGATGACACTCTTCAGTGCATGCACCCTCAGGAAAAGCGCTCAATCCTCAATCACTCCTGTCTCCCTGGTCTCTGGTCGTGCTCCAAGCTGACCCGGCCTATGACCGAGTTCCTCCATCTGTGGCACACAGCCCCATTTGGAGTCTCCAAACCCAGCAGATTCCTGCCTTCAGAGAAGGAAGGTAAGTCTCCCCTGGATCTGCCACTTGTGGTTTCCCTGCTCAAAGAGCAGTGGCCTGATTGTGCCGATCACAGTTTAAGGTAACCCTGAGTTGAGAGCTCACTCCTCAGCTCTGTCTCTGTAGCCGGCTTCCCTGCTCTGATACCTGCCAGCTCTGCCACACTCAGACAACTCTAATCTTTCTGTGACCCCATGGGACCTGAGACCACAATGCCCCCACAAGGGCTCCACCCCCACTAGGCCTCTGGTGCAATGTCCCTCAGTGGTGCAGACTTTTAAAAGTTAGAATTTTGTGCTCCATTCCTCCTCCACTTGCCGAGGACTGACCCCTATCTTTCAACCTGATCTCATATCAGTCTGCTACTACTCTGCCATCTTGAATCCTCCCTTGAGGTTTTTTTTTTTGTTTTTTTTTTTTTTTATCAGCACTTGTACTTTTCATTATATAGATCCTGTGCATGTTTTAAATGTTTCATGCACAAGCTTCTTGAATTGGTAAATTTGTCTTTTACACAATTTGAAAAATCTTTAGCCCTTATTTCTTGAGATATTTACTGCACTAATCTCTTCTCTTCTTCTGGGACACCAATGGCCTGAATATTAGAGCTATTGACATTATTTGACAGTTGTCAGAGGCTCTGTTCACTCTTTTAACATTTTGTTCTTTCCCTTTTTCGGATTGAATTTTTGTTTATCTGCCCTCACATTCATTGACTCTTTCCTTTGTCATTGCCATCCTGCTCTTTGGCTCCATTCATAATTTTTATAATTTAGGATATGGTAATTTTCAGTTCTAAAATTTCCAGTTGGCTCTTATTGCTTGTCAGTCTTTTAAATACTGTCATTTTCCACTCCTTCCAAGTTAATCTTTACCTCATTAACCACAGTTAATAGTAGATGGAGTAAAGTCTTTTCCTGAAAATTCCAGCATCACTGTCATCCTTAGATGGGCATCTGTTGGTTACCCATTCTCTTGACAGTTGATCATATTCTCTGGTCTTTGTTTATTGGGTAATTTAGGATGTATCTGATATATTTTCAGTATTACAGAGAAAGATTCTCAGGGCTATTAAAGTTCTCTGGTAAATGTATTTTATATTTTTTGTGTGCAAATGCTAAGTTCAAAGTGCAAGTTTTGTATCATCATATGTGGGTGATGGTTTCAATGTCAGTTCAGTTTTCAAAGCTTTTGCTATGCTCCCTCTATTCCCTCTTGAGGGACATGCACCACTCGGGTTAGGGACTTGGCACAAAATATTCAAAATATTTTTCATTCATTTTCAAGTTTTAGTACAGCATATTTGAAAATAAATCATATGGAAATAGTGGGTTTTAAAGGATTCTTAGATGTTTAAAAATATACCATTTTTATCAATCTGATCTTTGCAACCAACTGGCATATTTCTTTAGCAACTGGAACATAGCATGCATTCTGCAAAGTCATAAATATTAGAGTTCCATAGTAGATTTTGTTAAATGGGCAAAGAAAAAAATTTTCTTATATGCTCCCAAGTCCATTTTTGACATCTGCAATTTATTCTTATTTCCTTTACAATGACTAATAATTCTAATATGTATTTAGATCATATCAACTTGATTTTTTCCCGTTTGCCTATAAAAGTGTACTTATATTTGGTTCTGAAATTAAAAATCCTCCTCATGCTTATCTTTACTTTCCCCCTCACTTCCAGTATACTTAATGTTAAGTACAGAACAAAATAGTTTTTTTTAAAGTCTACTACTTTCTACAATGGCTACCACAGAGTGACTTAAGTATGGAAAATTTATGTTTGGTGTAATAGGGAGAGCTCTTTAGTTTTCCTGCATGGTGAAAATTGTGTCCACTTATAAAACACTTATTTGTATTATAGTATCATACCTTCATTTGAAGTCCATACTATTTTTTACACCATGTAACTTTTCTTTACGTGGCATGGATTTTTAAAAATGTTTGCCATTGCTGATAGCATGACTTAGGAAGAGTTTGCTTCATTTTTATCTTTAAAATTAAAAATCCAGGGTGCCTGGGTGGCTCTGTGGGTTAAGCCTCTACCTTTGGCTCAGGTCATGATCTCAGGGTCCTAGAAGTTAGTCCCACATCCAGCACTCCACTCAGTGGGGAGCCTGCTTCTACCTCTCTCTCTCCTGCCTCTCTGCCTATTTGTGATCTCTCTCTCTCCCTCTCTTTGTAAAGTAAATAAATAACCTTTAAAAATTTTTCAAAAAGTTAAATTAAAATTCAAAGAACTCTGCTATGTCTAACTGCTGTAAATCCCATCCAGTGTATTTTTTTTTAAGTTTTTATCTCAACATGTGTGATTTTTGAGTCTCTTTAATATGTTCTATGTCTCTACTTTATTCAATATTTTGTTTAGTTTCTTGAACATATGGAATATTACTAGTATAATTATTTTAATGTCTTTATCTACTAATCTACCTTCAGTGTGGTGTGATTTTTGGGTCAGTGTTGATTAATATGTGTTTTATTTTCTTGCATCGCAGCATGCTTGATAATTTTTGTTTGAAGATCAGGCATTGTAAATGTTATACATTGACTGTTGAATATTTAAATCAATATTATACATATTGTAGAATGTTTTCCTAGGATAAGATTAGATTACCTGGAAACACTTTGATCTGTTTGGCTTAACCTTTAAACTTTGTTAGCTGGAACCAAAGCTACATTTGTTGTAGGGTTGTAGGGTTAAATTATCCCCTTCCTACTATTAAGGAAAGACAAGTTTATACTCCAGTCATTGCCCATATATTGATGAATATTCCACTATAGCTTTTAGGTATAGGAATTGTTTGCAATGCTGTGTCAACTACAAACTTTCCTCCCTCTAATACTTTCAGAGCAATTTTTTTTTCTTTTAGCTAATCTTGATTAAGTTCATCACATATATTCCCTTATTTGTACTCAGCTCAGTATTTGAATGGGACTTTCTGAAAAAATTCAGACTCCCCTCTCTGTGCAGCTCTCTTCTCTTGTTCTTATATTTTACAAACTCTTGGTTCGCTGGATTCCTTTCACTCCCAACCCCGCCTCAACTTCAGGAACTCCAGAAGACTCTCCCTAGAGTTACCTCCCATTGCCTTGCCCTTGAAATTTCCTCTAGAATGTAGGCTGGAGCAGTTTTAGGGTTTCCTTAATTAATTTCCTGTCAAGTATCTCTGATTCACACTGCCTGATATTTTAAGCCCTGTTAAATATTTTGCCCCTTTATTATTGTTTTAATGAGAGATCTGGCTGTTTTAATCCTTACTTTAACTGTAAATTTTATTTTTATCAAAGTAAACCATAGTAATTTAAAATAACTTTCTTAAAAAAAAAGAAAAGAAAAGAAAAGAAAAGGGTTGCCTGGGTGGCTCAGTCAGCTAAGCGTCCAGCTCGAGATCTCAATCACTTCCTGATCTCAGGGCTGTGAGATCGAGCTCCACATTTGGGCTCTGCCACGGGGTTTGATCTCAGGGCTGTGAGATCCAGCCCCAAGTGGGTTTCTGTGATGGGCATAAAGCCTGCTTAAGATTCTTTCCCTATCCCTCTCCTTCCCTTACTCCCTCTTCCCCCCTTTTTAAAAATTATTTTCATTAACACATAATGTATTCTTTGCTCTAGGACTACAGGTCACAGCACACACCTTGTCACATAGATTCCCCAATATCCAAAACCCAATGACCCTCTCCCTACACCCCCGCCACCACCCAGCAACCCTCAGTTTGTTTGGTAAGATTAAGAGTCTCTTATAGTTTACCCACTTCTGATCCCATCTTGTTTCAATTGTTTTTTCATACCCCAGAAACCCCCACTCTAACTCTTAAATTCCTCATATCAGAGAGATCAGTTGATAATTGTCTTTCTCTGATTGACTTATTTAACTCAGCATAATACCGTCTAATTCCATCCACGTTGTTGCAAATGGCAAGATTTCATTTCTTTTGATAGTTGCATAGTATTCCATTGTATATATATATATACCACTCTTTTTTATCCTATCTTCTGCTGTTGAACATCTAGTTTCTTTCCATAACTTGGCTATTGCGTACATCGCTGCTACAAACTTTCGGGTGTACATGCCCCTTTGGATCACTACATTTATATCTTTAGAGTAAATTGTGCAATTGCTGGGTCACAGTGTAGCTCTATTTTCAGTTTTTTGAGGAACCTTTCTCCTCATCTTCTCCAACATCTGTCATTTCCTGACTTAATTTTAGCCATTCTAACTGGTGTGAGGTGATATCTCATTGTGGTTTTGATTTGTATTTCCCTGATGCTGAGTCATGTAGAGCACTTTTTCATGTGTCTGGCTGGCCACCTGGTTGTCTTTGCAGAAATGTCTGTTCATGTTCTCTGCCCATTTCTTGACTGGATTATTTGTTCCTTGGGTGTTGAGTTTGATAAGTTCTTTATAGATTTTGGATACTAGCCCTTTATCTGATATGTCATTTGCAAATATCTTCTCCTGTTCTGTCAGTTGTCTTTCCGTTTTCTTAACTGCTTCCTTTACTGTGCAAAAGCTTTTGATCTCAATGAAGTCCCAATAGTTCATTTTTGCCCTTGCTTCCCTTGCCTTTGGCAATGTATCTAGGAAGAAGTTGCTGTGGATGAGGTAGAAGAGGTAGTTGCCTGTGTTCTTCTCAAGGATTTTGATGGATTCCTGTCTCACGTTGAGGTCTTTCATCTATTTTGATGTGTGGTGTAAGGAAATCATCCTGTTTCATTCTTATGCATGTGGCTGTCCAATTTTCCCAACACCATTTGTTGAAGAGACTGTCTTTTTTTCCATTGGGCATTCTTTCTTGCTATGTCAAAGATCAGTTGACCATAGAGTTGAGAGTCCATTTCCAGGCTCTTTATTCTGTTCCATTGACCTATATGTCTGTTTTTTTGCCAGTACCATACTGTTCTGATGATTATAGCCTTGTGATAGAGCTTGAAGACTGGAAGTGTGATGCCACTAACTTTGGCTTTTTTTTTTTTCACCATTCCTCTGGCTATTTGGGGTCTTTTCTCTTTCTATATAAATTTCAGGATTATACATTCTATTGCTTTGAAAAAAATTGATGGTATTTTGATATGGATTGCATTACCAATGTCCGTATTGATTAGGTCCCTAGTCTTTGGTATTGCCTCTTGTTCTTTTTTTTTTTTTTTTTTTTTGTGGTGAGTTTTTCTACCTTCTCATTTTATCCAGATAAGAATATATGAATGAGAGAATAAAATACAAAAAGTGTGGGAAAGACCCCAGAAAAATGTATGCTAACCAAATCAGAAGAGGCTCCAAACTGGGGGGAAAAGAATAGGGATAAAAATAAACTAAAAAAAGTATATATATATATATACACATACATGACTGATGAATAGAACAGACCCACCCATTTGATTATTTGATTTTGTGTGTATTTGGTCTCTTAGAAGAAACTACATAGCAAAATTTTAAAGAAAGAAAAACATATATATATAAAAAAATAAGGATAAACATGATGAAGGGAAGAAATATGACAGTAAAGATGAACAATTTTAAAAATTCTGAAAAAGGAATTGATAAGTTGGTTGGAAAAAGAAAGAAAAAAAAATGTGCTCAGGCTGGAGACTAGAAATATGCCCTGTGTTAGATTAAGGGCATATTTTGATCTATTAGAAGTAGTGGTATCCCAATTTTTTAGGAAAAAAAGACCCTGTGTGTATACAAAAGATAAGGTTAAATATAATGAAAGATAAAATATGTTTATAATAATGGTTTAAAAAATTTTAATAAAGGTATTGTTAAGATAAACTAGTTAAGGAACATTCAAAGAGGGAAGAGGAAAAGTTTAGAATAAGAAAAAAATAAAATTAAAAAAAAATTAATGTAACTTTGCACGATTAAAGGATCATGGGGAAAAAGCCCTTACTTCCATGCATTGCTTTTCCCTAGCTCTGAAGTTCCGCAGTTCTCGTTAATGTGTGAACTTGGTCTAGGCTGGTTGTCCTTGCTGATCTTCTGCAGGAGGGGCCTGTTGCCTTGATTCTGTAATGTCTTTGCTGGAGGCAGAATTGTGTCGCCCTTCCCAGGGGCCGGGCTGAGTAATCTACTAGAGTTCACTCTCAGGAGCTTTTGCTCCCTGAACACTTTCCTTACAGCTTTGTAGGACAGGAATGAAAGTGGCAGCCTCCCAATCTCTGGCCTGGAGGAGCTGAGAGCTCAGGACCCCACTTCTCAGTATGCCCTCAGAAAAAAGCAGTCAATCCATTCCATCTCCCTGGTCTCCGGCCCCACTCTGGGTTTACCAGCCTATGTCCGAGCATTTCTTTCTGGTGCATGGCCCCCTTTGCAGTCTCCAAACCAAGCTGATCCGTGCCATGCTGCACCTCTAGAGGAAGGTGAGTCTCCCCGGATCTGCCACTTTGCCACTTGTGGGGTTCCTGCTCAAAGAGCAGTGACCCAACTGTGGATCAGATCATGGTTTAAGGTAACCCCAAGCTGAGAGCCCCCTCCTTGGCTCCGCCTCTGCAGCCAGCTTCCCTACTCCAATACCTGGGAGCTCTGCCACACTCAGCCACCCCTGGTCTTTCTGTGACCTACAGGTCCTGAGATCACACTGTCCTCGTGAGGGCACCACCCCCACTGAGCCTCTGGAGCAATGTCCCTTAGCGGAGCAGACTTGCAAAAGTTCCCATTTTGTGCTCCGCTGCTTCACTGCTTGCTGGGAGCTGGCCCCTCCCCCCACAGTCTGTCTTCCCATCCCTTCGGATTCACTTCTCCACATGTCCTACCTTTCAGAAAGTGGTCAATTTTCTGTTCCTAGAATTGCTTCTCTTCTTCTTTTCTATCTCCTGTTGAGTTTGAACGTGTTTAGAGTGGTTTGATAACTATCTAGCTGAACTCCTGCAACCTGATGTCATTTCAGTCCCCTAGTCCTCTGCCATCTTTCCTCTATGTTCCTCCCAGTCCCGCTCTTTAAAAAATAAACAATTATCATATAAAATTATGAAAGTAATAATATTTTATTCTAAAAAAGCAATTGTTTTCAAGCCTTTTAGCTTTTTTTGGGTACTTGCTGCCATATGTTGGGATAATATGCTTTTGCAGATCTTTATAAAATTTAAGGTTAATAGATAAATTAACTCATCCATGTTTGATCATCCCTTATTTATAATATTTGCTTAAACTTTTTATGTGTACATATGCATGCACAAAATTTCCAGATTTCTTTTAGTTCCATTTTTGCAAACTTAAATTCTCTAATCTTTTGCTTTGAAGGCTTGATTTGACTAAATCAGGATTATTTATTACAGCTCTATAATTTTTCTTCCCTAAGAAGACATGTAATTATTACAATTACATGTCTTCTGTTTACAACTTCTTTTTTCGGGCATTTTTTTCCATTTCTAGTTCAGGAATTCTTGTGTGACTATTCAACAGAACTAGAAATCTCTCTGAATGCCACTCTTCACATATTCTGAAACACCAGATGCACAGCCTCATGTTTTCCTTTGAGGCATTCCAACTACTGTCCTTTCTTTCTGAGAAACAATCTGGAATAGTTACTTGCCATATCTGCATGAATATACTCATGGGATATATTTTCAGTGCTCTTAGTGGAAGTTAGGTTTGATGGACCCTGGTCTATCTGTCTTTGGGTCTATTCTATTGTTTTAGAGGAGTAAAACTTCCAGGAATTTTCTAAGAAAGAGAGTGTTTGGAGAACTTCAAAGTCCACCAATGCCTTTATTACTTGTGTTTCACTCAGGGTTTGGCTTGTCAAATGTTTTAGAGCAAAGCATAGAAGGTTGGCTAGAACTGCTGTGACTCTAGGCAGGACTTGCTAGCTCATGGCTTGACCGTGGAGTAAATGAGAGAGTACTGGCCATTTTCAATTTCACATCTGTAGGGATTGCCTTTGGTGTCATTTCACTTCTCGACAGGGGTGGGAAAATAAAAACAAAAAACAAAAAAACAACCTTAAAATTTCCAGCTTGGGAAAATGTGTACTTACCAGAATATTCCTGAAGCCAAATTATTGAAAGAGAAGAAAGAAGAACAATTCTGTCTGAAGTAGTTCAATCAATTTCCCCATTTTCATAATGTATGTTTCCCTCCCCATTCCTCCTATTTTTGGTTTTCCTATTTTTGTAGCCAGCTAGGGTGTTCTCCAACAGTGGTTCTTAAATATTAGCATGCATCACAAACACCCCGAGTGCACAACATAGTTAGCAGGGACACATTTCCAGAGTTTGTGATTCAGTAGTAATGGGACCTGAAACTTGCATCCTGGTGATGTTGCTGGTGGAAGGACTGCACTCAGAGAAAAACAGCTCTACACAAAACTTGCAAATGTTACCTATTCTTTCCCTGCAACTGTAAAATTTCTTTTGCATGTATTTCTCAGTATATGTTATTAAAATACAGTAACAAAATTTGTCCATCCCATGTGTTCCAATGAGGGACCATTACCTGTTGGGGTGGGTTTAAGTCTTTGAAAGGGAAATTTGACCAGTTGTCTCTCTCAGTTCCAGATTCCAAACCAGAGGTCACATCTTCAGGCAAAAAGGGACCTTAGTGTAGTGATCACAAGTTTGAGCTCTGGCACCAGGCTTCTAGGATTCGTTTTCTATAAACGTAAGCTAATTAAGCCTTCTGCTTAACTTATGCCATCCAGTCTGGGAATAGCTCAATAGATTGTAAATCTTGGAGTGATTGTGAAAATTTCTTTAGATGATAAATGATGAACATTTAAAGCAGAGCCTGGTCCACAGTGGGCTTTCACTGGGCTGCTTGTCATCAACAGATCATCAGCCTTTTCTTTATCATTATGGATAAACTTGTGTGACTAGTAATTGAATTTGGGATTCCAGGTTGACTTAACCTAAAGCAAACTTTTAGCCATCACAGCATCCAGCTGAACAGCTGTGCCTCAGCCATGTAGCACATAAGGAGCCGGGGGGCCAAATGTGAATATCAGAACCCTGTTGTCTTCTCTGCCTGTAGGTAATAAAATCCTTTGTTGCTATCCCACAGGTCTTGTATCTTCTGCCATCATTCATGAAACTGGCTAGGGGTGCCTGGGTGGTTCGGTGGTGTTAAGCATCTGCCTTTGGCTCTGGTCATGATCCCTGGGGGTCCTGGGATTCAGTTCTGCATTGGGCTCCCTGCTCAGTGACATTTCTGCTTCTCGCTCTCCCTTTCCCCCCTCCCCCTGCTCTTGCATGCTCCCTGCTCTGTCAAATTAAAAATTTTAAAGATAATAATAAAATTTAAAAAAGAAAGCGAATCTGGCAGCTAACTTTCTGGCTTTCAAGTGAGGGAAAACTCAGAACTTCCATAGGTTTTGATAATTTTTTTAATGCTGGTAAAAAAAGGTTATACTATCCATTTGTTGTAGCATTCATGGTGTTTTTTTTGTTTGTTTGTTTAATATTTTCCTTATTTATTTGAGAGACAGAGCACAAGCAACAGGAGTAGCAAAGGGAGAGAGAAAAGCAGACTCCCTGCTGAGCAGGCAACCTGATACGGGACTGGATCCCAGCACCCTGGGATTGTGACCTGAGCCTAAGGCAGATAATTCACGACTGAGCCACCTAGGTGTCCCTTGCTATTAGCTACTTTTACCATCCCATTTATAGCATCTTTCTGGAATAATCTAGGATAATTGTCCCATCTCAAGATCCTTATCATAATCACAGTGGAAAACTCCCTTTTCCCTTTTTTAAATGAACAGGATGCTGTGATGAGGACATGGGCATCTTTGTTGGGTCATTACATCAGCCTACCACGGGTGCTAACTGAAATTTCAGTATCAGAAACACGTATGTGCAGATGTATGACAAAGACACATTTGACGTCTAGAGTAGCAGTAAGGAATGGTGGAAAGAATGTGGGCTTTGCTATCACTTACGGCAGGTTCAGACCCCAGAACTGTCATTTGCCAGCTGCAGAACTGTGGCCAATGATTCATTGTCTCTCAAAGTCAGTTTTATCATTTCTGAATGGAGATATAAATAAAAGGTAAATTGAATGGTTCTTATGAAAACCACACATATCATACCTAGGGTATTGTAAAGTACTTGTTATTGATATTATTATACAGATTAATCAAAGTCATTCATACTGTGAATTACAGTTCATTTATAAAATTTGACTTTAATTATAGTCTAAAATGACAAAAATTACTGTTTGGCTACTGCCTCAGTTCCATATTAGATACTTTTGTTGCTAGTTATTTAAGCACATCTGTACAATTTAAAATGAGTAAAAGTGTTTAGCATTTAAATATGGAGATCAAGGGAAGGTCAGAGAAAATTATGACTTTTAGATATTTAGGTTAAACTTGACCTAATCAATAGGGCTTTAGTTTGGCATATAGGGTGGGAAAAGCTGTTCCAAGTGGTGAGCAGAGTGAAAAATGGGCACAGACAAATGAATGTACACATGCGTCATGTGCCCTTTCAGATTATATAGTCGTAGATGAGAATGCTTTGGTTGTTTTTGCTGATGTTCAGAATATAAACTCATGCAATTAGGAACTTCCTTTTTGAATGAGAGCAGTGACTACAACATCCCATGCTATATCAGTTCACCTTTTACGTGAGCTCTAATTAAAATGGAGACATGTCAGAATGGCTAAAATTAACAAGTCAGGAAATGACCGATGCTGGTGAGGATATGGAGAAAGGGGAAACCTCTCACACTGTTGGTGGGAATGCAAGCTGGTGCAACCACTCTGAAAAACAGCATGGAGCTTCCTCAAAAAGTGGCAAATAGAGCTACCCTATGACCCAGCAATTGCATTACTGGGTATTTACCCTAAAGATACAAACATAGTGATCTGAAGGGGCACGTGCACCCGAATGCTTATAGCAGCCATGTCCACAATAACCAAACTATGGAAAAAACCTAGATGTCCATCAACAGATGAATGGATAAAGAAGAGGTGGTATATATATATATATATATATATATATATAGAGAGAGAGAGAGGTGGTGTGTATATATATATATATATATATACACACACATATATATACAATGGAATATTATGCAGCCATGAAAAGAAACAAAATCTTGCCATTTGTGATGACATGGATGGAACTAGAGGGTATTATGCTTAGCGAGATAAGTCAATCAGAGAAAGCCAACTATCATATGATCTCCCTGATATGAGGAAGTGGAGATGCAATGTGGGGGGTTTGGTGGGTAGGAAAAGAATAAATGAAACAAGATGGGATCGGGAGGGAGACAAACCATAAGTGACTCTTAATCTCACAAAACAAACTGAAAGTGATGGGGGGGAGGGGGTTAGGGAGAGGGTGGGTGGGTTATGGACATTGGGGAGGGTATGTGCTATGGTGAGTGCTGTGAAGTGTGTAAACCTGGCAATTCACAGACCTGTATCCCTGGGGATAATAATACATTATATGTTCATAAAAAATATAAAAAATAAAAGTTAAAAATGGAGACGTGTTTTCAAAGAAGAGCCCAGTTGCTTTGGGAATCTGTTTATTCCACTTTTGCTCAGAGCCCCATATTTTTATTTCATAAATAGCCACTAAATGATTTAGTTGAACCGTTTAGTGTATTACCTGAAGTAAAAACTATCCGGACTTCAAACGAGGAGAAAAAGAGGAAAAAGGAAGGGCAAAGGAGGCAGAGGAGGAGGCAGAGATGGAGATGGAGAGGAAAAAGGAGCCGAGAAAACCAGCCGGCACGCTGGTATTCATTCATACTCTTCTGGTCCAGCCACCTGTCTGCAGAGGGCTCTGCTCTGTCCCACCGTGTTCTCAGCATGCGAAGACACAAATGAATGGGCTCAAGAGAGGGGAAAACCAGTCTAGCTGGAGAAGGGGATTGCTGTTTGAAATGAAGAGAGAGCCGTGGGGACACAACAGAGACCGAGAGGCCTGCCACGCTGGACAAGCTAGTCATTTAGCAGGATTGACGTTGAGGTGCCAGTTGGGGCCCTGGTGGGGCGGAAGGTGGGGTGCACACATCAAAACAGCATAGGCCCTCATTCCTGTGCGTGGACTTGGTCCTTGGAGAGCTCTGTCGTCCCCATCTCTCATTAGCTCCTTCCTACAGACTTTCCTTTTCTGCCTCTCCAGCCTCGTCCCACTGCTTTCATAACCCTCCTTCTTAGCCATTCGGCTTCCAGAGCCCCCACCTTTCCCTTCCCAGCTGTGCATCGGCCCAACCATTAGTCTTACACCCCCTGTGTCTGGGCTGCCCAGCACTGCCCGGGAAGGCTGCGTGTTCCTGTGGACTTGTGCCGCTGTCTGAGAATCTCTGGTCTCCAGTGACAGCGAGTCCTAAAAAGGACGTCCGCCCTACACGTCACATCGGGCCACTCTCCAATCCCTTAGTCTGCAGCCCTTGCGCAGGCTTTGCATGTGCTTTATGGCATATGAAGATCGCCTGCATTTTTAGCACACGTATACCTGCCGATAGCTCAGTTACACCACCACGGAACAGCTGTTTGTTCCTGAACTCCGTGTAAATAAATAGTATCGTGTGCACTTTTCTGTGTCTGACTTCTCTTGTATTTGCTTAAGAATGGTAATGTTTTTTCACCCATGAATGTTTGGAAGAATTCATTAGTCCAGCCTGCACCAGACTATTTGTGCCTGAAGCTTTCTTCCTGGGAAAGTTTTAAATTATGAATTCACTATCTGTAGTAGATGCAGGACTTTTTCGATTTCCTTTTCCGCTGTAAAATTGTTTTCCTCAACGAATGTATCGGGTTCATTTCTGTGTCCAAATCGGCAAAAGATTTGAGGTGGATTGCAGTTTTCCCAACAGGTGTCTGCATACTCTTTTATTTAATTTCTTAAACTACATGGTTATTTTGAAGACTTTGAGGGCTACCTTTAAAGTGTGTGTTCTGGATGAATCTGTTTATATTTATTATCTTAACCTCTTGATTGTTAGTCACTTTTTTCTTCCTTCCATGTCTAGATGATATTATTATTAGTATTACTATTACTATTATTACATGTCCTACTATTATTATTATTTATTGAGTACCTGTCATTTCTGGGAATATGTTAGAGAGGCTGTAGATCATGTGACCTTTACCTAAAGTTGGTTAAAAAAAATTTTCTGGTAGATAATTGACTTGCCATTGGTACATCTGATTTCCAAGACTGTTTTGAATGAGTCTATTTCTGTTTTGTGGTATTGCTAAAGACAGTCTCTTGCTTCTAGGGCATTATATTTCTTTTTCTCTTGATTGAGTGTCTGAGGTATTTCCCAGAGTTTCTCCATTTTGATGAGGCTTGAACCACAGTGTCTCTTCTTTTGTGTTTTGTTTGGATTTTTTGGCATCAGTATCATACCACCTTAACTACTGTAGTTTTATAATAACCCTCATATATGATAGTGAAAGTATATATTTATTCTTTGTTTTCACTATTATCTGGGCTATTCCTGGCCTTTTAATTTTCCTCTACATTTTAGAATCAGGTAATAAACTTCCCCAGACGCACCCCCCCCCCAAAAAAAAAACAACTTCTGCTGGAATTTGTAGTGTCACTACAGTGGATTGACAGCCTAATTTGGAGAGAACTGTCTTCTTGAAAATCTTCCACTACATGGAAATGGTCTCTCTCTTTGTTTCTTTAGGTCTTTTCAAGTTTTTCTAAGTAAGTTTTACAGTTTTTCTGTAGTAATAGTAGGTAGATTCTATAAAATTTATGCCTAGTTTTTTTTTTTTCTTTTGTTGTGCTGTTATTAATTACTATACAGTACATCATTAGTTTTGGATGTAGTGTTCCATGAGTCATTGTCTGTGTGTAACACCCAGTGCTCCATGCAATCCATGCGCTCCTCACTACCCATCACCAGGCTCACCCATCCCCTCCCTCCTCTCCCCTCTAAAACCGTCAGTTTGTTCCCAGAGCTTATGCTTAATTTTTGATGGTTTCTAATGATAACAAATGAAAAAATTTTTCAAAATAACAGTTTACAACTTCATGTGACTGATACCAAAAAAAAATTGATGTTTATATATTGATTATGGACTCAGCAGCTCCAAAATTGTGGATTCTAACAGTTTCTCTGCAGTACTCTTTTCTGTATTTTAATATATACATTTGTCCGCTATGCATATTAGATTTTTTCCCTTTTATTTTTGTTAAGCATAATTTTGACTTATTAATCTTATAGCCCTGGATAGATTCTCCAGTGCAGTGTTGAAAGTAAGACACTTTTTTCTCATTCTCAAGTCAGGGAAAAAGCTTACAATATTTTCTCATTAATTAGGTTATATAATATAGTTTTAGGTTTTTTTGTTGTTGTTGTTGTTAAGATAACTTCATGAGTGTAAGGAATTTCACTTCTATTCCTCGTGATAATTTTTTGTTTCATTTTTTCATTATATATATTGAATTCTTTTAGAGGCGTTTTATTATTTATTGGTATGATTACATTATTTTTACTATTTAGTTTCTTAATATGGTGAATTACATTGATTTTGGAAATACTAAACTTAGATACTTGAAACAAACTTGGTCATGGTATGCTGTGTTAGATTTGTTTTGATAATACTTAATTTAAGATTTTGTATCTCTATGAGAGAGATTGTTATAAGATTATCCCATTAATGCATTTGTCATGTTTCAGTATCATGGTTACAGTAACTTAGTAAAAAAAAAAAGTGGGAAACTTCCCATCTCTGTATCTCTCCAAGATTAAAAGATTGTGTATAATACTGGCATTGCATTTCTGAAGTATGAGAGAAAAATACACAGAGGAAGTCATCCAGTTTGGGGGCTAAAGCTGTTAGAGAGCAATTAATCAGAGATTCTGTTTATTTATTAGACAGAAAAATGTTTTGATTTTAAATTTTGTGCAATTTTTCATAACTTGTGTTTCTCAAGGCATTCAACTCTTGAAGCTACGTTTTCAAATTTATTGGCCTACAGTTGTTCATAATGTAGTCTATCTCTTCCGTATTGGAAAGATCTGTCCGGATGTTCCTTTTTCATTCCTCGTAGTGTTTGTCTTTACCTTTTGACTTTTTATTTTGATCATTTTTGGTAGGGAATTACCAATTTTAGTAGCTTTTCAAAGAAGTAACATTGATTTTGTGGGAGTTTTTCTATATTACAAATTTTTACTTTTTTTAAAAAATGATTTTAAAATATTTATTTATTTACAGAGAGAGAGAGAGATCACAAGTAGGCAGAGAGGCAGGCAGAGAGAAAGAGAAGCAGACCCCCACTGAGCAGGGAGCCAGATTCTAGTTGGTTTGCTCTTAGGTTGACAGACTGAAAAAAAAAGAAAAAAAGTCTGTAAACAAGAAAGGTCTGGGTCAGAGAAAACTTATTTGAAATGTGGTAGTTTGTGTGTTAGCTCCCAGGAGATACATAGGCAACAAAACGAATGCAGGACTTGCCTGGCATATATAGTGCCTTTCCCCTGGCAAGTAGACAGCTGCTTATTTACAAACTTCATTTTCATAGAGAGCAGTTCATTTCTTGGCTCTCCTTAATATCTATTGTACTATGGAAGGCTCAGCACTGGACTTTAAACCCAAGAAGGTGACGTTTGATTTTGGGTTTACAGTGATTTCTTTTGTAAGCTACTTCAATATACTTTACTATTTCAGTGCCTTGTATCTTTAGGAGAGAATCCAGACACAAAACACCAAGGAATTCACAAAGATTTTAAAGGGGTCCATTCCTGGCTCTTCAAAAGGGCCACTTAAATAACGAAGTCATTACTACTAAATAAAAGACAAATACGACATCTACTGATACGAATTGATTTCTTCAGTAAAATGTCTAATGCACTGAAATATTCTGTTACTGTAATATTTTATTAGATAAAACAAGACAACACAAGTAAAGTTGGAGGTTGAGAGAAGGGGGAGAAAGGAAAGACATAAGGAATTGTCGAATATAACAATAATGTAAATTGATAGAAATTTGAAATTATATTTTCTACCTTAGAACAGGGAGGAGAGGGGCTTATATTTTTTAAAATGAAATGAAAGTACATATGTCAAAATTTTTTTAAAAGTTTATTTGAATATTGTTTATACTTCACTCTCGTTTCCTTAACTTAGGTCTGTGGTCACTGGCCTAAGGAATAGGAAATTCAAGGCTTGAGATAACTCTGTGGAATATACTCTAGAAATAAGGTCTGTATACTTACAAATGCATTTGTAATATCCTTATGGTTCTTAGTTTAAGTGTTGTAATTTTCCATACAACTCCACAGACCATACTAAGTACCATTCTTCAATTCCTTAAAACCTTTACCTTAGATGCCTCGTTAGCACAATCAGTAGTGTGCAAGTCTCATAAACTTCATCAGTTTTCTGTTGTAGTAATTTTGTCCAGTGTGTGTTTTGATTTTTATCTGTGTCAAGTTCTTCTTACTCTGGAATGTTTCCAGAGAGATATAATACAGAATTTATTAGTGAAGCTTCCTTGATATTTAATGAATTAATTAATTTATTTATGATGATTTATTTATTTATTTTAGAGAGCAGGAGAGAGCATGATCAGGAGGGGTAGAGGGAGATGGAGAAAGATTCTCAAGCAGACTCCTTGCTGAACATGGTGTGGGACGTGGGGCTCTATTTCAGGACCCGGAGATCACAACCTGAGCCAAAACCAAGAGTTAGACCCTTAACCAACTACACTACTCAGGCATCCCAAGTCTGCTTGCTTTTAATATATGTCCTCGACTATGCTTTGTCTTGTTAGCCTTCTATTTGAATGTGTAATTTATCTCATTCTTGTATCATTGAAACCTCCTGTGAAAGTATTTTAGTGGCATCCTTGAAGGTTAAATCTTTGACCTGGGCTTGATTAAAACACAAAACATGCTGATCTAATTTTAGAAGACGAGTGATAAATTATGATGGGAGACAGAATCCTAATTTAAACATACTTCCTCAAGCTAAAATGATGATTAACAACTGAAAGGTATAATTTAAGATGAGTAAGTATGAAGTCCCACATTCAGGTTTTAAAAATAAAATTCAGGAGTTGGAATAAATCTGATAAATGTGAAAAACAAGACTTAGAAATTTTAGTTAACTGCAAGCTGGAAGTGTCCTCTGAATTCCTGTAGGGATTTGAGGGCTATTTCCATCTATTTCATCTGGATATCAACTACGTTTCATTTAAATGTCTTGCACAAGACAGGAACAGGTAAATGAAAGCACTTAGAAGAGAGAAAAGAAATCTGCATTCTTAACCTCTGGTGCTTGTGGTTTCACATTTTATTTTTTAGGATGTCAGTGTCTTCCTCTCTCAAGGGAAGAGCGGGTCTAAGTGATGGTTAACATTTCTTTTAGCTTTAATTTCCAATGTTGAATATGAACTTATATAACACACCCGTGTATAAGATGGTTGTGTACCAAAAGGAGGTGGCATCACACTGGGATTTTGCCTCTCATAAGGCATTGAAAACTTTTTGTATAGTAAAGGGATAAGATAGATCTCAGGAGCTAAAACATGAATCAGTGGACAAACTTAAAAAATTGTGTTTTATTAACGCAAGTGTCATCTATAGCATTCATACAGTCTGACCATGTACCAGGGAAATTTTAGACTAAAGGGTATGGTTTTGATGTCCTTTAAGATAATGACAGTTTTTTTTTTTTAAAGATTTTATTTATTTATTTGACAGAGAGAGATCACAAGTAGGCAGAGACTCAGGCAGAGAGAGAGAGAGAGAGGAGGAAGCAGGCTCCCCGCTGAGCAGAGAGCCCGATGCGGGACTCGATCCCAGGACCCTGAGATCATGACCTGAGCCGAAGGCAGCGGCTTAACCCACTGAGCCACCCAGGCGCCCCGATAATGACAGTTTTATGACTAACCTAGCAATTTTCTCTTATCTTTGTAATACAAAACTTACTTGTAGTGCTCTTCAAAACAACTTTATCCTTTTGTGTGCCTTATTAATGTGCTAAATAACACCGTAGTTTATGTTCATTTTATATTTTTATGAAACTTATGTAAAGTTTTGTAAAATTTATATGATGACTTGACAATTCTGCAGATACTTTAGTTTTATTTTCTAAGACTCTTGTAAGGTGTTTTCAACGCATTTTATTTTCTTTGATGTGAAAAACATTTTACTTTCCCCAATCACATTTCAGAGGTTTATGTAAATTAAAATTCAATTAGAATTACAGTAATAACTCAAACTGCATAATCAAGGTTGATTTGACTACAGGAATAGGAATCCACTGGATAATAAGGGAATACACAAATAGTATAGAAAAGTCTGTGGGTTGTGGCCATAGTTATTTTTCATAATAAGAATGACAGTGAAATCTTACGGTATTTGTCTTTCTCTGAGTAGGTCACTGGATACCTGAAAGTAATATAACACTCTATGTTTACTACCCTGAAGTTAAACCTTCCTATCATCTTTTTGTTTTTGTTTTTGTTTTGTTTTGTTTTAACTCAGTGAACTGACTGGTCATTGATGTTTTGTTAGAAAGAGTAATGTTTTCCACCATAGTACTTATATGAGTAATAAGGTCTCCTCATGCCTGATTTTCAGGCTTGAGGGAAAATGTTATGTTAATTCATTTGCTCAAATAGATTTATTTTAACGTGTTAAATTTTTCCACTGCTCCTGTTCTCTGTAGTTGTGTGTCCTATTGAAGTTTATGCTTATGTTTGTGTCTAGAAGGGTTGTTTATCTTCTAGTGGGAGGGATGAAAAGCAAGTGGTGTAAAGTCTATTTAGCAACCTTTATGAGAATCGCTTATCACCCAGGAGCAGAAAGCATTCCTGGAGAAAAAGGGGTAAGGGAGCCAATTGTGTTTCAAAGGCAAAGCACTAGCAGGGGATAGTCAAGACAGGTTTTCCAACTAAAGAAGGAAGAGCTTTTTGGTTTTTTGTTGTTGTTGCTTGCTTGTTTGCTTTTGGATTTAAGATGAAGGTAGGAAGTGGCTTAAAATTAGAAACCAATACAGATAGCCCAGGTTGCACATGTTTGCTGCCCATATGTCTGGCGAATCTAATCTTGGGAGGTTGCTACAGGTGCCAGTGGATGCAGTGTTCAACAGCGGTACTGTACCATAGCAGGAGAAACAGCAGTGACAGCAGGATAATGAAAGATAGGAATGAGCTCCTCTTGGGAGGGAGAGTAATGGATGTGGGCTTTGGAGTCCAGTTCCTAAAGGTGTGGAGACGCTTTGATCATCAGTGGGACATAGTGGCAGCAGGGTGTGGACCAATATGCCGGACTCCCGGCTAGTCTGGCCTAGGGAGTGCTTGAGTTCTTTTTACCTTACTTTAGACAAATGAGGAATGTGACTGTATTTACATCCTGAATATGGTGTAGCTTTTCATATCCTAACATGTCACCCTAGGACAAAAGCTCAAACTAAAGAAATCAACAAAATTGATAAAAATTCAGGCATCTTTGAGCAAGGTATTGGACCTGATTTAATGGAGAAAAGATAATTATTAAGTGGTAGACCCAGTTCCTCCACAGACAAATCATAGCACTGTTTTAACTGTGACAGAGCAGCTCTAAAACTAGTTATGCTTAGGGCATAACATATACAGCAAATATTCAGCCTATCACAGGGGTTAGTGGCCAAGGAGAAATAAGATTAATTGAAATTCTTCTGTCTCAGTATATTTAAGAAATGAGGAAATGGCCTCTTATCTTCTTGACATATCCCATGTTCTATTTCTTTAAAAGGTTTTGCAAAACCCAGATGAGAAAATCGGTCTTGCAACTGTACTGATTTATGGCCCCCAGAAAGAATGAGACATGAATCACTTCCCCTTCGAGTCACATTTTTTCACATTGGTTTAGGAATTTTAAACTGAATGCAACTGATTATAATAAAGGCATAAGCTGTTTAATGCAGTGATTCTGTGTGTGCCAACTTCTAAATGCATAAAAGAATGTGATCTTGAAGTATGGAGTCCTCACTTAGGATATCCCCTTTGTATGGAAATGAATGCACTTAAGGGCTAAACAAACAGACCCTTTCTGTTTGTTTTTTTCCTTCCCAGGCACAGCAGAAAGGAAATGAATACCAGCACAGTTAACATATTCTTTTCTATCACGTTGTCTTGTTCACCAGTTTCGCTGTATTTCCTAACGTATACCAAATGGCAAATAATTTGGGACACATTGTTAGGTACAATCTAAATATTCTTCTCATTAATAAAATTGGAAAGCCATCTGTCCATAATGTGCGAGGCAAATTGAATCAACAGAGTACTTTTATTAGTGATTTAATTTACCTAGCACCAGTCTTTCTAGAAGCCTCTGGGGTTTTTTTCCACCGTCTATTTCCAGGCTCTAACTCATTCCCTTTCACAACGTCACTCTATTAAAAGTTGTTGAAATAAACTAGATTATGTATTTTCTAACTGCACCTTATCCAGCTAGGAAAATAAGTCTTTTAAATAGGTAATGCCACCTTATTTGCGTTTGTTGAAGTTTAATGGCAAAAGCAGCAGACCTTGAATGAATGCTGGTGTTCAGGGCATTTCCTTAAATTGGAGTCTTAAACTAACTGTAAGCTGGTCAGGGGAAGCACTGATACACAGAGTAACTAATGAGTATGTTCATAATCCATGCATTCTGTGGGAAGCGTTTTTTGTTTTGTTTTGTTTTTTGTATTTTGTCTTTTTTTTTTTTTTAAAGGAGAGATCTCTTTCATTGACCATGTAATATTGGTTATCCATATTTCTCAGTTAAATATTATATATAGGGAATCTAGAAAAATGGTGGTAGAAAACATTGTCAGGACTCAGTGAAATCCTTATATCATACTGTATCAAAACATATTACACGATACTTTACAATAGCAAGAACATGACTCAAAATAAGAACTTGGAACTTGATATTTTATCATCACTGGACGATCAACTAAACCTCAGTTGTACTATCACTATGTAATTCTGAAGCTCGTACATTTAGTTTCTATGCATTTGGATTATCACTTCTTAATTCTGGGTCTCTTTTCACTGAGTATTCCCAGAAGCAAGCAAAATCTAGATAATCGCCCAAGTTCACAATATTTAAGAGACGAAATGAGGAGTTCAGTAAGCTAAATGATGACTCATTGTACATGAGCTCAAAGGGATATCCATACTCCTCCCAACTAATACGAATTAGGTTCAACGGATATTGCCATGTTGGAGACAAAAAAAGTGAGGCCCAGAGATGTCATTTAAGTAATATAAGACCCCACCACCAGAGACTATTAGAGCTGGGGTCTGACCATTCAGCTTGGCTACAGGACTCATGCTTTCACTATGGCAGTGAACTTCCGAGAACAGAGAAAGGAGTTTCTAAACCATTCTTGAGTTAAATGGCAGAACTTATATATTTTCAGATATATAAATACAGGCAATTCATCCTCTATGCATTTTTCTCAAATAGTCATTTGACCTTGTATTGTAACAAGGTGACAAAGAGATGCAAACAGAAATTATGGGGAAAAAATTGTAGTCAGTTCCCCAAAATGCATTGAGTTAAATGCAAATAATTATTATTATTTTTAAAGATTTTATTTATTTATTTGACAGACAGAGATCACAAGTAGGCAGAGAGGCAGGCAAAGAGAGAGAGAGAGAGAGAGAGGGAAGCAGGCTTCCTGCGGAGCAGAGAGCCCGATGCGGGGCTCGATCCCAGGACCCTGAGATCATGACCCGAGCCGAAGGCAGCAGCCCAAACCACTGAGCAACCCAGATGCCCCATATGCAAATAATTATTGATTCTACACACAAAAAAATGTGTTTTCAAAGAAAATGATGCAGGAGAAAGTTGAAATCAGACACAATAATTGCAACCTAAGAACTTAAAATGTGTAAGTAACTGGAAAAAATTATTGATTTCAGAAAACACATAAACACACAAGGAATAGTGACATGGATCATCCCATTTTTTTTTTTTATAAACTTTTCCAGAATTGGGAAGGTAGAAGGTCTGGATGGTGATAAATGTACATCCAAGGCTTTTTGTATCAGACAACACCAAGACTCTCTCTCTATATAGTCAAAATTAAAATTTTTTTATAATTTTAAAGATTTTATTTATTTATTTGACAAACAGACATCATAAGAGGTAGAGAGGCAGGGAGAGGGGGGAATCAGGCTCCCTGCTGAGCGGAGAACCTGATGTGGGGCTCGATCCCACCTGAGCCGAAGGTAAGGCTTAGCCTACGGATGCCTGCTTAACCCACTGAGCCACCCAGGCACCCCCAAAGTTTAAATTTCAAAGAAATGGTATGTTGTTCTCTGTTACCCAGACTACTTTAGATCAAAGCAAAAGGGAAGAGACATTTTAAATCATTTTATTAAATCATTTAAAAAATTATACTAAAACTAGACAGACAAATTAAGGATAAATTTAGGCACATCTCAATTATAAAAATACAATGCAAAAATACTAAGTGAACATATATCTATTAAAATGTTGTCTCCTATGCTAGGGGTATGTCATATCTGGTCTGAAGTCTCAAGGCAAAGAATCCCGACGTATTATAGCACCATGGCAAATAGTGGGTACAGTATTAGTTATGTTTGTACATGATTCTCAGTGATAAAAACAATATACCTTTTTTAAAAAAGATCTTATTTATTTGAGAAAGAGAGAGAGAGAGAGGTGGGGGGAAAGCATGGAGAGCAGGTGAATGGGAGAAGAAGGCTTCCTACTGAACAGAGAGTCTGATGTGGGTTTGATCCTAGGACCCTGAGATCATGACCTGAGCCAAAGGTAGACACAACTGGCTGAGCCACTCCTGTGTCCCGAGGTAATATACTTTTAAACAATCAATTTTCAAGAAATATAACAAAGTCATAACTTTTACCTAGTAATTTCAAAATAGACAAAGCAGAAATTGATAACATTTTAAGGGAATTGAATTCCATCATTCACCATCATAATTGTATTTCACAATGCCTCTTAATACTAAATATATAAAGCAGACATAAATATTTGGTATTTGTATTGCCAGTTTGAACTACATGATTGATATTTTTGAATACTGCACCCAACTAGATAATATATATTTTAAAAATTGAGCAATCATCCACAAAATCAATTAAATACAAGTCCCAGAGTAATGGTAAATTTCACAGATCAAGTATCACTTTTGGTACCATCTTCAAACGAAATGTAGTTAAGTCACAGTACAATAGGGAAGAGCCTTGGAAAACCAAAAACACATGATTCTATGACCTATGAATCAAATAAGAATAATGGAAATAATTAAGTGAAACTAAATAAACATTAAAGTTGTAATATCAAAAATTTTCTGGAATTGTCAGATAATAGAAATTTATGACCTTAATTGCTCATAATAACATAAAATAGAGGGTGAAATATTGTTAGCTAAGCAGACAAGTTAAGAGATTAGAAAATGGGGGTACCTGGGTGGCTCAGTGGGTACCTGGGTGGCTCAGGTCATGATCCCAGGGTCCTGGGATCCATCCCCGCATTGGGCTCTCTGCTCAGCAGGGAGCCTGCATCCCTCTCTCTCTCTGCCTGCCTCTCTGCCTAAATAAAATCTTAAAAAAAAAAAAAGGAAATTAGAAAATGAAGAATCCAATAAAGTCAAAGGCAGAGGAAAGATAATCGATGAAAAAGAAATCAAAGAAACATTACAGAGCCATAATAGTGCCAAAGCTTTAGTTCCTTTGAAAAGATTAATGAAAAGAAGGCTAATTAATTAATGAAAAAATGGCTAATTAATTTCAGGAATGATTATGAGGGACAGAGAGAGGAAGAAAGGAAGGAGGGAAGGAAAGAAGAAGGAAAGAAAGAGGGAAAGAAGGAAATAGATGGGAAAGAAAATGAGAAAGCAAATGTGGAGGGCCCCAAGGGTAACAAAGTTCAAGTGTCTGACTCTTGTTGGTTTGGCTCAGGTCATTATCAAGGAGTCATGGGATCCCCCACCCCCGCCTTGAGCTCCACACTAAGCAGGGAGTCTGCTTCCCTCTCTCTCTTCCCCTCTGCCCCTCCCCACTGTGGTCTCTGTCTTTCTCTCGCTCTAAAAGGAAATAAGTAAATATGAAACAAAACAAAACAAATGTGGTAATGTGATAAAATGTTGTCATTTCAGGCATCAGGGTAAGGGATCCATGGGAATTTTTTTTTTGTAATGTGTTTATGGTTTTCTGTAGGTTGAGAATCATTTCAAAATAAAAAGTTACAGTGTTATAAATTATTGCAAAGGATTACATTTTGTGATTTTTAACTTTCTTCTGCGTTTCTGTGCTTTAGAGGAATTTGTCAGTTAGAATTATCATACTGTATAAAAAACAATCTAAAGGACGAGTCAAGATGGTGGAGAAGTAGCAGGCTGAGACAATTTCAGCTAGCAGGAGATCAACTAGATAGCTTACTAAAGGTTGCAAAAACCTACAAATCCAACGGCAGATCGAAAAGAAGAAGAACAGCAATTCTAGAAACAGAAAATCAACCACTTTCTGAAAGGTAGGACTGGTGGAGAAGTAATCCAAGGCAACGGGAAGATAGACCCCGGGGGGAGGGGCCGGCTCCCGGCAAGCGGCAGAGCAACGGAGCACAAAATCAGGACTTTTAAAAGTCTGCTCCACTGAGGGACATCAATCCAGAAGCTAAACTGGGGTGAAGTCCACGCGGGGTCAGCAGGGCCTCAGGTCCCGCAGGGCCACAGAAGGATGGGGGTGTCTGAGTGTCTCAGAGCTTGCAGGTATTAGAACGAACGGGGAAGCTGGCTACAGAGACAGAATGAGCTCACAGTTCAGGGTTACCTTGAACCGGTCCCAGGCTCAGTAAGCTTGGAGCATAGCTGGGGGGTCAGACAGACGGGAGTTACTGGGCGCTGTTCTCTGAGGGCACACTGAGGAGTGGGGCCCCAGGCTCTCGGCTCCTCCAGGCCGGAGACCAGGAGGCCGCCATTTGTATTCCCGTCCTCCAAAACTATACGGAAAGTGCTTAGGGAACAAAAGCTCCTGAAAGCAAACCCGATCGGTTTACTCAGCCTGGCCCCTGGTAAGGGCGGTGCAATTCCGCCTGGGGCAAATACACTTGAGAATCACTACAACAGGCCCCTCCCCAGGAAGATCAACCAGAAATCCAGCCAGGAACAAGTTCACCTACCAAGGACTGCGGTTTCAATACCAAGGAGAGAGGCAGAATTCCAGAGGAGGAGAAAGCAAAGTGCGGAACTCATGGCTTTCTCCCCATGATTCTTTAGTCTTGGAGTTAATTTAAAATGTTTTTCTTTTTAAAATTTTTTTTCTTCTTCCGCTAAATTTTTTTTAACTTTTACTTTTTATTTTTTAATGTTTTTTAATTAGTTTATCTAATTTATATATATATATATATATTTTTCTTTTTTATACTTTTTCTTTATTCGTTTTCTTTTTTTAGTTGTTTCTTTGCTTTTTTTTCTCTCTTCTTTCTGAACCTCTTTTTATCCCCCTTCTCCCCCCTCACGAGTTGGGATCTCTTCTGATTAGGTTAAAGCATATTTTTCCTGGGGTTGTTGCCACCCTTTTAGAATTTTACTTGTTCCTTCATATACTCTTATCTAGACAAAATGACAAGGTGGAAAAAATCACCACAAAAAAAAGAACAAGAGGCAGTACCGAAGGCTAGGGACCTAATCAGTACAGACATTGGTAATATGTGAGATCTAGAGTTCAGAATAATGATTCTCAAGGTTCTAGCCAGGCTCAAAAAAGGCATGGAAGATATTAGAGAAACCCTCTTGGGTGATATAAAAGCCCATTCTGGAGAAATAAAAGAACTAAAATCTAACCAAGTTGAAATCAAAAAAGCTCTTAATGAGGTGCAATAAAAAATGGATGCTCTCACTGCTAGAATGAATGGGGCAGAAGAAAGAATTAGTGATAAAGAAGACCAAATGACAGTGAATAAAGAAGCTGAGAAAAAGAGGGAAAAACAGCTACTGGACCATGAGGGGAGAATTCGAGAGATAAGTGACACCATAAGACAAAACAACATTAGAATAATTGGGATTCCAGAAGAAGAAGAAAGAGGGGAGCAGAAGGTATACTGCAGAGAATTATTGGAGAGAAGCTCCCCAATATGGCAAAGGGAACAAGCATCAAAATCCAGGAGGTGCAGAGAATGCCCCTCAAAATCAATAAGAATAGGTCCACACCCCATCACCTAATAGTAAAATTTACAAGTCTTAGTGACAAAGAGAAAATCCTGAAAGCAGCCCAGGAAAAGAAGTCTGTAACATACAATGGTAAAAATATCAGATTGGCAGCAGACTTATCCACAGATACCTGGCAGGCCAGAAAGAGCTGGCATGATATATTCAGAGCACTAAATGAGAAAAACATGCAGCCAAGAATACTATATCCAGCTAGGCTATCATTGAAAATAGAGATGATAAAAAGATAATAGATAATAAAGAGATAAAAAGCTTCCAGGACAAAGAATAACTGAAAGAATTTGCAATCACCAAACCAGAGCTACAGAAAATATTGACAGGGATCCTCTAAGCAAAGAAAAAGCTAAAAGTAGTAGATCAGAAAGGAACAGAGACAATATATAGTAATAGACACCTTACAGGCAATACAATGGCATTAAATTCATATCTCTTACTAGTTACCCTGAATGTTAATAGGCTAAATACCCCATCAAAAGACACAGGGTATCAGAATGGATAAAAAAAAAAAATCTATATGTTGCCTACAAGAAACTCATTTTACACCCGAAGACACCTCCATATTTAAAATGAGGGGGTGGAAAAGAATTTACCATGCTAATGGACATCAGAATAAAGCAGGAGTGACAATCCTTATATCAGATCAACTACATTTTAAGACAAACACTATAATAAGAGATGAGGAAGGACACTATATCATACTCAAAGGGTCTGTCCAACAAGAAGATCTACAGTTTTAAGTATCTATGCCCCTAATATGGGAGCAGCCAACTATATAAAGCAATTAATACAAAATAAAAGAAACACATCAACAATAATATAATAATAGTAGGGGACGTTAACACTCCCCTCACTGCAAAGGACAGATCATTCAAGCAAAAGATAAACAAGGAAATAAAGGCCTTAAATGACACACTGGAACAGACGGACATCACAGATATATTCAGAACATTTCATCCCAAAGCAACAGAATACACATTCTTCTCTAGTGCACATGGAACAGTCTCCAGAATAGATCACATCCTCGGTCCTAAATCAGGACACAACTGGTATCAAAAGATTGGGATCATCCCCTGCACATTTTCAGACCACAATGCTCTAGAACTAGAACTCAACCACAAGAGGACTGAAGCTAGAACTAGAACTCAACCACAAGAGGAAATTTGGAAAGAACCCAAATACATGAGGACTAAACAGCATCCTTCTAAAGAATGAATGGGACAACCAGGAAATTAAAGAAGAATTGAAAAAAGTCATGGAAACAATTGATAAAGAAAACACAACAGTTCAAAATCTCTGGGACACAACAAAGGCAGTCCTGAGAGGAAAATATATAGCGGTACAAGCCTTTCTCAAGAAACAAGAAAGGTCTCAGGTACACAACCTAACCCTACACCTAAAGGAGCTGGAGAAAGAACAAGAAAGAAACCCTAAACCCAGCAGGAGAAGAGAAATCATAAAGATCAGAGCAGAAATCAATGAAATAGAAACAAACAAACAAACAAAAAAAACCAATAGAACAAATCAATGAAACTAGGAGCTGGTTCTTTGAAAGAATTAATAAGATTGATAAACCCCTGGCCAGACTTATCAAAAAGAAAAGAGAAAGGACCCAAATAAATAAAATCATGAATGAAAGAGGAGAGATCACAACTAACACCAAAGAAATACAAACAATTATAAGAACATACTATGAGCAACTCTACGCCAACAAATTTGACAATCTGGAAGAAATGGATGCATTCCTGGAAACATATAAACTACCACAACTGAACCAGGAAGAAATAGAAAGCCTGAACAGACCCATAACCAGAAAGGAGATTGAAACAGTCATCAAAAATCTCCAAACAAACAAAAGCCCAGGGTCAGACAGCTTCCCGGGGGAATTCTACCAAACATTTAAAGAAGAACTAATTTCTATTTTCCTGAGAGTGTTCCAAAAAAATAGAAATGGAAGGAAAACTTCTAAACTCATTTTATAAGGCCAGCATCACCTTGATCCCCAAACCAGACAAGGATCCCATCAAAAAAGAGAGCTACAGACCAATATCCTTGATGAACACAGATGCGAAAATTCTCACCAAAATACTAGCCAATAGGATTCAACAGTACATTAAAAGGATTATTCACCACGACCAATTGGGATTTATCCCAGGGCTGCAAGGTTGGTTCAACATCCACAAATCAATCCATGTGATACAACACATCAATAAAAGAAAGAACAAGTAACATATGATACTCTCAATAGATGCTGAAAAAGCATTTGACAAAGTACAGCATCCCTTCCTGATCAAAACTCTTCAAAGTGTAGGGAGAGAGGGCCCATACTTCAATATTATCAAAGCCATTTATGAAAAATTCTCAATGGAGAAAATCTGAAAGCTTTTCCACTAAAGTCAGGAACACGGCAGGGATATCCATTATCACCACTACTATTCAACATAGTACTGGAAGTCCTAGCAGTCAGACAACAAAAGGAAATTAAAGGCATCCAAATCGGCAAAGAAGAAGTCAAAATATCACTCTTTGCAGATGATATGATACTATATGTGGAAAACCCAAAGACTCCACTCCAAACCTTCTAGAACTCATACAGGAATTCAGTAAAGTGTCAGGATATAAAATCAATGCACAGAAATCAGTTGCATTTCTCTACACCAACAGCAAGACAGAAGAAAGAGAAATTAAGGAGTCAATCCCATTTACAATTGCACCCAAAACCATAAGATACCTAGGAATAAACCTAACCAAAGAGGCACAGAATCTATACTCAGAAAACTATAAAGTACTCATGAAAGAAATTGAGGAAGACACAGAGAAATGGAAAAATGTTCCATGCTCCTGGATTGGAAGAACAAATATTGTGAAAATGTCTATGCTACCTAAAGCAATCTACATATTTAATGCGATTCCTATCAAAATACCATCCATCTTTTTCAAAGAAATGGAACAAATAATCCTAAAATTTATATGGAACCAGAAAAGACCTAGAATAGCCAAAGGAATATGGAAAAAGAAAGCCAAAGTTGGTGGCATCACAATTCCAGACTTCAAGCTCAATTACAAAGCTGTCATCATCAAGACAGCATGGTACTGGCACAAAAACAGACACATAGATCAATGGAACAGAATAGAGAGCCCAGAAATAGACCCTCAAATCTGTGGTCAACTAATCTTCGACAAAGCAGGAAAGAATGTCCAATGGAAAAAGGACAGAAAGGAGGAGTCAAGATGGCGGAGAAGTAGCAAGCTGAGACTGCTTCAGCTAGCCGGAGATCAGCTAGATAGCTTATCTAAAGATTGCAAACACCTGAAAATCCATCGGCAGATCGAAGAGAAGAAGAACAGCAATTCTGGAAACAGAAAAACAACCACTTTCTGAAAGGTAGGACCGGCGGAGAAGTGAATCCAAAGCGACGGGAAGATAGACCCCGGGGGGAGGGGCCGGCTCCCGGCAAGCGGCGGAGCAACCCCGCACAAAATCAGGACTTTTAAAAGTCTGTTCCGCTGAGGGACATCGCTCCAGAGGCTAAACCGGGGCGAAGCCCACGCGGGGTCAGCGTGGCCTCAGGTCCCGCAGGGTCACAGAAGGATCGGGGGTGTCTGAGTGTCGCAGAGCTTGCGGGTATTGGAACGGGAAAGCCGGCTACAGAGACAGAGCCGACAGTAAGCTCGCAGCTCCGTGTTACCTTGAACCAGTCGCAGGCTCGGTGAGCTCGGAGCGCGGCCGGAGGTCAGGCAGACGGGAGTAACTGGGCGCGGTTCTCTGAACGCCCACTGAGGAGTGCGGGCCTGGACTCTCGGCTCCTCCGGGCCGGAGACCAGGAGGCCGCCATTTGTATTCCCGTCCTCCGGAACTCTACAGAAAGCGCTCAGGGAACAAAAGCTCCTGAAAGCAAACCCGAGCAGATTACTCACCCCGGCCCCGGGTAAGGGCGGTGTAATTCCGCCTGGGGCAAAGACACTTGAGAATCAATACAACAGGCCCCTCCCCCAGAAGATCAACAAGAAATCCAGCCGAGACCAAGTTCACCTACCAAGGAGTGCGGTTTCAATACCAAGGAGAGCAGCAGAATTCCAGAGGAGGAGAAAGCCAAGCACGGAACTCATGGCTTTTTTCCTGTGATTTTTTTTAGTCTTGCAGTTAATTTAATTTTCTCTTTTTCCTTTTTCATTTTTTTTTTTTCCTCGCCTTCGGGTAAAATTTTTTTTTTTTTTAACTGTTACCTTTTTCTTTTTTAACGATTTTTTACTAGTTTATCTAATATATATATATATTTTTTTACATTTTTCTTAGGTGTTTTCTTTTTTTAAAAAAATTCTTTTCTTTTCTTTTCTTTTTTTTTTCTTTTTTTCTTTTTTCTTTCTTCCTTTTTGAACCTCTTTTTATCCCCTTTCTCCCCACTCACGATTTTGGATCTCTTCTAATTTGGCTAAAGCATATTTTCCTGGGGTTGTTGCCACCCTTTTAGTATTTTACTTGCCCCTTCATTTACTCTTATCTGGACAAAATGACAAGACGTAAAAATTCACCACAAAAAAAAGAACAAGAGGCAGTACCGAAGGCTAGGGACCTAATCAATACAGACATCGGTAATATGTCAGATCTAGAGTTCAGAATGACAATTCTCAAGGTTCTAGCCGGGCTCGAAAAAGGCATGGAAGATATTAGAGAAACCCTCTCGAGAGATATAAAAGCCCTTTCTGGAGAAATAAAAGAACTAAAATCTAACCAAGTTGAAATCAAAAAAGCTATTAATGAGGTGCAATCAAAAATGGAGGCTCTCACTGCTAGGATAAATGAGGCAGAAGAAAGAATTAGTGATATAGAAGACCAAATGACAGAGAATAAAGAAGCTGATCAAAAGAGGGACAAACAGCTACTGGACCACGAGGGGAGAATTCGAGAAATAAGTGACACCATAAGACGAAACAACATTAGAATAATTGGGATTCCAGAAGAAGAAGAAAGTGAGAGGGGAGCAGAAGGTATACTGGAGAGAATTATTGGGGAGAATTTCCCCAATATGGCAAAGGGAACGAGCATCAAAATTCAGGAGGTTCAGAGAATGCCCCTCAAAATCAATAAGAATAGGCCCACACCCCGTCACCTAATAGTAAAATTTACAAGTCTCAATGACAAAGAGAAAATCCTGAAAGCAGCCCGGGAAAAGAAGTCTGTAACATACAATGGTAAAAATATTAGATTGGCAGCTGACTTATCCACAGAGACCTGGCAGGCCAGAAAGAGCTGGCATGATATTTTCAGAGCACTAAACGAGAAAAACATGCAGCCAAGAATACTATATCCAGCTAGGCTATCATTGAAAATAGAAGGAGAGATTAAAAGCTTCCAGGACAAACAACAACTGAAAGAATTTGCAAATACCAAACCAGCTCTACAGGAAATATTGAAAGGGGTCCTCTAAGCAAAGAGAGAGCCTACAAGTGGTAGATCAGAAAGGAACAGAGACCATATACAGTAACAGTCACCTTACAGGCAATACAATGGCACTAAATTCATATCTCTCAATAGTTACCCTGAATGTGAATGGGCTAAATGCCCCTGTCAAAAGACACAGGGTATCAGAATGGATAAAAAAACAAAACCCATCTATATGTTGCCTCCAAGAAACACATTTTAAGCCCGAAGACACCTCCAGATTTAAAGTGAGGGGGTGGAAAAGAATTTACCATGCTAATGGACATCAGAAGAAAGCAGGAGTGGCAATCCTTATATCAGATCAATTAGATTTTAAGCCAAAGACTATAATAAGAGATGAGGAAGGACACTATATCATACTCAAAGGGTCTGTCCAACAAGAAGATCTAACAATTTTAAATATCTATGCCCCCAACGTGGGAGCAGCCAACTATATAAACCAATTAATAACAAAATCAAAGAAACACATCAACAATAATACAATAATAGTAGGGGACTTTAACACTCCCCTCACTGAAATGGACAGGTCATCCAAGCAAAAGATCAGCAAGGAAATAAAGGCCTTAAACGACACACTGGACCAGATGGACATCACAGATATATTCAGAATATTTCATCCCAAAGCAACAGAATACACATTCTTCTCTAGTGCACATGGAACATTCTCCAGAATAGATCACATCCTCGGTCCTAAATCAGGACTCAACCGGTATCAAAAGATTGGGATCATTCCCTGCATATTTTCAGACCACAATGCTCTAAAGCTAGAACTCAACCACAAAAGGAAGTTTGGAAAGAACCCAAATACATGGAGACTAAACAGTATCCTTCTAAAGAATGAATGGGTCAACCGGGAAATTAAAGAAGAATTGAAAAAAATCATGGAAACAAATGATAATGAAAATACAACGGTTCAAAATCTGTGGGACACAACAAAGGCAGTCCTGAGAGGAAAATATATAGCGGTACAAGCCTTTCTCAAGAAACAAGAAAGGTCTCAGGTACACAACCTAACCCTACACCTAAAGGAGCTGGAGAAAGAACAAGAAAGAAACCCTAAGCCCAGCAGGAGAAGAGAAATCATAAAGATCAGAGCAGAAATCAATGAAATAGAAACCAAAAAAACAATAGAACAAATCAACGAAACTAGGAGCTGGTTCTTTGAAAGAATTAATAAAATTGATAAACCCCTGGCCCGACTTATCAAAAAGAAAAGAGAAAGGACCCAAATAAATAAAATCATGAATGAAAGAGGAGAGATCACAACTAACACCAAAGAAATACAAACTATTATAAGAACATACTATGAGCAACTCTACGGCAATAAATTCGACAATCTGGAAGAAATGGATGCATTCCTAGAAACATATAAACTACCACAACTGAACCAGGAAGAAATAGAAAGCCTGAACAGACCCATAACCAGTAAGGAGATTGAAACAGTCATTAAAAATCTCCAAACAAACAAAAGCCCAGGGCCAGACGGCTTCCCGGGGGAATTCTACCAAACATTTAAAGAAGAACTAATTCCTATTCTCCTGAAACTGTTCCAAAAAATAGAAATGGAAGGAAAACTTCCAAACTCATTTTATGAGGCCAGCATCACCTTGATCCCAAAACCAGACAAGGATCCCACCAAAAAAGAGAGCTATAGACCGATATCCTTGATGAACACAGATGCGAAAATACTCAACAAAATACTAGCCAATAGGATTCAACAGTACATTAAAAAGATTATTCACCACGACCAAGTGGGATTTATTCCAGGGCTGCAAGGTTGGTTCAACATCCGCAAATCAGTCAATGTGATACAACACATCAATAAAAGAAAGAACAAGAACCATATGATACTCTCAATAGATGCTGAAAAAGCATTTGACAAAGTACAACATCCCTTCCTGATCAAAACTCTTCAAAGTGTAGGGATAGAGGGCACATACCTCAATATCATCAAAGCCATCTATGAAAAACCCACCGCAAATATCATTCTCAATGGAGAAAAACTGAAAGCTTTTCCGCTAAGGTCAGGAACACGGCAGGGATGTCCATTATCACCACTGCTATTCAACATCGTACTAGAGGTCCTAGCCTCAGCAATCAGACAACAAAAGGAAATTAAAGGCATCCAAATCGGCAAAGAAGAAGTCAAATTATCACTCTTCGCAGATGATATGATACTATATGTGGAAAACCCAAAAGACTCCACTCCAAAACTGCTAGAACTTATACAGGAATTCAGTAAAGTGTCAGGATATAAAATCAATGCACAGAAATCAGTTGCATTTCTCTACACCAACAGCAAGACAGAAGAAAGAGATATTAAGGAGTCAATCCCATTTACAATTGCATCCAAAACCATAAGATACCTAGGAATAAACCTAACCAAAGAGACACAGAATCTATACTCAGAAAACTATAAAGTACTCATGAAAGAAATTGAGGAAGACACAAAGAAATGGAAAAATGTTCCATGCTCCTGGATTGGAAGAATAAATATTGTGAAAATGTCTATGCTACCTAAAGCAATCTACACATTTAATGCAATTCCTATCAAAGTACCATCCATCTTTTTCAAAGAAATGGAACAAATAATGCTAAAATTTATATGGAACCAGAAAAGACCTCGAATAGCCAAAGGGATATTGAAAAAGAAAGCCAACGTTGGTGGCATCACAATTCCGGACTTCAAGCTCTATTACAAAGCTGTCATCATCAAGACAGCATGGTACTGGCACAAAAACAGACACATAGATCAATGGAACAGAATAGAGAGCCCAGAAATAGACCCTCAACTCTATGGTCAACTAATCTTCGACAAAGCAGGAAAGAATGTCCAATGGAAAAAAGACAGCCTTTTCAATAAATGGTGCTGGGAAAATTGGACAGCCACATGCAGAAAAATGAAATTGGACCATTTCCTTACACCACACACAAAAATAGACTCAAAATGGATGAAGGACCTCAATGTACGAAAGGAATCCATCAAAATCCTTGAGGAGAACACGGGCAGCAACCTCTTCGACCTCTGCCGCAGCAACATCTTCCTAGGAACAACGCAAAAGGCAAGGGAAGCAAGGGAAAAAATGAACTACTGGGATTTCATCAAGATCAAAAGCTTTTGCACAGCAAAGGAAACAGTTAACAAAATCAAAAGACAACTGACAGAATGGGAGAAGATATTTGCAAACGACATATCAGATAAAGGACTAGTGTCCAGAATCTATAAAGAACTTAGCAAACTCAACACCCAAAGAACAAATAATCCAATCAAGAAATGGGCAGAAGACATGAACAGACATTTCTGCAAAGAAGACATCCAGATGGCGAACAGACACATGAAAAAGTGCTCCATATCACTCGGCATCAGGGAAATACAAATCAAAACCACAATGAGATATCACCTCACACCAATCAGAATGGCTAAAATCAACAAGTCAGGAAATGACAGATGCTGGCGAGGATGCGGAGAAAGGGGAACCCTCCTACACTGTTGGTGGGAATGCAAGCTGGTGCAGCCACTCTGGAAAACAGCATGGAGGTTCCTCAAAATGTTGAAAATAGAACTGCCCTATGACCCAGCAATTGCACTATTGGGTATTTACCCTAAAGATACAAATGTAGTGATCCAAAGGGACACATGCACCCGAATGTTTATAGCAGCAATGTCCACAATAGCCAAACTATGGAAAGAACCTAGATGTCCATCAACAGATGAATGGATCAAGAAGATGTGGTATATATACACAATGGAATACTATGCAGCCATCAAAAGAAATGAAATCTTGCCATTTGCAACAACGTGGATGGAACTAGAGCGTATCATGCTTAGCGAAATAAGTCAAGCAGAGAAAGACAACTATCATATGATCTCCCTGATATGAGGAAGTGGTGATGCAATATGGAGGCTTAAATGGGTAGAAGAATAAATGAAACAAGATGGGATTGGGAGGGAGACAAACCATAAGTGACTCTTAATCTCATAAAACAAACTGAGGGTTGCCGGGGGGAGGGGGTTGGGGAGAAGGGGGTGGGATTATGGACATTGGGGAGGGTATGTGATTTGGTGAGTGCTGTGAAGTGTGTAAACCTGGTGATTCACAGACCTGGGGATAAAAATATATGTTTATAAAAAATATATGTTTATAAAAAATAAAAAATTAAAAAAAAAAAAAAAAAAAAAAAAAAAAAAAAAAAAAAAAAAAAAAAAAAAAAAAAAAAAGAAAAAGGACAGCCTCTTCAATAAATGGTGTTGGGAAAATTGGACAGCCACATGCAGAAAAATGAAATTGGACCATTTCCTTACACCACACACAAAAATAGACTCAAAATGGATGAAGGACCTCCATGTGAGAAAGGAATCCATCAGAATCCTTGAGGAGAACACAGGCAGCAACCTCTTCGACCTCAGCTGCAGTAGCATCTTCCTAGGAACATCGCCAAAGGCAAGGGAAGCAAGGGCAAAAATCATCTATTGGGATTTTAGCAAGATCAAAAGCTTTTGCACAGCAAAGGAAACAGTTATCAAAACCAAAAGACAACGGACAGAATGGGAGAAGATTTTTGCAAACGACATATCAGATAAAGGACTAGTTAGTGTCCAAAATCTATAAAGAACTTAGGAAACTCAACACCCAAAGAGCAAATAATCCAATCAAGAAATGGGCAGAGGACATGAACTGACATTTCTGCAAAGAAGACATCCAGATGGCCAACACACACATGAAAAAGTGTTCCATATCACTCAGCATCAGGGAAATACAAATCAAAACCACAATGAGATACCACCTCACACCAGTCAGAATGGTAAAATTAACAAGTCAGGAAATGACAGATGCTGGAGAGGATGCGGAGAAAGGGGAGCCCTCCTACACTGTTGGTGGGAATGCAGGCTGGTGCAACCAGTTTGGAAAACAGCATGGAGGTTCCTCAAAATGTTGAAAATTGAACTACCCTGTGATCCAGCAATTGCACCATTGGATATTTACCCTAAAGATACAAACGTAGTGATGCGATGGGGCACGTGCACCCGAATGTTTATAGTAGCAATGTCCACCATTGCCAAACTATGGAAAAACCTAGATGTCCCTCAACAGATGAATGGATAAAGAAGAGGTGTTATATATACACAATGGAATACTATGCAGCCATCAAAAGAAATGAAATTTTGCCATTTGCAACGATGTGGATGGAACTAGAGCGTATCATGCTTAGCGAAATAAGTCAATCAGAGAAAGACAACTATCATATGATCTCCCTGATATGACGAAGTGGTGATGCAACAGGGGGGTTAAGGGGGTAGGAGAAGAATAAATGAAACAAGATGGGTTTAGGAGGGAGACAAACCATAAGTGACTCTTAATCTCACAAAACAAACTGTGGGTTGCTGGGGGGAGGGGTTTTGGGAGAAGGGGAGTGAGGTTATGGACATTGGGGAGGGTATGTGCTATGGTGAGTGCTGTGAAGTGTGTAATCCTGGCGATTCACAGACCTGTACCCCGGGGTTAAAAATATATTATATGTTTATAAAAAATTAAAAAATAATCTAAAGATAGGGATTTAAAATTAAATCACACATTTTAAAGATCTGGCATCGAGAAAGGGCATTAGACCTGCAGCCCTATTCAGGAGCACACTCAGAAAATTTAAAATGCGAAGCACTGCTCAATGGCATTTTGTCAAATATTTCACAGTCATGATAAGATTTGTATATTAATACATGAGTGGAAAGTGATTTGCCTTACATGTATTTTAACATAAACTTCACTGTTTAAGAGCATTATGAAAGAAATTTTCTGACACTGTCAAGAATAATTAGGTCATTTTTGATTGGGTAACTCAAAGTCTTTTGTGCGTTGCCAACTGTTGGCTGCCACCTACCTGACACCTCTCTGGGGAGAAAAAATAATACCCAGGAAATCAATAAGAACTTGACCATGGATGGTGGAAGTTTCAGTGTGATTTGAGCCATTGACTTGTTCTTTTTAGGACTAAGCTTTCTAGATGGACAGAACCTCTGTGAGTGTGTCAGAAGAATGAATCAATTGGTTTGAAGTTAAACTGTGCTAATAATCGGAAAAGTATCCCGTGTAGAACAATCAGGAAAGAAATAAGAATTCTTTTTGATGTGAGCCTGAAGACATCCACAAAGGGGAATGCATGTCGTGTACACATGAGATGTGTACCTTGGTTACCTTGGGTCTCAGAGACTAAGGAATTTGAGGATAAAAAGACTTTCTTTTTTTAAATTTGCATGCACTGAAAAATACAGTGGCATTGTTACAGCCTAACCCGAAATAAAGGATTTTTGCTTGATGATTATGATTGTTGATATTTCTTAAAATGAGACCAGAAGAATATTACTGTTACTCTTTCTTTTACTATAATGCTCACTTTTAAATCAGCACTATGTTTTAATTTTTTATTTTATTTTTTAACATTTTTCTTGGCAAATGGATTTAACCTGCACACATTGGATGTATTTGACTCAAATGAATAATCTGAAGGTCCCAAAGGATCCACTCGCAGTAAATTTTCCTTTGTTTGAACACCTGCTTGCCCACATATTCACTCTTCTAATAGATGAAGGCCTTCTTGGGGCACCTGGTTCAGCTAGGTGTGTGCCTTTCGCTCATGTCATGAGATCCATCCCCACATCAGGCTCCCTGCTCAATGGGAAATCTGCATCTCCCTCTCCCTCTGCCCCTCCTCCACCCACTTATACTCCCTCTCTGTCAAATAAGTAAATAAAATCTTAAAAACATAATAAAGTTGCTTTCACATAGTTAAAAAAAAGGTGAATGGCCTTCTTCAAGATACAGTTATGTTGAGAGAAGTCAGCTAAGCCATTTCAGCCTTTAACCTCTCTGTTCTGTTTCCAATGATGGACCAATAAAAGAGTAAGCATATCAATTTGAAGAATGTTCTGCGAAAGACATGCAGCTCAATTGCTTAGGGAAAACCCTGCCTGAAGAGAGCTGCCAGAAGGGCTTATTTAGGCGGGTCATGCTCTGGGGACCCTGCGTGTGTAGACCCCTGGATCCCCTGTGGGATCCAGGCAATATTCAGGCCACTAGGCACAAGCTGCTAGGATGAGAGCTGAGGCACTGGCTTCCCTTGGCTTGTTTTTATGGTTCTAACCCGCCCGTGCACCTTAGTGACTCCCAGCAGCACACGTATTCCGATCCACAGCAAGTGTCAGTCGAGGGCTGGGTTGGTTCTGCCCGGTGCGTTTTTGGCTTCTGGGAGGCAAACTTCAGGAGCAGCACTCGTGTGACTCGGGCCCCTGAGAGAGGTCCGGTCACAGGCATTAAGACAGGATGTGACCCGGTGAAGAGGAGCAGAAGCACGGAGCACGTTTTACATATTTACGGTGCAGAACAAACCATGGGCTTGCTAGGTTGTAGCTCTCCCTTCAGAGTGAGGATTCAAACATCTTCAACATTATGTTGTTGTCACCATGGGCGTTGCTGAACTTGATCTGAGCCCTGTGGTCCCGGGAAGCAGCTACAATTCTGAAATCTCCTCCAACCCTGCCTTTTCCCTGCTAAGCCCCTTCCCCTCCTTTCTCACGACTCCGTCAGACTCCTGGAGGACTGTCTTGTTGACCTGCCTCTGTGAAACCCAGGCTCCCTTCCTTTTCTTTCAAACCTTCTTCATTAATGAGTGTTCCCTCTACTGCATTAGCCTGAATGAAATCCCATTTGCCCTTTTTGTCTCCTTTAATCATCTTTCTCAAGGAGAGTATTTGTCTGGCTGAAACCAGTCTTCACAAATTAAAGTAAAGGAAATTAGAGACCTATCTAATGGTACATTTCCTCCTTTTTCTGCTTCTTCCTGGAATTCCCTGTTTCTGTGTCCCTTGCGGATTTCTGCCGCCTCGTTCTGTCTGACGCATCTCTCTGGCCTCATGTCTCATCAAGGCAAGAGACTCCGTGTTGCCTGATCACTGCTCGCTTAAGCCTTTTTGAATGACCCTGCTCTAGATTCGTTGTAATATTTGTATTTTCCCCAATCATAGAAAGCATCAAAACTTTGCCTTCCTGAAAAGCAAAATCCCTATTGGTGTAAAAATGTAATACATATATTTTAGATTTTTATTATGGTTTGAATATAAGAGCTAACTCACACTTTCTACCTACCCCTGATCTTTTTGTGCTTGTGTCTTAATATTTCTTTTAACTACCCTTCATAACAGTGTTGCTAATGGTAACCTCCTTTGTGTGAGAGCAAGATTTGTTCAGTCCTTAAGGACAACAGTTCTGACACAGTATTAAGTCTGACATGGTATCTGTGGACGGAAAAAAGGTTTCTTAGCTTGCAGGGCTTTTCTCGAACTCATAATGAATTGTTAGCTCAGATTTCTTGTTACAAGCTTCCTCCCATGATCTGTTCTCGGGCTATCACTAATTGCCTGGGGCACCTCACCAGAGCAGCAAGATATGGAGCAAAGGGGGTGTTCAAATGTCACTCAGAATGAAGGCCTTTGTCACCATTTCTAGCCTCTCGCTGCCTCGCAGTAAGACTTTCAAAATTATCTTCCAGATGATGAACATTGTTTGAGAGTTAGAACTGGGATTTTTCAGTGACACTGGATATGGATTAATAAGGGAACTGAAAGCCTGACTGACCTGCTCACGTGGCCACCGGCAGAGGGAGGCCAGCTGGGTAGCAGAGCAGGCCAGTGGCTGGGCCTCTCGGTGGTTGAACTGCTGAAATGAGAATTACTTTGCTGTCACCGGCAGGTAAGCACTTTAGGTAAACAAACAAGGGTGATGATTAGGAATGTGGACTTAAAAGCCCTTGAAACCAGTGGTGAGGAGATGGAGTGTCCTTCTAAGGGCCACCAGGGCCAAAGGCAAAAATTAAGTCACGGGAAAGGATTGTGAATCTATGGCCACCTGGACAGAATGAACATAGGAGGTGACTGTCCTCATTATTTATGGGAGAAAGATGATTCTGCAAATACCAGTCATATGTAGTCATTTCAGAAAGGGATACAGGAAAAATGAAACAGTCACAAAAGGTTGGACAAAGAATTGGACTTACTTCTGTTTTCTTTACTTTTTTTTAAGATTAACTTATTTATTAGAGAGAGAGAGAGAGAGAGAGAGAGAGAGAATGAGTAGTGGGAAGGGACAGAGGGAGAGGGAGAAGCAGACTCCCTGTTGAGCAGGGGGCCTGACATGGGACTCAATCCCAGGACTCTGAGATCATGACCTGAGCTGAAGGCAGATGCTTCACCCACTGAGCCACCCAGGCGCCTCTTAGTCCTGTGTTTTCCCAGGATCTCTACCTTCAGCATAAACAACAGCAATGATTTAGCCATCTTAGAGATATTTCTTAAGCTTAAAAAAATAATGCATTCATAATTACATTCAAGAGTGTGTATATGACATTTAGGTATGATTTAATGGATAATATAATGCTGGCCTCTGTACTTGTTAGCCAGCTTAAGAATTAAAAGTTAGAAGCCCCCCGTGTATTCATCATCAGTCACATCCCCTTCTCTCCACCTAGAATTACATTTTTAAAAAATTGTGTTAGTATATTCTTTGGTTTTGGTTATGGTTTATCACATATGTATGTGCCCAAATAATACTTATTTTTCTGTCTTTAGTGACATAAGATCAGGCTGTTACCTGACTTGTGTCTTTCCTTTTTTTTTTTTTTTAAGAGTTTATTTATTTATTTGACAGAGAGAGACAGAGAGAGGGAACACAAGCGGGGGGAACCTAGCAGAGATACCAGGACCCTGGGATCATGACCTGAGCTGAAGGCAGCTGCTTAACGACTGAGCCACCCAGATGCCCACTTCTTTAAATATTATGTTTTGCAGTTGGGTCATGTTGATGTATCCAAGTGTGACTGGTTAGCTTTCAGTCCTCTATGAAAACTCTTGATCTGTTACACTCCTTAGGGAGAACTGGGTTGCTTTTAGCTTCGGGTTGTAACATGTCACTGATCTGAGCATTCTGGTAGGAGTCTCCAGATTCCCATTTAGAGGAGTTTTTCTAGACATCAGATTGCTGAGTCATAGTGTATGTGTGTCTTCAACTTTATGAGGCAATGCCAAATCGATTTCTAAAGTGTTGTAGCAATATATAGTCACACCAACGGAATGGAAGAGATGCCATGGCAACACTGTATTTAGATAGTAGCTGATAACCTAAAATCCTGTTCTGGAGCTGGAAATTTGGTGAGTGGTGTAGTAGAATCCCCTTATTTTATAGGTCATGAATTGTTGGCCTCATCCGGTCACACAGACAGTGTCTACTCCCATATGGGAGTAGACACTCTCTAAAGGCCTTTCAATAAAAGCATTTGGAGTACCACCTTCTTCTTTTTTTTTTTAATTTATTTTCAGCGTAACAGTATTCATCACACCCAGTGCTCCATGCAATCCGTGCCCTCTCTAATATCCACCACCTGGTTTCCCCAACCTCCCATCCTTTTTTTCTTTTTTTACAGATTTTATCCATTTATTTGACACAGAGAGAGAGATCACAAGTAGGTAGAGAGGCAGGCAGAGAGAGGGAATTGGAAGCAGGCTCCCTGCTGAGCAGAGAGCCCAATGTGGGGCTCGATCCCAGGACTCCGGGATCATGACCTGAGCTAAAGGCAGAGGCTTTAAACCACTGAGCCACCCACATGCCCCCCAACCTCCCATTCTTAATACAGAAGCTGGGGTTCCAAGGAACAGAGAGAATCAATCAAAAATAATTGAGTTTTTTAATTGTACCTTTTGAGGAAGTTCTCATTTTCCCCAAGTACTATGAATAAAGGTGAGATTTCTTTATTGCATTAAAACTTACAGAAATACATAAACAAAACAAGATTCTCTGTGTTTAGTCTTGAGAAAGTGAACTCTGGTGCTTCAAAGAAGTCACAAAGTCAAGTTGAGCAGTGCAAGTACTGACCAAAAGTAAATAAATAAATAAGGAAACAGTGGATCTGATTAAATAGAGAACCTCTCTTATTAAACTTTCTATCCTCAAAATATTCGATCTCATAGTTTCCTAATATTTAGAATGTTGTGAGAAATTAAGAGTCCATATAAGCACATTAGCTCACATGTTCCAATAAAGCAGCTTTTTTTAACCATAGATTATCAATTTTTCCTTAAATTGATATTTCTATGCCACATTGATCATTATTTATACTATATATGCATATATTGTATATATGTGTATATATATATATTTTTTTCTATACCATGTAATGTTTTTCTCCAGTCTCAGAATATAATTCCATAATGGGTTTCAGTTGTGATTGAAGTTTGTACAGAATTTGCTTTAAATTCACCTTAAATGATCCTAAGTCTTCTCGTGTCTATTGATTCCAGTCAAAGTTTAAGTTAATAGAATAAAGAGAGAGGATTTGGACTTCTGAGAGATCACGAAAAACATCACAAATGTTGGAGCACCTGCATTTGATATCAAGAATATGTAGTAAAGGGGATGGGAGGAGTGTTCACATTGCGCTCCCTATATTCCAGATTTTCTGTCAGCCACTTTTTAAAAAAAGATTTTATTTATTTATTTGACAGACAGAGATCACAAGTAGGAGGAGAGGCAGGCAGAGAGAGAGGAGACTCCCTGCTGAGCAGAGAGCCCAATGCGGGGCTCGATCCCAGGACCCTGAGATTGTGACCTGAGCTGAAGGCAGAGGCTTTAACATACTGAGCCACCCAGGTGCCCCTCTCAGCCACTTTTCATAAATTGTCTTACTATGATAATATTTTGCCATCTTCCTTCCTAGATACTTTTTTAATTATTTTTTTTCTTAGTGATGACACACACATCATATTAGTTTTGGGTGTACAAGATAGTATTTCAACACATTTATACATTATGTTATTCCCACCATAGGTGATTTAATCTCTACCTTGTACCATAGGAAGCAGACATTGTGGGTGGCTGTCTATAAAGTAATTATCCCAATGCCTTTCTCCTGCACTAGGATATTTGTTTGCCAGGGTCCCCCAGTTGGGTTTTGCCCAGTGAATCATCAGTGAGATTTGCTGCTTTCTGGGAAAATGTTTCTTGCTGAATAAAAAGAGTAAATCTGAAGAGAAGTCCTTTACCTACAGTTCTTTTATTTTCTTTTTCCCTGTGGTGGATGTGATCTTAAATGTTTAATAACATTTAAGAATGAAAAGCCTGTATACTGCTTTATCCTGTAAAGCAGAAAGGCAGAGTGCTGGATCTTTGACCTTATTGATGAGCTGTACCGAGTCCAGAAACATCTACTTCCAGAGTTCCTATTACGTGAGATAAATCAAAGTGTTGTGTTGTAAACTATTCTTATTTGTGCCTCCCTTTATCACAACCTAAGGAATGAAATAATTCCTGATATACTCATGCTACAGTATATTATTTATATTCCTTCCTTGGAATATCTTTGGAAAAAATCTTCTATTTACTTGATTGGTATATTTAGCTACTATAAAAACAAGTAAGAATTTTGTTGTTGCACAGGTACATTAATACTTAGATAGTTATGATATTGCTACATGTATGTATTTATGCCAGACTAGTGGTGATGAGAGAGTATCTAATTGTGGAGTTAATTTGCAATTCTCTGATTACTAATGACATGAAACCTCCTTTCATATGAGTGTTGGTCACCGTGGCTCTTTTCCAGTGAATTGCCCTTCATGGTCTTTGCTCATTTTTTATTTACTTGCCACTTTGTTCTCATAAATTTCTTTGTATTCTTTATAGCTTATGGATATATACATCAAAGTTGTGAATATTTTACTCTTAAAATGTCCTTGTTTTTTTGTGCCTCATCAGAAAAAATTCCTTCCCCATTAGAACATGTTTAAAGTATTCTCCATTTTGTTGGGTTTTTTTAAATTTCCCTTTGGTTTTACCTCTTTAATTCACATTGAATTAATATTTGTATGTGCTGGGCAGTGGTGATCTCATTTTATTTTATGTTGACAATGTAGATAGCATTTTCTTGCTATGGTAAATGGGGCCATTTTCTACTATTTTTATAGTTTTTAAGAGATACATATAGATAAAATTGTTTTATGTGTCAAGTTTAATTTTTAATCTAACTGCCTCACTGAGTTGTTTTATATTTTGTAATATTGACCTATTTCCTATATAATTCTCTTTGTATAAAACAATATTCGTTTATTTTTTTTTCATTCCTTGCAAAATTTCTTAATTTTTATTTTGTATTCTTGTCTTATACGTTTAGATGTCTAAAACATTGTTGAAAATTAGTGACTTTATTTTTTAAATACTGCTGCAAAATAATTGATAGAACACTGCCTCTATGAAAAGGTAGGAGTCTGTGTCTCTTCCCCTTAAACTTTGATGAGATGTGTGACTTTTTTTTTCTTTCTTTCTTTCTTTTTCTTTCTTTCTTTTTTTTTTTTTTCTTTAGCAGTAATGTATAACAGAAATGATACTGTATGGTTTCCTAGGCTATACTCTAAGAGACCATCAGCTTTTGACTTGTTCATTGGAAGACTGGTTTTCCTCAACTGTTAATGTAACAAATTTTAGTATCATCGTACTGTGAGGAATCCCATGCCACAGAAAGTGGCTTTGTATTGGCACTCCAGATGACTTACCAAATATGTGAGTGAAGAGGCCACTAGGTGATTTTAGCTCCCAGAAATTTGAGTTTCCTCAAGGAGGTCCATACATAATAAAGCAGATAATATCATCCCTCTTATGTCTGCTCCTAATTTCTAAGTCACAGATCTTGTGCATAATAAAATAGTTCCCATCATCAATTGTTGAGAGAGGTTTGTTATGTAACAATAGATAACTAGATCTGGAAAATATCTTTTCCTTATTCTTGACTTTAATGAAAATAAAATGAAAACGCTAATGTTAAATACAATATTTGGAACAGATTTTTATTTTGGTCATTTTTTGGTTAAGGACATGGCCTTTTTCTTATATTTTCTATCTTCTTGGAGTCTCCCTTGTTCCTTAGTTTGGGGTTTCTTACCTCCTCTTGAAACCAGCATCATTGCATCTGAAATCTTTCTCACTGACACTCTTAAACCCCTCTTTCTCTTAGAAAGATGGTTATCATTACATTAGGCCCATCTAGATAATCCAGGATAATCTCTTCTTAACCTAATGGCATTTGCAAAGTCCCTTTCACAATGTAAAGTAACATATTCACAAATTTGGGGGAGTTGAACATGGACATCCTTGATACAGAGGAGGAATTATTTTGGCTATCACATCATCGAGTTCGCAATTGAGATGAAGATTAACTTTGCCTTTGATTCCCACAGTGACAGTCCCTAGCTGTCCAGTTGGATCTGCCCTTGTCAAAGTCTTGAATAGAAGATAGCCTTAAGGTGACTGGTATCAAATCACAGCATAGGCAGCTTGTGCAAAACGTACAGTTAGTATGAGGCAAATGTTTCCTATAAGACTACAAGGCCGCAAACTTACACAGTGATGAGGTTCTTTTTTTTTTTTTTAAGATTTATTTATTTATTTATTTGACAGACAGAGATCACAAGTAGGCAGAGAGGCAGAGCGGGAAGCAGGCTCCCCGATGAGCAGAAAGCCTGATGTGGGGCTCCATCCCAGGACCCTGGGATCATGACCTGAGCCGAAGGCAGAGGCTTAATCCACTGAGCCATCCAGGTACCCCGACAGTGATGAAGTTTGAAGGATCTTGGTCTGAGAAATAAAATCCTGGGGCAAATATGAATTGTTCTGTAGGACACTCAGTCATCTTTATCATAAACAGCTCAGCTCTTCTCCATGTGGCCTTGCTTTATAACATTGCAGGTAGGTCTTACCTGTATGTTGTATTCTGTCATTCTTATCAAGTCAGTTGGTTAGATAAGACCTCATAACCAGTAAGATTTTATTATTTTAGACGTTTTAGTTTAGAAATCTAATTGATTGGCTTATATTAGCAAAAGGTATTTTATCTACCTTACTCACCCAGAAGTCCCAGACTCTTTAAAAATGACATTGTCACTGCCTTCAGGGAAATCTAGTACTTAGATAACACATCGGAGCCAGTGAAGTCTCTATGCACACTAGTATTAGTCACCTTCCTTGGCATGCTGGTCAAGGACAAAAAAGATGAAAATGTACGGCTATGGCAAAAATGAACCAACAATCAGGGAAATCATTTTAAAATGTATATCCCCTCACTGTCATTAGTGTATTCATTATGCACAAATTTCTACTTTATAAATATTATATAATATCAATAATATATTATTGTATTATTTATTATATATGATCAGTATATTACTAATGTTATATGTAATATATCATTTAATCATATGAATAATATATCTATAACATTACTAATAGTATATTATATCATATATATTAATTATATATTAAGAATATGTTATTAATTTTATTATGGATTAATATATAAATATATAATAGAAATTTATTATAGTTGGTTTTACTTTCATAGGTAATTAATTCCACTTTAATTTGTTAAGGGGGAATCCAAACATAATTAATTTCTTTGTAGCTAAGCCCAACTCTCCTGAATTTAGTATAAGAGGTCCTAATAATGATATGGAGGCACAACTTTATGATAAAGTAAGTGGAAATACTAAATCTTCAAGTAAACTATAAATGGCAGCAGTGCTTTCTTCTAAGCTTCCAAGCAGATTATAATACAGCCTTGAGAGGAGTAGAAGGAAGTATAGTTTTTATTTTTAATTTTCTGCCTGTATCGGGTGGTCTTCTGTCTACATTGTGTGGTTAACTGTGACCCCCTTGAAACGAAGCACAGGAGCTTGTGGGATATCCCTCATGGGATAGTCACATGTAAAAGGATAAAATTAGACTCTGATTTACACTATTCACAAAAAAAAACTTGAAATGGATTGAAAATTTAAATGTAGTGCCTAAACCTGTAGATACCTAAAAGAAAAGAGAGAAAATAATTCTGATATTGACTTTGGCAGTCAGTCAAAGTTTGTCTATGACATCAAATATTTGAGCAGTAGGGGAGGAGTCAAGATGGCAGAGAAGTAGCAGGCTGAGACTACATCAGCTAGCAGGAGATCAGCTAGATAGCTTATCTAAAGATTGCAAACACCTGCAAATCCATCGGCAGATCAAAGAGAAGAAGAACAGCAATTCTGGAAACAGAAAAACAACCACTTTCTGAAAGGTAGGACTGGCGGAGACGTGAATCCAAAGCGACAGGAAGATAGACCCCGGGGGGAGGGGCCGGGTCCCGACAAGCGGCGGAGTAACGGCGCACAAAATCAGGACTTTTAAAAGTCTGTTCCACTAAGGGACATCGTTCCAGAGGCTAAACCGGGGCGAAGCCCACGCGAGGTCAGCATGGCCTCAGGTCCCGCAGCGTCACAGAAGGATGGGGGGTGTCTGAGTGTCGTAGAGCTTGTGGGTATTGGAACTTGAAAGCCAGCTACAGAGACAGAGCCGACAGTAAGCTCAGAGCTCGGTGTTACCTTGAACCGGCCGCAGGCTCAGTGAGCTCGGAGCGCGGCCGGAGGTCAGGCAGACGGGAGTAACTGGGCGCTGTTCTCTGAGGGCACACTGAGGAGTGGGGCCCCGGGCTCTCATCTCCTCCGGGCCGGAGACCAGGAGGCCGCCATTTGTATTCCCATCCTCCGGAACTCTACAGAAAGCGCTCAGGGAACAAAAGCTCCTGAAAGCAAACCCAAGTGGATTACTCAGCCGGCCCCTGGTAAAGACACTTGAGAATCACTAAAACAGGCCCCTCCCCCAGAAGATCAACAAGAAATCCAGCCAAGACCAAGTTCACCTACCAAGGAGTGCAGTTTCAATACCAAGGAGAGAAGCAGAATTCCAGAGGAGGAGAAAGCAAAGCACGGAACTCATGGATTTCTCCCTGTGATTTTTTTTAGTCTCGCAGTTAATCTAATTTTTTTCTTTTTCATTTTTTTTTCTCACCTTCTGGTAAATTTTTTTTTAACTTTTACCCATTTCTTTTTTAACGTTTTTTAACTAGTTTATCTAATATATATATATTTTCTTTTTCATATTTTTCTTTATTTGTTTTTTTTTTTTAATTCTTTTCTTTCTTTTTTTTCTTTCTTTTTCTTTCTTCCTTTTTGAACCTCTTTTTATCCCCTTTCTCCCCCCTCATGATTTTGGATCTCTTCTGATTTAGATAAAGCATATTTTCCTGGGCTTGTTGCCACACTTTCAGTATTTTACTTGCTCCTTCATATACTCTTAGTTGGACAAAATGACAAGACGTAAAAAATTCAACACACACAAAAAAAGAACAAGAGGCAGTACTGAAGGCTAGGGACGTAATGAATACAGTTATTGGTAATATGTCAGATCTAGAGTTCAGAATGACAATTCACAAGGTTCTAGCCGGGCTTGGAAAGGGCATGGAAGATATTAGAGAAACCCTCTCGGGAGATATAAAAGCCCTTTCTGGAGAAATAAAAGAACTAAAATCTAACCAAGTTGAAATCAAAAAGGCTATTAATGAGGTGCAATAAAAAATGGAGGCTCTCACTGCTAGGATAAATGAGGCAGAAGAAAGAATTAGTGATATAGAAGACCAAATGACAGAGAATAAAGAAGCTGAGCAAAAGAGGGACAAACAGCTACTGGACCACGAGAAGAGAATTCGAGAGATAAGTGACAGCATAAGACAAAACAACATTAGAATAATTGGGATTCCAGAATAAGGAGAGAGGGGAGCAGAAGGTATACTGGAGAGAATTATTGGGGAGAATTTCCCCAATATGGCAAAGGGAACGAGCATCAAAATTCAGGAGGTTCAGAGAATGCCCCTCAAAATCAATAAGAATAGGCCCACACGCCATCACCTAATAGTTAAATTTACAAGTCTCAGTGACAAAGAGAAAATCCTGAAAGCAGCCCAGGAAAAGAAGTCTGTAACATACAATGGTAAAAATATTAGATTGGCAGCAGACTTATCCACAGAGACCTGGCAGGCCAGAAAGAGTTGGCATGATATATTCAGAGCACTAAACGAGAAAAACATGCAGCCAAGAATACTATATCCAGCTAGGCTATCATTGAAAATAAAAGGAGAGATTAAAAGCTTCCAGGACAAACAAAAACTGAAAGAATTTGCAAACGCCAAACCAGCTCTACAGGAAATACTGAAAGGGGGCCTCTAAGCAAAGAGAGAGCCTAAAAGTGGTAGATCAGAATGGAACAGAGACCATATACAGTAAAAGTCACCTTACAGGCAATACAATGGCACTAAATTCATATCTCTCAATGGTTACCCTGAATGTTAATGGGCTAAACGCCCCTGTCAAAAGACACAGGGTATCAGAATGGATAAAAAAACAAAACCCATCTATATGTTGCCTCCAAGAAACTCATTTTAAGCCCAAGGACACCTCCAGATTTAAAGTGAGGGGGTGGAAAAGAATTTACCATGCTAATGGACATCAGAAGAAAGCAGGAGTGGCAATCCTTACATCAGATCAATTAGATTTTAAGCCAAAGACTATAATAAGAAATGAGGAAGGACACTATATCATACTCAAGGGTCTGTCCAACAGGAAGATCTAACAATTTTAAATATCTATGCCCCCAACGTGGGAGCAGCCAACTATATAAACCAATTAATAACAAAATCAAAGAAACACATCAATAATAATACAATAATAGTAGGGGACTTTAACACTCCTCTCACTGAAATGGACAGATCATCCAAGCAAAAGATCAGCAAGGAAATAAAGGCCTTAAAACACACTGGACAAGATGGACATCACAGATATATTCAGAACATTTCATCCCAAAGCAACAGAATACACATTCTTCTCTAGTGCACATGGAACGTTATCCAGAATAGATCACATCCTGGGTCCTAAATCAGGACTCAACCGGTATCAAAAGATTGGGATCATTCCCTGCATATTTTCAGACCACAATGCTCTAAAGCTAGAACTCAACCACAAAAGGAAGTTTGGAAAGAACCCAAATACATGAGACTAAACAGCATCCTTCTAAAGAATGAATGGGTCAACCAGGAAATTAAAGAAGAATTGAAAAAAAATCATGGAAACAAAAGATAATGAAACAAATCAAAATCTGTGGGACTCAACAAAGGCAGTCCTGAGAGGAAAATATATAGCGGTACAAGCCTTTCTCAAGAAACAAGAAAGGTCTCAGGTATACAACCTAACCCTACACCTAAAGGAACTGGAGAAAGAACAAGAAAGAAACCCTAAGCCCAGCAGGACAAGAGAAATCATAAAGATCAGAGCAGAAATCAATGAAATAGAAACCAAAAAAACAATAGAAAAAATCAATGAAACTAGGAGCTGGTACTTTGAAAGAATTAATTAAATTGATAAACCCCTGGCCCGACTTATGAAAAAGAAAAGAGAAAGGACCCCAATAAATAAAATCATGAATGAAAGAGGAGAGATCACAACTAACACCAGAGAAATACAAACTTTTATAAAAACATACTATGAGCTAATCTACGCCAACAAATTTGACAATCTGGAAGAAATGGATGCATTCCTAGAAACATATAAACTACCACAACTGAACCAGGAAGAAATAGAAAGCCTGAACAGACCCATAACCAGCAAGGAGATTGAAACAGTCATTAAAAATCTCCAAACAAACAAAAGCCCAGGGCCAGACAGCTTCCCGGGGGAATTCTACCAAACATTTAAAGGAAATAATTACTATTCTCCTGAAACTGTTCCAAAAAATAGAAATGGAAGGAAAGCTTCCAAACTCATTTTATGAGACCAGCATCACCTTGATCCCCAAACCAGACAAGGATCCCATCAAAAAAGAGAGCTACAGACCAATATCCTTGATGAACACAGATGCGAAAATTCTCACCAAAATACTAGCCAATAGGATTCAACAGTACATTAAAAGGATTATTCACCACGACCAAGTGGGATTTATTCCAGGGCTGCAAGGTTGGTTCAACATCCGCAAATCAGTCAATGTGATACAACACATCAATAAAAGAAAGAACAAGAACCATATGATACTCTCAATAGTTGCTGAAAAAACATTTTACACAGTAAAGCAGCCCTTCCTGATCAAAAGTCTTCAAAGTGTAGGGATAGAGGGCACATACCTCAATATCATCAAAGCCATCTATGAAAAACCCACCGCAAATATCATTCTCAATGGAGAAAAACTGAAAGCTTTTCCGCTAAGGTCAGGAACACGGCAGGGATGTCCATTATCACCACTGCTATTCAACATAGTACTAGAGGTCCTAGCCTCAGTAATCAGACAACAAAAGGAAATTAAAGGCATCCAAATCAGCAAAGAAGAAGTCAAATTATCACTCTTCGCAGATGATATGATACTATATGTGGAAAACCCAAAAAACTCCACTCCAAAACTGCTAGAACTTGTACAGGAATTCAGTAAAGTGTCAGGATATAAAATCAATGCACAGAAATCAGTTGCATTTCTCTACACCAACAAGAAGACAGAAGAAAGAGAAATTAAGGAGTCAATCCCATTTACAATTGCACCCCAAAGCATAAGATACCTAGGAATAAACCTAACCAAGGAGGCAAAGAATCTATACTCAGAAAACTATAAAGTACTCATGAAAGAAATTGAGGAAGACACAAAGAAATGGAAAAATGTTCCATGCTCCTGGATTGGAAGAATAAATATTGTGAAAATGTCTATGCCACCTAAAGCAATCTACACATTTAATGCAATTCCTATCAAAGTACCATGCATCTTTTTCAAATAAATGGAACAAATAATTCTAAAATTGATATGGAATCAGAAAAGACCTCGAATAGCCAAAGGGATATTGAAAAGGAAAGCCAACGTTGGTGGCATCACAATTCCGGACTTCAAGCTCTATTACAAAGCTGTCATCATCAAGACAGCATGGTACTGGCACAAAAACAGACACATAGATCAATGGAACAGAATAGAGAGCCCAGAAATATACCCTCAACTCTACGGTCAACTAATCTTCGACAAAGCAGGAAAGAATGTCCAATGGAAAAAAGACAGCCTCTTCAATAAATGGTGTTGGGAAAATTGGACAGCCACATGCAGAAAAATGAAATTGGACCATTTCCTTACACCACACACAAAAATAGAGTCAAAATGGATGAAGGACCTCAATGTGACAAAGGAATCCATCAAAATACTTGAGGAGAACACAGGCAGCATCCTCTTGGACCTCAACCGCAGCAACATCTTCCTAGGAACATCGCCAACAGCAAGGGAAGCAAGGGCAAAAATGAACTATTGGGATTTCATCAAGATCAAAAGCTTTTGAACAGCAAAGGAAACAGTTAACAAAATCAAAAGACAACTGACAGAATGGGAGAAGATATTTGCAAACGACATATCAGATAAAGGACTAGTGTCCAGAATCTATAAAGAACTTAGCAAACTCAACACCCAAAGAACAAATAATCCAATCAAGAAATGGGCAGAGGACATGAACAGACATTTCTGCAAAGAAGACATCCAGATGGCCAACAGACACATGAAAAAGTGCTCCATATCATTCGGCATCAGGGAAATACAAATCAAAACCACAATGAGATATCACCTCACACCAGTTAGAATGGCTAAAATCAACAAGTCAAGAAATGACAGATGCTGGCGAGGATGTGGAGAAAGGGGAACCCTCCTATACTGTTGGTGGGAATGCAAGCTGGTGCAGCCACTCTGGAAAAAAGCATGGAGGTTCCTCAAAATGCTGAAAATAGAACTGCCCTACGACCCAGCAATTGCACTACTGGGTATTTACCCTAAAGATACAAACGTAGTGATCCAAAGGGGCATGTGCACCCGAATGTTTATAGCAGCAATGTCCACAATAGCCAAACTATGGAAAGAACCTAGATGTCCATCAACAGATGAATGGATCAAGAAGATGTGGTATATATACACAATGGAATACTATGCAGCCATCAAAAGAAATGAAATCTTGCCATTTGCGACAACATGGATGGAACTAGGGCATATTATGCTTAGTGAAATAAGTCAAGCAGAGAAAGACAACTAACATATGATCTCCCTGATATGAGGAAGTGGTGATGCAACATGGGGGCTTAAGTGGGTAGGAGAAGAATCAATGAAACAAGATGGGATTGGGAGGGAGACCAACCATGAGTGACTCTTAGTCTCACAAAACAAACTGAGGGTTGCTGGGGGGAGGGGGATTGGGAGAAGGCGGGGTGGGGTTATGGACATTGGGGAGGGTATGTGCTTTGGTGAGTACTGTGAAGTGTGTAATCCTGGCAATTCACAGACCTGTACCCCTGGGGATAAAAATACATGTTTATAAAAAATAAAAAATTAAAAAAAAAAAGGACCTAGCCAACAGGATCCAACAACAACAAAATAAGTATAAATATCCAGACATAAAATTAGTAATATCTGGGGATCTCATATTTACCATGTTGACTCTGGTTAATGATACTATATTTTATACTTGATTGTAGATAAGGGTATAGATCTTGAATGTTCTCACCCCACCAAAACATTTTATTCATGGGAGGTGATGGATGTATTAAGTTTTTGAGGTAATCACATAACGACGCATATGTATCTCAAATCATCAGATTGTATGCCTTAAATTTACAAATATTATAGGTCAGTTATGTCTCAACAAAGCTGGAAAAAGTGAAATGAAGTTTATATTGTCTCTATTGGATCCTCTTTCCTTTGTGTGAACTTACTGTATACAACTAAATGCCAATTTGCAAAGACATAATGAATACTTTGGTTGATCATAAGACACCACTATGGCAGATTGTATTGATCACACATGGGAGAAGAATTAGATACTATATCACAGATTGAAATACTTAAATACATATCATTGTCCAAAAGAAACTGAAGGTATAATGGAAACAGAAAACTTTTCAGGAGGAGAACCTGATTAATATTACTTGACTGATTTACTTGGAAAATAATGTTATTATTTTTTCTCATCAAATATTAAGAAATCACTTGATTATGGTTTAATGAGTTGTTCTTTAGAAACCTGGACACATGAGGGGCACCTGTGTGGCTCAGTCAGTTGGGTGGCTGCCTTCAGCTGGGGTCATGAACCTGGGGTCCTGCATGGAGCCCTGCATTAGACTTCCTGCTCAGCAGAGAGCCTGCTTCTCCCTCTCCATCTGCCTGCCTCTCTGCCTAATTATGCTCTCTATCTCCCTGTCAAATAAATAAAAACTTTTTTAAAAAGAGAAAGAAAAAGAAACTGGACACACGATATTCTTCCTTGAGTCTTTGACATTGGCTAAGGTTCTTACACACACAGATTTATCGTCTGTGTGGTTCTCAGGTTTAAGTATGAATCACTATGGAATGGGCTTCAGAATGTGACTGGTCATGCTGCATACTAACTCAGAGCTTTTCATAGGGAAGACAGAGTTAATTTCAACAATTTTTACTAGTTTATGTCATTGCATGGATTACTTTAAGAGTCCAGTGTATTGTCTTTCTAAAAGATCAAATACTCCACCTAAATCCAAACCAAATTAATGGCCTGTTTTTAAATATTACATACCATGCTATGTATAAATACAACTTCATGTCAAAAGTGATTAACCTGAATTTTAAAATTCATACTTAAGGCCAGAAATAAAGCACTGGTATAAAGTAGAATGTACTTTCAGATAGCTCATTTCTCTACAGGCATCTCATTTTGTTGGCTATAATTATTCTATATTCATTGAAAGCCATTGTTGTTTCTTTCCATACTTCTAAGGTGAGACCACAAATTAGTCCTAGATATTTAGGATCAGATACTGTAAAAGCACATGCACATAAACACAATTCATGCAAAATTGCTAGCCTCCGAATATTTTGTCTATTTCCTTCTCAGTCATGGTTATAGAACTCTGGCTTCTAAACTCACTATTGGACAGAGATTTTCCTTGGTTACGTAGAATGTGTTTGTATATTGCCTATACTTACTACATATATTTGCTACATATTGAAACACCAATATTGGCTGTTACATTATAAAAGGAATCTGAAGAGACATTCGAAAGCATAATTACGCTTGACTTTGACCAGCACGAAGGTTGGCATACCAATCCCCTGCATAGTTGAAAATCTGTGTATAATTTTGACTCCCCAAAATTTAACTACTGATAACCAGAAATCTTGCCAATAACATAAACAGTCAATTAATATATATTTTGTACAAGTATCATATAATGTATTCTCATAAGAGTAAGCTAGAGAAAAGAAAATGCTACAAAGAGATCATACATTGATTCTTAATGTATCATTACAGAAGAGATAATACATTGATAGTACTCTACCATATTTATTATACATTGATAGTACTCTACCGTATTTATTAGAAAATAATCCATGTAAAATTGGACCCATTCATGTAAACTCATGCTATTCAAGGGCCAAATGACTATGGATTACAAATATATGTGACTATGGACTGTAGTAATATATGTGACTATGGAAAACAAACATTCTTCAAATAGCTATTTCCTAAGATGCAAAGGGCATGGGCATAAATCATGCTTTTGGGAATTTTTTTCCACGAGGATGAGAGAAGAAATTATTCAGGTGTTTTGTTTTCTATTTCCTTAAATGCAGATTTTTTTAGAGTTTAAAGGTGTGCTTCTATAAACAAGATGTCTCCAAACTGGTAATCTCTTCTAAATCTCTTATGAGTCTTCAGACAAATAGATTTTTGTCCTTTTCTTCAAGATTTTGATTTTCTATGTCTAGTCTAGGATATAGAAGTTCATATTTTTAATAAGCTTTCATTATTTCTGATTCACAGTCACATTTGGAAACATTACTTTAGATTCCCTCTTTAACTCCCTGTAATACAAAAGTTTAAAGTGAGCTCTCAGAAAGTGCTAGATTACAGTCAGTCTGTGGTCAGATTATTTTATACCTGCTGTCTATGACAGTATTCTCTATTGTTTATTTAAGATAGATCCTTATGCCAGATGTAACAGAGAGAAACTTTTCAATTTGTTGTGACACTTTGGGAGTCTGCCTTGAATTCATGCCCATACAGGATCATTAAATGTCCATATGGAGGCAGAACACAGGAGTGGCTATTTCTGATAAAATCTGTCATTTTTTTCCCTTCAGAGAGAGGCTTTAGATACTCTTGGTTTCACATGTATTTATTGAAACTTTAGAGTAAAGCATTAAAAAGGATGCAGAATCTTCCCTTGATCAGCAAAGTTTTAAGACTGGGTAGCAGCAATCTGTTGCCTGAGTTATAAATGAATCGCAGTATGTCCATTCTAGAAAATAAATATTAGAGGATAATTACCTTCCAGTTCCCACCCCACCCCTGATATCAGAGATTTGGCTTGTTCAGTAATAATACAGAGTGTAGGATGATAAAAAAGTAACTGAAATCAAATAATTATATAATAATGAAATCAATAATATTAACTAATAATAAGTTATTACTGTTATGCTACAATTGACACTAAGTTACCTTGAGAATTGACCGCATGAACAAAAATGAGATATTTTAGTGATTATATACTAGTTTATGATATTTAAACATGAGAAATGGATGGACTGCTGTAAAATGTTTATGATGTGCTAGTTTTCTCAGTGATAGAATATGTATCCATCAGAAATAGAGTCATTGGACCTACCACATGCTTGCTTCTTCTGTAAGATATTTTGAGAAATATTCTTTCTGAGGAACCTATTTTAAGGTAATATAACCAACAGTTGTTGCAGGCAAAGCTGGCCTAAAGTTTTAAGGTATCTAGCAAATAAAGAGAGCTGTGCTATAGAAGTCATCCATATACATAGTTACCATAATCAACCAAAGTATCCATTATGTCTTTGTAATGTGGCATTTAGTTGTTTAAAATAAGTTCAACACGAAGGAAACATATACACAGTTTTTTAAATGAGATTTGACCACACTTTGAAGTCATCTTGTTTCATATTAAATGTTAATCAAGGTGAAAGAATTGGCAAATTCAAGGCCAGGATATTACCTAGTCTTTATGGGTTATTGTTTGAGATGTTTATTAAGATATTTCCAAGTAGATAGAGCTAAAGAATCCTAGTAACTATCTTAGTAGATAAAGTTAAAGAATCCAAAGAAGATCTACAATATGCGAAATGTTTATAATGGTAAATGTTTAACTACTGGGGGGCTTCTAATTGGAAAAATAGCTGTGATGTGTAGCATTTGCCAGTTTGAGTGGTCTAAATATACCAGCAGTGGCTGATGTTAATTTAACGAGATTATGGCTGCTGAACTTGAAGTTAGAAAGAGATACCGGATTGGCTCCCCAGCAGGCGTGAGCTGGACATCCTGTCATTTAAGCTGCCCAGATTCAACAGAAAGCAATTCTTTTACATACATCATCCTCTAGGGAACATTTTTGTTTGTTTAACACTTATGTAAACAGGGACTCTAAAATGATCCTCAATTATCCTCACATCATAGTGTTTACTCCCTTGTATAAGCCTCTCCCCTCTGATTGTGGCCAAAAACTGTGATTCGCTTTTAACCAATAGGATATTCCACAAGTGTGCCACGTCCACGATCATGTTGTGTAAGATTATAATGCCCATTTGCAGATTTCTTTCTTACTGGATTAGGCAAAGCCAACAGCAGTGTTAAGAAGCCCACCAGGCAAAGAACTGAGACAAACCTGTGTCCTTAGCCCCACGGGCCACAGAGAAGCAGATTCTGCCAAGAACCATGTGAGGGGCGCCTGGGTGGCTCAGTGGGTTAAGCCGCTGCCTTCGGCTCAGGTCATGATCTCAGGGTCCTGGGATCGAGGCCCGCATAGGGCTCTCTGCTCAGCGGGGAGCCTGCTTCCTCCTCTCTCTCTGCCTGCCTCTCTGCCTGCTTGTGATCTCTTTCTGTCAAATAAATAAATAAAATCTTTAAAAAAAAATAAAAGAACCATGTGAGATTTGAAGCAGATCCTTCCCCAGGCAAACCTTGACACGAGATGGCAAACCAAAAGGACACCTCGATGGTCACCTTGATGAGAACCTAACTGAGCTCTGCCTAGAATTCTGATCCATAAAACTATAAGATAATAAATGTATAATAAATATAAATTTAGATAATAATATACAATAAGATAATAAATGTATATTTTAACATTATTATTATATTATTTTAATTTTAATCCACTATATTTGTAGTAATATCACACAAAAGTAATACAGCTCACATGGTGGTTACGCTGTGCCAGGCCCTATTCCAAGAGCCCTAAGAAATGTTGATTCATTTAATCTCCATGACAACCCTTAATTAACATCATTTTATAATTAAGAAAATGGGAGCTCACAGTCACTGAACAACTTGTCCAATTTCACTGCGCAAATAAGGAGACAAGGTAGGATTTAGATCTAAGTCCTTGGGCTTTTGGATTCATGTCTTTAGTCTCTAAAATGCCTGTCCTGCCATGTCCCTGTGACAATCTACATGAACCCATAGCTCTATCTAATGTCTCCAATGAGGATATATCACAATAGGCTTCTGCAAAAGTGTAATACCTTGCTTGGTAATGGAACGGAACATCTGAAGGTTTTATGTCACTTCATTTGAATTCCACTGAAGTGTTTTCTCACAAACACTTGCCAGGACTTTTTATGCCAAGAGACAGGTGCCCTTGGTAAGTTACACAAGGAAGAGTCTGGTTGTAGCCTGTCTACAATCTGTGTGCAGTTAAAGAAACTTTGCCAGAAGAGCGAGCAGGCATGGCGTCTGTTTCAGCCAATGTTGTGTAATCATTGCACAATCTTTGCTCTCATAGCCCATCATTTCAATCTCCCAGATAGACTAACCAAACCTGACATTTACCTAATGCTAAAATAGATTGAAGGGAAACTCATAACGTGGTCTAAAATATTCCTTTCATCAATAGAGTTAAGCATGTGATGATCAGTTATAAAATAAATGCCAGTGTTGCCGTACCATTTTCTTATACTGTAATATTGGGTATTAGTTGCGAGTAACTGTGTAGTGATACTTAACAGTGCCCAATTCTGGATGACAGATGGGAGACTACATATAATGCAAAAATCCGAGTTGATTTTTTTTTCATTTTTACTTCTTTTTTTTAAGATCTCATTTACTTATTTGACACAGAGAGAGAGCACGAGTGGGGTGGGGGCGGCAGAGGGAGAGGGAGAAACAGGCTCCACACTGAGTAGGGAGCCCATTGCTGAGCTTGATCCTAAGACCCTGAGATCATGCCCTGAGCTGGAGGCAGATGCTTAACCGACTGAGCCTCCTAGGCACCCCTCTAGTTGACTCTTCAAATCACATCAGATGCTCATGTCTACAAAGTAAGTGTCGATCCTGTCATTACTCTACCATTCAAGTTGTCCATATTTTTAAAATCATTTAACAAATGCTTACCATAATTAAATCAGGGAAGTGTGATGGATTTGTTTACAGCGACCCCATAACACGCCCTAAAGGTCCATTCTTCACTTACTACTCAGAGTACTTTAGCCATCGAACAATTTTATAAGCCTTGAGTGAATTTTACTATTACAAAGTTTTCTGCACCTCTCATGAGTGTTACCTTGATCCTGGCAATGCTGTACTACCTTACTTGTCATCCTCTACCCCTTTACTTCTCAAATCCATGTCTATTAAGACAGTTTTAAATTGTATAATGTTTATTTGTGTCTTCCACCAGATTTTGAGTTCCAGTGTCATAATTTTTTTTTTTTTAATTCTCAGGACATAATTTAGCAGATTGTCAGTGAAGTATTTGTTCATTGTATGAGTGAAGAAATACAGTAGTGGTCCATATCCTCACAGAAAATATATACTCGTGTGTGTAAAATGTTCAGGCTCTTGATCAGTTTAAAAGTATCAAATACGACACAAGTGAAATGCAGTTGCCCTTGCACTTGCCACAAGAGGATGGTACCATTTACCTGGGGTGTTAAAATTGAGGCAGAGAAATGGAATCATCAAGTTTTTTTCAACTTTAGGATTCATGAAACATATTTATGTACTTCTAGCTCTTCTAACTCAATGATAAAAACATGAAAAATTGGAAAAATGGTACAGCCCTCATGGTGTATCAGAAATGGTTTTATTTTGTGTGAGTTTATGTCTACCTGAGGGATTTCCCTTTTCTTCCTTTGTTACTTTCTGGAAATCTTTTTAGGAGGCGCTAGGAAGAAGAGAGAAAGAAGGAACAGAAAGATGGTACTATGTAATCTATTTATGCAAATAAATCTAGTTTCCATAACACTGGATTTTCTATCCATCTAAGGACATATGTTACTAATTAACTCAAGGGTTATAAGCAAATTGTATTTAGTTCAAAACTTTTCTACACACAATCTGTTCTGTCAGCCATTATTAACTAAGATTACCATCTCATTTATAGAAAAAATATCAAAGCTCCAATTGCATTAATTCTTTTGGTTTTGATGAACCTATTTTCACGGCCATGAAAAGAAACAAATTCCAAGACATTTTCACAAACAATACACATTCCTTTACATTCAAAAGTCTTGAGAGGACCTTCCAGCTGATGACTTTATCCCCCTCCTTCAATTAAATGCACATTCTACTGAGAGAGTTACCAATGCAAACTGTTCGATCTTATTGTTGATTCAAAATACTTTCCTTCTTTTCTCAAACCCAAATGCCAATTGAGAGATGGAGCTCTGGTATTGCAGGAGTGATGGGTATTATGGTCTTTCTTTTTGCATCTGTCCCTTGGTGATGGAATGGAGATGGTATGAATAAGAAGCAGGTATACTCTCCTCTAACTTGACTGACTTTAATTTACCCAGTTTGCTGAGCACTTCCAGGTTGTTGTCACTTCTTCTTTAATATTAACTGGAGGTTGGCTTCCTGTAGCAGTCATTACATTTTTTGTTCCCTTGATATTATTTGTTTGTTCTGGAAGCTTCCTTGCTGTCAGAGATCTAACATTTCTTTAAGTCTCTTCCGATCACCTTACTGTCTTCTATCCTTTGGTGTTGTGATCCTTTGCATAAATTGAATTTGGCTCTGCAACAAACCTCCCTAAAACTTAGTGACATTATTGCTATTGTTGTTCAGGGTTATTGCTTTGTGATTCTTCTCTTATGGACCAATTTATCTAATCTCTGCTTGACTAGTTCTTGTGTCTGTAGGCATCTGGCCAATGGGACAATCTAGGACAACACTGCTTATGAGTTTGAAGGTTGATTAGTGAAGAACTAAAGATCTTATCCCTGTGGTGTTTTTTTGTTTGTTTTGTTTTGTTTTGCTTTTTTCATTTTCCAGAAAATCATATGAGGCCTGTTGACATGCTCATCTAAATTTTTCATGTGCCATAGAGAGAGCAAGACCCTATGTACAAGAATTTTTCTAGACAAATGCTTTTTGGAGAACAGTCTACTTCAACCTCTCATGCTTCTTTTCACATAACTAGGCTCAGGAGAGGCATATCGGGCCCCTCGAAGGATAGATAATACTCTATTTCTTAAAACTTGGTATTTGTATGTTCACTCTTCCCCTTTAAAATATTTAAATTTGTTGTATATTTGTTATATGGTATATTTTAATATGCACATTTTAAAGAATTTGGTAACAGAAGAAATTAGGAGACTATAAATTAAATAGGACCACTAGTTTGGCGTCTAGCATTTGTTAACTTTAACAGTGTAAGAATTAATCAGTTACTCATTGGAAAATAATTAAAGACAAAATAAGAGTGAGAAAAATAGAACAAAGAGTGAGAAAAAAGGGAACAAAGAAGAAAGTTGGGCTCCCCTTAGAGATAAAGTGCCTGACTAAAAATAAAACCAGGAATATTTAATTTTCTAAACTCCTATTTTGTGTCTGACTACAATAAATTTAAACTGGAAATACACAAAAGAAAGATCTCTGGGAAATTTTTCCAAATTTAAAATTAAATGATACACTTATGCACATGGGTCCATAAGTAAACCACAAGTGACGTTAGTAAATATTTTGAATAGAATCCATACCCCATCCTTATAAATACTAATTCTTTGCACACTTGCAAATAATGTTCCATTCAAGACTTAAATTTTCACTCTGTATTATTCTTACTTTTAATATAGTTCTCTTTCTCAGGCCTCTCCTTCATGAGCGGTGCCTTTGCTTCTTGATTAAACCATTTCCTTTTATCCTGAAATTTAGCTGACATTTTAAACCCAAAGAATTTCTGATATTACTCCTAAACCTCCTTCTTCAATAGTATTCTCCATCTCAACTGATAAGAATGCTATCCTTTTAGTTGGCCAACCCCGGACCATGGATTTATCCTTGGCAACTTCCTCCTCTGACAGTTCACACTCAGTCTATCAGGAAATCCAGTCAACCCTATCTTCAAAACATTTCCACAGTCTGACAGCTGTTATCTCCACTGTCATAACCTTGGTCTTGATATCACACCAGATTAATGCTATACCCTCTCAACTTTTCTCCTGCTTCTCATCCCATTTATATCAGTGCCTTCTCAGCATAGCAGATAGGGTGATAATTTAAATGTAAGTCCTGTCACGTCACTGCTTTATTTTTGTTTAAACTGTCACTTGTTTTCACTTTGAAAGATTTTTAACTATTGATTAAATTCTTTAAAATGTTATAGGTAAATTCATTTTTAAGACTTTTATTCTTGGCATAAAAACAGGCACATGGATCAAATGGACAGAATAGGGAGCCCAGAAATGAAACCAAACATATATGGTCAATTACTTTATGACAGAGTAGCCAAGAATACACAATGGGAAAAGGAGAGTCTGTTCAATATGCATGTGAAGAAAATTGGATAGCCAGATTAAAAAAAGAATAAGAATAAGAATAAGAATAAGAATAAGAAGAAGAAGAAGAAGAAGAAGAGGAAGAAGAGGAAGAAGAAGAAGAAGAAGAAGAAGAAGAAGAAGAAGAAGAAGAAGAAGAAGAAGAAGAAGAAGAAACTGGATCACTATTTACAGCATACACAAAATGACCTTGAGAAAACTATAAAGCTAGAGGAAAATTTGGGCAGTACGCACCCTCTTTGGATTTGATAACATAAGCAAAGGTAACAAAAGCAAAAATAAAGTGTATTAAACTTCTGCACAGGAAAAAAAAGTACAATTTTTAAAAATGAGAAATAACCTATGGAATGGGGGAAAACATTTGAAAAACATGTATTCGAGGGGCACCTGGGTGGCTCAGTGGATTAAGCCTCTGCCTTCGGCTCGGGTCATGGTCTCAGGGTCCTGGGTGCGAGTCCCACATCAGGCTCTCTGCTTGGCAGAGAGCCTGCTTCTCCCTCTTTGCCTGCTTCAATGCCTACTTGTGATCTCTCTCCCTGTCAAATAAATAAATAAAATCCTAAAAACAAACAAACAAAAAAAGAAAAACATGTATTCGAGAAGGGGTTAATATCCAAAATATTTAAGGAACTCATACAACTCAATTGAAAAAAAAAATAGCCCAGTTAAGAATGGACAAGGGCATAAAAAGCAATTTTTTCAGAAGGCATACAGTTGGTCAGTGTAAATGTGAAAAGGTGCCCAAGATCACTTATCATTAGGGAAACACAAATCCAAACCACAGTGAGATACTGATTCATATTTATTAGGATGTCTGTTATTTAAAAAGTGGAGAAAACAAATGTTGATGAAGATATGTACTTTTGATAGGAATAAAAATTGGTGTAGCCCCTATGGCAAACAGTATGAAGGCTTCTTAAGAAATTAAAAATAGAGGGACTCTTGGGTGGCTCAGGTTTAAGCATCTGCCTTTGGCTCAAGTCATAACCTCAGAGTCCTGGGATCAAACCCTGAATGGAGCTCCCTGCTCTGCAGGGAGTCTCTTTCTCTCTCGCCCCCTTCCCCCTGTTCATGCTCTCTCTTAAATAAATAAATAAAATCTTAAAAAAAAAAGAAATTAAAAATAGAACTTCATATGACCTAGAAATCCCATTTCCTGGTATATATCCAAATGGAACAAAATTATCTTGAAGAGATACCCGTGTTCCCATGTTTATTACAGCATTATTCCCAATAGCCAAGGGAGAGAAACCAATTAAGTGTCCAGTGTCCACTGACAGATGAATGGATTAAGAAAATGTGGGCTACATATTTGTATTTATATATTTAAAATGTATATTGAAGGGACTATTATTCGTTCTTAAAAAAGAAGGAATTCTTGTCATTTGCGACAACTACATGGAGGAACTTGAAAGGCATTACGCTAAGTGAAACAAGCCAGACAGAGAAAGACAAGTACTGCACAGTATGATTTATTTGTGGAAACTTAAAAAAAAAATTAAAAATAAGTCAGAGTCATAAAGAGAGAGCAGGAAAATAAAGAAATAGTTTGCTAGGAGGTAGAAGAAATAGAGAAGTTGGTGACAAGAAAAAATATTTATTTTTCAGCTAGTAATGATAATTTTTCAAGGTGTTTCTCCATTTATGTAGATTACTAGTTTATTGGCATAAAAATTTCCATAATATTATTATTATCATTTCATTGCCTGCAATACTTTGAAATTGACTGTTAACTTCTTTCCCCTTTTCATGATCAGTTGTGAGGCAGGTTTTAAAAAAAATACCATTTTTATAGAAATAATTAAAGCTTTGATAATACTCTCTATCATGTTGTATTAATTCCTCTCTTATCTCATCTACTTTTTATCTATCTGTATTTATTATGTTGTTCCCTTTCTACTTTTTATTTTAGCTCATTAATTTTGTCCTCTTTCATTCCAATAGAAGCACTTAAATCTTTGATTTTTGCTCTCAAACACTGTTTTAGTGGCATTTCACAACATTTGTCATGTCATACTGTTGTTATAATTAAGTCCTAAATATTTTCTTAATATGTTAGTAATTTTCTTTTGACCCATTGGTGTTTGTAAGTGACTTCCCAATTTACAGAGACACAGGAACATTCTAGTTATCTTTTAGTTGTTAATTTTTTGTTAGTTGCCTTGTAGATAGAGAAAATTTTCTATAACTTTAATATTGAAATTTGTTGACGCTTGTTGGTATGAGTCATTATATGGTCAGTATTTATAAATGTTTTATGAAGGCTTTTTTAAAAATGTACAGATGCCACAATCATAGGTAATAGTGTTCTGTACATGTCTACTAGGATGTTTGTTAATTACAGTCTTTCAATTACTTCCATGTCCTTTGTAACTTCGGCCTTTTTATTTTTTAAGTTACTAAGTAACTATTATTGTTGATTTATCTGTTTCTCATATATTTATGTCATTTATTTTCTTTTTTATATTTTATCTCACTGATATATAATACCTTTTATTCTTAGTGAATTGAACTTCTATTAATGAGGCATTCATCTGTATCTCAAATAAGCTTTTACCTACATCCTATTGTATCTCTAGTGATATAACTACATCTGTTCTTTTTACTTTGTATATCATATCTTTACTATCCTTTCACTTTTTATGTCTCTATATTATTATTTTTGTTTGTATGCTTTAAGTAAGCTCTATGGCCAGCGGGGGACTTGGATTCCTGTCCCCAGAGATCAAGAATCGCATGTTCTGTGACTGACCCAACTGGCTCTCATACATTTGTCTTTGACCATTTCTTCATGAACCAGTGACATTAATTTACGCATTCATTTCTTAACTGTTCATTTCTTAATTGTTCTCTTTGCCTGCCCTCATGCCAAGCTGTCACTTTTGTATTTGTAAGTCTTTATATTGGCCATCCATCATATCCTTCAACTGTGGGTTTGTTTGTTTGTTTGTTTGTTTTCCCAGATTGCCTTTGCAGATCTTCTCCCCTGCTTGGGAGGTAGAAAACTGAGAAAGACCCTCACTACTTTTTTAACAAATGAGTAAAAGTTGGATAGTCCACAAAACCATGACTTTTATTGAGTCCATCAAAAGTTGAAGGCAATCAATGGAATTGAATTCCCCCCAAAAATGACATATTCCTGTGAGAAGAGAAAAGGCACATGAGCCATTTCACCTCTGACAACTCATGGAAGGAAGACTTGGCTTGCATCATAACAGGTAAGAATAGATTAGCTCACCATAATACCCACCAGCAGGCCAGACTGTGGAGGGCACAATCTTTTACAAAATTATATGAATTGGTATCTGGCAATATATAAAAATGACAATATATCATGACCAAATTTTTCAGAAATATAAAAGTTTGATTCAGCATTTAAAAATCAATGGATATCATCTACCATATAAAAATATTATAAAAGAGAAGTAAAATGATTGTCTCAATACATGTAGAAAGACTATTAGTCAAAATTTAACATTCATGATTTAAAAGAATTTTTACTTAGTGTAGATAGAAGGAATCTATGCTTCTCCATCTAACACAGAACATCTACTAGGAAACTAATACTAAAACACTAAATGCATTCCCAGTACACTCTTTCCCATGAAGACAATAAACAGAGCAAGTATATCTACTCTAATTAGATTTTTTCAACATTTGGTTTTCAGACTTAATCAGAACAAGAAATAAAGGTATAAAAAACAGAGATTGTAAAGAAAGAAGCTGTATTTATTCATATAGGACTTATTTTTCAATGTAGAAAATCCCAAAGAGTTTATAAAAAATAAAAAAATTAATAAAAACAAATAAATAAATAAGTAAGTAATAAAAAAAAGAAAATCCCAAAGAACCTATAATAAAGTTAGTATGACAAATAAACGAGTTGAGTATTACAAGATTCAAAGGGAAATTACAGAAATAAATTATACTTCTCTACAATAACAAGGAGGAGTTGTAAGTTGAGATTATAATAATGATATACACTTTACCAATGTGAAAGTATGAAATACTTAGGGATTAATAAAACAAAATATATATAAGATTTGTGTGCTTGAATACATAAAACATTGATGAAAGTATCCAATGAAGACCTCAACATATGAAGAAATACACTGTTCATAGATAGACATAGTATTATTAAATGTCAGTTCTCCCCACATTGAACTCTGTATTTCATGTACTCTGAAGCAAAATCTTAGACTTTTTTTTTGTAGAAATTGACAATCTTACTTAAAAATTTATAAGGAAAAGCAAAGAAAACCAAAATAATTTTGCAAGGTTTAAGTTGTGAGACTACACTGTCTGATTCCAAGACTTACACTAAAACTAGGGTAATCAAGATAGTATAGTACTGGAATAAAGATAAATGTATGAATGACTGGAACAAATTCGGGTCTAGGAGTAGATGATCATATACATGGTGCCAAAGTAATATAATAAAAATAGTAATTTATACAAATAATGCTGGAATACTACAAAGCCAATGAAAACAAGCTTTGGCCCTTCTTACAGCCATATGCAAAAATCAGACTGAATCTGGTCAAAGACCTAAATGCAAAAGAGGAAACTTAAAATAGAAATAATGGAAAAAATTTCATGACCTTGGGATGGACAAAAATATCTTAGGAAATCAAATCATGAATGATAAACAAGTATAAATTGAACTCCCTTAGAATTAAATTTTTTTGCTTTTCCAAAATTACTCTACCAGAATAAAAGCCAACCCAATACTCTGAGAAAATATTTGTATACACATCTTTAATGAAGGACTTAAATCCAAGCTATATGCAAAACTCAGTTTCACAAAGAAGGCAGTCTAGTAAAAATGAGCAAAACTTTCAGAATTTAACTGAATATATGAGAATGACAAATACGCTCAGTATCATTAGTCATTTGGGGAATGCAAATTAAAGGTAAAGCCAATACCACGAGTACATATCCACTGGAATGGCTTAAAGAAAAATATAAAGAGTCAGTCATTAGTGTAGGCTCCACTATGGAAGAAGTAGAATTCTCATCTATTGCTGATGGAATGCAAACTGCGTTTTCAGGTGTTAACTCATGGAAGAGATTTTTACAACTTGTTGGGCATAATTTTTCCAGAAATATAAGACTCCTAGAATGATAACACTGTAGTATGAATACTTTCACGTCTGATGGCATGCATCTTGCAAAGCATAGTTTATATATTCATTATACAAATTTTTTAAAAGATTTTATTTGTTCATTTGACAGACAGAGATCACAAGTAGGCAGAGAGGCAGGCAGAGAGAGGGGGAAGCGGGGCTCCTGCTGAGCAGAGAGCCCGATGCGGGGCTGATCCCAGGACCCATTATACAAATTATTGAAAATAATGAGATTTGTATCATTATATAATTACTTCTAATTTAATTATAAAAATTAAGAAGCTAATAACTTATTTTATTTCAATAATTACAATATCAATACTTTTTATAATCTATGAAATTATTCTCCTAATGAACTCTGATAGAGTTTTTGAGACCTATATCTGTAGCTTGTACAATATTACAAAATGAGTTTCTATATTAGGGACTTCTTTTTTTTTTTTAAGATTTTATTTATTTATGTAAGAGAGAGAGAGAGAGCGCATGAGAGGGGTGAAGGTCAGAGAGAGAAGCAGCCTTCCTGCGGAGCTGGAAGCCCCATGCAGGACTCGATCCCAGCACTCTGGGCTCATGACCTGAGCCGAAGGCTGTTGCTCAATCAAGTGAGCCACCCAGACACCCATATTAGGGACTCCTTTTTTAAGAGAAAGTCTAAGATATTCTAGAGAAAGTGTATCATTTGCTCACAAAAATTTATCACGGAACTGGACTGTATTGAGTCCTGTATAGACAAGTATATTTGCTTCCCCTTAACTTTGCATTTTAAAAATATTTGTTCTATATACTTGCTAGATAAGCTAAACCACATACGGAAATGGTGAAGAAAGGGGGTACTTACTCTGTTGTGTGAATCCAAATTTGTGACTATCATACCAATAGATTCAACAGAGAATTCTCTTTAATCACACTCAGTCCTTGGAGAAAACTGATATATATGTTTTTCTGCATTTCACTATACTTGCTGTAGCCATCCATATTCCAATAGTTTGTAAGGACCTCACAAGAGTGATGGTAACAATCCATCTACCCCTCCATCCAGCGTGCCATGAATACTATTGGGTTATATCTTCCCTATACTGAAAAAAAACTGTACAAAGAATAGGGCCTGCCCATTACACATTTACTGAATTCACACGCTTCTGTCCAAAGGTGCAGTTGTGCTCATTAATACTGCAATTTCCTGGCTGTTTCATGTCATGCTTCCTAAAAATCTTTTCTTCTTCTTCTTCCTGTAAGTCACCAAGTATTTTAAGACTGGTAAACATTGTAGTAATTTCAGGGCATTTTGATAAAATTGACAGCAACACTGTGTTAGGACAACCGTTCATTTCACTCAATGACAAAAGAAAAATCTGTATAGCATGGGATCCTTTTGCAAACTTTTTTTTTAATGAGAAAATCACAAAACTTGCTATTTGCCTTTATAAAGCTATTTGTCAGGCTATGTGCTTGACATAGTTATGAGACATTCACCCATAATGTTTGTAAGAACGAGACATTCTCCTTCAGCCCTTACAACTGTAGAGGCAAGATAGTTGTCTCCATAACTCCATAACTGATACCAGTTTTGTCTGACTAATCATCAAACTTTGTAGACTGCCCAAAAGCAACCCTTGCTGCTTCAGATAATTACATCTTGATTTTCATCAGTGTCTTCACAAGGCATTAAGTGGGTGGGTGGAAATGCTGTCAAAGTGATTTCATTCAAATTATCAGCACTTTATTTTAAGGTCACTTCAGATGCATTCCTAAGATATGACATAGATGATGGTTAATGTATAATGAATACTAAAAGAGTGAACATTTACATACAGATGACTTTTTAGACTAGAGCATAAAATAAGTCAACGTGGGAAAGCAAAAACAGTGCACTCCCTTTAAGACATTTCTGATTTAAAGAACTGTGAGAAATAATGTCTAAAAGCATGAAGTATTTCAGATGTCTCCAGAGATTTCCTACATACTCAGAACAAGGCATCACTACAAATGAATACAGGGCATCGTCAAACCACAGAACCTGTTTCCTGCCCAGGTTTCACAGTTACTACTGTTAGGTTCCGTGATCAAAGGAACGAGACTGATACAAAGCGAAGGTCAAGCAAAACTTTATTTTGCGCCAAGCATCAAGAATCAAACTGACCGGTCAGGGCTATCTCTTACGAAAAGGCGATGATGATGATCCCGACAAGGTCACTCCCAAGAAGGTCGCTCCGGATGAGGCGGCTCTAGATGAGGCTGCTCCGCAGATGAGGCCGCTCCATGATCGGAGCCGCTCCCAAGAAGAGGCCACTCCGGACAAGGCCACTCCCAGGACGAGGCCACTGCTCGATGAGGTTGCTCCCTGGACAAGGCTGCTCCCGAGAAGAGGCCATTCTGGACAAGACCGCTTCCCGGACGAGGCCACTCCCGACGATGAAGAGGCAACGATGACAGCGACGATGACAAGGAGGACAACCCGGATGACACAGACTCTGCTCCCCACGATGCCACTCTGACAAGGCTGCCACCCAGAGGAGGCCACCGCTGTGGACACGGCCGCTCGTGGCTCGGGGTGGTGAGGCATTTTGTGGCAAGGCTGCTGGCAGCTAGGGGCCGTTGGCATCTCAGGCCTGCTGGCCTCTCGGACCACTGGTGTCTAGGGACCGCTGGCGTCCAGGGGCTGCAGGCGTCTCGGCCACCGGAGGCTGGACCGCCAGAGGTGGGACCGCAGGCGGCTGAAGGCTGCAGGCAGCTCGGGGCTGTGGTAGGCGGGACCACAGGAGTGGGGCCGCAGGCGGCTGGAGACTGCCAGGGGAGGGACCACCGGTGGTCGGACTGCTGGCGATGGTTATAGCTCTTACAAGAGCTGTTACAGCTCTTCCACTCCGCTGACTCTTCCACTCCCATGGACTCTTCCTTCTGCTCCCACCACAGCTCTCCTGCTCCCCTGACAGCCTCGCACACCAACCTTTATGGGGTTGGTTGAGTCCTGCCCCTACACAGGTGGCCAATCCGATCTCAATTCACCCTAGTGGATATACGTGTGCCCCACCAATTGGATGTCTCCACCCAGCCTGCCCTGCCCCTATATCCAGGGTCCACAAGCAAGTTCCTCTGGGAGGGGCAGGCCCTTACACTACCACAAAGCCATATATTATTCATAGTTATAGAATCAAAATATTCTAGAAATCTCTACAGCGCTAACTCAAGGCTGTGAGACTTCAAACTCCCATGATGTTGTGCCCCATTCCACTGTGGTCTAGAGCCTCTATTATGAAGCCCAGCTGTACAGAGAACCCCACACATACATACTCTTTGCTTGATAGAAATGTATCAACCAATAGGGGGTGCAATCATAGGCACATTCATAACCTTCTACTGTCTCTCATTCCAGTCTGTTTCCTTTTCAATGGTCTGATGGCTAAGTCGAGTGTCAAAGCAGCATTTCACACAGTGGGGACCTTTTATGGCATGGACTCTTCACTGCCAGAAACTGTGAGATAATAGACACATATTGTTCTAAGTCACTAAGTTTGTGGGAATTTGTTACAGCAATGCAACATTAATACAGTAAGCGCTCAACAAATATTGGTGAAACATTTTATTTCACAGTGTTCACTGAGTCCTGGACACTAGTGTTTGCTTTATCGATCCATCATTTATTCAACAGCATCATTTAACTTTGAGCAAAATTGATAGCTAGCAGTAGTATAATTCTGGGGTATGCTATGTGAACACTATTTTACTCATAACACTTTTCTGATTTCTCGATAGACGAGCATTTAGTGAAATAGTTTTGAAAGTCTTGTGTTTTTGATTATGGATGTTGATATTATGGTCAATAAATTCTTTTGCTCACTTAGTCTCTTGTCAGTCTGAACAGTTCTTTGTTGGTTATTTCAAATAGTTTCACAATGATGTGCTTCCAAGTTAGTGTCTGGTATTCAACTGCGAGCTTTTGTTTGGCAGCGAATGTATGTAATTAAGCTTTTTATTTTCAACACCTAGCACTTTCTGATGCATACCAGACACACAATCATTGTTTCTTAGAAATTAGTGTCTACAATATGTAGTAAAAGGGCATATATTTTATAAAAATATAAAAAATAATGTGAACAATTTTATTCAAACCGTGTAATTATAAATCACAAAGCAAGTATCATTGGTACGTGACATCACTAATATATAATGTATAGATTTATTAATGGGAAGATTCGAATCCAAATTTTAAACATAGTGGAGAAGACCTCTGCATTGCTCATATTCCCTTTTCCTGGAAGTTCTACCCATTTCCCAGTTGCTGTGTGTGTTGGCTGCTGAGTGCTGATTCTCTCTCCAGATAATGCCTCAAGATGTGACAAGTCTGATTGGCCTTTTTTGAGACTTCAGTAACTTCTTCCTTTCTGTCTTTTCATGCTTCATCAGAAGCTATTTATTTATCCTGCTCAGCCCTCCTATGAGTTTTCAGGCTTTTCCTGCTGTCTGACTCAGAATCCAGTGCCACATCCTTTAGTTTTTTTTTTTTTTTTTATAAGATTTTATTTTTTTATTTGACAGAGAGAGAGAGAAGTCACAAGTAGGCAGACAGGCAGGCAGAGAGAGAGAGAGAGGAGGAAACAGGCTCCCTACTGAGCAAAGAGAACAATGCAGGGCTCGATCCCAGGACCCTAAGATCATGACCTCAGCCAAAGGCAGAGGCTTAACCCACTGAGCAACCCCAGGCACCCCATCCTTTAGGTTTTTGTTATGCTGCAAACCACCAGTTCCCATGTTATGTATCTGTTTCTACATAACAGACCATCTCTGAGTACAGTAGTGTCTCAAAACAATAATCATTTTGTTTGTTCTTGATCTAATGGGTCAGCAATTTGGCCTGTATTTGGCCGTGAAGAATCAGTCATCTGGCCTCTCAGTGTGTCTGTATTTTCCAAAGTGGCCCTTCTCCGTGCTCTACTTGTGAGCTTGGTTTTTCTTTCCATTGGCCTTCCAACATGAAAGGTCTGGTTTTCTCACATAGAAGCACCATGTCCCAAGAGAGTAGAAGGGGCCAAGCTGAGGGTGGAAAGTCACAAAACTTTATCTTTGTTAAATTCTGTAGGTCATAACATGTCACAAGGCCAGCCCGGATTTAAGAATGTAAAAATAGACTCTATACTTCATAGGAGGAGCTGAAAAGGAGGGGGATACAGGAATGAGAGGGATTATTGTGGCCATATTTGCAAATAATCTGCCCCAGGAATTTCATTGATGGATTAGCTTGTGTTATATATTTTATTCTTTGATTCATAATAACCAAAAACGGTTGCCTTATCATGCTAGAACTTAGCATTTAGAGAGATTTCAAGCAGTTCATCCAATATAATTATCTAGACAAAATTCTATTATCAAAGATAGCTTCCTGTCCTATTATAAAATTATTAAAGAAAAAGAAGTACTAAGGAATGTGCATGTAAATTAAATTCCAGAAAGATAATTTGATAGGTAAGTATTTGCTCTTATTTGTATTCATTAGGAATATTTTCCCCCGGAGTTACAATTTTTTCATTATTTTCCCAAATTGTCTACTCCTTGTCATAGTTACCCTCGTTAACATTCTTGTATTTGCACATCTTCAGTATCCTATTTTATCTGAGCTCTTTATTTAAATGTACTGACTTGAAGCAATAATGAAAAGGATGTTATTCTGTAACAATTTAGGTGTTCTTTACTTAATTACTGGAAATAGTCGCTGAACATTATTTTTCCTCATATATTTAAGTCCATTAAAATGATTTAATAGCATGATAAAAATCTTAGCAGATTGTTAATAGTTACAGTTCATGAGAGGTGGTTTCTAAGCTTATAGCTAATTTAACAAATTAAACCCATGATACCTAGTCATGTTTACTGTGTAAAAGTCTAAACTGACTTTTAAGACATTCTCTGTGCCATTAAAAATTATGTTGAAAATGATTTGTTTTGATTGTGAAGTGCCACCAGAAACTATAAGCATTATCACCAAATTATCTGTCATACATTTTACCTGGTCCAAATATAGAGTGGATTATTGTATATATGAATGTTTGTAGGGAACAAAACATCTTAAAGTCATTTATAACTTTTAAAAATGATTCTCAATATTAATGGGTTTCCTTTAACTTTGTATTAGTATTTGTAAGAAAGTGTTCTAGAAAAGTTATTTTATTTTATTTATTTATTTTTTTAAAGACTTTATTTATTTATTTGACAGAGAGAAATCACAAGTAGACGGAGAGGCAGGCAGAGAGAGAGAGAGGGAAGCAGGCTCCCTGCTGAGCAGAGAGCCCGATGCGGGACCCGATCCCAGGACCCTGAGATCATGACCTGAGCCGAAGGCAGCGGCCCAACCCACTGAGCCACCCAGGCGCCCCTAGAAAAGTCATTTTAATCTTTGTATTCTTTTTTTATTTAACTGTTTCTACCTACACTCTGATGAACTATAAAATATTACTCTGACTTTTCTTCTAGTTTGACTTCTAATTTTTCTCTGATGTTTTGACCTAAGACTGTATTGTCTCTGCTAAAAATATCAGTGAAATAAATTTCAAATTTCTCTGAAAAAGTGCTAAACTAACATTAAAAAATTTAATAACTAACTAAATTGCCATTAATCGAGCACATATCTTAAGTAATTTATTTGTAAAAGTACGAGATTTGCAAACATAAGTAATATTGTATTTTTATATGTAGTACTTCTCATGGTATTTGCTATGGACTGAATGGTGTTCCTCCCAAATTCGTATGTTGAACTCAGTCCCCAATACACCTGTATTTGAGACAGGGCTTCCAGGAATTAGTTAAGGTAAACTGAGGTCAAAAGGGTGGTATCTTAACCTGTACAGTTTCTAGCCTTATAGGAAGAGGAAGAGAGAATGATGACTCTCTCCATACACAATCCAAGAAAGACTTTGTGAGCACACAGTAAGAATGCTACCATCTGTAAGCCAGGAAAAGAGTTCTCACCAAAATGTGGCCCTATTGGTGTTGTGATCTCAGACTTTGAGACTCCAAAACTCTGAGAAATTTAGTTTCTATTGTATTTTTGTCATGTTAGACCAACTCAACAAATGGAATGCTTTAAAGTTTAGTTCTGTGTATGGGGCACCTGGTGGCTCAGCTGGGTAAGCATCTACCTTTGGCTCAGGTCATGATCCCAGGATCCTGGAATCAAGCCCCACATTTGGCTTTCTGCTTGGTGGGGAACCTGCTGCTCCCTCTCCCTCTGCCTGCTTGTACTCCGTCTCACTCTTTCTCTGTCAAATAAATAAATAAAATCTTTAAAAAAGTAAAGTTTAGCCATTTTAATTAAATGGGTCAGAATTGTGAAGACTTGCTCCCCAATCTGGTTTTTCAAGAAATGATTTCACACAATTTTCTGGAGAAAAGTTTATGTGATTAGAGAAATTGGGACAAGCTGCATAGTATAGTCCCCTCTCAGAAACTCACAATACACATTCATATATTATATCTTCTGTAATCCCACTATATAATGTTGTGTAACCCAAATAAAGCTAGAATTTCTTGAGATTAAGTTTTTAATTCACATCTTAACTCAGCATGAAGAAAGAAGGAAAAAAAACTCATTCAAAATATTGAAAAGCAGCACGTGTTTTCATTGAAAATTGATTGGAGACATGGTAGGGGGGATTACAGAATTAATTACACAGTAACACTGGCTAACAGACCTTTCAGGAAAAATCTTGCTGGCCAGGAAGGAGTGGAAATATATTTATAGTGCTAACAGAAAAAAAAAAAGTCAACCAAGAAACTTTACCAGGAAAAGCTACCTTTCAGATAAAAGAGAAATAAAGACATTCCCAGATTAAAAAAAAAAAAGAAGAAGAAGAAGAAAAAGAAAAAAAAGCCTGAAGGAGTACATTACCCTCAGACCTGTCTTATAAGAAATGCTAGTGGGAGTTTTTCAAGTCAAAAGGAAAGGACTCTAATTAATAGTATGATATTCCATGTAAGTGTAAAACTCACTGGTAAAGGTAAGCATTCAGTCAAATTCAGAATACCCTAATATTGGGATGTGGTGGTATGCTGTTACTTAAGTAGAAAGGGTGAAATACCAAAGTATTAAAAATGACTAGCTATAGTAATTTTTCAATAAATGCACAATATAAAAAAATAAATAAATTATAACATTAAAACATAAGATGTAAAGGAAGATTAAAGAGTATGGGTTTTTTTTTTGTATGTAATGTTACCAGTTTAAAGACTTTATAACTATAGACTGTTATAACTATATGATGTTTTATATATGCTCCATGATAACCAGAAAGCAAAAAACTACAGTAAATACACGAAAGATAAAAAAGACAAATCAAAGAATGTCACTAGACAAAATCACAAGTTCTCAAATGAAGACTGAGAAAAAGAAAGGAACTACAGAACAGCAAGAAAAGAGCAAGATGACCATGTAAGTCCTTATGGATCAATAATTGCTTTAAATGTAAAAAGTTGAAATACTCTAATCCAAATAAGTGAACGGATTAAAACAGAATGAATGGATAGAAAGAAAGAAAGAAAGAAAGAATAAGACCCAACTGTATGATGCCTATAAGAGACTCACTTCAACTTGAAGACTTGCATAGGCTTAAAGTAGAGCTATGAAAATTTTTTCCATGCACATGAAAGCCAGAAAAGGTAAGGACAGCTATATTTATAATAGAGAAAATAGACTTTAAATAAAAATAATTGTAACAAGATTTTAAAAAGTCATTATATGATAGTAAAAAGGTCAAATATTTGAAAGGATCTACTAATTTTAAATGTATATACACCCAGTATCAGAGCACCTCAATATATTAAACAGATACTAACTGGTCTTTCACTGATCTAACCAAAGTGAAAGATTAATGTACTGAAAACTATAAGACATGGATGGAAGAATTTGAGGAAAACATAATAAATGGAAAGATAATTTGTGTTCATAGATTGAAAGAACTAATGTTGTTAATTTGTCACAACACCAAAAGCTATCTACAAATTCAATATGATTCCTATCCAAATTTCATAGGCATTTCTTACAGAAGAGAAAAAATTCCTAAAACTGTATGGAACCAGGAAAGATCCCAAATACCCGAAACAACCTTGAGAAGGAAGAATGAAACTGGAGGTAACGCAGTTCTTGATTTCAAACTGTATTGTGAAGCTTGAAACTGGGTGCGGGGGGGGGTGGTGGATATTGCAAAGAAACAGACCCATGGGTCACTGCAGCAGAATAGAGAGCCCAGAAATAAGCCCACACATATATGGTCATTCATCTTTGACAAGGGTGCCAAAGACACACAATGAAGGAAAGACAGTCTCTTCAATAAACAGTGTAGGAAAAACTGGATATCCTCATGCAAAAGAATGAAATTGGACCCTTATCTTAAGGCATTCACAAAAATTAACTTAAAATGGATTAAAGATTTAAATGTAAGGCCTGAAATCATAAAACACCCAAAAGAAAAAATAAGGAAAAATCTTTTTTCTAAAAAGATTTTTATTTATTTATTTGACAGAGGGAGAGTGTGTACACATAAGCAAGGGGAGTGGCAGGCAGAGGGAGAGGGAGAAGCAGGCTCCTGCTGAGCAGAGAGCCCAACATGGGCTCCATTCCAGGACCCGGGGATCATGACCTGAGCTGAAGGCAGATGCTTAACTCACTGAGCCACCAAGGCACCCCAGACAAAACTCTTTGACGTTGGTCTTAAATGCACTTGGATAGTTACATGAAACTTTACCTACCTCAAACCTGGTTTATATGATAATACCATGGACTTCAAGCCTGAAACAAGTATTGTAAAATATTTAAGAAGTTTTGGAAGATGATACATATGTTTTGTTTTGTTTTTAAAGATTTTATTTATTTATTTGACAGACAGAGATCACAAGTAGGCAGAGAGGCAGACAGAGAGAGAGAGGGGAGAAAGCAGGCTCCTTGCAGAGCAGAGAGCCCAATGCAGGGCTCAATCCCAGGACCCTGGGACCATGACCTGAGCTGAAGGCAGAGGCTTTAACCCACTGAGCCATCCAGGCACCCAATACGTATGTTTTTAATGAGAAGGGATATGCCTCGTTTAGGATCAGCAGGGGAATTGTGGTAGCTAGTCTTCAAGTTTTGCTACCAAGAGAACCTTAGTTCTTGGCATTTAAACCCCATTACATAGTCCTTTCCACACTGCATCTGGGCTCCCTTTGCATAACCAGTAGGGTGTGGCCAAAAGTGATACTGTGACACTTCCAATGCTTGATCATAAGGAAACTTAAAGTTTCCACTTCAGTCTTTTGGTCACTTGTTTTGGTTGAAGTAAATTTGCATGGAAATAGTTGACAAGAGGTATTACCATGATGTGAAATAAAAGCTAGTCACATGGAAAGGTCATGTGTAGAGATCTCTCCTGAGATGGTCAGCCTGTCCCAGATGTTCCAGGCATCTGTAGTAAAATAACAGATGTGGAAGTAGATAAGCTGCCTTCGAATGAGTTGTAAGGTAACATGAATCCAGTCCACCATTTGTTCCAACTTTATGTTCCCGTGAACTGCCAGAACAAGGCCAGTCAACCCTCTGAGCTTGGGAGCTAAGAAATTGTTGTTGAAGGGGTGCCTGACTGGCTCAATCAGTGGAGTATAAGACTCTTAATCTCAGGGTGGTGAGCTCACACCCCACATTGGTCGTGGAGCCCGCTTAAAAAAAAAAAAAAAGTATTGTTTAAGGTACACTGTTTATTAGGCAGAAATAGGAAAAAAAAAGTTCCTCATTTCTTTAACATTATATTGGGTATTATGGGTCTTTAAAAATTCCATATGTATTTTATTTTATTATTTTAATGTTCAGTTAACCAACATATTTTTCGCCAACATATTTTTTAGCCAACATAGTTTTTGATATGCAACTGATGAACCATACATATTTTAGAAGTGACTTGTTAATTACTTTAATACAAGAAGTCACTTGTCAATTACTTAAATCCCTATTGGATTTCTTGTAAGAATTACATTGCAACTTTATATCAGTTTGAACATAATAGTTTTGAGTGTTTCTACCCAAGAGCAATGCATCTCTCAATTCATTGAGGTCTTATTTCATCTCAGAAATATTTTAGGGTTTTAATGGTAAGAACTCTTGACTGAGGGGGTGCCTGGGTAGCTCAGTGGGTTAAGTCTCTGCCTTCGGTTCAGGTCATGATCTCAGGGTCATGGGATAAAGTCCCGCATTGGGCTCTCTGTTCTGCGGAGAGCCTGCTTCCTCCTCTCTTTCTCTCTGCCTGCCTCTCTGCCTACTTGTGATCTCTGTCTGTCAAGTAAATAAATAAAATATTTTTTAAAAAAAGAACTCTTGCCTGAGTTTTGTTTAATTTATTTTGAAGCATTTTGTATTTATGATGTTGTAAATTATACTTTTTGAAAAAGTTTTATTTTCCAATTGTGTGTGATTTATATATGTAAATAAAGTTGATTTTTTGAAAATTGATATTCCTAAACTTCCAAGTCTGCTAAATCCACTTTTTATTCCTAATAGATTCTTTTCTTCTTAATTCTACTACATTTTTATAGACTCCTCAATAATTTTCTATATAAATCATGTCATCTGAGAAAAATATTTCCTTCGTTCCAGTTTTTATGCATTTCAGTTCTTTTCCTATTTATACTAGCAAATATTTCCATTGAAATGTTTAATAAAAATGGTGAGAACGATTTTTCTTGCCTTCTTGATCTTATGAGGAAAATATCTAACCTTTCCATATTATGCATATCATTAGTTGTCTGTCTTTTGTAGATTTTATTAGAAGACTGAGGTAATTTCTTTTTATTCCTCATTACTATGAATATTTATCATGTACAATACCTATACAATACATAATTTTTTTCCATATACAATAGACAACTTTTCATGTTTTAAAATATTTAAGCTTTAATGACTACATATGCTCTGTTGTATGTACCTAACTTTTAGCTAAACTCATTTAGGATTTATCATTCTTATATTTTGTTAAATACCTGTGGAAGTAAATTTTGTAAACATTTCATTAAATAATTCATAGAAGAGAATTGCTAGACAAAATAGTGTGCAGTCTTTAAAATTGTGATATATTTTGCAGGTAGTTTTTATCAAAATGATTTGATAAAAATGAAAACCCTTAAAAATTTGAAATCTCACTAAAAACTGGGAACAAAAGAACATTTTTTTAAAAAAATGAGACTATCTAAAAAGTTTTTCCTGTACTTTACTAGATGAAACATAGTATATGAGAGAAAAATACTGTTTTTCATTATCTACAAATATCTGTACCTTAGAAATCACTTTCCTCTGAAATGTGTCCTAAAGTTCAGTTATATTTTGTGCACAGTATATAAAAACGTCTGTGTGGCTATGTATGCTTTTCAGATCTTTTTTTTTTTTTTTTTTTTTTTTTTTAAAGATTTTATTTATTTATTTGACAGAGAGAGATTGCAAGTAGGCAGAGAGGCAGGCAGAGAGAGAGAGAGGAGGAAGCAGGCTCCCTGCTGAGCAGAGAGCCCGATGCGGGACTCGATCCCAGGACCCCGAGATCATGACCTGAGCCGAAGGCAGCGGCTTAACCCACTGAGCCACCCAGGCACCCAACTTTTCAGATCTTTTTGTTTTTAATGAGCTATAACATAATTTTGAACAAGAAATCAGTAGTCTGAAATTCATTTGTTTTTTGTTATAATGGAATTAGTGCCTACATTAATTGTTGAATCAAATTTTCTTGACTATAGTTTAAAATAATTGTGCTAAACTCAAATGTATATTGTAATTGGTACATTCAATAATTTATCAATTATCATCCTAGTGGTTTTTTTTTTTTTTAACTAATTAGAGACAGGCTATAAACTAAACATTTGAAAGCTAAACATTAATTGGATTCTTTTCTGGTAATTAAAGAATAATTCTTAATGGGATATTTTTATCACTATTTGTATGTCTTAACTTTATATAAAGTAAAATATTCTGTGAAACACTATGAGCATTTCTGTCAATAAATTAAGTCCAATATTCTGGGTATTTTTAAATGATATTCACACTTTTTCCTTTGCTGCTAGAGTATAATTTCATGAAGGACGGAACCAAGGATCCTTTGGTTCAGTGATTGCTCTCTGTGCTGCCTGGCACATAGTAGGAGCTCAATATTTATCTCTTAACAAAATAAATAATATGTACACATTTTTATTTTAATAAAATATTAATTGAAGTAATATCACATCTTAAATATCAGTTTATTGATGTAAGCAACTAGGGGCTTAAGAAATTCAAGTTACCTTCTCTATATATTTTTAATATGGTATTTATATTACACTCTCTATTTCTGTTAAGAAATTTTAGACCATTTACCAACAGTGCTCATTTCACTTTACAACTTTGTTTTTCTGTTTCAGTAAATACATTTGGTTGATTCAGAAGGTAAAGTCATGTCTTAGAAAGGAAAATCATGGAACAAGATAAATTTTATTTTCAGGTCTCAGAAATTCTGATAATAAAACCAACTCCTCCCTTCCCAGAAAGGGAGAAAATTTATTTTAATAATATTTTGTTAGTAATTTTAGGTGGCAAAATGGTATTTGTTACATGGCTAGTAATTCTCAATTAGCTCAAGCATTGGAGGGATGGAGCTTAAGAAATTAATTATCTGAAATACTCATTTAAATTGGGTTTCTAAAAAGAAAACCTCAGAAGAATGAATGATGAGCTAAATTTTTCTAAAACTAGGATACTTTTGATTTAGAAGACTTTCAATATATTAAAAGTGATGTAGTAAGAGTACTTGAACACATTTTCATATTTCAAAAGGCATACAAGTGTCAGCTTTTTGGGTGTGTTTTGATACTTGTGAGTCTCTTAGGCTTGCTAAGAGCTATGTTCCACAGGTATAATGGGAATAAGTTTTAATTTGCCTTTTAATCTTCTCTCCTGATAAATGGCTTTTAACAAGTATAAAATTAATAAACAGTGATTTCTGAGCTTTTTATTACTTCCTCTGTGTAGCACATTATTTATAGATTTATAAATTACTTACTTACTTACTTACTTAAATTACTTCTAGATAAATTATTAATGAACTGTGAGAGCTTTAAGCCTTACAAATCTCTTACATGCTTAACTATCTTTTTAATAGGAAAATTTGGGCCAATAATTATTAGATCTAACAAGAGTATATTCAATTATCCTTATCTGTAGTTGCATTGTTCTCTCGGATTATCTCTCCGGATTCTGTTGTGGGTTTTTTGGTTTGTTTTTGTTTTAGGAGAGAATAATTAAAGTTAGAAATTAGCAAAGAAAAAAGGAAACATTTCATGGTGAAATAAAAGCAATGTGCAACTCATGCTCATTGTTAATGTGTTCTTCATCATTTAGCATAATATATAGTCAAAGTAGTTCTTAAATCAGTTGTGAATTCTTTTAATTGTAAATACTTCTGGTAAAGTAGGAGCTCAGTACTTCTGCACTGTCAAATGTCCAGCAATTTTCATGGACAGTTTCAAATCCTTACTTAAACACAGCATTCTAAAAGCAATCCTGGCCAAAAGTGAGTCCCTAGAATGAGGAAAATGGTTAGATCTCCCATCACTACACTTAATAAAATAATCTCTTTCACATGTGACTTGCTGATTTACTCTGCATAGCAATATATCTCTCTAGGAAGTATTGCCTCTATGATATCACCCTCCATTTATTGAGTATAACATGAATAATATATTTTTTATTTTAATGTGGATTTATTTGATTTTTTAACTAAAATTTTTATTTTGAGATACTGTAGCTTCACCTGCAGTTGTAAAAATAATACAGAGATAGGATCACATTATCCTCACCCAGTTTCCATCCATGGTAAGATCTTGCCAAACTGTAATACGGTATCACAGCCAAGATACTGACATTGGCACAGTCAAGATAGAGAACATTTCCATTAACCATAAGAATTCCTCATATTGCTCTTTTACAGACAGCATGAATTTGAAGTATGTCTTATGGTCCATCCTGCCAATCCCTGTCTTTAATTTGTATTTTCAGATCATTTGCTTATAATTTAATTATTGAAATATTAAGAACTAACTGTACCACTCTTTTTGCTTTCTATTTGTTCTCTCTGTTTCTCCTGGTTTTGTTTTCTTTTTCCTGCCTTCCCTTGGGTTATTTGAACAGTTTTTTTGTTGTTGTTGTTTTGTTTGTTTGCTTGCTTGTTTATAGAATTCCCTTCTGATTTACCTACAGGCTTTTTGAGGTTACTTCATTGTGAAGTTCATTAATGGTTGGTCTAGGTATTATATATACAAAACTTGTCACTGTCTATTGGTGTTGTAATCTTACCAGTTCAGATAAACTAGGAAAATCTTGCTTACCTTAATGTCCTGTGGCATCTCCTCATTTATAACATACTATCTGGAACATATAAATTTAGAACCACATTAAGTAGTTTTACAATTTTTGTTTGCTTAAGCTTAATTTGGAAAACTCAAGACAAGAAGGAGAGCCATATTTTGCTGACTGTGTTCTCTCTTCCTATTCTAACTTCTCTGGTATTACTCCAAGTGGGTGTTTGGGTGTCTTGTCGTAGCCATGCGAGTGTGAAAGTTGAGACTGTCTCTCCAGTGTTTGGTAGGGATTCGTTTGGTAGGTTTTTCTGTCCTGTACTTTGGAATAGAGCAATTATTGTTTAAAAGTTTTCTGTATTGTTATGGAATACTACGCAGTCATCGAAAGAAATGAAATATTGCCATTTGCAGCGACATGGATGGAACTAGAGGGTATTATGCTTAGCGAAATAAGTCAATTGGAGAAAGACAAAGATCATATCATATGATCTCCCTGATATGAGGAAGTGGAGATGCAACGTGAGGGGTTTGGGGGGTAGGAAAAGAATAAATGAAACAAGATGGGATTGGGAGGGAGACAAACCATAAGTGACTCTTAATCTCACAAAACAAACTGAGGGTTGCTGGGGGGAGGGGGGTTGGGAGAAGGGGGTGGGCTTATGGACATTGGGGAGGGTATGTGCTTTGGTGAGTGCTGTGAAGTGTGTAAACCTGGCGATTCACAAACCTGTACCCCTGGGCCTAATAATACATTATATGTTTATAAAAAGATAAAAAAAATTTTTAAATGAGAGAATTTTAATAAAAATAGTCAATAATTAAAGGATATTAGTAACTTAAAAAAAGTTTTCTGTATTATTACTTTTCTCCTTTCCTGGTTCTCTGCTAGAGAGAAGCAGTATTTTATTTTGGCTTTTTACTTGTCTGTTCCAGTTGATGTTTTGAGATTGATGGTTTCTTCAGCTTTAAGCCTAGGGGTGTATGAGGCAAAAAGAAAAGCCAGTGAACTCACATCAGTGTCATTTTTTGGAATTTAAAGTTTCTAGACAATCTGCCACTTTGTCTACCTTTCAGAGCCTGATGAATTTGAGAAATAGAGCAAAAGACATCTATTCCATCTTCCTAGAAGAGGAAGAATCCTGTGACCATTATGGAGGTGTACAGTCAAAAATGGCAAATAGCAAGCTAGTCACTGAAGTATGGATCCAGTTTTGGCTGATTTACTGTGCCAATCTTAAGGACAAAAAGAAAGAACAATATTAAAATTTTTTTTCATGGATGAAAGATGTTTATTTCCTTTTCTGAATTGTAACAGCTCTCTATCTGTATCAGGATATGTGCTTTGGAGACTTGGGTCCTGACACTTAATCATAAACCAGTAGTGAAAAGAACAAAGGCAGGTTCTTATAAGAAATAAAGATCTTACTATCAAAGAAAAAGAATGTGCCTTTTGGAGGAATGAGACAGACGTGAAGTAAGAGGTCTTGGGATATTTTCTTGCTTCATTTCCCATATGAGCTCAAGTTGAAGGAAAACCCCCCTTTATTTTTTCAGGGCTATAATGAGACCACCATATAGAAAAGACTCACACGAATAGAAGTGGCAACTGTAAAGTGCATATGGAAAGAGCTAGAAGTTTCTCCATTGTGCTTCACTAAGGGTTGGAAAGATCTCTTCCTCCCAGTTGGAAGGGTCAATAAAAGTTAATGGCCATTGAGCTTGGAATGGGGCAGCTGTAGCAAAGGGTAAGGGATAAGGTGATGTTATAACAGAGTTCCAGGCCAGACAGAGAATGTGATGAGACCCCCAGGCTCTGCAGGGTGAGAGCTCCAGTGCAGATAGAGCTAAGTCCGTGACGCAAAGACATGTGCTTGACTCCTGCTGTACTGAGGGATTGCACTGGGGATTCTGTTAGTCTTGGACTCGAGGAGTGAAATGCAGGAGCACACCCAGTCTCCATGACAAAATGTCATCTCCATGAAGGCCAGTGGGAAATCAGAGAAAGAGCAAAGGAGACGCTCTCCTGGGTTGCCTTCTATCCCAGCTTCGGTTTGGGGAAGGAAAATTACAGACACAAGCATGTGTGACGAGAAAATTAGTCCTTATGTAGAATTTACACCTTAAAATTTAATGAACATTTATGTAATGAATATGACAGAAACCCACCTAGATGAGAAGACGGATATGAAGACGGGTATAACTTCCAAAAAAATGGCAAGTTTGTATGTGTGTGTGTGTGTGTGTGTGTGAGGATTAGTTACAAAAATAAAGAATGTTGTAACAGTTGTACAACCTGTTATGTATTTTTGCACAGTCTTCTCTCCTTGCTCACATCCAACTAATATGTCTGCAAAAGGCATTCAATTAACATAAGTGCTTTACCTGGCTGGATGTGGGAAAATAAGTTTAAGCTACTTATTTTGGATCTTAGTATACAAGTGCCTATTTAGATTGCCTTGTAAAATACTATTCAGATCTTCTAAGCAGCCTCCCAAAATACCTGTTGGGGCATTCATAGACTTTCTCATAAAGATCTTTCTTCCCCTTAAGGCAGAATGAGCCATCTTGGAACCAGTGATAATGTTTAGTTACTCCCTGATCTACAGCCTGAAATTATCTCCTTGAAACTTCTATAAATGGTCTAGAGTTACCTTTCCAGCGTCTCTTCTTTCAGCCCTAATCACTTTAAAACTTGAGAATGGCTGTCTTACTCCCAGTGATTTACCACAGAGCCCGTTTTGGCTTTCCTTAACTGTCGTTGTTATTGTTCCTGGAATGAGTTCCATTTTGAATGTGTTATTGGAATTGTGGCGAAAAGGATTAAATGAGTGTTGGTAGTGGAACCTGGCTGGCTCCAAATGCAGTGGGGGCGGCTGATGCTAAAAAAAAAAACAGTGGGGGCACCTGGGTGGCTCAGTGGGTTAAGTCTCTGCCTTTGACTCAGGTCATGATCCCAGGGTCTTGGAATCGAGCCCCACATCGGGCTCCCTGCTTAGCAGGTAGTCTGCTTCCCCTTCTCTCTCTGCCTGCCTCTCTGCCTACTTGTGATCTCTGTCTGTCAAATAAATAAATAAAATCTTACCAAAAAAAACACCGAATTAGTGGATTTGCAATGGCAATCTGATAGACTTTGTTTCAGTTACTTATTTTCCTTTTCCATTATCGTCATCATGTATTTTGTAGAGCACTCTAGAGTTTTTCTACACACCATGATAGACTTTTCTTAAAAATAAAAATTCATTAAAAGGGTTCATTGGCGTCATGACAAGAAAGTAGAACTCCCAATTAGTCACACCTGCCATAGTGAAATCCTAATTTAGGGAAGACTCGGCCACGGATGGAAGCAATCCATCAGATGACTTGGGATCCTGAGGGGATTTAAAAGAGTGGCGTCCATCCCTGACCATTATTGGTGTCAGATACAGATGTCAGTCCCCTTCAGAAAGGGGTTAAAGGAACGGGAATAACACCATGACCGTGTAAGCAATGGAATACTTAACCATTGGACATCACCTTGAGTGTCTGTCTCCCAAGGGTTTTGAGACAAATAAACAATCCCTAAAATCCAGCTTCTTGTGAAAAAAGGTCCTAGATACCAGAAGGGCTTTGTAAATCCGTGTTACCCATGCTGTTCTTCCCACTAAAACACGGAGACTGCCCCAGGGTTTAATCAGGAGCCTGACTGAATACCATCCGTAAGCTTCGGACCGGGCGTGCCAGAGGACGGATCCCTTTCCCCACCATATTCTGGACCACACCCTGTTACAGCTAGCTAATCTTACAAAAATAGTAAGTAACAAATCACCCAGAATGCAGTGGCTTCATTTCTAAAGTCCTGTGCTTCTCCTCTGTGGATTCTCCAGGAGTCCCGAGATGGGGGCATCACTCAGCTGGAGAACCGCGGGCAGGTGCACCAGCTGGCGTGGACTGTTTCTCATTGCAGATCCGTGACTGAACTCCCGGCCTCCAGGTGCTTCTCATCCTCGGGAACGGGTGTGCTAGCTGGGGCACATTGTTCGTGTGGCATGGCAGGTATAAAAGCCTGGCTCTGGGGTCTCGGAAGCCTTCAGTTTGGTACTGACCTGTCCTTAGTTCCCGGGCTGTCTGCTGGGCAAAGGAAATAATTTGCTGTAAGACCGGAAGCAAGTAATGCGGAGCCTTTATCCACTCCTCGTGAAGCTTCAGCGAAGGGAAGAATATTGAAGGAATTCTTTCATCTGCCCTACTATGTGTAAAAGCAAACAAGCAAATGAAAAAAAAAAAAAAAAACACAACAGTAGTGCGTTTGCCCAGTTTTCGGCTGCTTAGTCTGAAGTTGTTAATTTTTCCAGCTGATATCAAATAAACTCTCATCCAAAAATCTGAGCAACTTTGGATATTCAGAATTTTAAAAAATAGAAATAAAGGAAAAATTATAATTTCATACACTGGGATGTGTATGAAACTTTTTTGTTTCATCCTGAATTCAATTTTCATTCATTTTCAATTGAATTTGTTCAGCTTTCTGTTTCTGAATTCATTGCACTGTCTCAAATGTTTATGTTGAAGATAACTAGAACTTTGCACCTTTTGATATATTTAACAAAATGACAAGCTCCTTTTTAATATGCTTTTCAGAAGTTTGTTAATTAATAATTAAAGCTAACGTTAATTACAGTGTAGTGATGCCATCTCAAGTGTCTAAATCAAGTTTTTCCCATAAGATGTCATTGAGTTTTTGAGAAATATTTTTCTGATCCAACATGTGGGAGGACCTTGTGAGTGAAAAGATATAAAAATCAAGTTTGCCCACGTTTTGGTGAAAAGCCTCGAAATACAGAGTTGTACGATATTAGAGTCAAGTATCTGCTGTTCTTACTTGTTTTTTATGAGAAGAAACTGCGGTGACTTTCTGAGCCCAGTCAATCCTTTTAATCAGTCTTTATTTTGTTGACGCTTCTGTGTGGTTTTCATAATCGTCCTATATTCTAAACCACCCTTCTTGGTTTTTCTGCCACTCCTTTACTTTATATTAATATGATCAGTCCATTTGCTTAAAAGCTTCACATGGTACTTATTTTTGTCTTGCTTTGGACCCGTATATTATTAATTTTTTTTTCTTATGGATTGAATCTATTACACGAGTCTGGGTTTTATTACCCTTCCTATTTCCACATCCTAGTGGAAAGTGATGTGTTTATATTTCATCTTTTCTGCATTAATTATGGAAAATAGATGGTTTAATATTTTTATTCATGCTGCTGCTGTAAACAAGAACATTGCATTGCAAGAACTGTAGCTTTGGCATAACCCAAGTATAATGTACTTAGCACATGGGACCCTGAGTGCCTATTCTCATGTTTTATTTTTCTCTTCCACCTTGTTCAATGTCTAGGCAGGTGCTATGCTCCAAATGGTAAGTTTGGAATAAATACAAGGAAAACTTTATTAAAGGTCTCTTCGTGATTCTCCTACTCCTAGAAAGCAAAGCCCTTTGAGAGCTGCTTGACTCATTGCATTCATCCTGACAAAATGCCTAAAATGGTGAGAGAAGGTTTCAAATTTGTTCTTACGTGAGCAGTTGAAAGGAACTTGGGGTTTATGCAAAAACACTCTGCTAATATCTGATACTGTCTGATGATTTAAGAAGGGATTTTGAAAATATTTGAAAGCTTCCCAAACTATTAGAGGGACTCTCAACCTGAACACATCTTAAAATTTTTAGATAGTTTCATTCATAGTGCAAATGCTGTATTTATTTTTCATTCTGCACATGATTGCTATATATATTGGCCTTCACATTTATAACTAATTTTTCTGGCATCTGTTTAATGTTCCAAGAAACTGTTACTCAAAATGAAGTTAAATTTTTTTAAAGATTTTATTTATTTATTTGACAGAGATCAAAAGTACGCAGATAGACAGGCAGAGAGAGTGGGGGAAGCAGGCTCCCTGCTGAGAAGAGAACCCTATGTAGGGGTCAGTCCCAGGACCCTGGGATCATGACCTGAGCCAAAGGCAGAGGCTTTAATCCACCGAGCCACACAGGTGTCCCATAAAATGAACTTAAATGTTAAATAATCTTGTTACTATGTCTTTAATTATGCCACTAAGTTACTATAAACATCAGCTTCTTTATCTCTTTCTGAAACATATCCTATGACTAGACTACCAGAAACTAGCAAGTGAATTATTATTGAAGTATGTGGTTTAATTTCATTTTTGTAACCCATTAGTCCAAATACATGAAGCACCAGTAAGAAAGATCAAGGTGAAAATAAGCCTCATTTTAAGTCTATAAGAAAATTAGTGGATGTCTATGTATGGACATAGAATACTTTGTTAAGGTGGTTGATATTGAGTTATTTATTTATTTATTTTAAAATATTTTATTTGTTTATTTGATATAGACAGACACACAGCAAGAAAGGGAACACAAGTAGGGGGAGTGGCAGAGAGAATGGGAGAAGCAGGCTCCCTGCTGATCAGGGAACCCAATGCGGGGGTTCAATCCCAGGACCCTGGGATCATGACCTGAGCCCAAGGCAGACACTTAACGACTAAGTCACCCAGGTGCCCCTGATCTTGAAGTTTTGTTTTTGTTTATGTTTTTGTTTTGTTTTTGTTTGTTTGTTTTTAAGATTTCTTTGTTTGAGAGAGAATGAGAAGGCACAGAAGAATGTGGGGTTGTGGGGCATGAGTAGAGGGAGAGAGACCTCCAGCGGTGTCCCCACTGTGTGAAGAGCCCAGTGCACTGTGGGGTTCAATCCCACCACGATGAGATCATGAACTTAAATCCAGAGTCAGCCCTTAACCAACTGAGCCACCCAGGCCCCGCTTGACTTGTGAGTGTGTGTGTGTGTGTGTGTGTGTGTGTAAGTAAACTTGTTTCCAGGTGTGATCTTTACCTCTGGGTTTACCATCCATCCTCTGATGAATCCTCATCTTTAGATAATAAAAGGAAAATGTTAATTCCAGGGAAAGCTTAAACTGATCATCCCCATTTTACATAGTGGTATCTGCCAGTGATTCTTCTGAGTCCAGGGCTGGAGACTGTGTCCTGTACAACTCCTAAAACAGAGCCATTTTCAAATTCAGCAAATGATCCAGTCATAAACCTCCAGCCTTGCTCTGCTGTCATTGTCCTACAGCAGCCTGACTCCACCCTCTATTTCCATCCACCAAGACAACTTTATGGTATCCGGCAGCTTGAGTGAACTCAAGACAGGCTTCTCTGTGCCTCCTGGCCCTGATTTGTCTTTTCCTAAAGTATTTACTTGAGAACACTTGGAATTGTAAGTTCTTCTTCTGCCTCTTGAGAGATAAATCTCTAAGAGTCTTGCCAGTTTTACAGCCCAGAAACCGCTTTCTCAAGGACTGGGAGCCATCCCTTTGAAATCATCAAGAAAGATAGTGTCTGCGTCCCTTGGTCTGTGTGGGAGGGTAGAAGATGCTATTCAATGAACGAATTAGCATCACTTGGCAACACGAATGGTCTCTTCATCTGGACCCATTCCTCTTTGGCTGCGGTGCTTAAAAATTCTCCTGTGTTTGTTCCATTGGAGTTGACTTTCATTTCTGTTCAAATGGAATAGTTTTGAATCAAGTCCTACTTGTTTCACACCATCCTATCCAGTGCAGTTTTCTTTGGCACCCAGGTAAAGAGAAGTATCTCTAAGCTTTATCTATCTCCATCTACGTACCTCTCTTTATTTGGGTGAATAACCTGGAGAAAGGCATACCCAAGGGGAATATAGCAGCCTGTTTGATGGCAGCAGGAGTTTGATTTTTCAACCTGTCTTGAAGACTCATTCTACTGTAATTCATACTTAATCATTAAAATCTTATTTTTGTATTTTAAAGATTTTATTTGTTGGGGCACCTGGGTGGCTCAATTGTTAATTGTCTGCCTTTGGCTCAGGTCATGGTCCCAGGGTCTGGGGATTGAGTCCCACATCAGGCTCAGTGCTTAGTGGGGAGCCTGTTTCTCCCTCTCCCACTCCCCCTGCTTGTGTTCCCTCTCTCAGCCAAATAAATAAAACCTTCAAAAATAAAAAAATACTTTTTATTTGTTGATTTAGAGAGAGAGGAGGGGGAGGGGCAAAGGGAAAGAGGGAGGATCTCAAGAGGACTCCAAGCTGAATCAAGAGTCAGTCACTTAACCAATGGAGATACACAGGCATCCCTTATTTTCGTGTTTTAGAGGCCATAATTGCTACTGAAACTGGGAGTTACCTTTTTGAATATTAAGTGATACTGCAGCACAAAAATAAGAAACTAATCACTGGCAGGGGGAAGTATTCTGATTCTGAAACCTTTCTCAGTAGCGTCTTATAAGCTTGTTCCCTCATTTTCTGCCTCTTGTAAATCCTCTGATTCTTGGGGCTCTACTTTTAAATAGAAGGATTGTTGAAGAGCTATAGGAAGGCGGGGGATGAGCTAAAATGTATGATCTTTCTCTTGAGGACTAATGAGGTACTGGCTATGGGGAAGACATGAATGAAGAAGATTACATTATGACAAATCCTACCTGAGTATTTAGGATCAGATTAAAGATTCTTCACTTTTGACATATTAATAGGACCAAACTTAATTTCTTGTGAGTAAGATAACTACCTGTTTTGGTGAGTAAAACTATATGAAATTCTGATAAACAGGGTCTGTCAATTTAAAATTATATATTTCATCTTCATAAAGCCTTATATTCACCTGAAAATCCTAAATACAAAGGACAATATTTTTCTATTGGAAGATTCTAGAAGAGCTTTCTAATTCTACAGCATCACACTTTGACTAAACACAATAAGGGAATAAGGTAAATCTTTCATCTATGTAATCTAAAAATACAAATATCACAGAAGGCTAAACCAATATGTTAGTATATTAAGATTGGCTTTACTCAAACATTGACATATTTTGAATACTTTACTTTTTCACAAAACAGAAAGTCTAATGTTGTCAGTCTTTAAGAAGGCTATGAGAAAGAAAACAGAACTCTGAAAGATAAAAAATTAATTAGATTTCTTAGAAAGGTAAAAAAGCAGCGATGTAGTTGAATGATAAGATGAAACTATTCCATGAAATAGTTGTGCAAGCTATATACGCTCCTGGTGTAATTGTGCATTTGTTTACAAACGTGTGAGTATTTTTATCACTGGTATATTCTTAAGAGGCAAAATTGTGAAATAAGGTATCGAATTATGGAGAATATATGAACAAAATCCAGCATTGTAATCACATTTTATTTCCATAATATAGTCAAAATGGGTATATCAGGTCTGCCTCTCTCAGTAGAGACTGGTCTTGACAGCATTGTGTAGGAGTATGCTGAGAGGAGAAAAATGAAAGGGACTTAGAAGAACTTGAAGAGAACACAATTAGGATTTTGAAAAATAGGACACTGTGGTGTCATCTACAGATTCATAAAGGCTGTATCTTTCTTTAAAGTGTGCACTGGAAAAAGGTGCTTTGGATTCAGGAAGGGGAGACTGGACAGTGAATTGAGCCAAGGAACTTCCACTTATTTGCAATATGTTATTTCTTAAAGTCTGAATTACACAAATATATTTGAGTTTATTTCACTTCATTTTAAAATATTCCATAACAAACGAGACAAGAGAAATTAACAGGATCTTAGGGGAAGGGAGGGAAAAATAAGACGAAATCAGAGAGGGACACAAACCATAAGGGACATTTTTTTTTCTTTCCTTTTTTTTTTTGTTACATATTTTATTTATTTATTTGGCAGAGAGAGAACAACAGGGGAAGCAGCAGAGGGAGAAGCAGGCTTCCTGCTAAACAGTGGGATGTGGGGTTCAATACCAGGGCCCTAGGATCATGACCTGGGCTGAAGGAAGATGCTTAACTGACTGATCCATCCAAGTGCCCCACTCATAATCATAAGAAACAAAGTGAGGTTTAGTGGAGGGGAGATGGGTGAGGGAATGGGGTAATTGGTGATGGGCATTAAGGAGTATACTTGGTTGTAATGAGCACAGGGTATTACATACAACTGATGAATCCATAAACTCTACCTCTGAATCTAGTAATAGGCCATATGATAATTAGATTAACTTTAAATAAAATTTTAAAAATTAAGTTTAAAAATCAATTGATATGTAGTACTACCATTGTTTTAATATTTTCTATTTAATTAGATGATCAAATAAAGCTAGTTTTTATATTTTACTATAAAAATATTTACCTTTGGGAAGGGAGGAGTCAAGATGGTGGAGAAGATGGCTGAGACCACTTCAGATTGCAGGAGATCAGCTAGGTAGCTTATCTAAAGATTGCAAACACCCACAAATCCAACGAGAGATCAAAGAGAAGAAGAACAGCAATTCTAGAAACAGAAAATCAACCACTTTCTGAAAGGTAGGACTGGTGGAGAAGTGAATCCAAAGCGAGGTAAAGATAGACTGCAGAGGGAGGGGCCAGATCCCGGCAAGCAGCGGAGCAACAGACCACAAAATCAGGACTTTTAAAAGTCTGTTCCACTGAGGGACATTGCTCCAGAGGCTAAACTGGGGCAAAGACCACGCAGGGTCAGCAAGGCCTCAGGTCCCCCAGGGCCACAGAAGGACCGGGGGTGTGTGAGTGTCCCAGAGCTTGCAGGTATTAGAATGGGGAAGCCAGCTACAGAGACAGAGCCAAGAAGTGAGCTCTCAGCTCAGGGTTACCTTGAACCGGTCCCAGGCTCGGTGAGCTCGGAGCGGGGCTGGAGGCCAGGGAGATGGGAATAATTGGGTGCTATTCTCTGAGAGCGCATTGAAGAGTGGGGCCTGAGCACTCAGCTCCTCCGGGCTGGAAACTGGGAGGCCACCATTTCCATTCCCGTCCTCTGGAACTCTTTGGAAAGCATTCAGGGAACAAAAGCTCCTGAAAGCAAACCCGAGCAGATTACTCAGCCTGGTCCCTGGTAAGGGCAGTGCAATTCTGCCTGGGGCAAAGACACTGGAGAATCACTACAACAGGCTCCTCCTCTAGAAGATCAACAAGAAATCCAGACAGGACCAAGTTCACCTACCAAGGAGTAAAGTCTCAATACCTAGGAGAGCAGCGGAATTCCAGAGGAGGAGAAAGCAAAGCTTGGAACTCATGATTCTTTAGACTTGTAGTTAATTTAAATTTTTTTTTTTCTTTTTCAATTTTTTTTCTTCTTCTGATAAATTTTTTTAGCTTTTAAGATTTTCTTTTTTAACATTTTTCAACTAGTTTATCATATATATATATTTCTTTTTTACATTTTTTCTTTATTCATTTTCTTTTTTTAATTGTTTCTTTGTTTTATTTTTTTTCTGACCCTCTTTTTATCCCCTTTCTCCCCGCAATGATTTGGGATCTCTTATGATTTGGATAAAGCATATTTTTCTGGGGTCTTTCCCACCCTTTTAGTATTTTACTTACTCCTTCATATACTCTTATCTGGACAAAATGACAAGGTGGAAAAATTCACCACAAAAAAAAGAACAAGAGGCAGTACCAAAGGCTAGGGACCTAATCAATAGAGATATTGGTAATATGTCAGATCTAGAGTTCAGAATGACGATTCTCAAGGTTCTAGCCGGAATTGAAAAAGGCATGGAAGATATTAGAGAAACCCTCTCAGGAGATATAAAAGCCCTTTCTGGAGAAATAAAAGAACTAAAATCTAATGAAGTTGAAATAAAAAAGGCTATTAATGAGGTGCAATAAAAAATGGAGGCTATCACTGCTAGGAAAAATGAGGCAGAAGAAAGAATTCATGATATAGAAGACCAAATGACAGAGAATAAAGAAGCTGAGCAAAAGAGGGACTAACAGCTACTGGACGACGAAGGGAGAACTCGAGAGATAAGTGACACCATAAGAGGAAACAACATTAGAATAATTGGGATTCCAGAAGAAGAAGAAAAAGAGAGGGGAGCAGAAGGTATATTGGAGAGAATGATTGGAGAGAATTTCCCAATTATGGCAAAGGGAACAAGCATCAAAATCCAGGAGGCACAGAGAACGCCCCTCAAAATAAAAAAGAATAGGTCCAAACCCCGTCACCTAATAGTAAAATTTACAAGTCTTAGTGACAAAGAGAAAATCCTGAAAGCAGCCCGGGAAAAGAAGTCTGTAACATAGAATGGTAAAAATATTAGATTGCCAACAGACTTATCCACAGAGACCTGGCAGGCCAGAAAGAGCTGGTATGATATTTTCAGAGCACTAAACGAGAAAAATATGCAGCCAAGAATACTATATCCAGCTAGGCTATCACTGAAAATAGAAGAAGAGATAAAAAGCTTCCAGGACAAACAATAACTGAAAGAATTTGCAAACACCAAACCAGCTCTACAGGAAATATTGAAAGGGGTCCTCTAAGCAAAGAGAGAGCCTAACAGTAGTAGATCAGAAAGGAACAGAGACAATATACAGTAACAGTCACCTTACAGGCAATACAATGGCACTAAATTCATATCTCTCAATAGTTACCCTGAATGTTAATGAGGTAAATGCCCCAATCAAAAGACACAGGGTATCAGAATGGATAAAAAAAACAAAACCCATCTATATGTTGCCCACAAGAATCTAATTTTAGACGCAAAGACACCTCCAGATTTAAAGTAAGGGGGTGGAAAAGAATTGAGCATGCTAATGGACATCAGAAGAAAGTATGAGTGGCAATCCTTACATCAGATCAATTAGATTTTAAGCCAAAGACTTTAATAAGAGATGAGGAAGGACACTATATCATACTCAAAGTATCTGTCCAAAAAAAGATCTAACGATTTTAAATATCTATGCCCCCAACGTGGGAGCAGCCAACCATATAAACCAATTAATAACAAAATCAAAGAAACACATCAACAATAACACAATAATAGTAGGGGAATTTAACACTCCCCTGACTGAAATGGACAGATCATCCAAGCAAAAGATCAACAAGGAAATAAAGGCCTTAATTGACACACTAGACCAGACGGACATCACAGATATATTCAGAACATTTCATCCCAAAGCAACAGAATACACCTTCTTCTCTAATGCCCATGGAACATTCTCCAGAATAGATCACATCCTCAGTCCTAAATCAGGCCTCAGCCGGTGTCAAAAGATTGGGATCATTCCCTGCATATTTTCAGACCAGAATGCTCTGAAGCTGGAACTCAATCACAAGAGGAAACTTGGAAAGAACCCAAATACATGGAGACTAACCAGCATCCTTCTAATGAATGGGTCAACCAGGAAGTTAAAGAAGAATTGAAAAAATTCATGGAAACCAATGATAATGAAAACAGAAGGTTCAAAATCAGTGGGACACAAAAAAGGTAGTCCTGAGAGGAAAATATATAGCAGTACAAGCCTTTCTCAAGAAACAAGAAAGGTCTCAGATACACAGCCTAACCCTACACCTAAAGGAGTTGGAGAAAGAACAAGAAAGAAACCCTAAACCCAGAAGGAGAAGAGAAATCATAAAGATCAGAGCAGAAATCAATGAAATAGAAACCAAAAAAAAAAAAAAAAAAAAAAACAATAGAACAAATCAACGAAACTAGCAGCTGGTTCTTTGAAAGAATTAATAAGACTGATAAACCTCTGGCCAGACTTAGCAAAAAGAAATGAGAAAGGAACCAAATAAATAAAATCATGAATGAAAGAGGAGAGATCACAACTAACACCAAAGAAATACAAACAATTATAAGAACATACTATGAGCAACTCTACGCCTACAAATTTGACAATCTGTAAGAAATGGATGCATTCCTTGAGACATATAAACTACTACAACTGAACCAGGAAGAAATAGAAAGCCTGAACAGACCCATAACCAGAAAGGAGATTGAAACAGTCATCAAAAATCTCCAAACAAAAGCCCAGAGCCAGATGGCTTCCTGGGGGAATTCTACCAAACATTTAAAGAAGAACTAATTCCTATTCTCCTGAAACTGTTCCAAAAAATAGAAATGGAAGGAAAACTTCCAAACTCATTTTATGAGGCCAGCATCACCTTGATCCCAAAACTGGACAAGGATCCCATCAAAAAAGAGAACTACAGACAAATATCCTTAATGTACACAGATGCGAAAATATTCACCAAAATACTAGACAAAAGGATTCAACAGTACATTAAAAGGATTATTCACCACAACCAAGTGGAATTTATTCCAGGGCTGCAAGGTTGGTTCAACATCCACAAATCAATCAATGTGATAAAACACATTAATAAAAGAAAGAACAAGAACCATATCATACTCTCAATAGATGCTGAAATAGCATTTGACAAAGTACAGAGTCCCTTCCTGATCAAAACTCTTCAAAGTGTAGGGATAGAGGGCACATACGTCAATATCATCAAAGCCATCTATGAAAACCCACTGCAAATATCATTCTCAATGGAGAAAAACTGAAAGCTTTTCCGCTAAGGTCAGGAACATGGCAGGGATGTCCATTATCACCACTGCTATTCAACATAGTACTAGAGGTCCTAGCCTCAGCAATCAGACAACAAAAGGAAATCAAAGGCATCCAAATCGGCAAAGAAGAAGTCAAGCTATCACTCTTCACAGATGATATGATAGTATATGTGGAAAACCCAAAAGACTCCACTCCAAAACTACTAGAACTTGTACAGGAATTCAGTCAGTGTCAGGATATAAAATCAATGCACAGAAATAAGTTGCATCTCTCTACACCAACAACAAGACAGAAGAAAGAGAAATTACAATTGCACCCAAAACCATAAGATACCTAGGAATAAAACTAACCAAAGAGGCAAAGAATCTATACTCAGAAAACTATAAAGTACTCATGAAAGAAATTGAGGAAGACACAAAGAAATGGAAAAATGTTCCATGCTCCTGGATTGGAAGAACAAATATTGTGAAAATGTCTATGCTACCTAAAGCAATCTACACATTTAATGTAAATCCTATCAAAGTGCCTTCCATCTTTTTCAAAGAAATGGAACAAATAATCCTAAAATTTATATGGAACCAGAAAAGACCTCAAATAGCCAAAAGAATATGGAAAAAGAAAGCCAAAGTTGGTGGCATCACAATTCCAGACTTCAAGCTCTATTACAAAGCTGTCATCATCAGAACAGCATGGCACTGGCACTAAAACAGACACATAGATCAGTGGAACAGAATAGAGAGCCCAGAAATAGACCCTCAACTCTACGGTCAACTTATCTTCGACAAACCAGGAAAGAATGTCCAATGGAAAAAAGACAGCCTCTTCAACAAATGGTGTTGGGAAAATTGGACAGCCACATGCAGAAAAATGAAATTGGACCATTTCCTTACACCACACATGAAAATAGACTCAAAATGGATGCAGGACCTCAATGTGAGAAAGGAATCCATCAAAATCCTTGAGGAGAACACAGGCAGCAACCTCTTTGACCTCAGCCACAGCACCATCTTCCTAGGAACATCGCCAAAGGCAATGGAAGCAAGGGCAAAAATGAACTATTGGGATTTTATCAATATAAAAAGCTTCAGCACAGCAAAGGAAACAGTTAACAAAATCAAAAGACAACTGACAGAATGGGAGAAGATATTTGCAAACGACATATCAGATAAAGGGCTAGTGTCCAAAATCTATAAAGAACTTAGCAAACTCAACACCCAAAGAACAAATAATCCAATCAAGAAATGGGCAGAGGACATGAACAGACATTTCTGCAAAGAAGACATCCAGATGGCCAATAGACACATGAAAAAGTGCCCCAGATCACTTGGCATCAGGGAAATACAAATCAAAACCACAATGAGATACCATGTCACACCAGTCAGAATGGCTATAATGAACAAGTCAGGAAATGACAGATGCTGGTGAGGATGCAGAGAAAGGGGAACACGCCTACACTGTTGGTGGGAATGCAACCTGGTGCAACCATTCTGGAAAACAGCTTGGAGGTTCCTCAAAATGCTGAAAATAGAACTACCCTATGATCCAGCAATTGCACTACTGGGTATTTACCCTAAAGATACGAACATAGTGATCTGAAGGGGCATGTGCACCTGAATGTTAATAGCAGCAATGTCTACAATAGCCAAACTATGGAAAGAACCTAGATATCATCAACAGATGAATGGATAAAGAATAGGTGGTATATATACACAATGGAATACTATGCAGCTATTAAAAGAAATGAAATCTTGACATTTGTGACAACGTGGATGGGACTAGAGGGTATTATGCTGAATGAAATAAGTTAATCAGAGAAAGACAACTATCATATTATCTCCCTGATATGAGGAAGTGGAGATACAACATGGTGGGTTAAGGGGGTAGGAGAAGAGTAAATGAAACAAGATGGGATTGCGAGGGAGACAAACCGTAAGTGACTCTTAATCTCACAAAACAAACTGAGGGTTGCTGGGGGGAGGGGGATTGGGAGAGGGGAGTGGGGTTATGGACATTGGGGAGGGTATGTGCTTTGGTGAGTGCTGTGAAGTGTGTAAACCTGGTGATTCACAGACCTGTACCCCTGGGAGTAAAAATATATGTTTAAAAAAATTAAAAAAAATTATTAAAAACATTTAACTTTGGTAGATTCGAATTTAGGAAATCCATTCTGTATATTGACTGATTTGAATATGAAGGAAAAATGTGAATATGAAGGAACTAATGCTTGAATCTGAGGAAAACAATATATAATGCTTAGAAGGAAAAAAATGGCTTGTATTTTTTAATACATTTTATTTTTTTAAATTTTATTATATTTTTTTAGTGTTCCAAGATTCATTGTTCGTGCACCCCACCCAGTGCTCCATGCAATATGTGACCTCCTTAATACCCAATACCAGGCTCATTTACCCCCCTACTCCCTCCCCTCCAAAACCCTCAGTTTGTTTCTCAGAGTCCACATCTCTCATGGTTCATCTCCCCGCCCCCCACCCCCCGATTTCCCCTGACACTTCTCCTCTCCATCCAATGTCCTCTGTGCTATTCATTATGCTCTACAAGTAATTGAAACCATGTGATTATTGACTTTCACTGACAGCCTTCCCTTTGAGAGCAGGAACACAACAAGGATGCCCACTCTCACCACTGTTGTTCAACATAGCATTAGAAGTCCTAGCAACAACAATCAGACAATAGAAAGAAATGAAAGGTATTCAGATTGGCATAGAAGAAGTCAAACTCTCTCTCTTCACAGATGACATGATACTTTATATGGAAAACCCTAAAGATTCCACCCCTAACCTACTAGAACTTATACAGCATTTCAGTAATGTGGCAGGACACAAAGTCAATGTACAGAAATCAGTTGATTTCCTATACACTAACACTAAAAATATAGAAAGGGAAATGAGAGAATTGATTCCATTTACTACGTCTTGTATTTTTTTAAGATTTTTTTTAAGTAATGGTACACCCAACATGAGGCTCGAACTCAGGTCCCAAAGCTCAAAAGTCACATGCAATACCAACAGCCAGCCGGGCATCCCCTTCTCTTCTTTTTTTAAATGAATGCAACTGATGAATTACTGAACTCTACATCTGAAACTAATGATGTGCTACATGCTGGCTAGTTGGATTTATTTATTTATTTATTTATTTATTTTTAAGAGATTATTTATTTGATAGATCACAACTAGGCAGAGAGGCAGGCAGAGAGAGAGGGAGAAACAGGCTCCTCACTAAGCAGAGAGCCTGATGCAGGGCTCGATCCCAGGACCATGAGACCATGACCTAATCCCAGGCACCCTAGCTAGTTAAATTTAAATGAAAGATGTTATTAAGAATGTTAAGAAAATAAATGAAGCAAAATTAGAGAACTTCTAAAAATGTCCTCATATTTCACCACATACATACTTCCCAAATCATGGAATTACTAGTATTTCTTTTAAATTGAGCCAGAAACAAGTCATGTATTTTGTGTTTGTTTTTTAACTTGTATGATCTTCAGAAATCAAATGGGGTTAAAATAAACCAATTGATAGATGGAAGCAATTGGTTATTTTCTGAATAGATGAATAGACTCTTCGTTAGGATGGTATAGTAAGTCCCTGCCTTTTATCTTGGCATGCCATGCCCTTGTTGACCTAGCCCAAATTATTCTCCATTCATTTTCCATCAACCTTCCTTCATAGACAAGGTCATTATCTTACTGTCATTCAAACGTGTCCTGTATCCATCTAACTCTGTACCTTTACTGCTTCTTCACATGTCTGTCACATAGTCCCCCCCCTTTTTTTTTTTTTCAAAAAATGAGATTTATCTAACCCTCCTAATGAAGTAGATTTGTATCTAAAGCTACAAACATTTCCTCTGATTGGTAGTTATTGAAGTGCGTTTTAAACCTCTTCATTTTATCATATGGAAGTTTTTGCATAGCTGTATACGTTACATTAATCTTAATCATTACATGCCTGACACAAGAATATTTCTCACTGAGTAAGAGACTAATTAGATATCCTTTTCTACCGAAGTTTGATCTTTAACATATATGCCATCTGTTCATACTGCTCAAGAATAACTTAATCTGTCTGCCTAATTGAAATAGTAATGAGTTCTGAGCTGTAGTTTATTGATGCAAAATGACGCCAGTTGAAGGCAGTAGCATGGTATGTGAATTAAAAGATCAGCCCAGTTTTGACCAAGGTGTTCTGTGCTGTGTATTAAATCGTTTTCTTAAGGAAACTTTTTGAAAATGAATTTTCTTTGGATTCATTTTATTGACAAAAATCTCTTAAAATTACTTATGTATACACTGGAATTGAAAATAAGCTGTTTTTCCATTTTAACTAAATTTAGTGTGGGGTATGCTACACCTATGAGGTACATTTGAGTACTTAAATATGTGAGAACATGAATGGGCAAGGGTATATGTCATGTATAAAAGGTTTATGAATAGTGTCCTATGTCTTGTCATGGTTAAATTCCAGATCTAGAATTGCACCTGCTAAAAGCTCTAACAAATTATTAATGTTTTAATGCATTTTCACCAGTCCATTGAACCCAAGAAAGACCTACGTATCCTTCACCTGAATGTTAATACTTCTGTTTTCAAGGTTTTCACATTTTCTATAGGCTGCTTATTCTATTTCCTGTTAAAGCATAGCTTTAATCACATGTATGATGATGGAGTTAGTCTTAATGTTTTGTTGCTCTGTAATAGACTATTTGAACTGCTTTGTGATCCTCTGTGATGAATGTGGACACATAAATTTGGAGTACCCAATTAGTAATTTAATTGTCTGAAGGTCTTGGCCATAACTTGTTAATAAAGAATTATGAGAAATACTTCACAATGATAAAATATTTAGTAAAATATAAACTAAGTAGTATTTGCAGTCCTAATATTGAAATTACTTATAATCAATTCAGAAGCAGAAAATGTGACCTTATCCTTGGAAATTTTCTTTGCTCCATGCTGTAATTTCTTATATTAATATAGCCACTTGCACTTATTTTTGTTAAGATTTAGTTATTTATTTTAGAGAGCAGGTTGGAATAGGTAGAGGAGAGCAGGAGAATCCTGAAGTTGATTCCCTGCTGAACGCAGAGTCCCACTTAGGGCTCAATCCCAGGACCTTGAGATCATAACCTGAGTGCAAGACAGAGGCTTAACCCACTGAGCCACCCAGGCACACCTCTGCTTATTTTAAATAGTGCTGTTGTTACAGATTTTTCCTCCATCCTTTAAGTTTTAGCCTACTTACATTATTATAGTTGTAATAAGTCTTTCTGTGATTGCATTTAGTCGTATTAACCCATTATGATAAATTCTGCCTTTAAGTCGATATTTTTAGATTCTCTTAATACAGTTGTAAGAGTCTGAATTTGCTGTTACATTTTATTTTCTGTTCATTTTCTTCTACTTAATACTTCATGCTTTCTTGGAGATTTATGAAAGATTTTTAGTATTTTTTAACTTCTAGACCATGACTTTTAATATTTCATGTTTTTTATTATTACTTGAGGGCTTATAAAATCCATATAGAACTATGTTCAGAGTAGCCCTTTTTTTAAGTTGGAATGTAGAAATGTTAGGATTATAGGAATTTCTTCACCCTCTTATTTTAATGCTTTAGTTGTCTTAATGCTACATAATCTCCATCTACTTATATAATACTTTTAAATATTGTTGAGTATTTTTTTTTTTTGCTGTGCAGAAAATTTTTACCTTGATGAAATTCCAATAGTTTATTTTTGTTTTTCTTTTCCTTGCCTTAGACATACCTAGGAAGATGTTGCTACAACCGAGGTCAAACAGGTTGCTGCCTGTGTTCTCCTGTAAGATTTTTTTTTCTTTCTCCTCTAAGATTTTGATGGCTTCCTATCTCACATTTAGGTCTTTCATTCATTTTGAGTTTATGTCTTATATGATGAATAAAAGAAGTCCACTTTCATTTGTCTGTGTATGGCTATCCAGTTTTCCCAGCCCCATTTGTTGAAGAGACTTTTTCTCACTGGATACTCTGTTTTGTGGAAGATTAATGACCATATAGCTGTGGGTTCATTTCTGGGTTTCCTACTCTGTTCCATTAATCATTGTGTCTGTTTTTGTGACAATATCGCCCTCTTCTGATGACTGCAGCTTCGTAATAGAGCTTGATGTCCAGAATTTGGATGCCACCAACTTTGCTCTTCTTTTTAAAGATTGTTTTTTTGGATTTTTGAGGTCTTCGGTGCTTTGATACAGATTTCAGGATTGCTCTAGCTCTGTGAAGAAAGGCTGGTGATTGCATTAATGTGTAGATAACATTGGATAGTGTAGACAGGTTAACAATATCTGTTCTTGCAGTCCATGAACATGGGCTGTTTTTTCTCATTAGACAATGTTCTAAATGTTTAAATGTCAAACATACTTTGAAGAATTCAGAGAAGAGTAGTTAATTTACAATCTCTTATAGCTTTTTCTTCATTCATATTTTCCAATTTTCCTTCTGAAACTATATCCTTCTGCAGTAAGAATTTTCTTGGGGCACCTGGTTGTTTCAGTTGGTTAAGTAGCTGGCTCTTTTTTTTTTTTTTTTTTTTTTTTTAAATGGCTGGCTCTTGATCTCCATTCAGGTCTTGATCTCCAGGTTGTGGTTGTGAGTTCAGGCCCCACACTGGGCTATGCACTGGGTGTGGAGCCAACTTAAAAAAAAAAAAAAACAAATTATTTTCTTTAGCAGTTGCTTAACTTGTTTTTAAGATTTTTATATATTTATTTATTTGAGAGAGAAAGCACAGAGGGAGAGTGAGTGATAGGGAGAAGCAGACTTCCCACTGAGCAAAGATTCCAATACAGAGCTCCAACCCGGGATCCAGAGATCATGACATGAGGTGAAGGCAGGTGCTTACCTGTCTGGGCCCCCTGAGGCGCTCCTTTAGCATTTCTCTTGATGAGGTCTGTTAGCTATGATTTTCTTCTTCTTTTTTTATCAGTAAAATGTCATTGTAACTTAATTATGGATATTGTAACTGAATTCAAATTTATAAAATGACATATTTTCATTTACCACTTTGAAATTATGCCCGTTAAGTCAGTGCATGAGAAGCTAAAGAACATATGAAGTATGTGTGTATAAATACATGTATAATACTTCTATATTTTATGTAATATTATTGAGCAATGAGATGGAAAGAATTCTATTTTTTTGCAACATGGATGAAAGTGGGGGACATGATACTAAGCAAAATAAGCCAGACAGGAAAAGACAAATACTATGATCACAGTTATAGGTAGAATCTGAAGGAAAAAAAAAAAAAAAACCCAAAGAAACAGTAGAAGGGTGGCTCCCAGGGGCTACTGAACGGAGGGTGTAGAAATGGGGAGATGTTGATAAAAGGGAACAAAGTAGGATTTGCATAGGATAGGTCTAGAGATCTTGTATATAGGCATGATTCCTATATTTAATAATGCTGAGTATTGAGTATTACTCAATTACAATATTACAATTACAGTTTTACTCAATTACTCAATTATAATAGTACTGAGCCCTGGATATATGCCAAGAGAATAGATTTCAGGTACAAGCGTCTTTTACACAAAATAACTAAAGAAACCTGTTAGCTTAATGGTAGTAATCATTTATATATGTAATACATATTATATAAAGTTACCATGTTGTACATCATGAATACATATATAACTTTTATTTAAAAATCAGTGAAAACAAAAAAGGCTACTTTCTTCTGACCCTCATGGTTTTGCTGAGAAATCTACAGTCATTTGAATTGTTTGCTGTTATTAATACCATACTTTTTTTTTCTTTCCTGGCTGCTTCCAGTATTTTTTTTAAAAGATTTTATTTATTTGACTCAGGGAGAGATCACAAGTAGGCAGAGAGGCAGGCAGAGAGAGAGGGAGAAAGTAGACTCCCTGTTGAGCCTAGAGCCTGATGCAGGCTCTATCCCAGGACCCTGAGATCATGACCTGAGCGGAAGTCGGAGGCTTAACCCACTGAGCCAAGCTGGCACCCCAAGCTTCCAATATTTTTTTGAATATATTATGTTTTCAGTAATTTATGATGGCTTTGAGGAAAGATCTTTTGGGTTTTTCCATTTGGGACTCATTGAATTTCTTGAATTTATAAATTTATGTCTTTATATTGGAAAAGTTTTGATGCAGTATTTCTTACGATACTTGGCAGTGCCACACTTTTCTTGCCTTTTGGGATACCTATGACATGAACTTGAGAATATTTAGGAATATCTAACAATCTCTGAAATTCTATTCAGTTTTTTTGCTTTTTTTCTTTTCTATGCTATCTAGATAGATCAATAGAAAATAGGCTCTAAGAATTCATTGACTCTTTCCCTCTGTTCAATTCACGCTACTATTGAGAAACCATCCAGTGAAATTTTTACTTCAGTTATTAACTTTTTCATTTCTAAAATTCCTGTTTGTTTCTCAATCTTATTCTTTGTTGATCCATTCTATTTTTCTATATTTAAAAGAAAAAAAAAATCACCTAGAACATTTTCAAAATAGCCACTTAAAGGTCTTTATCACATAATAGGTTATCTGTGTAATATTGGTGTGTTTATTTTTTTGTGTGCAATTCTTTGTATGCCAAAAAATAATTGTAACCTGATTATTTTTTAGTATTATGTTCAGAACTTTGGGTCTTATCCATTTCCTACTGATGATGAGGATATCTTTGTGTTGGTAGGCGGTCAGTGTGGTTAATGAAAGTTCAGGCCACAAGTTCCAACATACATTTGTGGACTCTGGTTTCACTGTCAGTTTATTTTTCCAAATTTACGTTGCTCTTTGATAACATTCATATGACACCCAGGTGATCATTATGGAACCCAGGTGATTATCTATGCTTTGATTCAGTTTTCTAGGTTTTTGATAGGCTTATTAAGGACAAATCCATGAGGGTAAGCCCAGGAGTTGATAAAACAACAACAAATCAAACCAATATATTATTTATTTTCTAATTCCTTTCACTTTGCTGTCTTTCCTGCAATTTCCTGTTCGATGACATTACCTTTGTCATTCAGTGAAAAACTTGGAGAACTAATGAACTTACTCTGCTCTACACTTCTGTGATTACATCCCTGTCTGGCATGGAGTAAAGGGAGATGGGAAAATAGAACAGTGTGGAATGGCCCCACACTCTTGGAACTGCAGGTCCCCTGAATGAAGATGGAAGTAAGTTTCCATTCCCCAGTGTTTAGCCTCAGGTAGTTTCCATCAGCTTCTGCTGCCACTGTGGAGATTGGCTGGTGGAATGGGCAGTAATGTAACAGAGAAAAGAAAAGAAAACAAAAGGTCTATTTCCATACTCAACCGAGCATTAGGAGTTTTGTTTTCTCTCTCTCTTTCTCTCTCTCTCTCTTCAAGACAGTATTTTAGGATGCTCTCGGCATGAGCCCCAATGCTGATTGTGGTTTCTGTCACAAGTTCAAGCTAGGAAATATTAGGGGTCAATGGTAACTGTTACCAGTTCAGTGATACTTTACATTTGGTGTTCTTAATCTGCCTGCTACTATTTCTTTTCATAGTCTTCAAAAAGCTGTTCTCTGTGGTCTTTTCAGGTTTTATAATTGCACTCAGTGGCAGAGACCAGATGGAGTATGCTTACTCAGAATTACCCAGAAGAAAAGTGGATACAAATATATTTATGTTCACAGAAATTTTTAGAATGATGTTTAAGAAGCTGCAGGGTTAGATTGTGATATCAAGGAAAATTGAGTTTTTGGTTTTTTTTTTAATATTCTCTACCATGTGAAAAATTTTTTTGGCATGTGTTCTTTCATTTTGTAAAACCTATTTGTGGTATAGTGTTTGCCAGAATGACCTTGATTATTCTTTTCCTTGTATTAACTTTCCATGAAATTAATATATATATAACCAAGGGGTAAAGACTATTTCTTTTTTTAATCCCTTCAAACTGCGCTGCCTTGGAGACTTCTTTTTTTTTTTTTTTTTTTTTTTTTTTTTTAAGATTTCATTTGCTTATTTAAGAGAAAGTTCAGGCAGGGGGATGGGCAGAAGGAGAAGAATAAGCAGACTCCCCACCTCTGACCTGTGATCATGACCTGAGCCAAAGGCAGATCTTAACCAACTGAGCCACCCAGGTGCCCTGAGATTTCTTTCTTTCTTTCTTTCTTTCTTTTTTGATAAATAGAATGTGTCATGATAGTGTGTCCATGTGAGCCTAAGCATTAAGACACCTATCATGCTTTTGCCTTTTCTGATTAAACATTATGAGTGAGTCCTGCTTGAGACCAGTCCAAATTGTGGGCTTAAAAATTGGATACAAATAAATTCTCGTACTTGTTTTTTTTTTTCTTTTTAAAGATTTTATTTATTTGACAGACAGAGATCACGAGTAGTCAGAGAGGCAGGCAGAGAGAGAAGTAAGCAGGCTCCATGATGAACATAGAGCCCGATGTAGGGCTCTCTAGCAGAAATTGCTAGGTCCTATGATAATTTCCCAACATGAGCAGAAGGCAGAGGCTTTAACCTACTGAGCCACCCAGGCGCCCAAATTGTGGTACTTCTGAGTCGAAGTAGAATTGCAAACCAATACCACAATGAATTATAATAGATACATACACATGTAATTCTAAAACACCTTTGACTTTAAGACTTGACAACCTCTCTTTCTCTGACTAGGTGACCTCGGTTTGACTAAATATTTAAATGTTTGAGGTAACTGTATAAATTAAAATAGGTAGATTTCCATCTGCTCACATAAACAAAAATACTTTCTGACATCTTCACATATGCACATCTTTTTGTCCTATAGTGGATTGCCTCTTCTGCAAAGAATAAATCCCATTTTCTCTTACACTCAAATCGCCAAATAAATAAATAAATAAATAAAAAGTGGCTAACTTTACTTTCTTGAATTGAAAAATTTTCTTATGTTCTCTTGCTTTCCTACTCAGTTCAGTGGAGTCACCAATTAAATTAACAGGCAGAGGGGCCCCTGGGTGGCTCAGTGGGTTAAAGCCTCTGCCTTCGTCTCAGGTCATGATCCCAGGGTCCTGGGATCGAGCCCTGCATCAGGCTCTCTGCTCAACAGGGAGCCTGCTTCTTCCTCCTCTCTCTCTCTGCCTGCCTCTCTGCCTACTTGTGATCTCTCTCTGTCAAATAGATAAATAAAAATCTTTAAAAAAAATAACAGGCAGAAGCAGATGGTCTTTGCAATAATGAGAGGTCAATTTACTATGTCAAGGAATGAAGAAAATGAAAAAAAAATAAAGCAATTTAGCAAGAAGTAAGTTCAACGAACAGATACTTCAAATTAAAGTGTACTCTCAAACATTATTCATTTATGACTTTTTAGTTTATTGCATTAGTTATCAATTAAATTCAACAAAATTCTACCTCTTGCAGAATTGTATTTCTTCTGGGCATATGTAGCTCCAAAAGAATAGACTTTCTTCCTTGAAACAACTGTTTTTACAATTAGTGAAATTTTTCCTCACTCAAGATTTTGGGGGTACATTTGTTAAACTGTCGGTAACTGGCATAACATCTGACCTAATTCTAATGTGCAGAACTTATTTGGAGCTTAGATATATCATTGTTCATAATACTTTCTAAATATATCAAAGGAGAGATAACCTTTATGAACAAATAATGACATTCAAAGAAAACTGGACTGTTTCTTCTCAAATGTGGATAAATCACTTTTTGCTAATTCTCCTATTGCTAATATTTTACTATAAATTATACAAAAGTTGGGATGCCTGGGTGGCTCAGTCAGTCAAGCATCTGCCTTCAGCTCAGCTCATGATCCCAGCATCCTGGGATCGAGCCTCACATCAGGCTCCCAGCTCAGCAGGGAGCCTGCTTCTCCCTCTGCCTCTGCCTGCTGCTCCCCCCTGCTTGTGTTCTCTCTCTGTCAAATAAATAATTAAAATCTTAAAATATGCAGATGGTCTCAGTATTAATTTTGGCAAAGTATTGACCTACACACAATGGAAGTAAATACCCAGTAGTGTAATTGCTGGATCATAGGGTAGTTCTATTTTCAACATTTTGAAGAACCTCCATGCTGTTTTCCAGAGTGGTTGCACCAGCTTGCATTCCCACCAACAGTGTAGGAGGGTTCCCCTTTCTCCGCATCCTCGCCAGCATCTGTCATTTCCTGACTTGTTAAGTTTAGTCATTGTGACTGGTGTGAGGTGATATCTCATTGTGGTTTTGATTTGTATTTCCCTGATGCCGAGTGATAGGGAGCACTTTTTCAAGTGTCTGTTGGCCATTTGGATGTCTTCTTTGCAGAAATGTCTGTTCATGTCCTCTGCCCATTTCTTGATTGGATTATTTGTTCTTTGGGTGTTGAGTTTGCTAAGTTCTTTATAGATTTTGGACACTAGCCCTTTATCGGATATGTCATTTGCAAATATCTTCTCCCATTCTGTCAGTTGTCTTTTGGTTTTGTTAACTGTTTCCTGTGCTGTGCAAAAGCTTTTGATCTTGATGAAATCCCAATAGTTCATTTTTACCCTTGCTTCCATTGCCTTTGGCGATGTTCCTAGGAAGACGTTGCTGTGGCTGAGGTCAAAGAGGTTGCTGCCTGTGTTCTCCTCAAGGATTTTGATGGATTCCTTTCTCACATTGAGGTCCTGCATCCATTTTGAGTCTATTTTTGTGTGTGGTGTAAGGAAATGGTCCAATTTCATTTTTCTGCATGTGGCTGTCCAATTTTCCCAACACCATTTATTGAAGAGGCTATCTTTTTTCCATTGGACATTCTTTCCTGCTTTGGCGAAAATTAGTTGACCATAGAGTTGAGGGTCTATTTCTGGGCTCTCTATTCTGTTCCATAGATCTATGTGTCAGTTTTTGTTCCAGTACCATGCTGTCTAGATTATGAAGTCCGGAATTGTGATGCCACCAACTATAGCTTTCTTTTTCAATATTCCTTTGGCTATTCGAGGTCCTTTCTGGTTCCATATAAATTTTAGGATTGTTTGTTCCATTTCTTTAAAAAAAATGGGTAGGATGTTGATAGAGATTGCATTAAATATGTAGATTGCTTTAGGTAACATAGACATTTTCACAATATTTGTTCTTCCAATCCAGGAGCATGGAACATTTTTCCATTTCTTTGTGTCTTCCTCAACTTCTTACAGGAGTACTTTATAGTTTTATGAGTATAGATTCTTTGCCTCTTTGGTTAGGTTTATTCCTTGGTATCTTATGGTTTTGGGTGCAATTGTAATTTCTCTTTCTTCTGTCTTGTTGGTTTAGAGAAATGCAACTGATTTCTGTGCATTGATTCGATATCTGGACACTTTACTAAATTTCTGCAATAGTTCTAGGAGTTTTGGAGTAGAGTCTTTTGGATTTTCCAAATATAGTATCATATCATCTGCGAAGAGTAATAGTTTGAATTCTTCTTTGCCAATTTGGATGACTTTAAATTCTTTTTGTTGTCTGATTGCTGAGGCTAGGACTTCTAGTATTATGTTGAATAACAGTGGTGAAAATGGACATCCCTGCCGTGTTCTTGACCTTGAGAATGATACTTGCGGTGGATTTGTTATAGATGACTTTGATAATATTGAGGTATGTGTCCTCTATCCTTACACTTTGAAGAGTTTTGATCAGGAAGGGTTGCTGTACTTTGTCAAATGCTATTTCAGCATCTATTGAGAGTATGATATGGTTCTTGTTCTTTCTTTTATTAATTGGTTTTATCACATTGATTTTTGAATGTTGAACCAACCTTGCAGTCCTGGAATAAATCCCACTTGGTTGTGGTGAATAATCCTTTTAATGTACTGTTGAATCCTATTGGCTAGTGTTTTGGTGAGAGTTTTCACATATGTGTTCATTAAGGATATTGGTCTGTAATTCTCTTTTGCGATGGGATCCTTGTCTGGTTTTGGGATCAAGGTGATGCTGACCTCATAAAATGAGTTTGGAAGTTTCCTTCCATTTCTATTTTTTGGAACAGTTTCAGGAGAATAGGAAATAGATCTTCTTTAAATGTTTGTTAGCATTCCCCTGGGAATCCGTCTGGCCCTGGACTTGTTTGAAGATTTTTGATGACTGTTTCAATCTCCTTACTGGTTATGGGTCTGTTCAGGTTTTCTATTTCTTCCTGGTTCAGTTGTGGTAGTTTATGTCTCTAGGAATGCATCCATTTCTTCCAGTTGGTCAAATGTGTTTGCATAGAGTTGCTCATAGTATGTTCTTATAATTGTTTGTATTTCTTTGGTGTCAGTTGTGGTCTCTCCTCTTTCATTCATGATTTTATTTATTTGGGTCCTTTTTGTTTTCTTTTTGATGACTCTGGCCAGGGTTTTATCAATCTTATTAATTCTTTCAAGGAACCAGCTCCTAGTTTCATTGAATTGTTCTATTGTTTTTTTGGTTTCTATTTCATTGATATCTGCTCTGATCTTTATAATTTCCCTTCTCCTGTTGGGTTTAGGCTTTCTTTGTTGTTCTTTCTCCAGCTCCTTTAGGTTTAGGGTTAGGAGGTGTATTTGAGACCTTTGTTGTTTCTTGAGAAAAGCTTGTACCACTATATATTTTCCTCTCAGGACTGGCTTTGCTGTGTCCCACAAATTTTGAACTGTTGTGTTTTCATTATCATTTGTTTCCATGAATTTTTTCAATTCTTCTTTAACTTCCTGGTTGAGCCATTCATTAGAAGGATGCTGGTTAGTCTCCATGTATTTGGGTTCTTTCCAAATTTCCTCTTGTGATTGAGTTCCAGCTTCAGAGCATTGTGGTCTGAAAATATGCAGGGAATGATCCCAATCTTTTAACACTGGCTGAGGCCTGATTTAGGACTGAAGATGTGATCTATTCTGGAGAATGTTCCATGTGCATTAGAGAAGAAGGTGTATTCTGTTGCTTTGGGATGAAATGTTCTGAATATATCTGTGATGTCCGTCTGGTCTAGTGTGTCATTTAAGGCCTTTATTTTCTTGTTGATCTTTTACTTGGATGATCTGTCCATTACAGTGAGGGGAGTGTTAAAGTCCCTTACTATTATTGTATCGTTGTTGATGTGTTTCTTTGATTTTGTTATTTTTTTTTACTTTATTTTTTATTTTCAGCATAACAGTATTCATTATTTTTGCACCACACCAAGTGCTCCATGCAATCCATGCCCTCTATAATACCCACCACCTGGTACCCCGACCTCCCACCCCCGGCCCCATCAAAACCTTCAGATTGTTTTTCAGTGTCCATAGTCTCTCATGGTTCACCTCCCCTTCCAATTTCCCCCAACTCCCTTCTCCTCTCTATCTCCCCATGTCCTCCATGCAATTTGTTATGCTCCACAAATAAGTGAAAGCATATGATAACTGACTCCCTCTGCTTGACTTATTTTACTCAGCATAATCTCTTCCAGTCCCATCCATGTTGCTACAAAAGTTGGGTATTCATCCTTTCTGATGGAGTCATAATACTTCATAGTGTATATGGACCACATCTTCTTCATCCATTCGTCCGTTGAAGGGCATCTTGTTTCTTTCCACAGTTTGGTGACCGTGGCCATTGTTGCTATAAACTTTGGGGTACAGATGGCCTTTCTTTTCACTGCATCTGTATCTTTGGGGTAAACACCCAGGAGTGCAATGGCAGGGTCATAAGGAAGTTCTATTTTTAATTTCTTGAGGAATCTCCACACTGTTCTCCAAAGACGCTTCACCAACTTGCATTCCCACCAACAGTGTAAGAGGGTTCCCCTTTCTCCACATACCCTCCAACACATGTTGTTTCCTGTCTTGTTAATTTTGGCCAATCTAATTGGTGTAAGGTGATATCTCAATGTAGTTTTAATTTGAATCTCCCTGATGGCTAGTGATGATGAACATGTTTTCATGGGTCTGATAGCCATTTGTATGTCTTCATTGGAGAAGTGTCTGTTCATATCTTCTGCCCATTTTCTTATATGATGGTCTGTTTTGTGTGTGTTGAGTTTGAGGAGTTCACTATAGATCCTGGATATCAACCTTTTGTCTGTACTGTCATTTGCAAATATCTTCTCCCATTCCGTGGGTTGCCTCTTTTTTTTTTTTTTTTTTTTTGACTGTTTCCTTTGCTGTGCAGAAGTTTTTGATTTTGATGAAGTCCCAAAAGTTCATTTTCGCTTTTGTTTCCTTTGTCTTTGGAGATATATCTTGAAGAAGTTGCTGTGGCTGATATCAAAGAGATTACTGCTTATGTTCTCCTCTAGGATTCTAATGAATTCCTTTCTCACATTGAGGTCTTTTATCCATTTTGAGTTTATCTTTGTGTACGGTGTAAGAGAATGGTCGAGTTTCATTCCTCTACATATAGCTGTCCAGTTTTCCCAGCACCATTTATTGAAGAGACTGTCTTTTTTCCACTGTATATTTTTTCCTGTTTTGTCGAAGATTATTTGACCATAGAGTTGAGGGTCCATATCTGGGCTCTCTACTCTGTTCCACTGGTCTATGTGTCTGTTTTTATGCCAGTACCATGCTGTCTTAGGGATCACAGCTTTGTAGTAAAGCTTGAAATCAAGTAACATGATGCCCAAGTTTTATTTTTGTTTTTCTACATTTCCTTAGCGATTTGGGGTCTCTTCTGATTCCATACAAATTTTAGGATCATTTTCTCCAGCTCTTTGAAGAATACCGATGGAATTTTGATCTGAATAGCATTAAAAGTATAGATTGCTCTAGGCAGTATAGACATTTTCACAATGTTTATTCTGCCGATCCAAGAGCATGGAATGGCCTTCCATCTTTTTGTGTCTTCTTCAATTTCTTTCATGAGTGTTCTGTAGTTCCTCGAGTACAGATCCTTTACCTCTTTGGTTAGGTTTATTCCCAGGTCTTATGATTCTTGGTGCTATAGTAAATGGAATCGATTCTCTAATTTCCCTTTCTGTATTTTCACTTTTAGTGTATAAGAAAGCCACTGATTTCTGTATATCGACTTTGTATTCTGCCACGTTGCTGAATTGTTGTATGAGTTCTAGTAGTTTGGGGGTGGAGTCTTTTGGGTTTTCCATATAAAGAATCATGTCATCTGCGAAGAGAGAGAGTTTGACTTCTTCATTGCCAATTTGGATACCTTTTCTCTTTGTTGTCTGATTGCTGTTGCTAGGACTTCTAATACTATGTTGAACAAGAGTGGTGAGAGTGGGCATCCTTGTCATGTTCCTGATCTCAACGGGAAGGCTGCAAGCTTTTTCCCGTTGAGGATGATATTTGCTATGGGTCTTTCATAGATATATTTGATGAAGTTCAGGAATGTTCCCTCTATCCCTATAATTGGAGGCGTTTTAATCAGGAACGGATGCTGGATTTTGTCAAATGCTTTTTCTGCATCAATTGGAGGACCATGTGGTTCTTCTCTCTTCTCTTATTAATTTGTTCTATCACATTGATTGATTTGCGAATGTTGAACCATCCTTGTAGCCCAGGAATGAATCCCACCTGGTCATAGTGGATAATCTTTTGAATGTGCTGTTTGATCTCTTTGCTGGGATCTTGTTGAGCATCTTAGCATCCATATTCATCAGTGATATTGGTCTGAAATTCTCCTTTTTTGTAGGACTTTGCCTGGTTTGGATATCAAGGTAATGCTGGCTTCATAGAAAGAGTCAGGAAGTTTTCCTTCTGCTTCAATTTTTTGAAACAGCTTCAGGAGAATAGGTGTTATTTCTTCTTTGAAAGTTTGGTAGAATTCCCCAGGGAATTCATCAGGTCCTGGACTCTTGTTTTTTGGGAGATTTTTTAAAATTTATTTATTTTTTATTTTCAGCATAACAGTATTCATTATTTTTGCACCACACCCAGTGCTTCATGCAATCTGTGCCCTCTATAATACCCACCACCTGGTACCCCAACCTCCCACCCCCCCTCCCTTTAAAACCCTCAGATGGTTTTTCAGAGTCCATAGTCTCTCATGGTTCACCTCCCCTTCCAATTTCCCCCAACTCCCTTCTCCACTCTATTTGGGAGGTTTTTGATCACTGCTTCAAACTTGTTACTAGATATCGGTCTATTCAGGTTGTCAGTTTCTTCCTGGTTCAATTTTGGGAGTTTATAGTTTTCCAGGAATGCGTCCATTTCATCTAGGTTGCTTAGCTTATTGGCTTATAATGTGGATAATAACTTCTGATGATTATTTCTACTTCCTTGATGTTCGTTGTGATCTCTCCCTTTTCATTCATAATTTTATGTATTTGGGCTTTCTCTCTTTTCTTTTGGATTATTGTGGCCAATGGTTTATCGATCTTATTGATTCTTTCAAGAAACCAGCTTCTATTTTCATTGATACATTCTACTGTATCTCTGGTTTCTACTTCATTGATCTCAGCTCTAATCTTGATTATTTCCCTTCTTATGTGTGGAGTTGGTTTGTTTTATTGTTGATTCTCCAGTTCTTTAAGTGTAGAGACATCTGCTGTGTTCTGGATTTTTCAATTATTTTGAGGGAGGCTTGGATGGCTATGTATTTCCCCCTTAGGACCGCCTTTGCTGTATCCCATAGGTTTTGGATCAAAGTGTCTTCCTTGTCATTGGTTTCCATCAATTGTTTCAGTTCTTCTTTGATCTCCTGGTTGATCCAAGCCTTCTTAAGCCAGGTGGCCTTTAGCTTACAGGTGTTTGAGTTCCTTCTGAACTTTTCCTTGTGATTGAGGTCCAGTTTCAACGCATTGTGATCTGAGAATGTGCGGGGAATAATCTCAGTCTTTTGGTATTCGTTGAGTCCTAATTTATGACCCAGTATGTGGTCTATTCTGGAGAAGGTTCCATGTGCACTTGAGAAGAATGAGTATTCTGTTGTTTTAGGGTGTAATGTTCTGTATATATCTATGAGGTCCATCTGGTCCAATGTGTCATTCAATGCTCTTATTTCCTTATTGATTTTCTGCTTCGATGATCTGTTTCTGAGAGAGGCGTGTTAAGATCTCCTACTATTAGTGTATTCATATCAATACGACTATTTATCTTGATTAATAGTTTTCTTATGTAATTGGCTGCTCCCATATTGGAGGCATAGATATTTACAATTGTTAGATCATCTTGGTGGATAGTCCCTTTAAGGATTATGTAGTGTCCTTCTGTATCTCTGACTGCAGTCTTTAGTTTAAAATCTAATTTGTCCGATATGAGAATCGCTACCCCAGCCTTCTTTTGAGGCCCATTGGCATGAAAGATGCTTCTCCATCCCTTCACTTTCAGTTTACGTGTATCTTTAGGTTCAAAATGGGTCTCTTGTAGACAACATATGGATAGGTCCTGTCGTTTTATCCAGTCTGCAACACTGTGCCATTTTATGGGTGCATTTAGGCCATTTGCATTGAGGGTGATTATTGATAGATACGTTTTTATTGACATCGTGTTACCTTTGAAGTCTTTCTTTCTGTAGATTGTCTCTATATTTCTATTCAATGCTATTCTTGGGCTTTTTCCTCCTTTAAAGAAGCCCCCTTAATATTTCCTGCAATATCGGCTTGGTGGTTGCATAGTCTTTTAAGCCTTGACGGTCTTGGAAACTCTTTATCTCTCCATCCATTTTGAATGTCATTCTTGCTGGATAAAGTATTCTTGGCTGCATGTTCTTCTCATTCAGTGCCCTGAATATATCTTGCCAGCCCTTTCTGGCTTGTCAGGTCTCTGTGGACAAGTCTGACGTTATTCTGACGGGCTTTCCTCTGTATGTAAGGATCTTCTTTGTCCTAGATGCTTTCAAGAGGTTCTGCCTACAATTATAATTCTTCATTCTTACTATTAGGTGTCTCAAGGACTTTCAAGAAACTTTAATCTTGGGGGGAAACCTTTTGGCCTCTAGTACATGAACGCTGGTTCCATTCATGAGATTTGGAAAATTTTCATGAAGAACTTGTTCCACTATATCTTCTAGACTTCTTCCCTTCTCCTCCCCTTCAGGGATTCCAATTTCATGGCATCATTTATTTCCCTGATTCTGTTTCCGTGGCTTCTAAGCTGTTTTTTCCAGGCTTCCTCCTGTTCCTTTCTCTCTATCTGTTTGTCCTCCAGATCACTAATTCTATCTCTGTCTCAGTTACTCTAGCGTTGAGAGAATTTAGATTAGATTGGAACTCATTGAGAGCATTGTGAAGCTCATCCCTGGTAGCTTTCAGCTCTTCCCTAATATTGAAAACATGATCTCTGGTCGTTTTCAGTTCGGCTCTAATCAATTCCTTTTGGTCATCCATGGCTTTCTCCAACCTAGCTATTGCTTGGATAATTGTTAGCCTGAATTCTCTTTCCGATGTATTGTCTATGTTGATAGCCATTAGCTCTGTTGCAGAAGGTCTTTTTTTTTTCTTCTGTTGGGCATTCTTCCTCCTAGTCATTTTGGTGAGAAATGGCTGAACCAGTGTAGCTGGGTGTATCTACTATAGTGCAGTCAAGGTGCACCTTGGAATGCTTTTGAGCAATCAGGATTCCCCACCCAAATGAAGAAAAAGAAAAGGAGTAGAAAAAAAGAGAGAGGGAGAGAGACAGGAATGAAAGGTGAGATAAAAGAGAAGGTTTAGCCCAAATGGGCCCCACGTTAAGATTTATGAAGTATACAAACAGACACAGACAAACAAAAAGACTGAAAAAGTATATGACAAGAGAAAAATATATATATATATTTGCATATATATATGCCAATAAAGGAAGAACCTCGTTAAAAAGAACCCCGAGTGTAAGATTTATATACTATCAGAACAAACACAAAAACACAGAAATACTGCTGGAAGAAAAAGATGGGAGAGTGGTTTAAATTTTCAGTGTGGGTGAGGAAGGTTGTTTTGATTCTTCCTGGATGTATCTTGATATCCTTGTTAAAGGACTCAACTTTCCTAAGATAAAGGGGGATTAGGAATTGGTTTGCCTATAGGGATGGCATTGATTGGGGAAAGGGGATTACCTTGAAGTTGAACTCTATATGAATATTAGAAAATAAAAATTAAAAAAAGGAATAAACTAGACTAAACCAAACTAAAATGAAAAAAAAAAAGAAATTTAAAAAATAGAAATGCAAAAGGAAAACACAAGTGTATGTATCAAAAAGTTCAGGTTAGATCGTTATTATGGAATTTGATGTACTGGACATCTCAGTGTGACAGTAAATAGGTTAAAACATTATCTATATAATAATAATAAATTATCTATATAAAAAATAATGAGCCAGAATAGTGGGATCGAATTAATAATAAAAATTGTCCTATGAAGTAGTGGCGGTTGTTTTCTTGTCATCTTTTTTTTTTTCCTCCTTTCCTGGTTGGTTTTCTGGGGGAGGGGCCTGCCACGTGTGTTTTCAGTCAATGAGGTTCTCTGAGTTAAGTCCTCCTGCCCCCCCCAAGAAGGTGGGCTCTGAGGAAACTGGTTTTTTTTCAGGCTTTTGTTCTCTGGAGGTTTTTATACTTGTTCACTTTTGTTTTTCTCTCTCGCCTTGACCGCTTTTGATGGTTTTTGTAGGTTTAGAGAAAAGCAAACTGCACCCTGACCTCCCTCTCAGAAAGAAGCCTTAGTCTGGCTGCAGAGCCCAAATAAATCCCCCCTTGGCCACTGCAGAGCAGGTTCTGAGTCGCGGTCCCGGGGACTCAGGATTTTTTGCTTGTACCCAAAACCACGGCAGTGGCGGCTGTCTGGGCAACTCCAGACTGCCAGAGAAGTTCCAAGCAGTGATCGCACACTGAGGTTTTCCCGCTGGCCCGGGCTGGGAGTGCCTGGTCGTTCCAGGACCAAGAGGACCTGGCTGGCGCCTGTGTGCACCTCTCTCAGGGGAGAGCACGGGGCATGACTCAGACTCTGAAGGCATAGCAGGGCACTCACGTGGGGACTGCAAAAAAGCTGTACTTCTGTTGGATGGCGAGGCTCTCAGACCCTCACGGGAGCCAGGTGCCATGCACTCTCAGGCGCGCTGGTGGTTCAGGGACCAAGACCTGGGTTCTCTGCCGCACTCTCTCTGGCTCTGCACCAGGGGTGGCTCTCCTGGGTCTGGGGGATGAAGCCCCTGACCCTAACACCCCAATTCCCGCAGTTTCCCCCCGGTGATCCTTTACTCTTATTTATTTATTTATTTATTTATTTATTTATTTATTTTATAAACATATATTTTTATCCCCAGGGGTACAGGTCTGTAGGAGAAGAATAAATGATCCTTTACTCTTTTTGAGTGCTTTCTACCAGACTCCTGAGTTAATGCTGGTCCCCAGGCACAGGGCACTCTCATATTATGATATTACTTTCCAACAGGTCGCCTCTGGTGGCTCCCTCCCCCTTTTGTTTATCTTCTGATATCAGTCTGACTTTCCCACTCTGCTTTACCTGCCCACTGGCGTCTTCTGCTCCGGTAGAGATCCAGACGTGTATAATTCTGATCTCAGGCTGATTTCGTGGGTGATCGGAGTTCTTTGGAAAGTAATCAGCTCACTTTAGGGTAAAGGTTGAAAGGGTGCCTCCTCCTACTTCCCCGCCATCTTGTCTCCCCCCCTCTTTGATTTTGTTATTAATTGGTTTATATAGTTGGCTGCTCCCATTTTAGGAGCATAGATATTTAAAATTGTTAGATCTTCTTGTTGGACAGACCCTTAGAGTATGATATAGTGTCCTTCCTCATATCTTATTATAGTCTTTGGCTTAAAATCTAATTGATCTGATATAAGGATTGCCACCCCAGCTTTCTTCTGATGTCCATTAGCATGGTACATTGTTTTCCACCACCTCGCTATAAATCTGGAGGTGTCTTCAGGTCTAAAATGAGTTTCTTGTAGGCAATATATTGATTTTTTTTTTATCCATTCTGATACCCTGTGTCTTCTGATTTGGGCATTGAGCCCATTAACATTCAGGGTAACTATTGAGATATATGAATTTAGTGCCATTGTATTGCCTGTAAGGTGACTGTTACTGTATATTGTCTCTGTTCCTTTCTGATCTGCTACTTTTAGGCTCTCTCTTTGCTTAGAGGACCCCTTTCAATATTTCTGCAGGGCTGGTTTGATGTTTTCAAATTCTTTCAGTTTTTGTTTGTCCTAGAAGCTTTTTATCTCTCCTTCTATTTTCAGTGATAGCCTAGCTGGATATAGTATTCTTGGCTGCATGTTTTTCTCCTTTAGTGCTCTGAATATATCATTGCCAGTTCTTTCTGGCCTGCCAGGTCTCTGTGGGTAAGTCCACTGCCAATATAATATTTTTACCATTGTATGTTACAGACTTCTTTTCCCGGGCTGCTTTCAGGATTTTCTTTTTGTCGCTAAGACTTGTAAATTTTGCTATTAGGTGACCTATTCTTGTTGATTTTGAGGGGGGTTCTCTGCACCTCCTGGATTTTGATGCTTGTTCCCTTTGCCATATTAGGGAAATTCTCTACAATAATTCTCTCCAATATACCTTCTGTTCCCCCTCTCTCTTTCTTCTTCTTCTGGAATCCCAATTATTCTAATATTGTTTCCTCTTATGGTGTCAGTTATCTCTCGAATTCTCCCCTCATGGTCCAGTAGCTGTTTGTCCCTCTTTGCTCACCTTCTTTATTCTCTTTCATTTGGTCTTCTATATCACTAATTCTTTCTTCTGCCTCATTTATCCTAGCAGTAAGGGACTCCATTATTTATTGCACCTCATTAATAGCTTTTTTTATTTCAACTTGATTAGATTTTAGTTCTTTTATTTATCCAGAAAGGGTTTTTATCTCTCCAGAGAGGGTTTCTGTAATATCTTCTGTGCCTTTTTCAAGCTGGGCTAGAACCTTGAGAATCGTCATTCTGAACTCTATATTTGACATATTTCCAATGTCTATATTGATGAGGTCTCTAGCCTTCGGTACTGTCTCTTGTTCTTTTTTTATTTTTTTTATGGTGAGTTTTTCTGCCTTGTAATTTTGTCCAGATAAGAGTATATGAAGGAGCAAATAAAATACTGAATGGGTGGCAAAGACCCCAGTAAAATGTGCTTTAACCAAATCAGAAGAGACCCCAAATCCGGGAGGGAGAAAGGGGATAAAAAGAAGTTTGGAAAAAAAAAATTAAAAAAAGAAAACAAATAAAGAAAAAAAAATATATATATATATTAGATAAACTAGTTAAAAAACGTTGAAAAGAAAAGTGTAAAAGTTAAAATAAATTTAGCAGAAGAAAAGAAAAAAAATTAAACTAACCACAAGACTAAAGAATTATGGGGAGAAAGCCATGAGTTCCGTGCTTTGCTTTCTCTTCCACTGGAATTCTGCTGCTCTGCAAAGTTCTAGGTGAACTTTGTCTTGGCTGGATTTCTTGTTGATCTTCTGGGGGAGGGACCTGTTGTAGTGATTCTCAAGTGTCTGCCTGACACGGAATTTTACCGCCCTTACCAGGGGCAAGGCTAAGTAATCTGCTCAGGTTTGCTTTCGGGAACTTTTGTCCCCTGAATGCTTTCCATAGAGTTCTGGAGGATGGGAATGAAAATGGTGGCCTCCCAGTCTCCGGCTCAGAGGAGCCAAGAGCTCAGGGCCCAACTCCTCAGTGCACCCTCAGAGAAAAAAGTCCAGTGACTCCTGTCTCCCTGGCCTCTGGTCACACTCTGAGCTCACCCAGCCTGTGACCGGTTCAAGGTAAGCCCAAGCTGAGAGCTCACTCCTCGGCCCTGTCTCTGTAGCCAGCTTCCCCAGTCCAATGCCTGTGACCTCTGCAACACTCAGACACTCCTGATCCTTCTGTGACCCTGTGGGACCTAGGGCCACGCTGGCCCCATGTGGGCTTCACCCTGGTTTAGCCTCTGGAGCTATGTCCCTCAGTAGACCAGACTTTTATAAGTCCTGATTTTGTGCTCCATTGCTCCACTGTTTCCCAGGAGCCAGCCCCTCCCCCTGTGGTCTATCTTCCCATCACTTTGGATTCACTTCTCTGCTGGTCCTACCTTTCAGAAAGTAGTCGATTTTCTGTTTCTAGAATTGCTGTTCTTCTCTTCGATCTCCCATTGGATTTGTAGGGGTTTGCAATGGTTTGATAAGCTATCTAGGTGATCTCCTGCTACCTGATATAGTCTCAGCCTGCTACTTCTCCACCATCTTGACTCCTCCTACTTTTCAACCCTTTTGTCCATTCCCCACCACCTGTCTCTGACAACCACCTATCTCCTCTACAGTTTCAAGCTCCATTTGTTGTCTTTTGCTTTTTCTTTGGTTTTAAGATGACCTATGTGAGCAGGATCTTAAGTTACTTGCTTCTTTCTCATCTCAATGTAATGTGCTCAAGATCCATCCATATGTTGCCAGTTCTTGATGATTGCTGAATAATACTCTTTTTATGTATGTGTATATTATATATTGAAAGATACCACATTGTCTTTATTCATCCCTTGATAAACAGTTTGCATATTTCGGTGACTGTAAATGATGGTAAAATGAACACGGGCATGCATGTATCTTTATGAGTTGGTGTTTTCATTTTGTTTGGATAAATACCCAGAACTAGAATTGCTAGATCCTATGATAGTTTCCTCATTTCTGAGCAACCTTCATAGCATTTTGTGTCCTGGTTGTACCAGCTGACCTTCACAGCAATAGTGCCCAAATGTTTCATTTTAAACACATTCTCGTCAACACTACTAAGCTTTGGTTTTTTGATAATGACGTTTCTTAAAGTTTTGTTTAGTTAAGTAATCTGTACACCCAACACAAGGCTTGAACTCACAACCCCAAGACCAAGAGTTGCATGTTCTTCAAACTAAGCCAGCCCAGAGCCCTAGTAATGGCATTTCTAATATGTATGATGTGACATTTCATGGTTTTGATTTACATTTCCCTGATTATGAGTGGTGTTGAGAACTTATTGTGTATCTGTTGACCATCTCTATGTCGTCCTCAGAAAAATGTGTATTCACATCATCTGGCCATGTTTTAATCTGATATTTTTCAATTCTTCATGTATTTTGGATATTGGTTTCTTGTTAGATATGGTTTGCAAATATTTCCTCCACTTCCATAGGTTACCTTGGAATTATATTAATCTTTTCTCTGTTGGGCAAGATGCTTTATAGCTTGATATAATTTCATTTCTTTGTTGGGCTTTTTGCCTTCACTTTTGGGGTTAAAAAAAAGTCCTATCCAAGACAAGTGTCAAAAACCTTTCCACCTAGGTTTTCTTCTAGGCGTTTGATTTCAGATTTTCTTTTCTTTTCTCTCTCTCTCCTTTTTTTTTTTTTTTAAGATTTTATTTATTTGAATGGGTGGCTTAGTGGGTTAAAGCCTCTGCCTTTGGCTCAGGTCATGATCCCAAGGTCCTGGGATCAAGCCCCACATCGGGCTCTGCTCAGCAGGGAGACTGCTTCCCTCTCTCTCTCTGCCTGTCTCTCTGCCTACTTGTGATCTCTCTCTGTCAAATACATAAATAAAATTTAAAAAAAAAGATTTTATTTATTTGAGAGAGATAGAAACAAGAGCATGGGAGGGGAGGTCAGAGGGAGAATAAGACTCCCCATGGATCTGGGAGCCCAATGCAGGACTCAATCCCAGGACTCTGGGATCATGACCTAAGCCACCTAGGTGCCCCTCAGGTTTTATTTTCAAGTCATTACTCAGAGGCTGACCTTATCCTCCACACTGTCTCATTCTCACGAAAGCCCAGAGGATGGGCCCATGGAGGAGAGGGGAGTCGGGGGGAGTGGTGGTGAGGCTGAGCCTAGAAACATTGGTTGAATTGTGACCACTTTGAGCTCATTTTTGTATTTGGGAGAGGGTGCAGTTTCATTCTTTCATTGATAATTGCCCAGTTTGACCAAAAACATGTATTGAAGATCCTGGTCTTTCCTCCTCACATATTTGAGACTTTTTAGTTATAAGTTGATCATATATGTTCAGATTTATTCCTATGCTCCTTATTCTGTTCCATTAATCTAAGTGTCTGTTTTGATGACCATACCGTACTCTTTGTATACCATATCTTGTAATCAGGGAACATCATGTCTCTAGCTTTGTTCTTTTTCAGAAATATTTTGTTTTTAGGGAGTTTCATGTAAATTTGAGAATTGTTTTATTTCTGTGAAATTTGTATAGGGATTATACTCTGTTCATTATTTTAGGCAGAATGGACCTTTTAACAATATTCTTCCAACCCATTAGCACCTATCTTGCCATTTATTTGTGTCTTTTTCAGCTTCCTTGACCCATATCCTAAGTTTTTCAGGGTAGAGGTGTAGAGGTATTACATCTCCCAGATAAATTTGTTCCTGGGAACTGTATTCTTCTGATGCAATTACAAATCAAATTGTTTGTTTTGAATTTCTGTTTCTGATAGTTCATTTTTTGAGTGTAGAAATGGAACAGACTATATTAATTTTGTTTTCAACTTTACTCAAGTTTTCTATCAGTTATAAGAGTGGTAGTTTTTTTGTGTGGTTTTTTTTTTTTTTATTATTGTTTTATGGAGTTTTGTTAGGATTTTCTCTATAACATAACCTGCAAATAGTTTTACTCTTGGAATTTGGTTACCCTTTTGGTTTTTTGTGTTTGGGTGCACACACGCGTGCACGTGTGTGTGTGTGTGTGCAGGCACATGTGCACACATGCCCAATTGGTCTGGATAGGACTGCTAACATTATAATGAATAAAAGCGACAAGAAAGGCATCCTTGTCTTGTTCGTGATCTTAAAGGGAAAAGCTTTCCTTTAAAGGAATGCATGGAATCTACAGAAGGTTTTGGGTCATATGGGCATTTACAGTACTAACAAGCGTGAACCATGAACATGGGTTGTATTTGTATTTGTTTGTGTCTCCTTCATGTCATCAAATTTTTTAGTTTTCATTGTATAGAACTGAACCTCTGGTTTAATTTATCCCAAGGATTCTGTTTTTGATGGTACTATGAATGTGAATGTTTTATTCCTTAGATTTTTGTTGTTGGTGGTGGTGGTGTACAGAAATGAAACTGATGGGTTTGTCAATTTGTATCTTGCACTTTTGCTGAATTAATTGTTTTACCAGATTTTTAGGAGAGTCTGGGAATTTCTATATATAAGATCACATCATAAAATGTGCAAGACTTTTTTTTTTTTCTCTTGCCCAATTGCTGTGGCTAGGACTTTGGATACTGTGGTTTAATAGGGATAGTAAGAATATGCACCCTTATTTTGTTTTTGATCTTAGAAGAAAAGCTTTTAGCTCTTTAGAGTCAAGGGCTGTGGGCTTGTCATAAATATTTTTAATTGTGTAGAGGTATGTCCCTTCTATTCCCATTTTTTGTTTCTTTAATAATAAAAACATGTTGAATTTTGTTAAATATGGAGGAAGATGAGATTAAGGATAAAGAAACATGTGAATTGAAATAAAATAGTTCAAATTAGCTTTTTATTTTTTTAATTTAAAATGTGCTTGAAGTACATAGAGATTTGGTGCATAGTGAAAAACATGCCAGAAAGGCTTGAATAAGTATGTTCCACACATAGCTAAAAATAAAAGTACCAGAAATAACATATTTAGTTTGGCTTCAACTAGATTTCCTAAAATTCCTTTTCACAAAGAGAGTTTGGAAAACCTTCTCAATTATTGGTTTAGGAAACAGTATTTTTTTAGAGCAGCCCATTCTACTGAGTTTTTAGGATTTTGGTCACAATTCTCCTCTCCAGAGCTCAGTTAAACACACAGTATTGCTAAGAAATAAATTCTATTTATGTGTAAAATGGGAGATTGCTGACAAAATATTGAAGATGTTGGTCTTAACATGTCTAATGGTTCATCTGTTAACTGTGACACATGGGTTTTTCTTTATATGGGTATGTCTGATGTCAGATTTTTCAGTCAGAGTCCTCATGGCTGGGAGGTTCTAGTAATCTGTTATTGTTTTTGCTGTATCACCAGTTGTGACTGATGAGGTATGAGGAAATACAGCAGAGCTGCTGAAAGACACAACTGTGTGTAAGTTTAGTTAGTGTGCTTTCATCATGTCACTAAAAATACCAGAAGCCTTAAACCTTAGATACCTGCCAGCCCCTGTGGTCAGTTTCCATCTGTACTGATGCTCATTTACCCCTATTTGATACAAGTGCTGGGTGTGCCCTTTGAAGAATAATGCTATAATAAATCATTTACAGCATAAAAAAAGGTGAGGCAGTCTGATTCCCAAAGGATCACTTTTAAAACTTGGGGCTCCAAGAAAATGGAAGTTTTGGTCTTTCACAGACCAATTGGTGACTACACTGTAGTGATGTGTGAAGAAGCATCTATTCCATAAAGGTTAAAAATAAGGATTCCAAAATAATATGCATGAATTTCTGCCTCAAGGTTGAAGCAAGAATGTTGAGGAGGTGGCCTTGTAATGGGATGTAAAGAACAATGTGCATCAGCAGAATTTAGGGTAACTATCGAAATAGAGAACAGTCCCAAATAGTGTCTATACTTGGGGGGAAAATAATGACCAAGTGAATTGCTTTAGAGCAATGTGTCCTTTAGTGAGGCATAGCATAATGTGGCACATCCCTGAATCCCACAGCCCAAGACAAAGGATAATTGGAATAACCAAACCAAATAGGAATTGCTGTTGGGAGATAAGGCAAACTGTTCAACACATTGAGTCATGTAAGGACATAACTGTCTTTTCCCTCTTTATTCTCAAAAACTTCCTCTTCCTGTGCCAAATGGAAGAAGTTATTCTGCAGTAGGGAATAAACTTAAGGAAAGCCTTACATAAAATTTGAGATAGAAGTTTCAAAGTAAACTAGACTAAGTTCCTAAAGTGCAGTGGAAGTATTTTAGTAAGTTAAAACTAATAGCAACATTGTATAATTGTACTGAGATTTCAGTAAATAAGTTTATGTATCAAAAGGCAAAAAGTAGATGGATGGCACATTTTAAATAGAAATAACAAAACTTTGTTTATTCTGAAATGATTTGGAATTCCTCCATAACTCCATTAATGTGTAGATAAAGAGTGAGGTGCAACGTTAAATGAGGAAATTTGGCCATGGTATCAAATGAACTGAAAGCAGAATACTTTACCCTTTGTATTAGTAAAACTAAAATTCTAAAGGATAAGGAAATGCTTCATGTAGTCTGTTGCTTAAAGAATCAAAGAAAATAAGAAAAAAAATTCCAGTTGAGGGGCACCTGGGTCGCTCAGTAGGTTAAGCCTCTGCCTTCGGCTCGGGTCATGATCTCGGGGTCCTGGGATCAAGCCCCGCTTTGGGCTCTCTGCTCCGCAGGGAGCCTGCTCCTCCTCTCTCTTTGCCTGCCTCTCTGCCTACTTGTGATCTCTCTCTCTGTCAAATAAATAAATAAAATATTTTTTAAAAATTTCCAGTTGAGAAATATGGAAAATTAACTTTATCAATATGAATCAGTTATAGCTAAAAATGTTGTTCAGATGGCTCTTGATAGCATTATATGCTTGTAATAGAAAAGAAAAAGGGTTAAAAATCACGCCTAGAAGAGGCTAGAAATATTGCAGTTACAGAAAGCTTAGGTATGTGCACAAAACTGAAATATTAAAGATGACTAGAAGACCACAAAAGAGAAAAACAGGCAAACAGAAAAAATTGACAAAGCCCAAATATGGCTTAGTAATGCCATCAATAAATTTAATAAATTCTTAGCTGAAGTGATCAAGAAAAAGATGAAAAATCAGTAGCATCAGGAATGAAAAGAACTACTGCTACATATCTTATCAACTTAAAAACAATAACAGAATAATATAGTTTGCACCAACACAAATTAGATTGATAGTAAACTACTGAGAGATACAAACTCAAGAAGAAGAAAAATAAATTGATTAGTTTTGTATCTATTAAAGACATTGAATTTCTAGTTTAAATACAGTATGGACTGATTATGTGCCCCCCTATAATTCACAGGTTGAAATCCTAACCTCAAGTACTTTAGAAGATGTCCTCCCCAAAATATATTCCATTGTCACTTGTCTTCCCTGGTTAAAATAGTTGGTCTGAAACACAACCTGTGGCTTCATTGGCCACCACCCTACCATGATAAACAATCAAGGTGGCTGCAAATGAGGTCTCTTACCATACATAAAATTTAATATGTTGTCTTTAAGTTTCTGAGATGGTCAGGCTAAAATACACATAGACCCTGGGATATTCACTAATCTGGGAAGAATACAAATTCTAAGTCCATTCTGAGGAGCTAAGAAATATTACCCTTCATGAACATGTCACTGTGCTTTTCAGATAAGGTCACTGCATTCAATTATTGTGCAGAATGAGGAAGGTTCCTTACCTGGAGCACCCCAACACACCCTGGAATTACAAAAGACGTATTTTCTATTGTTGGCCTCTTCATTATGTCAGAAGATCAGCAATGGCTATTGTCTTCCCTATAATGTTCAGAGGTGGTGGCTATGCTTTGTTATACAATGAAGCAAGAAAGCCAGATGCTAGAAAGCTCAAAAATGTATCAAAAATCCCCAAGTATACACTGTAGCATGTAAATTAACATTCATAGTCTCTGATGCAAATCCCAGTAACTAATAATTCTTCAGGTTTTTAGTATGTGCCAGAGACTAAATAAGTTACATGTCAAATCACATTCCAAAATAAGTCTGTGAGGTAAATACTTAAGTTTCTTTTGCAGAATAAGTGGAGGTACAGGAAGGTTAAGAAATGTGATTGAAAGTCTCTCAGAATATGAGGGATCCATAACAGGAAATTAAGCCTCTGCCTATTCTATCCTCCATTACAGAAATAAAGTAAATGTGAGAGGTATCCATTAACTTTATATAATTCTTTGGTATATTCTGTTCTTATTTTCTATTATAAAATCCTTTACCAGAACCTAATGAAGTCAGAGCACCCCAGTTTCTAAGGGAAATGGTGCCATGAGTCATCAGCCACATGGTGAATGTTGTTTATCTGTCTTTTCTCCCAAACAAGAGAGTATATTGGGACTTAGATTCCAACCCAAGCCAAGCTAAATGGGCTCCAGTACATTTCCCATAAGCTTTCATGTTTCTGGATTCTTAGACCTCTGGTAACAACTGGCTGGGTTTAGGAAGTGCAGTCCTCCCCCATAGATGTTATGGGCACAGATGGGGATATTGGTGAAGGGGTCCTCAGCAATGACTGAAGTGGGTTTCATGCATATGAGGAAATAGGTGGAGTGTACAGTCAGCTACTTGTCCCTCACTGGGTCCAATCTTCCTAAACTTCCCCTTGGGAATTTCTTTCAGTAAGTCCCAGTTGCTTTAGCTTTCCTTGGTCAGAGGTTCATGTAACTGTTGTACGCTTCTAGGTATGTGTTCCCAGGGGCCATCAGCTGTCTGTCCATGTGCTGTAAACAGAATTGAGAGGGTCTCGGATCACAGAATTTCTCTTCGCAGCTTGGTGAAGGAAATTCAGCTCTGTCTATATTGGAGCCGCTTTGACATACTCTTTCCAGAACTTTAATTTGTGTGCATGTACATCATGTGATATTTAAGGATGGTATTAAAAGTGAGTGATTTCATATTATGATGGCTATGCCTGTCAAGAAAGCTTTCTATCAATAAATGGTGCTGGGAAAATTGGACAGCCACATGCAGAAAAATGAAATTGGACCATTTCCTTACACCACACACAAAAATAGACTCAAAATGGATGAAGGACCTCAATGTGAGAAAGGAATCCATCAAAATCCTTGAGGAGAACACGGGCAGCAACCTCTTCGACCTCTGCCGCAGCAACATCTTCCTAGGAACAACGCAAAAGGCAAGGGAAGCAAGGGAAAAAATGAACTATTGGGATTTCATCAAGATCAAAAGCTTTTGCACAGCAAAGGAAACAGTTAACAAAATCAAAAGAAAACTGACAGAATGGGAGAAGATATTTGCAAACGACATATCAGATAAAGGACTAGTGTCCAGAATCTATAAAGAACTTAGCAAACTCAACACCCAAAGAACAAATAATCCAATCAAGAAATGGGCAGAGGACATGAACAGACATTTCTGCAAAGAAGACATCCAGATGGCCAACAGACACATGAAAAAGTGCTCCATATCATTCGGCATCAGGGAAATACAAATCAAAACCACAATGAGATATCACCTCACACCAGTCAGAATGGCTAAAATCAACAAGTCAGGAAATGACAGATGCTGGCGAGGATGCGGAGAAAGGGGAACCCTCCTACACTGTTGGTGGGAATGCAAGCTGGTGCAGCCACTCTGGAAAACAGCATGGAGGTTCCTCAAAATGTTGAAAATAGAACTGCCCTATGACCCAGCAATTGCACTATTGAGTATTTACCCTAAAGATACAAATGTAGTGATCCAAAGGGGCACATGCACCAGAATGTTTATAGCAGCAATGTCCACAATAGCTAAACTATGGAAAGAACCTAGATGTCCATCAACAGATGAATGGATCAAGAAGATGTGGTATATATACACAATGGAATATTATGCAGCCATCAAAAGAAATGAAATCTTGCCATTTGCAACAACATGGATGGAACTAGAGCATATCATGCTTAGCGAAATAAGTCAAGCGGAGAAAGACAACTATCATATGATCTCCCTGATATGAGGAAGTGGTGATGCAACATGGAGGCTTAAGTGGGTAGGAGAAGAATAATTGGAACGAGATGGGATTGGGAGGGAGACAAACCATAAGTGACTCTTAATCTCACAAAACAAACTGAGGGTTGCTGGGGGGAGGGGGTTTGGGAGAAGGGGGTGGGATTATGGACATTGGGGAGGGTGTGTGCTTTGGTGAGTGCTGTGAAGTGTGTAAACCTGGTGATTCACAGACCTGTACCCCTGGGGATAAAAATATATGTTTATAAAAAAATAAATAAAATAAAAAAAAAAGAAAGCTTTCTAAAAGATACCAGATGTGAAGTAAATTCTCCAAGGGAAATTGGTCTTGTTTCTTGGTCTGTCACATGATAAAATGTCAAAGGAAACAAATTGGTTAAGATGGCATATTTGGTATGACGGAGCTTTGAGGTTTTATCTACACAAACAGATCAAATTGGAGCTTAAAATTCTGATTTAATTTGACCTGCCCTGCCTTTCTAGAGGCAAGCTGAGGTGGGTTCTAATATTCAGAGCCATAAAAGGAATAAAATAAAAATTTTCTACTTCAGGAGGCTCCTGGGTGGCTCAGTGGGTTAAGCCTCTGCCTTTGGCTCAGGTCAAGATCCCAGGGTCCTGGGATCGAGCCCCGTATCGGGCTCTCTGCTCTGCATGGAGCCTGCTTCCCTCCCTCTCTCTCTGCCTCCCTCTTTGCCTGCTTGTTATCTCTGTCTGTCAAATAAATAAGTGAAATCTTTAAAACAAAAATTTTCTACTTGATCTCCAAGGTATGATCAATAATTTTGCTTGAGGTGCTCTCTACCTTACAAAACAAGGTTTTGTGTCATGTTTATGCATAAGTTAAAGGGGAAAAAAGAAAAAAAATAGATAAAATGCTACAACGACTTGTTTTCCTTGATACTTAGTTTCTCAGGAGTAATAAGTATTTTTCTCCTGAATATGCTATCAGCCCATCTGGGAACATCTGGGCTAATATTTTCTTTGTTTAAAACTACAGCAAACTGAATATTATATTCTAAGTAGGAAGATCTTCTTAGATTCTCTCACTAAATTTTTGTTGACATTTTAAAAAGAGAAATGATAAAAATATAGTGGTGTTTGATCTTGATGAACTGAAATCTGTAGGGTTGTCAAATATGTATGACAAGTAATTGTATATGTGTTGATATGTGACTTAAAACCAAAAAACATCTTAAGTACTGATGATTGCTTTTGGGAATCCATTAGAATACAAAGGTGGCCCCAAATATACACACATCTATTGACACAGATGAAAATTTTTAAGAGAAGCATCCTTGAGACACAAAAGATGTTAATTGCACTCAATTTCCCCCAAATCGTAAAATCTTGTAACTGAGAAATTAAACACTATACAGCAAACCGTATAAATAAGTTGCTCATGAGTAGGAATGTATTGAACATAAATTGTTTTCATTGTAATCTTGAAATACGTTTTCAGAGAAGCATTCGTTGCTCTAGGTGCCATCCAAAATAGTTGTTCACAGTTTTAATATATTTTTGGGATTTTGGATATTAAGTCAGGTGAGGAAAATTGATTCCCTATTTAGAGTTAGTTTTGTTGTTGTTGTTTACCCAGAAGTACTTGTTTTCAGCTCCTCTCTATCTTCATCAGGAAAAAATGATGTTTGTGGACTTTTTATTAGGAGGATTTCAAATAATCATCTGCCTGGCTTCACTATAACAGCAAAAAAAAATTTACATTCATATACCTGTGAAATAAGTTTTTATTGAGTGGCATATATTTTTTGAAACACAAAGCAAAAACTAGTATCCACATTTTTTTTTTACTGTAATGTGATTTAAAACTTTTCTATTTATCACATGGTTCTTTAGCCTTGTTTGAGTAAAAACTGTTCTTGGAAAAATACAATATATGTGCTCTATTCACATACCTCCTATTGATACACATTCTTTGTTTTTCATTAGAAGAGTAGAAAGGACATTGAATATGGCATCAGATTGTTTTCACTACTAGAGTAGAATGGTAGATGTGTGGAGAAATGGCCAGAAAATGTCCTTAGGTCCAGACTGAGTCACTAAACCTACTCAGAGTTAGTATGACTAAGACACTGTGTGTGCAAAATTACTAGGTACCAAGTTGTTCTACTAAACCTGAGAGATTATGTGAAATGAAATAAGTTGAGCAGAAAAAGTCGTTGATCATATGGTGTCATTTCTTGGGGAATATATAAGGAGTAGCACGGAGGACATTAGGAGAAGGAAGGGAAAAATGAAGGGGGGAAATTCGAGGGTAAGACAGACCATGAGAGACTGTGGACTCTGAGAAACAAACTGGTGGCTTTAGAGGGATAGGGTGGGGGATGGGTGAGCCCAGTGATGGGTATTAAGGAGGGCACGTATTGCGTGGAGCACTGGGTGTTATATACAAACATTGAATCATGGAACACGACATCAAAACTAATGATGTACTGTATGGTGACTAATATAATAACATAATATATAACATAATATAAAAAATATGAGTGTTTTTTATGAATAAAATTAAGAGAAAATACACATTGTGTAACTATGTGAACAGTGGAGAAAGACGGCTGTACGGTGTGGTGTTAAGTAGGTCCAAAGCTGTGATTCCTTAGGATGAGGAATAGTCAAAAACGCTAGGTACTGTCTCAATGTTTATAAATGACTTGAATACTCTCTCAGTGGGCGTCTGTTGGGGTAACTATTGATGTTTCTTACCATGAAAGGTGTGTTGGTTCTAGTGGGAGCAGATTCCCTTCTGGGGAAGATTATATTGGTTTGATGGAGCAAACTGGGTGGCATACAATAGATGGTGATTTCCTCACAGTTTGGGAAGCTAGAAGCCCCAAATCAGGCTTTTGGGAGATGGGTTCCTGGGTTCCTTCTGACCTCTGTCCTGGTTGTCTGTTCCTGTATTTTTATATGCCCTTCTCTTTTCACAGGGACATGTCTTTGTCCTGATTTACTCTTCTTAAAAAAGATACTGGCCATAGTGGGCTAGGGCCCCCTTGAAAGACTTCATTTTAACTGAATTACTACTTTAAATATGCTGTCTCCAAATCCAGTTACATTCTCCAAATCCAGTTATATTCTGAAGGATTGTGTGTTAGAACTTCACCATACGTGATTAGGGGAGGATATTGCTTAGTCTTTAACAATGATCTGGTGCCTTTCTTTGTGGGTATGGCTTCTGTCTTCCAGCTGTGTGTTTCAGACCAGGAGCACAAACCTTCCTAAGTTGGATTGACCATGATACATAGTCTATCAGTTGGGATGACTTGCCACCCTGAATCAGGGTCAAATTGGGCCACTCCTTCTTTGCTCTGTTCACAGTTGACTCTAGGGGGAGTGTGGATTTCTTTTTCCCCAGCAGTGATGAGGCTCTAACATTGGGAATACATAGCTCCCAATACAGCTGTCCTCTGCCACAGAGAGGAAAGTGTCTCCAGTAAAAGAGAGTAAGAGTATGCAGAGGTGAGCTAGGATGAGAGGCAGAGAAAGGGAGTCCTGACAGCTCTGCAATTTCTGCAGGAGTTCCACACCTGTTTTGTGGTATGTTTTAGTGGTAGGAGTTAGTGAATTCTTTGTTTTAGCTAAGTTACTACATAATACACAATAAGCATTAATAAACATTCAAACTATATATGCCTGTGCATCTTAAACTTTTTTTTTTCTTTTTTGGTATACTGGATCAGTTTATATATTGTACTTAATAGTCATCTTCCACAGGGGCAAATGAAAAGTAGGGAAGTGCCAGTGATAGCATCCGACAGCTCTACAGTTTGGTTTCCAAATGATCCTGAATCTCTTAAATTTATCTCCATAAAGTGACTGCTCTGTTTTGGACTCTGTTTGAAATTTATTTATTTAAGGTGGGTAGATTTGGGGTCTGCCCAAATGCTGTGCATCTACCACAGCCTTACTATAAAAAATAGCTGGCTAATCTGGGAACATACAGTTGAATTAATAAAATAATTGACAGTATCAGAAAAATAAAACCCTTCTGTAACATGAAATGCACCTTTCAAATATTCAGTTGATATATAGGTAAGGTCAGTTTAGAGGTGGTTCTTTTATATGGTGATGGATGTACTCAGTGGAGTCAGAAAGAGGATGATGGGATTTATTAAATATGCCTAAAGCCTGCAGATGCCACAAATACCACATGATCACATAAATTGAATATATTGTTCCAAGAAATGCCACATACACATAGAACCCAATACTACTTCATGAACACTGAATAATATGTGGAAATGTTGACCATATTGTACACCTGATACTAGCAACATTGTATTGTTAGCTACACTGGATTTAAAAGGAAAAAAAGGAGTTGAAGTAGGAACAAAGAGGAAGGAGGCACCTCTTGGTCATCTCCGCCCCTCCCCCTCCTCACAAGATGAAGCTTTGATACAAACATCTGTTGCCCAGAAAGATCCTCTTGTGCTTGTTTCTCTCCCTCTGTTACTGCATAGGAAGCAAGAAATGACTTAAAAAGAAATTGTGGGACGCCTGGGTGGCTCAGTGGGTTAAGCCTCTGCCTTCGGCTCAGGTCATGATCTCAGGGTCCTGGGATCGAGTCCCACATCGGGCTCTCTGCTCAGCAGGGAGCCTGCTTCCTCCTCTCTCTGCCTCTCTGCCTACTTGTAATCTCTGTCTGTCAAATAAACAAATAAAATCTTTTTAAAAATTGTATCATAAGATCAACATTTATATCTAAGATCATAGGGAACTAGCCTAAAATAGTGAGGTGCTTTTTGGTACCTCAATATTCAGATCCTTTCTGGGGCACCTGGCTCAGTCAGTTAAGTGTCTGCATTCAGCTAAAGTCATGATCTCAGGGTACTGGGATGGAGTCCCGAGTTGGGCTCTGTGCTCAGTGGGGCTCTGCTTCTCCTCTGCTCCTCCCCTGCTCCTGTCCTCTCTCTGTATCAAAAAAAAAAAAAAAAAAAATTACCTGGATTCTTTTTTTTTGGTGCTGGTCTAGATATTGTTGAACCATGGCATGGTGCTGGAGTCAAATCCAGATTACCAACTGCTTTTGTAAATACTTACATTGGAACACAGCCACAGCCATTGCCTTGTGTATCGTCTGTGATGGTTTTCCCACCACAACCAGAGAGTATATTCAACAGACTATGTGGACTGCAAAGTTGAAAACCTGTATTCTGTAACCCTCTAGAGAACATGTTTTGCAATGCCTCTGTTAAGCCATCTTTAACACAAAGCTATCTTTCATGGTTCAAAGATTTTTTGAGTTCCAGACTAGATGTTCATCTTCAAAGGAGCTAAAAAAAGGAGTGGAGCAAAGATCATGACTCCTTTGCTCTTTCAGAACACTCTATGTGTGTCCCCCGTGACACTGTGGTTGCCTTTGACTTTGTGAGAAATTAATCATACAGCCATAGTCATCTGGAAAATATGATGGAAAATGTGACCATTAGTTCATATGTCATCCTCCCCCAAAATGGCAGCCTCAAGTATCGTCTGCTTTAAACTGTAGATGTTGACAGAGTTCTTGCTGTGCAGTCTTGAGGTCTTCACCATGTAAAATATATCAACTAAATTACAGAGTTAACCACCAGCAAAGCTCCCATTGTAAAACAGCACTAAACAATGGAAAAGAAGGGAATGAGCGAAAGTGGTCAAAGGGTGAGAACATCCAGTTTTAAGATGAATGTCTTCTGGGGTTGGAATATACGTCATGGTAATTACAGTTAACAGTACTGTAATGTATATTTGAAAGCTGCTGAGGGTAGATCTTAAGAATGATCACAAGATTGAAAATAGAACTACCCTATGACCCAGCAATTGCACTATTGGGTATTTACCCTAAAGATACAAACCTAGTGATCCGAAGGGGCACGTGCACCCAAATGTTTATAGCAGCAATGTCCACAATAGCCAAACTATGGAAAGAACCTAGATGTCCATCAACAGATGAGTGGATAAAGAAGAGGTGGTATATATACACAATGGAATACTATGCAGCCATCAAAAGCCATTTGCGGCAATGTGGATGGAACTAGAGGGTATCATGCTTAGCGAATTAAGTCAATTGGAGAAAGACAACTATCATATGATCTCCCTGATATGAGGAAGTGGAGATGCAACATGGGGGCTTAAGGGGTAGGAGAAGAATAAATGAAACAAGATGGGATTGGGAGGGAGACAAACCATAAGAGACTCTTAATCTCACAAAACAAACTGAGGGTTGCTGGTGGAAGGGGGGTTGGGAGGGGCGTGGAGTTATGGACATTGAGGAGGGTATGTGCTATGGTGAGTGCTGTGAAGTGTGTAAACCTGGTAATTCACAGACCTGTATCCCTGGGGATAAAAATATATGTTTATAAAAAATTAAAAAATTTAAAAAAAAAACTTATTGCTGTAATGATTTTGTAGTCTATATACAATTACAAATTGTGTTTTATAGCTTGAACTAACACAATGACATATGCCAATTATAGCTCAGTACACAGAGAAAAAGTCAAAAGGGGACATACATTAATAAAAAACTTAGAAGACTTAGGAAAGTAGAACATATACATAGCTCCTATCATCTGGGTTGTTGTTTTTTTGTTTTTGTTTTTGTCTTTTTTTGTTTGTTTTGTTTTGTTTTTCCTGCCACTGATCTCAAGGCAATAATGTATTCTCTTTTCCCCAGTACACTTTGAATAATTGCTTTGCTTTCAGCCATCATTTTGACCAATCCAATACATTTTCCGGCTGCGTTTACCTAAGCCCTTTCCTGAGGGATCTGAGTTCTGCATGATCCTTCTTCTGTTGGGTTTCTATAGACTTCCATTAACCTTAACCACTGAATGTGGCAGTGTGAGGAGATGCCCCAGAGGGTCCTGTGGATGTCAAATACAGAGGCTCAGATGTAGATCCATACAAAAAAAAAAAAAAAATGTGTAGGTAGATATTAGGGGCTCTCAGTAGAGACATTAACATCATGAGCAGCATAATACCTATGCTTTGAAAATGTATGTTGAAGTCTGTCACTCAGTCTCTCCACCTATTTTGGCTTTTATTTTTTAAATTTTAATTCCAATACAGTTAGCATATGGTATTACTTTCAGGTTATGCTGTAGTGGTTCAACAATTCTATATATTTCTCAGTGCTCATCACAAAAACTATACTCTTAATCCCTTTTGCCTATTTCATGCCCCCATCTCCCTTCCGTCTGCCAACCATCTGCTTGTTCTCTATAGTTGAGTCTGATTTTTGGTTTGACTCTTTTTTCCCCCTTTTTTCATTTATTTAATTTCTTACATTCCACATATGAGTAAAACCATACGGTGTTTGTCTTTCTCTGACCAACTTATTGTCTTTCTCTGACCAACTTTGTCTTTCTCTGACCAACTATACTCTCCAAATCCATCCATGATGTTCTGGGTGACTATTACTCCTGTTGTATTTAAAGATGCTCCCTTTTTCATATGTATGTAGTAAAATATGCATTTAAACTTTTTGATTTCTAAACCCGCTCTTTATAGTCACGTAGTACATATATAGAGAGACACGGATGGCACATTTACCAATCTATAAAGAGATAGAGGCAAGAGAGAGACTGAGAGGTAGCAGATAAAAATCTACATTTTTTTTTTCTTTTTGGATATAAACTCCTCTCTTCCCTTCTTTGGACTTTCTTAGGTCTGCATATGTCCCCTTTACCTCATTCAACAGAGAAGAAGACAAGTCTTATGGCCCAGCCCCCAAAACAAAGGAAATGCCTTATTTCAGGATGAACCTTAAGGAAGGGAGCAAATGAGTTGTAAGTACTTAATACTCTTGTCAATATGATGTTTTGTACGTACTAATTGAAAAGGCAACTGAAGTGATGAGCTTATGCTTTGGTACTGACTCAGAATAGAGCTGGAAACAGGATGTACTAACAACTTAGAAAAATTTATAAGGCAGTGAACTAGGTCCCACTTTGGAACAACCACAGACCCAGATGGCTGTACATAACTTGGTCAGAGGCCCTTACTTAATTGTAAAGTGTATAGAGATGAATTGTTATTTCATTGTCTGTTGTTATGTAACAAATGACCCCAGGACTTAATGGTTTTAAGCCATTGTTTATTTTCACCTATGTTTTGGTGAGTTGTGAATTCAGAGAGAATTTGTCTGGCAGATTCCTTTCTGATTTCACGAGATACTTGCTTCACGAGCTGGGCATAGAGGATTTGCTTCCAAGTTGCCTTCTTCCCTTTTTTCCAGGATCAGACAAAACTAGGTAGAAAAATAATAAAGTTTAAATAAGCTTCATGAACATGGACAAGAACCCTAACTGAATACTTACACATAGACATATGCACCTTTGAAATAATAATAAATGACCAATATATTTTTTCTTGGGAATGTATTAAGGTTTATCGGAGTCTTTAGATATCTATTAATACAGTTTAAAATAGACAGTTAAGGATGAGAAAATTCATATTATGGTCTTGATAGATGCTTCAGATTTTGGTAACATTTCTAAACAAAAATATTAAAAATTTAAGAATAAAGAGCTATTTCCTCACTTGCTGGAGACTAACAGAAAGCCACACATTTGATATAAAAAAATCAAAATTTTGTACATATAAAGCTTAAAATAATTGCACAGGATGCACAACATCACCACTGTGATTTTACTCTGCTTCTTTTTCTTTTAGAGGCTTTAACAAATTTCTGCAACTTTTTCATCTCTTCTCTTCAGTCATATAAACTAACAAGTTGTTGACTGTTGTAGCCTTCTTCTGTCATACCTCCCTTCATTGATTTGCATATATCTTTCCTGCTTTTTCTGAGTGGGACCTTCAAAATCCCCTTCAACTTCTCAGCCCAAGTTTTATCCCTTCTGTAAATTTTCCTTGACTCCCTGATAGTTGTTAAACTCAGTCTCTCCAACCCTTTTCTGTGTAGCTCTTGAGACTGAATTGTAATTATGTTTTAATGTCAGCTTTTTCCCCACCAGAATAAGTGCTCTTTGAGGGCACTTATCATTGCCTGCCTGAAACTTAACCTAGTAGCCGGTGAATTGTAGAGCTTAAATGGAGGCTTTCAAAACTAAAAATAAATCCACAAGGCTTACATTATGCTTTTAAAGGAACTTGATATTTTTCTCCTCAAAATCTTGATCAGTTTCTCTGTAAAATTACATGGTGTGTCTATTTGTCATATATATCAATACACGGTTCTTAAATTTTAGATGTAAGGTCCCACACTCCCTACTGTGTGATGATGGGAAAATGATTGTCATTCTCTTGTAAGTAAACAATTATTTCTGTTAGATCCTGTTATCTCATATATCAGTTAATACATATATTTGCAATGTAAGGTGGTTTTGAATAACCACCAGTAGAAGTTACCTCTAAGAGCACCACATATAGAAAAATATCATGGTAAAAAATGCCATGTATTTAGAAGGACATTGATCCTGGAGTGGTTTACAAAATTGGTTTGCCAATATCTTCAATATATTGTTAGATGGAACTGCATAATGTACATACAGTATAAAATTTTCTATATAATACACATTACATATATAGTAAATACATGTTTATACTGTATATTTTATTATTCAAGTCATGTATATGTATATCCCATATATATATGCTATCCATTTACTGTAATAAACATATGTGTGAATATTTGTGCACAAATGATACATACACACACATTTAATATTCAACTTGAAAGAAAAATGATTTATTTAAATTCCAATATGACTTTTACAGTAGGGGCTTACTTGGTTTCTTCAAATTGTGGTACAAAACAGTTAATATCATTGAGATAGATGGGGAATGTATCTTCGTCAGTAGTCCCATATACTGATAATGAGGAAAGAAATAAAATAAAAAATCTGGCTAGGTGGGCTGCGGAGGTGACACTGTAAAGTGTAAGGATGAACACAGGAGAAGAAGGATGACCTGGGCTGATGAGTAGGCACTGTGACCATGCTGCTGTCTCCTAGGGGTAGAGCCTTAGCCTCACACTGGGGCATCTTGGCAGCAGACCACCTGTGCCCCTTTTCCCTTTTTGGCACATCTGCAAGTATGGCTGACTCCAAGCAAGCTTAAAATGGTATACTTGTCTTTTGAACGTGCTGCAGGACTTGAGATGCTCATGTATCATTTTAGCCTTGGACATTAATACATTAATGCTCTTGGAAGATCTCAGCCATAGACAAAACCTTCAGAAACTGTACACTGTCCTCAGATATCCACCATAGTGTGCATTCAGTAAACTGTTTGTCTCGTGACATAAACACAACTCTTTCATTGAAAACTGCGGATTTTTCACACTCTTTTTGAAGAAAATTATCTCCTTTGCATTGTTCGTGTGGACTGTGTCGATAGGGATGGTTGCTTTTATTTTTTTTCTTTTTAAGATTTTATCTATTTGAGAGTGAGAGAGTGAGACAGAGTGAGAGAGAGCATGAAGGGGCGGTCAGAGGGAGAAGCAGACTCCCCATGGAGCTGGGAGCCCAATGCGGGACTTGATCCCAGGACTCTGGGATCATGACCTGAGCCGAAGGCAGTCGCTCAAACAATGGAGCCACCAGGGCACTCGAGACAGTTGCTTTCAGAAAAAAAAAAAAATTGAAGTAGGAAAAGACATGATAATATTTGTGTCCGCTAACTCTATTTGAAAATATGACAGATGCTACCTTTTGTTTTCCCTTCCTGTGAACATTGTATAAAGACAAAAAGATGAGCCAATACAAAATATGGAGTACAAAGCCATTTTATCAGTTTATGTCTGTGTAGAAAGTAAAAGCATAAAATTCAATATCAAAATACAGTATAGCTCTCCCTTGTAACAAGTTCCTGCTTGATTCTTGAATGGAACAAACACTAAAAGAGGTTGAACAGAATTCCAAGAGTGCAGGGATATAGTTTCCAGGGAAATAAGCTCTTACAAGTGTATTACATTTTACTTGTTTCAAAAATGGAGAAAAATCTTTTACATATGTAATCATATCCCACTGAGATAGGCCAGTTCCTATCTGGGGGATAGGGGTTTTCAGATCTTCGGATGAAAGATATAGATTCTTTTCCTAGATAAATGTATTTCGTAAGTCCCAATTTTCTGTAAATTGACCAAATTTTGCATATAATCTTCTGAAATCCATTTATAAGAGTTAAATAAGCAAGAGCTGTTTTGGGGGCTCATGCTCCTTGGCTTGGGAGCTCTGATGTATGGGATCATCCGAATCTTTCTAAATTCAGTGACCTAGGACAACAGAGACAACTAGAGTCCATGCAGGCATGCTTTCCTTCTATAATGTGGAGCTGGAAGTCCCCCTCCTTCTTGCCCACACACATCATCCTTCAGCGAATTTTCATTGATTTGCCTCCAGAAAAATATGTGAATCTAGTATAAATACAACAGGCAAGAGAATAAGTCTTACTGATTAGAGTTGAAGCTTATGATGCAAATGAGCAGAAATTGCATTTTCAGGCTCCATGTAGTAAACACAAGTAAATATATATTGATAACCTTCTGTAGCTATCACTAAATCAGCGGGGTGGTAGCTATAGGATGCTGAGAATAATCCCATGAAAGTGATTCTTCCACTTTTGAGAATGTGCACACAATGATCTGTGAGTTTAAAAAAAAAATCAATAACTGGAAAGAAAACCTGACTTATCCAGACAACCTATTTTTCAATCTGTACCTTTACCTGAATGAGGGCTTTTTATTTTTTAAGTATTTTCTTTCTCCTTTTCTATATTTTTAAGAACTTTCAATGAATGAGGACTCTTTTCTATCCTGTAAGATGTGGGATATTTAGGATGGTTTACTGAGGAATAACATGACTGATGAAAACTTAAACAATTTTACAGCCATAAACAGCTTCTTCTGTTTGTCATTTGAGTAAAGACAGGAAGCTTAGCTTTAGTTACTCTAACGGATAGTTTGAAGATGACTCATGGTCAGCCTCTGTTTTAGCTTAAAGAGAACTCAAGACTGGGGAGTAAAGCTGGGGAATAAAAATGCTTTTGTGCTGGAAAAAGAGGAAAACGCATAGAACAGAATAAAAAATAAGAAATGGTTGACCTAAACTAGATAAGCTCACAATTGACATTACTGAAAACCCTGGAAATTAGGAAAAAGGAAAATCTGTGCAGAAGCTTTTTATCTCATACCGAGAAAGAAAGTGACTTTGATTAATATGAAAAAGTTGACTCATTATGCTAAATGTGGGTTATCTTTTTCATAAATTTGCATAAAAATGAAGAAAGTTAGACCCACTTAGCGATACAGGAATATAGTATTTAGTCGTACAGAGAGGCTTCAAGAATTGTACCATGGAGCATAACAATTTAAGGTCTCATTTAGCCTTTTATTTTATCCATCAGTCCAGCTTACAGAGAGCTGGAAAGAGCATCAGTCTCACCCTGACCAAAACAAAACACAAAACAAAGGTCAGATAATCAGCAAAGTCAGACTTTTCTGTGAGCCCTTCCAGGAGGTCATGTTGCAGGGCAAACAACTAATCTGAAATTGAAAGATAGGCAACTTCACAGAGACAGTAACTACAGTACAGCAGACAGGAATATCCATGAAGGGGGGAAATCGGCTAAAATTTTTAACAAATTGCTAAAGACTGTATGTGGTCTAATGGGAAATTGTAGAACTCATTGCTACAGCAGGTAAAAAGGCAATTTGCATCCACTTACAAGGTTATGAACCATAGCAGGTGCTGAGGAGAGATACTGAGGACAGTGTGGACCCTGGAGAAAGCTTCCTAGGGTGGGCAAGCCTGGAAGAGGGGACCAGCTCCCAGTAGAGGAGATGCGAAGCCTTGCATGGATCCTTCTCCTCTATGGACAAAATCCTTCAGACACCTTCTCTTCCTGAGGACAGCAGGTGAAGACATAAAGCAGCAAGGGAAAGGGAAGAGAAGTCCATCATCAGAGGGTTCCTCTGGCATTTTCTTGTGATTGTGATGGTTTTGCTTTGGCAGAGAACTTTGTGTTTCTGCTCCACCCTTGGCTGGAGACCATGAACAAGTGTGGGCACATCAGAGAGTGCCTCCCTCCATATTTGTTCCCTCAGCAATTTTGCTTAGGGCTTACCAGCCTAGTGGGAGGAATTTATGAGGGGAGGGAGCCTGGGTCCCATAGGTTAAGCCTTTCTTCTGTCCCTTCCCCTTCCCCTAAGCAGTGGTATTTCTAATGGTCAGGCTCCAGGATGAAGGAGGTGAAGGAATTAGCTCCTTGGGAGAAGAGTATTTAAGACCACCAGGAACTATCCATTTAAGGGCTTAAATAGGGACTTGTCCATCAGATTCAGGGTACATCAAGGAGACCAGTGTGGCTAGAATGGAATAAGTAACATGAATGAGATAAATCACAGAATTAAACAGTTTTATCATGTGAAAACTTAGATGTTACCAGAAGGTCTTTGACATTGATTCTGATGGAAAAAAGAAGTTATCAGAGAATTTTAAACAAGGACAGGACTTGATCTGACTTTAGATTTAAAAGAATAATTCTTCAAGAGAAGGTAAAATCAGGATGAGTTCATAGGAAATGAGTGTTATAATTCAGGACATGTTGTGGGCTGCTGGGAACAGAATGGTGACTGTGCAGGCAGGGGATGGATTTTGACTATGGAACCATCATGATAGTCAATGGACATCAGATATGCAGTGTGACTATAATGTTATAAATACATGTAAAGTTTTTGCTTTGTGTTTGCCTTAAGACATACAGACCTACTTAAATGTGTAATTGTCTATTTCAACCTGATTATTTGGATTTATTCAAAACTCAACGTTTTTACTCTTTTTTTCTATCTCGTTTTGTTTTTCATGGCATATTTTATATCCTTTATCTTGTATATCTTTTAAGTAATGATTGTGGTTTTAGTTGTTTTTAATAATCTTTTAACTTGTAATTTGTAATTTCTAACTAATCTTTTAACCTTGATACTCATTCCCTAGGCTATTATCTACTACCATTAGTATATATTTAGTACTTTCTTGTGTTTTCTTCTTATAGATGTTCTGATTCTGTTAGCGTATTCTTTTCTTGAGTACAAAAGCATGTTTATGAATATTATTTTGCATGTTTTGTCAAGTAAGTCACTTAAGTCTGTTATGGATAATTTTGTTTCTCGTTCTTGTTTTATTTCCACTGTTTCTTCATTTGCATTGGGTCTCTATGTGGTTTCTGTCTTAAATGAAGCAGCAACGTCTCCCAGATGCAAGAGAGTGACCTCCTCTAGGAGGTGAACTTTATCATTTAACCAAGCCCCGTAACTCTGTTGACATTCACCCCCTTTGTGTTTGTCTGACCAGCTTTGCTTTACTGTTAATGGTTCCCAGTAGTATAAGGTGTGCTGAAATGTGTCTTTGTCACAAACAAGGGGCTTTCATTCAGCACCTTGATTCGGGCTTCATGAAAGCCAGAACCTCATGCATTAGCTTTAATAATATGCAAATATATATGGGGCTACAGGACCGTTAACATCAGCCGCCTGGACACGAGGCCCAGGTGATTTAGAGGAACACTAGACAAATAAAAGGAAGGAGTGAGATGTGTATAAATGCTCCCTTCCAGGATCGCCTGGTGCTGTAAAGCATGGCACAAGGAGAGTGTGAAGATAGGACCTGCCCATCTGAGGTCTCTGGAAAGGATTATAGTCAGCCTGTAGTTGAGTGTTGAATTAGAAATCTTCCCCTTAGGCTACAGCTATGAAGATAAGTTAAACAGACCTCTGTCATAGAAAAACTGGGCTCCTGGGTCTGTTGCCTCTTGCTGTGCCCTGGAGAGCACACCAGGAGGCCCCTAGATGTGTTACATTAGATGTCTGCCTCTCTGTTGCTTTAAGATAAGCCAATAAGCCTCTTGAATATAGAATTAAACATTTGGTTGCCTCTTAATCAGCTGCTGCTTACCTTGGATCTAGGGTGTGTGAGTGTAAGGTTCTAGAAGAGCTATGTCTCTGTTCACCATGGCTGGTGGATCTCATGATGTGAACCCTATTGGTTTTCAAAGCTAGATGTTTGGGGCACTTGTTTCTCATCGTAGGTCATAAAAGTTGGGGGAACTGATACTGGATTCAAACCTTTCATTCTTCAGGGCAATGCTCCAAGTTGAGTTCCCTCATCATTGTAGGTTGCTCTGCCAACAGTGGAATTTATGATAGGATTGTATTTCAGCCTCTCCTCCCTGCTTTGATGTACATTTTTTTTTCCAGGTTTGCCTGATGTACAGGAGTAACTCAGCTAGTTTTGGTATTGGGTTGTTTTTTGTTTTTTCCTCCCCATTGAAAAGTGTTCCATATGTAGCTGTAGCTTGAGTGTATCTGTGGGAAGAGGTGATTGCAGGACCTTTATGGGTCACCATCTTAGACTAGAATCCTTATCACATCTTACTTATCCATTCTTGTGTTGGTAGAAATTTAGATTTTCCCACATCTTGGATACTGTGAATAATGTTGCAATGAACATGGGAGTCCCAAAAGCCTTTTGAGATCCTGATTCAGATATTTTGGATATATATCCAGAAATGGGATTGTTATGTGTCCTATGGTAGCTCTAATTTTAGTTTTTTGAGGAACTTGCCTATTGTGTTCCATAAAAGCTGTGCCCTTTGTGTTACTACTAATAGGGCACAACAATTCCAATTTTTTCTCAACCTTGCCAACAATTTTTTTTTTTCTAAGAGTAGTCTTCCTGCTTGGCAAATGGTATTTCATTGTGGTTTTGATTTGCATTTCTCTGATTATAGCTATGTTGAGCAATTTTTCATGTATGTGTCTACCTTTTGTATGTCTTCTTTGGAAAAATGACTATCAAGTCTTTGACCCATTTTTTTTTTTAATTGGGTTACCAGTTGGGTTTGTTACTGATTGTATGATTACAGGATTGCCTTCTGTAATTTGAAGATGAATCCCATATCAGATATATGCTTTGCAGATACTTTCATTCTAGATGTTGTCTTTTTACTCTTATTTCCTTTTCTGTGTGGAAGAAGCACAAAGTACTGTAATGAGAACTGAAAGGCAGGTTTATGAAGCAAGGACCTTATGAAGCAGGGACCGCCTGCACTTTTGCAAATGTGGAGTCCTATTTGATGTGACATAATTATAACACTGACTATCCAATACCTTTGCCATAGAACATAACCAAGAGAGTGACTACCTCATCACTTTTGCCACATTCTATTGACTAGAAGCACGTAATGAGGAAGGAGGTTATACAAGGGCATATCTTCTTGGGGTTCATCTTAGAATTCCTCTTAACACATAGAGTGTGCTTTTGATCTTTGTAAACAGGATTGTTTGTCATTGTATATGTATATAAGCAGGATTATAGACCAAAAAAACAAAAACAACAGCAACAGCATGAGTGTGGACTGAGTGCATCAAATATTTTGTTTTCCTTAAACTCTGACTTATAACCAGTAGTCCCCTGACCAATAGTAAAGAATCTGATCATCTGTTCACCATGTTAAATATGCTAATACTTTGTATCCTCCTCTTTATGAAGGTCATTTTTTATGTAATAACAATTATGTTTATTTGCTTTGCTTGTGTGTATACATAGGAGTACTGAAATTATTCAAAGACATTAATATATAACATAAGAATATATTAACTATTAAGATACATACATACATGTATGTATGCATGTACACAGGAATGACTTCATCTCACTTCTAAAGGGGGGCAGAAACAAACACTCCATAGTTACAGAAATGTAAATTAGAGCTGTTGATGTATTTTATTATTTTAAAATAAATTATTAAGTATGTTTTATTGGAGTATTCTAATACCGTAATGCAAATGAAATTTTGTACTACATTATATCACAGTGTTTATAAATCTTGATGTCCATCATTGTCACCCAGAAAAATAGATGAAATTCTAGTTCTGGTTTCACTTTTTTAAAAAAACCTAGTTTTAGGGCCACAGTACATTGAACGTGTTCTGTTTTGTTTTTCCATAAAGATTCTTTTTAACATTCTAAGCTGGAGGAACTTATTTAATACTGACTTAACATCCCAGGTAAGCAGTTGGATGCTTGAGTGTGGAGTTAGCAGACAGGAGGTACATAAATCCATTCCACTGAATGAGAGAATGCAAGAGCAGTTTTAGTGGAATGATGAAGATTTAAGTCACCTGGGATTACAGTGTCAGTGAGACATGAGGAATTGGAGGAATTTGCTGAATAGAGATGTGAGGAAAGAGGGGCCATACAGAAGTTAATAATAGGGCAGAGGGATAAATAACTGAAAAAAAAATACTGGGAAAGGGGAAAAAATGAGATTTGTGTCCAGAATGGAAGGAAAATATTGATAGAGAAATAAATATATTTGGTTTGGGGACAACAAGGGAATTCCTCTCTGATAGCTTTATTATCTCCGTAAATCATAAAGTAAGTCATTCCACTTCTCTGTACTTTTTAAAATAGTAATGTTACTAGGAATTGCCAATAGTATGTCTCAGGATCTCATGAGGCTTGAAAACTAAGTAACATTTTCTTATATGAACCACATAGTAAGCAACTTTTGGGTATACTGCCTTCCGAGAAAGGTTTGTTTGTTTGTTTGTTTGTTTGTTTTTTTCTCCTTGACTCCCATCCTGTGTCCTTAGCAACTGAAGTATTTTAGATACTTTACTAAATAGTATGACTTTACTTTAGTAAATAGTATTGACTGTTCTACATATGTTAGTATATTTGCCTTGGAGAAGAAATAAAACTTAAAGACATTTTAAGCCTAGGCCTAAAATATTTATTTAGTTTCTCTTTCTGGAAAAAGTATTACTTAGGCAATGTATTCTGCTCAAATGTGCTTTGCTGAAATGTCACTGGTCACACACCTCGAGGGATAGAAATTGGCCACATACATAAATTGATAAGGTCAGACTTTGTTCACACTGTCACATTCATATCTGTAGACAATTTGTTGAAAACCACATTTCTCCTTTTTTTTTTTTTTTTAATGTTAGCACTTTCAGAGACATCAGCAAGTGGAAATACTCAGTGGACAGAGTAACACATAGGGCTATTGTCACTTGTTTCCATTTTAGCACACAATACTGCATCTAGTGAACTCTTCCTAAGAATCCGAAGGAGATAAACTAGGACAGGTGTAATCTGAGACTGAATGAAGAAACTGGGAGAGGCTTTGGCCAATCAGTGAATCAGTTACTGGTTGGGGAACACAAGCTTTTAAGAAAGATGCCGAGGAATCTTGAACTTTTAAGAACACCTGGAGACAGACACTGAGTGTCTCCGTGAAACAAGAGAAAGAATAGTTCATGAGTTTCTAAACATTAAACTGAATCTACAAGTTAAGTTGTATTAAATATGCCAGTATGTGGTATATAAAGCATTGTCTGACTCCAGCCTACTTCAGCAGAACCTCCTACCCCCTTCTCTTTTCCTCACTTTATGTGGACAGCTGTACCTTTGTTCTGCTCCTCTGCTGTTCCAAACTCTCTGCAGTCCGTCACTTTGTACATTCTGGTGTCTCCGCCACTCGTGATCGTGTCACTCTTACTCATTCTCGAGGTCTCCATCAGGGTGCCTTCCAAAGAGAAACCATCCTGACCCACGTCTAAATTCACTCTCCCATGCTGCTCTCTGATTGCATGTTTTTGCTTTACTTCTGAAGTATTGTAACAATACTTTAACTATATATTTCTTCCACTAAGATTTGTCTTCCTTATTAAACTAGAAGCTGTATTTGCTGAATCCATCATTGTACACTTAGTGCTTAGCTGAGTAAATTAGCACTTAACCTTTATTGAATGAACTAATTAATATATTTAGAAGAACATCTTAGGTAAAACATTTTAATGAGAACTAGGTACATTTAAATCCAGTACTTCCACTCCACCCCTCTTAATGAAGTTTGGGGAAAAGGTTAGGTCAAGACCCAATTTTTGTCTTTGAAGCCATCTCTGATTGTAAAAGTGACTGATCAGATCTCAGTGAAATTTATAATAGATAATTTTGCCTTTATGTTTTCCATAGTAATTATTCGTCTGGTATTTTAAGTTCATCATAAAAAATAGTGACATGTAATGTAAGGAATACAGATAAATGCCCCCAAACATATAGTTAGGGCATCTGAAGCAATACGTGGACATTCTGACTGCCTATTAATAGCCCAAGGCAAATGCATCTTTATCAAATGTGAAGAAAAGGACTTCTTTACAGATGAGTTGGTCTTGACTTTGTCCAAAAGTCCAGTTTCTTTGCATGTGCTTCTCAGTTGGAAAACAAACCAGGCCAGAATAATACAAGGACTACGCAAAATATCTTTACAATAAAGAAGGCATGTTTGACAAATGTTGAAGGGATTCCTCTGCTAACCTTTAGTTGTCTTTTCTCTCTGAAATTCTAAGAGACTTATTATCTATTTGATTTATAGAATAACAACTGTATAGTGCCAGGCTTTATAATTATGTTTATCCTAGACCATTAAACATAGAATTTTTTTTAAGTGTTTACTTTTTTTTTTTAAGTGAAGGTGGTTCATCATTGTCATGTCAAAGGCATAGATAGAAAACGTAGACATAAGGCAAAGTTTACCGTGGAACAGTTAAAATTAGTACCCATATGAATTCCCACCTCCCAGCTTTCTGAATAGTGTAATGAGGTATGCAGATGTGAGCGCCATGAGACTATGGGAAGTGTTCCAGTAACGAGGACATTACTGTATATATTTACAGGAGAAACAGGAGGGAGCCATGGAACAGTGTTTTCTTTGCTAAGAACATAGCTTCATTTAAAAGGAGCATTGGGGCACCTGGGCGCTCAGTGGATTAAAGCCTCTGCCTTCAGCTCAGGTCATGATCCCAGGGTCCTGGGATTGAGGCCCACATCGGGCTCTCTGCTCAGCAGGGAGCCTGCTTCCCCCTCTCTCTCCCTGCCTGCTTCTCTGCCTGCTTGTCTGTCAAATAAATAAAATCTTAAAAAAAAAAGTTTTAAAGGGGCATCAACAAATCAGAGGAAGAGGAATTTGTATAAAATACCTCTTAAAGAAAAAAGATTTATTTACTTTAGAGAGGGATAGTAGAAGGGAGGAACCAAGGGGGAGGGAGAGAGAAACTTAGGCAGACTCTGCACTAAACACAGCGCTCCACCCGGGATTCGATCTCAGGACCCTGAGATCACAGTCTCAGTTGAAACCAAGAGTTGGACGCTAAACCGAGTGTACCACCAGGCACCCCTAAAAGACATCTTTCATCAGCTAGAGACCCTTGTTCTTACTGAGCCTGCACAGTTATGCCAAAGGATAAAAGCAGTAAGGGAAATGTTAGTACCCTCCAGGAAAGAAAAACATTGTGTCTCCTTGATATTCATATAAAAAATAAAGAAAGCCCAATGAATTACACTGAGACATGAATAATGACAAAAAAGTGAGGTAGTATCATGAAATCTCTCTGATCATATAACCAAAATGATTAAAAAATAATAAAAGTGAACAAACAATTCACAAGTAGCAACACAAAACCATTTCTAAAAGGTACACAATCTTAAAAATGTCTCTTACAAGAGTTCATGACAGATGATTCTATCATGCATTGGCAAAGAAATACAGGAGTGGGAGAGGGAAGAAAGTGAGGGGAGACAAAGCCTGCTACACTCAGCAGTTGATGGAGATGCAGCTTGCATATAGGGCCACTGCGTAACTTACACTTGTATGATTAGCCCTATGTTTCATGACCTTGGAAGGCAGTTATACCCAGTTCCTAAAGTATGGTGTGAGTGAAGTTACAGTAAAAGCCTTAGCTGGGAAAGCATGAGGGAAGATTTCCCCAGATTATATCGGAGCATAGACATGAATGGAGTTGGGGCACTTGGGTGGCTCAGTCAGTTAAGCATCCAACTCTTTGATTTCAGCTCAGGTCATGATCTACATGGTTTTGAGTTCAAGCTTGGTGTCAGGCACTGCACTGGGCATGGAGCCTGCTTGAGATTCTCTCTCTCTCCCCACTCTCTCTAAAAAACAAAAATAAAGGAATAGACTTGCCCATATTAAGGCTACAAATAATGAGACATGCGATACAAATCTAAAAACACATTGAATGAAAATATGTATGTGTATGTACATGCACACATATGTTACTGGGAAATATAATTAGAAAAGAAATTCTCCAACTCAAAAATTCCTTCCAGAAAGATAGCAGAAATAGAAAACTTTTGTATTTGGGAGCCCCTGAGTGACTCAGTCAGTTACACACCTGACTTTGGCTTAGTTCATGATCTCGGGGTCCTGGGATTGAGCTCCATCAGGCTCTGCGTTTAGTGACTTGGCTTGTCCGTCTGCCCCTCCCCACATTCATTCTTTCTCTCTCTCTCTCCCTCCCTCCCTCCCTCTCTCTGTCAGATATATCAATCTTCCAAAATACAAATGTTTCCTTTTTTTGTTTAGTAAACATTAACCTACAACGCAAGGCATATGACAAACATTCAGCTAACTGACTGCGAAGATAAAAATGAATCCCACATCCTCATACAGTCAGAGATGACCCATTAAATACATATTCAGGGGCATTTACAGCCCAGTTTGTTACACATAGATTATATTCTGAGTTGATCTAATGTTGGAGATGACCACCTGCTTCAGCTAATTGGCCTCCTCCAGAGAGAAACAAACTTTTCCTGTCTTCATCACAGAAAGTAGTTTCGGAATTAGGAGCAAGGATTGGGCTCCTGCTCCCTCACAGAATCTGGACAAGAGGTTCTCTGTCCCTAGATGTTTGCACTTCAAAGAGACGGCCTCCAGGTCCTTGAGAAAAACATTGCTGCATTTTAGAACTCACAGAAGGCCTAATTTTCTACAGAAAAATAAAAAAAAAAACTTGAAAGTAAAATTTTTCTAAAACCTTCTGAGTAAAAGGAAGGGGCATAAAATTTTCCCCCTTACTTTGAACAGAGAGAATTAAGTCTTTTGTTTTTAACTGTATGTGTCCTAACAGAATGCATATGTATAAGCATAAGTTAAAGATTTTGGCCTGGAAGAGAATACACTCCCTCTGAAACTTCCTAAAATACCTCAAAAATAGTGTAAGTCAGGATATAAGATATGGTAGGTCTTTCATTGGAGTAAGTTTTCATATTTCAGTAACTAATTTATTCAAATTAAATTTACTCAATAAAGCTATGCATAGGGGCACCTGGGTGCCTCAGTCGTTAAGCGTCTGCCTTAAGCTCAGGTCATGATCCCACTGGGATTGAGACCCACATGGGGATCCCTGCTCAGCAAGGAGCCAGCTTCTCCCTCTTCCTCTGCTCCTGCTCCCCCAACTTGTGCTTGCGCGCGCTCTCTCTCTGTGTCAAATAAATAAATAAAATCTTTAAAAAAAAAGCTATTCATAGACTTCAGTTATGGGAAAATTAAATATTTACATCTAAGTGCATTTACCTGTGGGAAAGGAGGAGAATGGTTAAACAATTGATTTTATATATTTATTTATAGTTTAAAAAGAAATCAGATGTGAGATGCCTGGTTGACTCCGTCTCCCAACTCTTGATATCAGAGCTGTGAGTTCAAGTTCCATATTAGGTGTAGAAATTACTTAAAAATAAAATCCTTAAGGGGCACCTGGATGGTGTAGTTGGTTAAGCTTCCAACTCTTGGTTTTGGCTCAGGTTGTGATCTCAGGGTTATGGGATTGAGCCCCTTCTTGGGGTCTGTCCTCAGCATAGAGTCTGTTAAAGATTCCCTTTCCCTCTTCCCACCTCCCTCCCTGCCATGACTTCTTTGTCTCTTTCTTTCTCAAAACAACAACAACAACAACAACACACACACACACACACACCCCAAATCTTTAAAAAATAATTAAAAATTTGAAAGAAAAAAGGAAGAAGGCATATGACTCTCTAACTAGCCTGTAAACTAATAATTAAAAAGTGGCGTTGGGGAATAAAGTAACTTTAGAAATCCAACCAGAAAGAACATCATTTGTACCTTACCAGTGATGACCCTCCTTCTCAGAATTTGTACCCCATAGAATAGGTCTGTGCTACACCTTCACTGCCTTTTATGTAAGGTTTATAGTGTGTGAGCAATTTCACTTACCCCTTCTATATATCTTAAATCATATGTTCTAAATGTTGATCTTTTAATTCTCTGTGATTAAAATTGTCTCTTATATGTGCAAGAAAGGCAGTTATTTTATGAGGAATTTTCTATTAATGTGTATGGTGCTTGTGCATATAAACAAAAAAACCCAAAGCAATGCATGGAAAATTAGAAAGTATTGCCAAGTAAGAAGATGATAGTACAGATAACATAACATAATTTCAATACCTTAGTTTATGCTATTTTTCCAAATTTTTCTATTGTTAGATAAAAATGTAGATTTGTTTATCATCCACATAGATTTATATATTGTCTATATATTCTTTTAGATTCTCCCTTTTCTTTCTCTTAAGAGGTATTTGAGAACAAGAGAGAGACAGTGTGCATGCACACAAGTTGGGGGAACCAAGGGAGGGAATCTTCAAGCAGACACAGCACTGAGTGTGAAACTTGGCTCAGTCTCCCTACCCATGAGATCATGACCCAACCCAAAATCAAAAGTTGGGCACTCAACAGACTCCGCTCCCCCTAGAGTCAACTTTTTTATTTATCAATGAATTATGAGTATTTTCTCAATTAGAGCTCATCGAGTTAGCTAATAGCTTACTAACTATTAGCAATAGTTAGTAAGTTAGTTTACTAACTAATAGTAATACTATTACTTAGTTGTAGTTTACTAATAGCTTAACTTCACTTTTGTAGAAACACTGTCATTTTAAAACCATTCCTGGGTGGGTTTTTTAATGTTTTTTGAAGTATAATTGACATACACTATCCAGTTTTATGTCTACATTATAGTGATTCCATATTTTTATGTATTAGGAAATTAATAGTTACCATCTCTCACCATACAGCGACTACAATATTATTCACTGTGTTTCCTGTCCTGTACATTTTATCCCCATGGCATATAACTGTAAGTTTGTAACTTTTAGTCTCACTCGCCAATATCTGTCTTTCCTTACCCTCTATCTTCTGCCAAACTAGTTTATTTTCTGTAGCTATGAGTCTGTTCCTGCTTGTTCATTTGTTATGATTTTAGATTACACATGTAAATGAAAACATACAGCATTTGTCTTTGTCTGACTTACTTCTTTTAGCACAATACTCTCTAGGTCCGTCCATTTTGTTGCACACAGTTTTACAGGATTTTGTGTTCCTGCGGTTCCTGGTCACGCCACTTCTAAGAGTGGAGAGGTGGGCCAGACAAAGTGGTGGGCAGGAAAGTTTACTGAGCAGGAGTATAAAGCTCCCAGAGAGGGAGGGAAGCCCAAGAGAGTTGCCCTCAGACTTTCTAAGTTTAGCGGTTTTAACAAGCTCTTTTGCAGAACTTTCTTAAGCCATCAGGGTGTGCTGAGTTGTGCCAATCAGGGCTTGGGTCACGTATCTATCTAACTCTCAGGGTAATGCCCACATGCTGATGCTCCTTTATTTTTCCTGACATCGGGGACTTGTGTCTTAACTGCTCCTTGTCTGTGATCGTGGCAAATGCTTTTGTGGTTGAATTTCTTACTTTAGGAAATTTTGCCCAAGTCATTTCTGCAAAGTCTGCGAAGCAGAGCATCAGCGCAATCCTGTTTAAGCTGAAAACAGGATGTCAGTGCTGAATTATTTTAGCTGTCATGAGTCTGTATTTCCTTGCTGGCTACACTAGCCCTGACTACCTAACTCCTAACAGCGGCAAGATTTCACTCTCTCTTTTTTTTAATAGCTGTGTCATAATCTGTGTGTGTGTGTGTGTGTGTGATGTTCTTTCATCTCTCAGGGGACACTTAGGTTGCTCACATATCTTACTATTACAAACAAAGCTGCAGTAAATGTGGGGGTGCATATGTTTCTTTGAATTGGTGTTTTCATTTTTCTCATATAATTGCATGGTATTTCTGTCAGTAGTTTTTTGAGGAGTGTTTTAAGTAGTGGTTTAAGTAGTGTTTTAAGTCAGTAGTGTTTTAAGTAGTGGTTATGCCAGTTCCCATTCCCATCAAGAGTAGGCAGGGGCTCCCTTTACTATACATACTTTCATCACAGCCAATCTGATGGATGTGAGCTGATATCTCATTGTGGTTTGGATTTGCATTTCCCTTATGACTAGCGATTTTCATGTACCTGCTTTTCATGTACCTGTTGGCTCTCTTATGTCTTCTTTAGAGATGTATCTATTCAAGTCTTCTGCCCATTTTTTTTAATATAATTTTTTATTTTTTATAAATACAGGTACAGGTCTGTGAATCACCAGGTTTACACACTTCACAGCACTCACCATAGCACATACCCTCCCCAATGTCCATAATACCACCCCCTTCTCCCAAACCCCCTCCCCCCAGCAACCCTCAGTTTGTTTTGTGAGATTAAGAGTCACTTATGGTTTGTCTCCCTCCCAATCCCATCTTCTTTCATTTATTCTTCTCATACCCACTTAAGCCCCCATGTTGCATCACCACTTCCTCATATCAGGGAGATCATATGATAGTTGTCTTTCTCCGCTTGACTTATTTCGCTAAGCATGATACCCTATAGTTCCATCCATGTTGTCGCAAATGGCAAGATTTCATTTCTTTTGATGGCTGCATAGTATTCCATTGTGTATATATACCACATCTTCTTGATCCATTCATCTGTTGATGGACATCTAGGTTCTTTCCATAGTTTGGCTATTGTGGACATTGCTGCTATAAACATTCGAGTACATGTGCCCCTTTGGATCACTACGTTTGTATCTTGAGGGTAAATACCCAATAGTGCAATTGCTGGGTCATAGGGCAGTTCTATTTTCAACATTTTGAGGAACCTCCATGCTGTTTTCCAGAGAGGTTGCACCAGCTTGCATTCCCACCAACAGTGTAGGAGGGTTCCCCTTTCTCCGCATCCTCGCCAGCATCTGTCATTTCCTGACTTGTTGATTTTAGCCATTCTGACTGGTGTGAGGTGATATCGCATTGTGGTTTTGATTTGTATTTCCCTGATGCCGAGTGATATGGAGCACTTTTTCATGTGTCTGTTGGCCATCTGGATGTCTTCTTTGCAGAAATATCTGTTCATGTCCTCTGCCCATTTCTTGATTGGATTATTTGTTCTTTGGGTGTTGAGTTTGCTAAGTTCTTTATAGATTTTGGACACTAGTCCTTTATCTGATATGTCGTTTGCAAATATCTTCTCCCATTCTGTCAGTTGTCTTTTGATTTTGTTAACTGTTTCCTTTGCTGTGCAAAAGCTTTTGATCTTGATGAAATCCCAATAGTTCATTTTTGCCCTTGCTTCCCTTGCCTTTTGCGTTGTTCCTAGGAAGATGTTGCTGCGGCTGAGGTCGAAGAGGTTGCTGCCTGTGTTCTCCTCAAGGATTTTGATGGATTCCTTTCGCACATTGAGGTCCTTCATCCATTTTGAGTCTATTTTTGTGTGTGGTGTAAGGAAATGGTCCAATTTCATTTTTCTGCGTGTGGCTGTCCAATTTTCCCAGCACCATTTATTGAAGAGGCTGTCTTTTTTCCATTGGACATTCTTTCCTGCTTTGTCGAAGATTAGTTGACCATAGATTTGAGAGTCTATTTCTGGGCTCTCTATTCTGTTCCATTGATCTATGGGTCTGTTTTTGTGCCAGTACCATGCTGTCTTGATGATGACAGCTTTGTAATAGAGCTTGAAGTCCGGGATTGTGATGCCACCAACGTTGGCTTTCTTTTTCAATATTCCTTTGGCTATTCGAGGTCTTTTCTGGTTCCATATAAATTTTAGAATTATTTGTTCCATTTCTTTGAAAAAGATGGATGGTACTTTGATAGGAATTGCATTAAATGTGTAGATTGCTTTAGGTAGCATAGTCTTTTTCACAATATTTATTCTTCCAATCCAGGAGCATGGAACATTTTTCCATTTCTTTGTGTCTTCCTCAATTTCTTTCATGAGTACTTTATAGTTTTCTGAGTATAGATTCTGTGTCTCTTTGGTTAGGTTTATTCCTAGGTATCTTATGGTTTTGGGTGCAATTGTAAATGGGATTGACTCCTTAATTTCTCTTTCTTCTGTCTTGCTGTTGGTGTAGAGAAATGCAACTGATTTCTGTGCATTGATTTTATATCCTGACACTTTACTGAATTCCTGTATAAGTTCTAGCCGTTTTGGAGTGGAGTCTTTTGGGTTTTCCACATATAGTATCATATCATCTGCGAAGAGTGATAATTTGACTTCTTCTTTGCCGATTTGGATGCCTTTAATTTCCTTTTGTTGTCTGATTGCTGAGGCTAGGACCTCTAGTACTATGTTGAATAGCAGTGGTGATAATGGACATCCCTGCCGTGTTCCTGACCTTAGTGGAAAAGCTTTCAGTTTTTCTCCATTGAGAATGATATTTGCGGTGGGTTTTTCATAGATGGCTTTGATGATATTGACGTATGTGCCCTCTATCCCTACACTTTGAAGAGTTTTGATCAGGAAGGGATGCTGTACTTTGTCAAATGCTTTTTCAGCATCTATTGAGAGTATCCTATGGTTCTTGTTCTTACTTTTAATGATGTGTTGTATCACATTGACTGATTTGCGGATGTTGAACCAACCTTGCAGCCCTGGAATAAATCCCACTTGGTCGTGATGAATAATCCTTTTAATGTACTGTTGAATCCTATTGGCTAGTATTTTGTTGAGTATTTTCACATCTGTGTTCATCAAGGATATTGGTCTATAGCTCTCTTTTTTGATGGGATCCTTGTCTGGTTTTGGGATCAAGGTGATGCTGGCCTCATAAAATGAGTTTGGAAGTTTTCCTTCCATTTCTATTTTTTGAAACAGTTTCAGGAGAATAGGAATTAGTACTTCTTTAAATGTTTGGTAGAATTCTCCCGGGAAGCCGTCTGGCCCTGGGCTTTTGTTTGTTTGGAGATTTTTAATGACTATTTCAATCTCCTTACTGGTTATGGGTCTGTTCAGGCTTTCTATTTCTTCCTGGTTCAGTTGTGGTAGTTTATATGTTTCTAGGAATGCATCCATTTCTTCCAGATTGTCAAATTTATTGCCGTAGAGTTGCTCATAGTATGTTCTTATAAGAGTTTGTATTTCTTTGGTGTTAGTTGTGATCTCTCCTCTCTCATTCATGATTTTATTTATTTGGGTCCTTTCTCTTTTCTTTTTGATAAGTCGGGCCAGGGGTTTATCAATTTTATTAATTCTTTCAAAGAACCAGCTCCTACTTTCGTTGATTTGTTCTATTGTTTTTTTGGTTTCTATTTCATTGATTTCTGCTCTGATCTTTATGATTTCTCTTCTCCTGCTAGGCTTAGGGTTTCTTTCTTGTTCTTTCTCCAGCTCCTTTAGGTGTAGGGTTAGATTGTGTACCTGAGACCTTTCTTGTTTCTTGAGAAAGGCTTGTACCACTATATATTTTCCTCTCAGGACTGCCTTTGTTGTGTCCCACAGATTTTGAACCGTTGTATTTTCATTATCATTTGTTTCCATGATTTTTTTCAATTCTTCTTTAATTTCCCGGTTGACCCATTCATTCTTTAGAAGGATGCTGTTTAGTCTCCATGTATTTTGGTTCTTTTCAAACTTCCTTTTGTGGTTGAGTTCTAGCTTTAGAGCATTGTGGTCTGAAAATATGCAGGGAATGATCCCAATCTTTTGATACCGGTTGAGTCCTGATTTAGGACCGAGGATGTGATCTATTCTGGAGAATGTTCCATGTGCACTAGAGAAGAATGTGTATTCTGTTGCTTTGGGATGAAATGTTCTGAATATATCTGTGATTTCCATCTGGTCCAGTGTGTCGTTTAAGGCCTTTATTTCCTTGCTGATCTTTTGCTTGGATGATCTGTCAATTTCAGTGAGAGGAGTGTTAACGTCCCTTACTATTATTGTATTATTGTTGATGTGTTTCTTTGATTTTGTTATTAATTGGTTTATATAGTTGGCTGCTCCCACATTGGGGGCATAGATATTTAAAATTGTTAAATCTTCTTGTTGGACACACCCTTTGAGTATGATATAGTGTCCTTCCTCATCTCTTATTATAGTCTTTGGCTTAAAATCTAATTGATCTGATATAAGGATTGCCACTCCTGCTTTCTTCTGATGTCCAATAGCATGGTAAATTCTTTTCCACCCCCTCACTTTAAATCTGGAGGTGTCTTCGGGCTTAAAATGAGTTTCTTGGAGGCAACATATAGATGGGTTTTGTTTTTTTATCCATTCTGATACCCTGTGTCTTTTGACAGGGGCATTTAGCCCATTAACATTCAGGGTAACTATTGAGAGATATGAATTTAGTGCCATTGTTTTGCCTGTAAGGTGACTGTTATTGTATATGGTCTCTGTTCCTTTCTTATCTACCACTTGTAGGCTCTCTCTTTGCTTAGAGGACCCCTTTCAACATTTCCTGTAGAGCTGGTTTGGTGTTTGCAAATTCTTTCAGTTGTTGTTTGTCCTGAAAGCTATTAATCTCTCCTTCTATTTTCAATGATAGCCTAGCTGGATATAGTATTCTTGGCTGCATGTTTTTCTCATTTAGTGCTCTGAAAATATCATGCCAGCTCTTTCTAGCCTGCCAGGTCTCTGTGGATAAATCAGCTGCCAATCTAATATTTTTACCATTGTATGTTACAGACTTCTTTTCCCGGGCTGCTTTCAGGATTTTCTCTTTGTCACTGAGACTTGTAAATTTTACTATTAGGTGACGGGGTGTGGGCCTATTCTTATTGATTTTGAGGGGCGTTCTCTGAACCTCTTGAATTTTGATGCTTGTTCCCTTTGCCATATTGGGGAAATTCTCCCCAATAATTCTCTCTAGTATACCTTCAGCTCCCCTCTCTCTTTCTTCTTCTTCTTGAATCCCAATTATTCTAATGTTGTTTCGTCTTATGGTGTCACTTATCTCTCAAATTCTCCCCTCGTGGTCCAGTAGCTGTTTGTCCCTCTTTTGCTCAGCTTCTTTATTCTCTGTCATTTGGTCTTCTTTATCACTAATTCTTTCTTCTGCCTCATTTATCCTAGCAGTGAGAGCCTCCATTTTTTATTGCACCTCATTAACAGCTTTTTTGATTTCAACTTGGTTCGATTTTAGTTCTTTTATTTCTCCAGAAAGGGCTTTTATATCTCTCGAGAGGGTTTCTCTAATATCTTCCATGCTTTTTTCGAGCCCGGCTAGAACCTTGAGAATTGTCATTCTGAACTCTAGATCTGACATATTACCAATGTCTGTATTGATTAGGTCCCTAGCCTTCGGTACTGCCTCTTGTTCTTTTTTTTTGTGTTGAATTTTTCCGTCTTGTCATTTTGTCCAGAGAAGAGTATATGAAGGGGCAAGTAAAATACTAAAAGGGTGGCAACAACCCCAGGAAAATATGCTTTAACCAAATTAGAAGAGATCCCAAATCGTGAGGGGGGAGAAGGGGGATAAAAAGAGGTTCAAAATGGAAGAAAGAAAAAAAAAAAAGAAAAAAGAAAGAAAAAAAAGTAAAAGAATTAAAAAAAAAAGAAAACACCTAAGAAAAATATAAAAAAGAAAAAATATATGTATTAGATAAACTAGTAAAAAATCGTTAAAAAAGAAAAAGGTAACAGTTAAAAAAAAATTTTACCCGAAGGCGAGAAAAAAAAACAAAAAATGAAAAAGAAAAAAATTAAATTAACCGCAAGACTAAAAAAAATCACAGGGAAAAAGCCATGAGTTTCGTGCTTTGCTTTCTCCTCCTCTAGAATTCTGCTGCTCTCCTTGGTATTGAAACCGCACTCTTTGGTAGGTGAACTAGGTCTTGGCTGGATTTCTTGTTGATCTTCTGGGGGAGGGGCCTGTTGTAGTGATTCTCTTACCCGGGGCCGGGGTGAGTAATCCCCTTGGTTTTGCTTTCAGGAGCTTTTGTTCCCTGAGCGCTTTCCGTAGAGTTCCGGAGGACGGGAATACAAATGGCGGCCTCCTGGTCTCCGGCCCGGAGGAGCCGAGAGCCCAGGGCCGCACTCCTCAGTGCGCGCTCAGAGAACCGCGCCCAGTTACTCCCATCTGCCTGACCTCCGGCCCCGCTCCGAGCTCACCGAGCCTGCGACCGGTTCAAGGTAACACCGAGCTGCGAGTTTACTGTCGGCTCTGTCTCTGTAGCCGGCTTTCCTGTTCCAATACCCACAAGCTCTGCGACAGTCAGACACCCCTGATCCTTCTGTGACCCTGCGGGACCTGAGGCCACGCTGACCCCGTGTGGGCTTTGCCCCGGGTAGCCTCTGGAGCGATGTCCCTCAGCGGAACAGACTTTTAAACGTCCTGATTTTGTGCGCGGTTGCTCTGCCTCTTGCCGGGAGCCGGCCCCTCCCCCCGGGGTCTATCTTCCCGTCACTTTGGATTCACTTCTCCGCCGGTCCTACCTTTCAGAAAGTGGTTGTTTTTCTGTTTCCAGAATTGCTGTTCTTCTTCTCTTCGATCTGCCGATGGATTTTCAGGTGTTTGCAATCTTTAGATAAGCTATCTAGCTGATCGCCGGCTAGCTGAAGTAGTCTCAGCCTGCTACTTCTCCGCCATCTTGACTCCTCCCTTCTGCCCATTTTTAATACTTCTAAAAAAATACTAAGTTGTGTAATTTCTTTATGTATTTTGAATAATAACCCCTTACCCACTATGTATTTCCAAACATCTCACATTTACTGCTTTATTTGTTTGATAAGATTTTTATCCTTCTTTTTTTTTTTAAAGAAGTTTTTTTTTTTTTTTAATTTGACAGACAAAGATCACAAGCAGACAGAGAGGCAGACAGAGAGAGGGTGGGGGGAAGCAGGGTCCCCACTGAGCGAGAGCCCAATGCGGGGCTTGATCCCAGGATCCTGAGATCATGACCTGAGCTGAAGGCAGAGGCTTAACCCATGAGCCCCACAGGTGAGCCAGTTTTTAACCTTCTTTTGTTAGTGTAATAGATCTTGTTGCTGGATTTGCCATTGTTGACCCATTCTTTTGTCTCAGGCATAATTTCCACTTGATTGTGTTTATGATTCTTTCAGTGTATCTTTAAGAATTTTTTTGTTTTTGTTTTTAAAGATTTTATTTATTTGACAGAGATCACAAGTAGGCAGAGAGGCAGGCAGAGAGAGAGGAGGAAGCAGGTTTCCCACTGAGCAGAGAGCCCGATGCAGGGCTCGATCCCAGGACCCTGGGATCATGGCCTGAGCCGAAGGCAGAGGCTTTAACCCACTGAGCCACCCAGGGGCGCCTTTAAATTTTTTTAAGTTTAAATTCTACTTAGTTAACATCAGTATAATATTAGTTTCAGGTGTGCAGTTTAGTGATTCATTATTTCCATACATCACCTAGTGTTCCTCACAACAATTGTACTTCTTTTATTAATACTTTTTTGAAGATTTTTACAACCATGTCCATTAAGGATATTGGCCTGTGATTTTCTTTCTTTTTGGTCTCTGTCTGGGTTTAGCATCAGGGTAATGCTGTCCTTGTCAAAGAATCTTGGAAGCATTCTTTCTTATTCAATTAAAAAAATAATTCGAACAGTATAAGTAATAACTCTTCTTTAGATACTCAGTAGAGTTTATCTGCAAAACAGCCTACTTGTCCTGGACTTTTGTTTTTTGAGACTTAAAATTGATGATTTAATTTTCATTTCTTGTAACCAGTCTATTCTAATTTTGCATTTCTTCTTGATTCAGTCTTGGAAGGTTGTGTGTTTTTAGGAATTTATCCCATTTTTCATGTTATTGTTGGGCCTTTTTTTTGTGCATCTCCCTAGACATTTATTAATGTATCTTTTCAAGGAACCAACTTATAGTTTTATTGATCTCCTTGTGTTTATCTGTTCTTCTCTATTGATCTGGTCTTGGGTTTTGAGTCTCTATTTCACATTTCTGCTCTCACCTTTATTATTTGCTTTCTTCTAATTAGTGATTTTGTTTGTCGGTCTTTCTCTAGTTCCTTTAGATGTAAGGTTAGATTGTGGGAGGTTTTTCTGGTTTCTTGAGGTAGTCCTCTGTCACTATAATTTTGCTCTTAGAACTGCTTATGATACATCCCATAAGTTTTCAAAAGTTTTGGTTTCATATTTGTGTCCAAGTATTTTTTTTAATTTCCTCTTCAAAAATGTTTCTGCTCTTTTCTCTCCCTCGTCCTTCTAGAATTCTGGTCGTATAAATTTAGCACACTTGATGTAGTTTGAGAAGTCTCTTATCCTATTTTTTTTTCTTTTCTTTTTCCTGATTTACTCTGTCTTCCAGATTGCTAATCCATTCTCCTATGTCATAATCTTCTCTTGATCCCCTTAGTTTATTTTTTTTTATCTTGTTTATTGTTTCCTTCAGCTCTGTTGCATCTCTAATTATATTTTCCGTATCTTTTTTGAAGTTCTCACTGAGTTCATTCATTTTTACCTCAAGGCTGGTGAACATCTTTATGACTATTCCTTTGAACTCTTTATCAGATAAATTACTTATCTCTATTTCATTAGATTTTTTTTTTCTGTGGCTTTTATCTCTTTTATTTGGAACATATTCCTGTCTTAGCTTTTTGTTTGGCTTTCGTTATTTATTTCCATGAATTAGGAGGAACATTCTTGAAGGACCTTCTGTAAGAGTGTCCCCTGAGTAGACCATGTGTGCCTAGTGGCTTTGGTTAACTGGCTGGAACTGGAGTAGTCACAGGCTGTGGGGATGCTGGGCTGTGCCATGTGTCTAGCTGAGCAAGATGCATAGAGCTAGAGTAGGTACATGGATGAGGTACCCTGGGGCACACCATGCTGGGGCTGCCTCAGCAGAAGGGCTAGAGCTATAGGGGTACAGATTAGGTCTGTGCCTGCATATGTTACGCCCAGGCCACCTTGGTAGGACAACTGGGATATATAAATGCTTCACACTTATTATATAACAAATAATTCCAGGATGACCATTTGTATAACTATGGATCTCTCCTGTATTTCCACTTATTTTCTCAGGTTATGTTGAACTTAAGGAAGTTGAGTAGTTGCTTAGTATTTTACAAACCTTTTGAGGTTCTGTAGATACAACAGGCAAAATACTTTTCAGAAGGTTTGAATAACTTCATAAAGATTGAAATAAATTAATAAGCATAAAAATGGATTTTTATTTCTCCATGTCTTGAATTTGTATAATGTCTGAAAGGCATAGATTATTTGTTTCTATGTGACCTTTTTGTATTTTCAAGACTAGCCTCTTCTTACAATTTAGACAATGCTATTCCATTTAACTCACCTTTATTACATGTTAAAGTATCATTGAAGCAAAAAGGGTCATTGGTGGTGAAAGCTGTTACTTAAGTTATTTTAGTGTCGACAGGTTGTCCTTCAAGAGTTCTATGACAACGGTGACTCAGGAAATAAAGTGCTATTAGAGAACCTGTTTTTAAAGAAGTCTTACTCATTGATGTGGTGGGTTTTGTTGTTGTTGTTGTTTTTGTTTTTGTTTTAAGATTTTATTTATTCACTCGACAGAGAGAGAGAGAGATCACAAGTAGGCAGAGAGGCAGGCAGAGAAAGAGGAAGAAGCAGGCTCCCCACCAAGCAGAGAGCCCAATGTGGGGCTTGATCCCAGGACCCTGGGATCTGACCTGAGCTGAAGGCAGAGGCTTTAACCCACTGAGCCATCCAGGTGCCCCTGATGTGGTGGTGTTTTAATGCCACTGTCATGTAGTGAACAGTTTTCTTCTTCATTTTTAACTGCAGAGTGTTTTTCATCCTAAAATTTCATTCATATTGGTGTGGGAGGCACAGGAAAATGCCTTGGTCCTTATCATTTACAAGTTTTATCATCTTGGGTAAACCTCTTAAAAAAATGTACCTTTCTCTCAGTTCCCTTTTTCTTCTAGAATGCTTGATCATATACTGTGAAAATCACTGAATGTAATTGGGATAACAGTAAAGAAGTAAGGGAAGAAAGGGCAGGAAGGGAGAGAGAAAAAGAAAGCAGGGTAGAGACTGAAAGAGAGATAGTAAGAATGTTAAGAATATTGAGGCAAAATCTCGTTATTTTCTTCCTGGTTGTTGCTGACATATGCAGTGGTGATCCCCCTGGCCAGTGCTTTCTCAGTGGGGCGGCATCCAAAACGAACAACTCAACAGAACATAAAGGGTAGCTTCTGTTTATTATTGCAAAGCCTAAAGAAAACCAAAGATATATTGCCATCTATTCTTCTTTTTATTATGCTATGTTAGTCACCATGCAGTACTTCATTAGTTTTTGATGTAGTGTTCCATAATTCATTGTACGCGTGTAACAGCCCAGTGCTCATTGCAATACGTGCCATCTATTCTCATACCTTTCTCATGTTTCTGTTTATGTTTAGAAATGAATATAATTGAATTCATTATTTTTTTAATTTCTTTTTTTCTTAATTATGTTAGTTACCATACAGTATGGTTATTAAATTCACTGCTGAAAAAGTAAGCTTTAGGGATACCTGGGTGGCTCAGTTGGTTAAGTATCTGTCTTCAGCTCAGGTCATGATCCCAGAGTCCTGGGGTGAAGCCCCACATCGGGCTTCCTGCTCAGCCGAGAGTCTGTTTCTCCCTCTCCCTCTGTTTCTTCCTCTGCTTGTGCTCTCTCACTCTCTGTCAAATAAATAAATAACTTTTTAGAGGAAACTGTATCACATACAGAACTGTAAAAGTTAGGAAACAATTCTAAATGATGTACATACTGGGTTATGTCTCAATCACTCATCTTTGAACAATTGCTTCTTTTATTACATTTTACTAGGGCCAGCTCATAAAGATTCCATTGTTTGTGATCATATACAATGGGTTAACAGGAGTTGTTAAATTATTTTCTGCCTTCTATGGAGTTCAGTAAATCTATACAGCCTAACTTTAAGTTGTATTCTTTCTTTTTCTCTCGGGTCTTCACACGTGGGCTTATGCCAGTTTGATTGATGCTTACTCAGTGTAATAAAGTAACTCTTCTGGAAGGTTACATTTGCTTTCTTTATGACAATAACTTTCCAAATTAAAGCTCTAGAGAGAGCTTATAAAGCAATTTCCCTTGGTCAACAGAGGTTTTTTTTGTCTTTTGTTTTCTTTTTTTAGCATCTAAAATGGTCTCTGGGACCATAAAATTATTTAAGCCTTGGAAGAAATTAGCTAGAAAATGTAGACAACATAACCAAATTGTCTTTTTATTGCATGGAATTTTTGGAATGAGTTAGTCAGTTGTTCAATTTGATTTTATAGGACCAGTATAGCAATACTTTATAATCAGGGAATTGAAAAGGAGTTCAAATATGTGGTTTACCAAATCTCTGCCATTTTGTCATTGCCTGGGAAATTTTTCATGTGTGCTCGGCCACAGGGTCCTTTCTATCCCACTTTGGCATTCTGGGGTGATTAGCCGGTGATGCTACTATTGTGTACGATGGTTTCTTGACCTGAATCGCTTGACTGAAATCATTGGGTCAGTGAACAGGCTTTTGGATCCCTATGCCTGAAAACTAACTTGAGCTACAGAGTAAATGACTAGCTTGAGCTACAGGGCTGTAATGACTCACATGACCCGGGAAGTAGAGAATTTAACCTGGCTAAATCATGACAAATTTAAGGTACTTTTAGCCAAATTAAAAAAAAAAAAATCCCTCTGAGCATTCATCTGTGTAGAGAGAACTTCTTACACATGGCTAGAGAAAAGGGTCATCAGCCGGTTTAAGTATAAATGTTGCTTATAGTTCATGAGTTAATAGGGTGGGCTTCTTTTATTTTTATTTTCTTGTATCTCATGACCTTCTCAACCATTCCTTTAGGAGAGATAGGTAGTTGGTTGGGATATCATGTTGGACATGCCATCTCAAAGGCAGGGTGCTAGGGAAGGGTGGTTTCCAGAGTAAATGTGTTAATATTTGCTGAAAAAAAATGAGCAATAGATATCTTAGCAACTCTGATATTTGTTTGGCATCCGAAAGCTTGAATTTGTGTGACATCTTTACTCAATAGGACTTTTCCTTAAAAAAAAAAAAAGTTAAAGGGATGTTTTTTCCTTAAAATTGGAGTGACTGAACAGTTGTCATTGTGCTAATGAAGCTGAAAGAAAAGCAATTAAAAATCCAAATATCTGAGAAATGACATCCATTAAACCTTCATTATACAGCTATTAACTCGGAGTTTATTATGTCACACGGTAGATGTATGAGACGATCACTTCGGAAAAGCTAAAATTGACTTATTTACGTGTATTTATTTTCTTAAGTTTACCATAGATACGTTTCCGTAGTTTGTATAAAATGTGTTAGTCACAAGTTGTATTTAAATTTGCTGCAGATTTCCAACCGGATCTCGTATAAAGAAATTATAGATGTAAACACTCAAAAATTAGTAGCTTTTACATTGGTAGCAATATGTACAGCTGGCTCTGTAAGCTGTACCATTTTTTTTTTCACACTTAAATGTAAGGCAGTCCCCACTCTAACTTTTCCTTAGCCTAGCTGAACTGGAATTAAAGGATGTGGACCCTATTAAAAAGGACCCTATTATACATCAATACATACCTCCCCCCAAAAATGGGGGATTGCATAATTAGCAACACCTTACAAACACAAGTACACCTCAGTCTGAAACTACCTATGAAACCCCATGGTGTTGAACACATGTCCAACACAGACTGTTGGTTTGTGAAATTAGAAGTAGGGGCAATTAGAAAATACTTCTGCTGCATTTACCTCTACTTTAAGGAAAGGGCACATCTATAGGTCAACTATCCAATTTAGATTGCTACTTTCTTGGTCATCCAACCTTTCCCAAATGCTTTTCCTGGGCTAGCTTCTTTCCCCCAGGCTTCAACTCTTCTCTGAAGTTGACATTATTGTCCCCAACCATTTAAGAAAAAAACAAAATTTTTTTTTTAATAAGATACCTCATCACTCCTAGAGAATTTATTTTACCTAGATAATTTCATGTTACTAGCTCTTAAAACTATAATACAATTGTTACTGTCCATCCAAGGGAGCTGTAATGCAGACATTAAGGATATTAGCTTTGGAGTCACACAGATTCGAATATTTGCCGGTGGTTTGATACTGAGTAAATTTAGTTTCTGATGCTTATTTTCTTCATGTAGGAATGAATGCAATATTAGTATAATTACAACTTCATAGATATGCAAACACTCCATAATTAATTGCTTTACATGAATAGCTATAATAGCATTTTGTTTCTGCAGATCAAGAATGCCCAAATATTAGGGGCCCAAATGGGAGATGCATAATCTCCCATTATGCATTATTGCTTAATGTTCTCAGATTAAGATGCTTTGTTAAGCAAAAGTATCATCCAGGATGCCAAAGAATAATCTGAAAGTATTCCCTATCCCAACTTCTTTTGGTTTAATCCCAAACTTGTATAAGACATTAAATATCTTTCCACTTCAATGTTCTATCGTGACTGATTTAATAGAATTTAACTTCTCCATTAATCATCAGGGCCTATACTTCTAAGGAACCCAGTGTAATTACTTTCTATAACTTCCACCTCATATCTAACACCATCTTCCTGTTGAGTATAGCTATAAAAAGACCTGTGACCCACGGTTAAAATGGAGCTATACCATATTCTGTATTACCGCATTTCCTCAGGAAGATCTGTTGGTCTTCCCTGACCAGCTTTCTCCTTTACCTCACCTCTCCAGGTAAACTCAAGCATGGGCCATATCTATACTATGTTGAGTCTTTTAATATCTGTCTATTTTTACTGAGGCTTAGTTTTTATGACCATGTTGGATTCTGTGGAGTGGGCTTTCTGACTTGCTTTAGGATGAAGACATTTGCCTACATCAGATTATCCCCACACCTTCTCCAAAACTGATACCATGCAACGCGGATAGAAAATACATTTAAGCTACCCTGACAGGGTAACTAGATGATAGAGCAAATTATAAACTTCATCTTGTAAATTTAAGTGGAAAAAAGAAACCTGGGATAAGTAGAATCAGGGCTGTGAGCCTGACGGTAGGTGCACAGAAGAATAGGGACAGTAAGGTCCTAGGAGTAGAAGAAGACAGACAACTTCAGTAAAGGTTTACTTCCTGAAGAAGGTAGTTCTGTCTCCCATCAGAACTCCCATGCCCAGCTCCAAGAAGGCACACGTCAGAGCCATCACAGTGAACAAATTAAAAGGAAAACGTGTGGCGTAGTAGGTTTCCCTGGGAGAAGCAGCAGATACTAAAGCTATGGAATAAGCCAGCTAAGGCTAAGAACTTGTTAAAATACAGTAGAGAAAACCACTGCCAATGATAGCATTTACCTATTGGAACTGTTAGGGGCTATAGGAACGCACAGGAGAAAATCACCCCTCAGAGAGCAGAAGCAACGATCAGAGGGTTGGCATTTGTAGACATGAATTTTCGTTTATTTGTTTTTAATTTTGTAGACATGAATTTTTAACACAGTTAATATACATACGTTTTATAGGCTCAGATTTCAAAAGGAAACGTGAACATAATGAGACAAGTAGATGATACAAGAAAAAGAATCAGATGGAAACTCTAGACCCAAAATAGGTGATATTGAAAAGGAAGTTTTTATGAGGTCATAATAACAACGAGTAAGGGTGCTAGAAGAGATCATGCAAACAGTCAGGAGAAGGCTGGTGTGGTTATACCAGCATCCACTAGGTCATATAGGAGGATGTTTGATAATAATTTATTCTTTGCGTTTAATATAGTTTTCTATATATATGTAAAATTTAAAAATTAAAAAAATAAACATACACTGAAGATCCTAGTCAATGAAATTAAACAGGAGAAAGCAATTTGATATATAACAAATGTGGAGAAGAAGGTGAAAGTAACTCTTAAGAAATTGCTTTTTTATTTAGCTGGAAAAACTGAAAAAAAATCAATGGAAAAGCTACTACAGCTATGGGAAAATTCATGAAGGGGGCAGGATATGAATTAAATCACTCATTATGTATAAAAACAATCAACTAGATGCCATAGTGAAAAGAGAAGACCTCATTTTCAGTAATGAAAATATGAAATATGGTAGTAAGAAATCTGTTAATCTTAGAGGAAGAAAATGGTAAGTAGATCCTCAGAAACAGTAGTGGGCCTGAGCAGTGCTTGAATAGCTGAGTAACATCTCCTAAAACACCTACATGTTAAAACCTAAGAGGAAGCGTCAGTAATAAAATCACTGCATATGACTCAGACGGACGGACAGATGCATATAAGAGAATCTAAAATCTAGACAGACAGCCCAGTGCATAGGAAATTTAGTATGCAGTATGGATGTTGTTTCAAATCAATGAGAAAGAGGTAGACGTTTTAATGAATGGTGTTTGAGTGTTGGGTCAGCTAGATAGCTCTTCCTAAAATGTTACCTCACATTGCATGATGGGGTCATGTCCACATGGTCTGAAATTTTAAAATGGAAATGTAAACCATGTCATTATAAAATGACATTGGTTGAATTATTCTGTGACCTTGGAGTGAAAAACATTTTTATTCAAATTCTGGAAATAGTACAAGGAAATAAGAATTATTGTGAATATATTATTCAGAGATTTTTAGAAAATAAGGAAAAATAAAGTAACGAAATTATTTGCTGTATATAGGCCAGGCATAGGTCAATCTCACAAACTCATTCAAACCTCCTTGTTACCAAGTAAAAAAGGTCCGAACTCCTGAGAACAGAGTGGTCAAATGCATAAAAAGCTTTCTTAAAGAAATGCCAGTAACCTGTAAGCCTGTGAAAACAATGCTCAGATTTACTCTTATAAGAGAAAATCAAAACAACACTTAAAATGTTTTCTCATCTCTTGAAGCGATGAAAATCAGACCATTTGACACCAAAATTAGGAGAAAAGAAATCGTGTTATTTATCTCTGTAGAGATGGTATTTGACAATATCTTACCACTTCAAGGCAAGCATTTTTTTTTTTACAACTCTAAAATCAGGTTGTATTTTGTGTATGACACATCTCTCTGTAGGGTAGCAGGCCGATCATGTCTTAATTATCACTAGTGTAATTACATGTATCATAATTCAAGTTTTTTATTTATTTCCAGTCAAACAGAGTGTGATATTAGTTTCAGATATACAATATAGTGATTTGATATTTCTATACAAAATCTGGTGCTCGTCATCACAAGTGGCCGCCTTACTCCCCATCCCCCACTCTCACCCATCCCCCCACCCACCTTCTCTCTGGAGACCATCAGTTTATTCTCTGTAGATGAGTCTGTTTCTCAGTTTCCCTCTCTTTCCCTCTCTCTCTTTTCTCCCCCTTTGCTCATTTGTTTCTTAATTTCCACATATGAATGAAATCCTGTGGTGTTTGTCTTTCTCTGGTTGAATTCTCTCTCTTAGCATAATACGCTAGCTCTGTCCGTGCTGTTGCAAATGACAGATTTTGTTCTATTTTAGGGCTATTACTCCATTGAGTTTGTATATCACTTCTTTATCCACGCATCACTTGATGGACACTTAGGCTGTTTCCATATGTGACTATTGTAGATAATGCTGCTGTAAACATTGGGCGCATATATCCTTTTGATTTAGTATTTTTGTATTCCTAGTGTAAATTCCCCCTAGTGCATTTGCTGGATCATAGGGTAGTTCTATTTTTAACTTTCTGAGGAAACTTCGTACCCCTTTCCACAGTGGCTGCATGACTTTGCATGCCCGCCAGCAGTGCACAAGCCAGGGGTGCCTTTTTTCTTCACATTCTTGCCAATACTTTTTGTTTTACTGTTTTTGATTTTACCCAATCTGACGGGTGTGACGTGATAGCTCACTGTGGTTTTTTATTTGCATTTCCATGATGATCAATGATGTTGAGCATCTTTTCATGTGTCAGTTGGTCATCTGTCTGTCTTGTTGGAAAAAATGTGTATTCCTGTCTTTTGCCCATTTTTAATTGGATTATTTGGGAGATTTTTGATGTTGAGATTTAGAAGTTCTTTATATATTCTGGATACTATCCCTTGAGCAAATACATCATTGGCAAACACCTCTCCTATTGCATGGGTTGCCTTTTAACGTTGTTATTGTTTCCTTCACTGTGCAGAAGCTTTTTATTTTGATGTAGTCTGAGTAGTTAATTTTTGCTTTTGCATCCCTTACCTCAGGAGGCATATCTCAAAAGAGATTGCTTTGGTGGCATATGAACATTTTAATAGTTTTTTTCCATCATCTAAATTGAGTTATGTGCAGAATTGATAGCTCACAGGTTGGAGTTGTACACCAAGCAAAGCAAGTGAAGGCATAAGAAATTGCCAAATTTATCAGTGTAACTGAAGACTTTTAAAGCAATAATAGGCTAGTGTCACTGATTCATTCAAAATTCAGAATCATCTCTGAGATAGGGTGCATCAACTTACAAAAACTTTCTGGTGACCTTGAGTAGAAAATGCAAGTTTTCTTAAACAGTAATATATTCAAGTGGGTTCCAGTCCTTTGGATTTAAAATCCAGAGATAATGGTGCCACTATGTAAAGAAATGTTGCTTTCAACAATAAATGTTGCAAAAGGACAGTGTACTATAAAACAAATATGAAGTTTGATGACTTTGAGTTAAAAAGTGATTTAGAGTAGGGCTTAAATATGACACATTTAGAAATGGCTTAATTAAATTATTTAACTTTTAATTTATGTTTTATACAAGAAGAATTGAATATATGTGTTCATAAGATATGTCTTCATCTCCAACTTGTATTTCTCTGTTCGGATCATTTTCTCTTTAATTTTTTATTTAAGTGCACCTGATACACAGTGTTGCCTTAGTTTCAAGTGTACAGCATAGTGATTCAACTTTTCTGTTACACTATGCTCAACAGATAATAATAGTAAACAAGATGCTTAAAGATATAAAAATGCTAACATATCTTATGTTGATCTCCATCTTGCTGTTAATATTGTATAATCATTTTGTAACTATTTCATGCATGTTGCATGAACAATTTTTTGGGAGGGGATCACATTTCTATGTGAAAGACAATATACACATATACACATATACAAAAAAAAAAAATAACTGAAACCCTGAAGTGTTGAATTTGAAATGGAAGTACATTAGACAATATATTTCCTAGGCTTACTACCAGAAAAGTTAGAAGAAAAGATACTGACAGTAAACTCTGGTCCCTAATTAGCGATAAATTCTACTCTTCACTAAGAAGAACTGGAACTTCCTGGAGAACTGACAGTCTTCAGTCCTTGACAGGGAACCATAAGAAGGGCCTGTAACATTCTGTGAGAAAGACAAAAGACAAGCAAATAAAAATGTACTTCTAAAAAAAACCTGTAAGGGCCACCTTGAACTCCTCCCTATTTGTCAATTTTAGAATTACTGAAACATCACATAGAGAAATACTTCAGTTGCCTGAAACACTCTAAACTTATGAAAAATCCATGTTTATAATTATGTTCAAAAATAAAGTGAACAGCAAACAATGACAACAAATATTTGACACCATTAGAAATGACCCACTGCCTCGCTCTCTGAAAATTGGTTAGTGGGAAGAATTATACATTAGTCCTGGCATTCCTCTGGAAAATATTTTCATGGTTAAAATCATGTAATTGCTGAGAAAAATCTGTAATGAAGAATAATAGTGGATAAATATAGAAAGAATGATAAAAACATATATATTTTTCCCATTTTTTTAAATTTCTAACATAGTCATTTGGAAAAGACCTTCAACATATGCTAGGTCCATGATGTAAAATGTTCACGGCAAACCTGGGTTGTCCAAATTCTCATTCTTTAGATTACTTGCTGTATAAAGAGTGAAACTAATTCTGCATGGAGAGTGGTTTCTGTCACTATTTAAAGTCAGAGATGAATCTCATCCTCACTAATCACGGGAGAACTGAAATGTCAGGTCTCCTAATGTGATGTGATCCAAAATGTACAGCATCATCTCTTAAAGTAATCTTGTCAAAATCATTTCAACTTGAATCTACTGCATAAAACATGTGTTCTGCTAGTAATAAAATATGGTGGGATTGTCAAATCCCAACATGAAGAAAGATCACTTCAGTGCAGAAGGGAGGAAACGTCTACAAAAGATATCACGGCCATCACTGCCATCAAAGGAAGACTCCTTTGGATTAAAAAGACAATAAGTGACTCTTAATCTCACAAAACAAACAGGGTTGCTGGGGGGAGGGGGTTTGGGAGAAGGGGGTGGGATTATGGACATTGGGGAGGGTATGTGCTTTGGTGAGTGCTGTGAAGTGTGTAAACCTGGTGATTCACAGACCTGTACCCCTGGGGATAAAAATATATGTTTATAAAAAATAAAAAATTAATTAAAAATAAATAAATAAATAAATAAATAAAAAAGACAACCTAAAGGGCTCAGCTAAGGGATAATTATCTATTCAAGCAGGAGTAAATGATATTGGGGAAACAGAGAAAATATGAATATGGATTGGATATTAGATATAATTAGAGAATAATTGCTGCTTTAGTTAGGTCTGATAACCATGTCTCAGTTATATAAACGAGTCCTTATTTGTAAAAGATTCTCAGAGAAGTATTCATTGTTGAAATGTAATGGTGCCTGCAATTTATTTTAAAATGCTTTTAAAGAAATAGTTGAAGCAAATAGTTTTTAATTCTTCAAGGTAATATGCATATAGCTTTTCATTTTATTCTGTAATATCTATTTAAATATTTCTGTAACTAAGAGGAAAAACAAACAAAAAGGTTCTTTGGAGTTCTTACATCTTCTTGTATATTTTTTCACCCTTCCTCATGAACTCTGGATGAAAGGAACCTGAACTCCTTCCTTAAAGAACTCCTCCATTCCGCCATGTAGATGACTCATAAGGAAAACAAAAACAAAAATTTAAATTTTATTTAATTAAAGTTAATTAATTTAAATTAATTAAATTTTATTTAATTTAAATTTAACTAATTAAATTTAAGTTGTTTTTATGATTAAAGACAAGGACATGTCTTTAACTGAAAAATTTTTAAAAATATAGTTTTTCATAGATATGAGAATATTTAACATTTTGTTAGTTTTTCAAAAATAAATTAGGAGCTGCCATGGAAAATGAATATTTAAAAATAGCTGAGAATTGTTAATATTTGAAATTTTTAATGAATCTGTAAAACCATTACTCATTTTCATTAAATGCACTCAAATATTTTTTAAAAGATATATTTTTAACGGATTTATGTACTGTAGAGAGCACATGAGCAGGGGGAGGGGCAGAGTGACAGAGAGAATCTCAAGCAAACTCCCCGCTGAGTGTTGAACCCCAGGCAGGATTTGACCCCACAACCCTGAGTTCATGACCCAAGTGGAAAGTCGCCTACATGCCCCTTAAAGTCTTTTTTAAGCTTGTTTTGCATTTATCTGACAACTCTACTGTTTTTTCAGTGAATATGAACTTCTGTCTTTTCCCTAATGCTTTTCTCCTTCCTCTTTGATCTTATTCTGATAGCGGATAGAGAGAATTTAATGAATAACACCATCATAAGAAATAAGATTATAATTAGTATAATTGAAAAATAATCGTGTTGTAGTACGTATAGATACAGCATTTTTCACTAAATTGAATTAAATATCAAGTCCATAAATAAACTGAGTCCCCTCAGATTGCCATTTGGTTAACCCATGCTGTGTCAAGCAAGACAGTTAAACTGGAGAGTTTGAAATTCCCGGGGTGAGACAAGGATCCCTACCACTCTCCCACGCTGGCTGTTTGATCTCATAGTCTTAAAACGTTTGTGCACAGTAGATGAAACATAATTGACAAAAGCCTTAGGAAAAAGTCAATTGTATCAAAGTGGGGGGTACAACATAACCTGGAGGTAAAATCAAATAAAATACAGATTTGAAACTGGCTAAAAGGGAGAAATTACTACAACAACTGCACACTGGAGAAGACGATTTAATGATTTGCATTATTACAATTACTCTATTATTCGAAGGGATATTGTTTGGCGCAATATTAAAAATCCTAGCATGCAATAATGGAACTTATCCTTGAAAGTTAAATATTAGGAAAGCATAACCTCTTATTAGATTCAACGGCAGAAACCACAGACGGACAATATGTCATCAAAATAAAAAGACATTATTCACTAACAGAAATTAAGAATTTAATAAAAGGAGATATTTAAGTTTTTAAAAAGTAAAAAGATAATGTAATTCTGGATATATACCAGCTGTTACTATTTTCATCAAGATGATTATGAAGTTTAATTGCAAATTGGTATGGAACTAATATTGGGATAATTGAGTGGCATGCAGATATGATACCTTTAGACCTTTACCTCTTACATAAAAACACTGTCCAGATGGAGCATGTGCTTTAAATGTCCAAAAGGAAATCAGAAAATAATTTATTATTTTGGAGGACAGAAACCTTTCTACTTCTATCACAGCCTATGAGGAAGGTGAGGATATGTGAAGGAGATGGTCAGGAGCTGGCTTGAAATCTTGAAAGTACATGAATGACAGACCTGCTAGCAAATGCCCTAATGGGACTTCTGTGGTACAGAAGTAGCAGTGTGTAATTGCTCTGTCTCCGTTATTTATGGCAAATAAATGTGGAGCCGTTGTAATTATGGGTTCATGAGAAACACTATTTTATACTGTCAGAGTGTAAAACAGGGATATGTAGTGATGAAGACAGCTTCTTCCTGTGTAAATGATGTGATCACCTACGTAGCTGAAACACCTCAGATATTACTTAATCTGACTTAGACAGAGAACACGTAATAAGCCAAGAAAGGACCTAGGGGTTTCTCTGGATGATCTCAACTACATCCGGCTCTGCTCCAGTCTTCCTGGATTTATTAAATTATTAGTAGAACCTGACACTGGGTAAAATCTCTAATTTGTACTGATCTAGGCAGGCAGTGCTTGAAGTGGTATCTCCCTGAGAGGTTGTCCTCAGTGATACTGAGCTTCAAACCGCCTCTTCAAAGCTGATAATTCCCACCATGATGCAAAATGCCTTACTTAGTTATTGTTCCAGATTGTTGTCTTTCCAAAGACCAGGTGCTTTTAGGAAGACTTAAGTATAATATAGTATTTTTAGGTTTCTGAATGAATTTCCCTATGTACCTTTTCCTGAAGCAGAATTTTGGCAGAATTGTTGAAGGCCAAAATGTGTGTTAATTCTTGACTACATGTGATAGAAATTACCCCGTACAAACGGTCATTCCCTCCCCACCACGTCCAATGTGTATTGCAGACATCAGGATGATGTCTAGCTTTTTTTGCTCCCAGTCAATCCCACTCTAACTTGCAACAGATAGATGGTTCTTTAATACCTCAGGAAGTCCTGTTGATCCATACAGTTCGGTTCTCAGAATGAACTGTGTTTCTTATTCATAGTTACACAGTGCTGTCTACCAGAAACAGTATGATTGTGTGGATAGACTGAGCATTAGAGATAGAAATAAAACACCAGGGGGCGCCTGGGTGGCCCAGTGGGTTAAGCCTCTCTGCCTTTGGCTCAGGTCATGATCCCAGGGTCCAGGGATCAAGCCCCACATCGGGCTCTCTGCTCAGCGGGGAGCCTGCTTCCCCCTCTCTCTCTCTGCCTGCCTCTCTGACTACTTGTGATCTGTCTTTCAAATAAATAAATAAATATCTTAAAAAAAAAAGACATTTTTCATCAGTGTACTAGTGATTAACGTGTGTCTTGCAGGATGGGTGTGTGTTTCACGGCAGAACCTATTAATTTTACCTATACCATGTGTAAGGATTCTGGGTTCTGTTGCTGCTTGTTGGATTAGAACCTTTTTAGAAGAATACATAGGCCACATTAGTACTTCAGTACCTACATACAATATTCTGGTAACTGTTCTGCAAGGAATATAGATCCAGCCCAGTAGCAAAGGGGGTCACAGTAAGCTCTCATGAGAACCAGTAGACCTACACTATGTTGAACAGTATCACTGTTTCTGGAAGAGCAGAAGTGAGAGGATGAACAAAGTTAGTAGTTGCATCAAATATTGAACTTTTTAAATAAAAATCCCCTGTGACAATGTACCTTTTTATTGCCAGGTGCTTAAACCAAACAGAAACACCAAACTGTCTTATTTCAGATGTCCACTTCATGCAAAGCTAAATCCTGTAGTGCACACAGAATGTTTATAATGAAAGCACTAATATGTGAACAGGCTGTGATTAAACATAATGAGAAATATCCCAAGATTTCTGCTCCCGCTACAGCAGACGTTCTTAATATCCTCAGGTATCTGTTCTTTCTCCTGGCTTACGCTCCTTGCTACTCCTCTGCCTGTTTGTAAGAAACACAGAATTATTGACTGATCGACCTCAGGGATGGATGGCGTTTTCTAAAAATAAGCTACCTTGGAAAGAAAGCACTTCTTTCTGGTGTGACTTCATCTCAGCTTAGTTTTCCGCAGGACTGGGGCCCCAGGGTGATGGGCAGACAGCATTTCCAGCCCCTCTGCACTTGTACATAAGCCCATCTACTTGGTGTACAAGTACTCCACTTCTCTTCCAGTCACAAACCACTCTCATGCTAATGAAAAAGGAGCAAGGTCCTCCCAGTGGAGCACAGTATGCATGGTATTCTGCCCCCGCCCCATCGTGCCATTCTGCACATTTTAGAGCCAGTGGGTGCCCAGGCTTCACTTCGTCCTTCGGTACCAGGTGGTAACTGTGTTGGTTGCCCTGAGACTTTCCCACAACATGGCCCATCAGAAGATTTATCCCACATCTTGGGGCTTCATTTCCGTATTCAGATCTCTGCCTGCCTACTTCTTTTTCAGAAGAAAAATGAGCCTCAATCCCTCTGGCTCATATCATTTACACACTCTTACAGCTTCTTGTAATTTTTATTGTTGTGTTTGCGTTGTGCTCCTAGTATTCTTGATGGGGGGTACTTACATATAATAAATACCAGTAAATAATAAATGCTGGTTTTCCAGGAAGGCTGTAATATTCTTGATCCCCAGGATAAAGTATATTTTATTTACTATGGAATGCCCAGAGTTTGGAAAATAATGAGTTCAATTAAGTAATCATTCAATAAATGGATGAAGGGAATACCAATTGATTAAAGAAAGGACAGATGTTACATGAAGGTTATTATTCCCTTTTTGTAGGACAAGAACTAGAGTTACAGTCTGTTATCAAAATTTCAGTGCATATGGATTTGATATGGAGTTAACTAAGAGTCATGGATTCATTCTGTAGCTACTTAGAAATTGCCTCCTGTGTGCCTGCCCCTGTCCTAGGCTCTGGGCATATAGTGGTGAGCAGCACAGACAATTTCTGATGGAACTTACAGCTTTTTGGACAAGACAGACAACAACAATTATGCCAATAAATGCCTCATCTACATAATATTCACCGGACATATTTGATATGAAAGAATCTATCATATATCTATCATATATTAGACAGAATCTAAACTGTATAATAGAGTGATGACATAGCTTAAAACTGAAACTGGTGAATTCGAGTAAGAATGAGTTCTGAATAACAAGGTTGAGTCATTCTTATAAAAATGATAGTGTCAGAGGAAGGTAGCAAACCGTGTTTTGGGATGATGAATCAAGAACTTGGCAAAATCAGTGTTCCACCGGGCAAAATTCATCACATGATGGTCTTTCAAATTTTCCAGATTTTTAATAAGTGTATTATGGATGGCCACAGCCAACCATGGGATCTATGAGAAACATCAGAATTTACTCCGGTTAATTGATCACACATCTCTAAAATCCTCATACACAGTACATAAAATGAGACCTTAGCTGATGTTTCTGTTTTTCAGATTTATGGTTTTAAAACCTCTCGCCATGAAAATTTCATGTTTTAGAGGATCAGTGAATATATCCTACACAAAGCAAATAGTTGTTAGATTACATTCTAGACATTACATTTTCTCAGACAACCCAAGACATGGGTTTGGGAAAAGAAAGCTCACCTGCCCTATTTATTGTAGGCTAATAAGGAGACAGTGCATATTTATGTCTAGGATCACGTAACAAAGCTCTCCCTGTTCTGCCATAAAAGTAGCATGCTTAATACTTACAAATCATCTCATAAATTGTGGCAGAATCATGGCATGTCTTTGTGCATGCAAATGAAAATAAACAGTTAAGAAGTAAGTACAAGGGATGCAGTGACTCATTATAGTAATATTTAGAATTTAGAACGGGCAAAAAAAGCACAATACACAAACCACAAAAAAAAAAAAAAAGAAAAGAAAAGAAAACATGTGCCAGATATATACCCCCCCTTTTTTTAAAGGATTTTATTTATTTGACGGAGATCACAAGCAGGCAGAGAGGCAGGCAGAGAGCGAGGGGGCGAAGCAGGCTCCCCACTGAGCAGAGAGCCCGATGTGGGGCTTGATCCCAGGACCTTGAGATCATGACCTGACCAAAGACAGAGGCTTAACCCACTGAGCCACCCAGGTGCCCCAAATTAAAGTTGACACATGGTGTTAAATTAGTCTCCCGTGCAACAGAAAAAGATTCAACAACTCTGTGCTTTATGCTGTGCCTATCACAACTGTAGCTACCATCCCTCACCACCCAGCTCTGTTAAAATACTATATGTTCCCAGTGGTACACCTTTTATTCCTATGACTTGTTCATTCCATAGCTGGAAGCCTGTACCTCCCACCCCACCCAGTTCTCCCATCCCTTCTTCCTCCCACTTTCCCCGCTCTGGCAACCAGTTTGTGGTTTGTATTTATGAATCTGTTTCTGCTTTGTTTACTCATTTGTTCTTTTTTTTTTTTTTTTTTTAGATTGCACATTGAAGTGAAATAATACAGTACTTGTCTTTTTCTGTGTGATGTATTTTTCTCTTACATCCTCTAGGTCTATCCATGTTCTTGGAAATGAAAAGCTGTCATTCTTTTTATTTTTCTTAATAGCTGAGTAATATTCCCGTGTGTGTGTGTATGCTACAGGCTTTTTACCCACCAGGTATCCATGGCTACTCACATTACCTCCGTATCTTTGCTATTAGAAATAATGCTACAGTATATATAGAGGCACATCTATCCCTTTAAATTAGTACTTTTGTTTTTTTCAGGTAGGCACCCAGTGTTATTTCTTTTTTAAATTTTTTGAGGATCCTCCGTACTGTTTTCCAGAGTGTCTGCACTGACTGACATCCCCACTCACAGTGCGGAAGGGTTCCTTTGCTCCTTGCCAACACTTGTTATCCTTTATCGTTTTGATACTGGCCATTCTGACTGCTGTGGGCTGATGCATCATCGTGGTTTGGGTTTGCATCTCCCTGATGATGAACGATGGTGCGCGTCCTTTCATGTGTCTCTTGGCCCTCTGCATGTCTTCTTTGGAGAAATGTCTATTCTGGCCCTCTGTTCATTTCTAAACTGGATTATTTGTGGTTTTAGTATTGGGTTGTATCAATTCTTCATATATTGTGGATGTTAGCTCATGATTAGATGTATTAATTATGAATATCTTGTCCCATTCAGTAGGTTGCATTTTCATTTTGTTGACGTTGTCCCTCTCTGTGAAAAATCTTATTTTGGTATAGTCCCAATAATGGATATCTGTTTTTGCTTCCCTTGCCTAAAGGAACATCTAGAAAAATGCTGGTAAGGCCAATTTCAAAAAGATCACTGCCTATGTTTTCTTCTGTGAGTTTTAGGGTTTCATATCTCACATTTAGGTCTTCAGTCCATTTTGAGTTTATTTTCGTAGATGACATAAGAAAGTGGTCCAGTTTCATTGATCTGCATGAGCCATCATTTCCCAGCACCACTTTTTGAAAAGATCATCTTTTCCCCATTGTATATTCTTGTCCTCTTCATCATAGATTAATTGACCATGTATGTGTGGTTTTATTTCTGGGCTCTCTATTTTACTCCGGTGGTATATGTATCTGTTTTTAACATCAGTACCAGACCGTTTGGATTCCTACAGCTTGGTAGTATAGTTTGAAATCAGGGAGTGTGATACTTCTCAGGAGCAATTTTAATATTTGTGGTCTTTGTGGTTCCACACAAATTTTAGAATTTTGTTCTCATTCTGTGAAAAATGCCATTGTTATTTTGATTGGGGATTGCATTGACTATGTAGACTGTTTTGGGTAGTACAGCCTTTTTTAAGTGGAATAATTTCATCTTCCCTGTGTGTATATTTAGGTGGTTTACTTGAATATTTAGCTCTCAAGATGACATTGAATAAGCACATTAAGGGTGTCAGAAGTTGTGTTCACTGAAGAGGAAGGAATTTAAAAAGAGTCAGCCCTGTTTTAGTACAGATTGTATTGAAAAGAACACAAAAAAAGCAAAGTGAGGACTTCTTTCAAAGGGTCATAATTGGTAATGTGGCAAATTTGTAACAAGTATTTCATCCGTTGTAGAGCCACCGAGATCACTGTTAGAACTGAGAAATTTCTCTCTCGGAGAATGGAAAGGTTTTTGACTCACAGTTCTCAGTTTTCAGCCCCTTCAGAAAGCTAAGTCAGCTAAAGAGAGGCTATCCATGGTCAGAGTCATCTTCAAAGACCACCTGTATCCAGTGCCTTTTTGATACAGCAGCCTAAGGAGCCAGGCCCCAAACAGAAATCCTGACAACCGAGATAGGTCATCACTGCAGGGATGGCTGGGACTGCATTGCTGTCCAGCTTCTTTCTCTGCAGAACCCTGTGTTTTTGTTCTCCCTTCCCCTGACCTTGATTCCAAAACACCCCCTAATAAATTTCTTCAAAGGCAATCTGTCAAGTCACTTCTCCCAGAAACCCATCTGTGACTTTCTCCAACTCTGTCCTCTTACCTGCCATTGTTAATGTATCGGGTAATTATAGGACTAGTCTCTTCTTGCCTTTCCATTTCTTCTTTGACAACACATCCATGTCCATAGGTGAGGGTAAAGAATGCAAATTTAATGTAATAATATTTGTTCAAAAGTGCTGTAGTTGCCTATGACAGGCTAACTTTTTCCTGACTCTTCTTGTCTAAAAACTCTAGATAAAATTTTAAGTAAGCAAATTTGGTTGTTATGAATTCGTTTGTCTTGACACCTATTTTTGTTGATCTTTTGAGTGTCCTCACAAAAATTCTTTTTTTTTTTTTTTAAGATTTTATTTATTTGACAGACAGAGACCACAAGTAGGCAGAGAGGCAGGCGGAGAGAGAGAGGAGGAAGCAGGCTCCCCGCTGAGCAGAGAGCCAGATGCGGGGCTCGATCCCAGGACCCTGGGATCATGACCTAAGCCGAAGGCAGAGGTTTAACCCACTGAGCCACCCAGGTGCCCCTGTCCTCACAAAAATTCTATGAGGGGTTTTTGAACTACCTATCCTGACTAAAATTTGCAAAAAAACTGTGGGACGTTATTTAAAAAAAGGAAGGAAATGCCAATACTGGAATTTTATGCATCAGAGCAGTCTAGTACAGGGAGTTTTATTTGGAAGCAAGGGGTCTTTCTGTCTTTTGTATTGCTTTAATTTGGGGATTATCTTACCCTGAGTATAAAAGCTGAATCCTGTTAAAAAGTACTCTTTTAACCTTTTGTGATGATATAATTTGCAAATATTCCTTATTCTTACTTTTTCCTTCTATCTATAATTTTATAAATCTTATTACCTGGCCCAAATGATTTTCTCATTCATTTCTCATTCTCTTCAAGCATCTTCAATGCTTGAAGGTAAATAAAATAATTTTATAGGAGATATTTAAAAAGATTTTTATGCTGAAAAATAAGCCCTATGAAGTTTTTTTTTTTTTTTGAAGATTTCATTTATTTATTTGAGAGAGAGCATGTGAGAGAGAGTGAGCACAAGAAAGAGAGAGGGAGCATGAGCAGAGGCAGAGGGAGACACAGACTCCCTGCTGAGCTGGGAACCTGACATAGAGCTTGGTCCCAGGAGCTCAGGATCATGACCTGAGCAGCAGGCAGACACTTAACTGACCAAGACACTCAGGTTGCCACCCTTTGAAGATATCTCTTTTCACATATAATGAATTATACACCTTTAATGTCCTACCCTCTCCTATTTGAACTCTCATCATATCATTGTATTCTTTTAGCTTTAACATGCTACAGAAAGAATAGACATCTACCTGATTCTTTTTACATATACTAAAGAAAATATACTTTGTGGATACAATAAAATCAGTAATATCCATGGTTATTGCTTATATTCAGTCAGTGCTTATCCCAAGAGAAGAACCATAATCTTATGATCTTCTCCTGCATGCAAGGACCACTCCTGAGATTGATACACAGACTGTATAATTTGGAATTACTTGGATCCTTAATTGAGTTCTTGGGAATCTTACCATCGAAAGTCTTATGCCTTTTCTTCTTGCACGTTATTTCTTAATGTACTGCAGAAGCCAAGTGAAAGTACTTTTCAGATGTTACCCACATTAAAAAGTGAGAAAACTGCATACACAACTATGATTTCTGCTGCATCTTTTTATCCATTTGGAAGGTATATATGGATCTGCCACATCTCCATGGGACAGATTGCAGGATGTTAGACCATAAAGCAGATTGTTTCTCCATGCATGCGTAGTCACTTATATGCACCAAGCTGAGAGTTTGCAAAACTCTATAGGGTAATACATTAAAAACCAATGCTACATAAACAGATTACTCAGTTGTACATCTATCTTTTATGCCATAATTTTTTAAGGATTTGCAACCTGAAATCAGTTACGTTTCAGTCAGTGGCTTTGGGCATTATCTCTTAGGTACTAGAAATTCTAAGATAAAAAATTCACTGTCCTCAAGGACTGAGTTTAATGCGACTGAAAATTAGAACTCAACAATTCGAGCAGCTGTGAGAGCTGTAGGTCCTAGAAGGGAGTCAGTTTCGTTGACAGTCTGGCTTGCACATTCTTCACCTTTGACCTGACATGGGGTGATGTGAGTTATAAGACAACAATGGGGGGAAAGTGAACATAATTCTTCTTTGAACAAATTGTATATTTTCCATTGCCTCTTCCCTTTGAAGTAGGAGGGGGACCATTTGAGAGGCATTGCTGTTAATCTCCATGCCCTCAGTCTGTGGCACTCCTTTTGAGAAGGACTTACTTCTTTTTGGACAACTTTGAGGAGAGGATGCTTTGGAGAGGACAACCAAGATTTTTGGTTACTAGTTAATTATTAGAGTATATTAGTTAGACGACAATGAAATTGTGTTAGAGGATGACAGCTAATGTGTGAGGAGAAATTTAGAAACTAAGAAATTTACGGATTGGAGAACTGTCCTCAACTTGAAACACTATCTTTCCTGGAGAGATATTATGGTTATTTGGGGGTTTCTTTTCCTTTCGGAAAGAATATCTAATCTTATTTGGTTATTTGGGGGTTCTTTCCCTTTTAGAAAGAATATCTAGGGGCACTTGGGTGGCTCAGTGGGTTAAAGCCTCTGCCTTTGGCTCAGGTCATGATCCAGGTCCTGGGATCAAGCCCTGCATCTGGCTCTCTGCTCAGCAGGGAGCCTGCTTCCCCCACTCTCTCTGCCTGCCTCTCTGCCTACTTGTGATCTCTGTCTATCAAATAAATAAGTAAAATCATAAAAAAGAAAGAAAGAAAGAGAAAAAGAATATCTAATCTAAACAGGTAGTAGAAGGGCATCTTGGCTCTTTCCACAGTTTGCCTATTGTGGACTGGAGGAGATGATGCTAAGTGAAATAAGTCAAAAGAGAAAATCAATTATCATATGGTTTCAGTTATTTGTGGAACATAAGGAATGGCTTGGAGGACTTTAGGGGAAGGAAGGGAAAAATGAAGGGGGAGAAACTGGAGTGGGGGATGAACCATGAGAGGCTGTGGACTCTGGAAAACAAACTGAGGGTTTCAAAAGGGAGGGAGTTGGGGCGATGGGTGAGCCTGGTGATAGGTATTAAGGAGGGCATGGATTGCACAGAGCACTGGGTGTTATACTTACACAATAAATCAGGGAGCACTACATCAAAAGCTAATGATATACTGTATGGTGATTAACATAACAAACAAACAAACAGTGGTAGGAACTGTCGCTCTAAAAGATTTTTTGTTAAAAAAAAAAAAATGAGGTCAGACAAACAACCAAACTTCAGCATACCTTAATTCTGTTGTTTATCCTCTCCAATTTTATTTCTTATGTAGTAAAAATAAAATGCTGCAAGGTTTATGGATACTTCTTAAAATCCTAGATTTCTTCTGACATTTATTTATGGAGGTTAAAATATATTAATCTGGGACACATGAGTGGCTCAGTCAGTTAAGCTTCTGACTCTCGATTTCCACTTAGGTCTTGATCTCAGGATCATGGGATTGAGCCCCACATCAGATTTTGTACAGGGTCTGCTTGACCCTCTCTCCCACTCCCAACCCCACCCTTCTCTCAAATAAACAAATTGATTAATTAAATCTTAAACATGTTTTAATCTAACATTGTAAACCTGATATTATGTGAAATACAATTATAAAATATAATCCCTATAACATTGCTTCAGTAGTATTTTCTGTAGATTCTGCAGTTCAGGCCCAGTTCAAAATTTTCCTTTGCACTTAACCAATAATGCTTAGTTTTCACTTTTAAACACACTATTTAGGAGCACACAGATTTGCATGTTGCCAAATTTCTTATTCATTATCCTAGTGCCACAATATAGTTGGATCTGCAGCGATTAACACAAATCTCATCTTGGATTTTCCCACTCTTAGAAATTTAGGGCCTGAAATTCTGAAAAATACTTTAATTACACTCTCTTGATGTCTCCCTTATTCACAGGAAAGTTTACATTTTTTTTAAATCAGTATTGATGCTACATTGATTGTATAAAATACATTAGTTGCCATGCACTAGGGTGAAGAAGTAGGAGACTTATGTAGTGAAGACTGTAGACAGATGGAGAGATAGAAAGATACATAGATAAGAAAACAGAAACATATATGCATTAATGATAATCATTCATGATTCCAGAAAAACAAGGAATCCTATTTTGCCTGGGTAATAACAAAATACCTCCTGTGATACTTATGGATGTCATTTTTTCACATGTAAAATATACAAAAATAAAATCTCTTATGTAATGTAAAATATTACACTGGGAAGTTCTTGAACTTTTTTTTAGTTACCAGAAAAGCAAATAATTTTTAAAAAGCACTCTTCATAAGCATGCGGTTAATAATTTTGCTCACCAAGTTGTCTATTGTGTTCCTCTGACTGTGACTTTCTCATAGAAACTGTATTGTATTTGCTCTCTCTCTCCTTCACTCATTCTCTCCTTTTTACTCTGTGTGTGTGTGTGTGTGTGTGTGTGTGTGTGTGTGTGAGAGAGAGAGAGAGAGAGAGCAAGCATGTGTATAATTTAAAAAAAATTAAAATCCAGATGTGTGGTGACTCTGGTCTGCCATCTGTGATTTGGTGCTATTTCGCTGATTTGCAGATATACAGCTAACTGGTTAGCCGGCTGAGTCCGCAACCCTCAGCCTGATTGTGTACATAATCACCAAAATTTAAAATCATCATTGATTATTCTTCCAAATGCTTACCCCAATAAAAGCCCTATTAATGAGGAGCTCATTAGAATAATCCCTCTTTAACTGCAGGGAATATGTTCCAAGACCTATAATCCCCAGTGATACCTGAAACCTGGGTAGTACCAAGCCCTATGTATACTGTTTTTTCCTAAATATACATACTTGGGATAAAGTTTACTTTATAAATTGGGCACAATAAGAGGTTAACACCAATAACTATTAAGTGTAATCATTATAACAATACACCATAATAAAAATTGTATCGTCTCTCCCCACCTCACTCTGAAAATATTTTTTAAAGATTTATTTTATTATTTTTTAGAAAGAGTGCTCCCTTCGGCAGCACAAATTCTAAAATATTTATGTTGGAAAGAGAGTGGGGGAGACTATAGGGGGGAGAGGCAGAGAGATATCCTCAAGCATACTCCCTACTAAGTGTGGAGCACAATGTGGGACTCAATCCCACAACCCAGGAGATCAGACCTGAGCCAAAACCAAGAGTCAGACACTCCACTGACTGCACTTCCCAGACGCCCCTCATGTCTTACTGTACTGGACTCACCCTTCTTGTGTTGATGTCAAATAACACAGTGCCTCTGTGAGAGATGAAGTGAGGTGAGTGACAAAGGCACCATGAGGCAGTGTTTAACTACTATGGACTTTTCGATGGTAAGTCAGAAGGACGATCATCTGATTTGGGACCATTGTTAACTGAATAGCTGAAAGTACAGAAAACAAAACCATGCATCAAGGACGCCTAATGTAGTCCAAAGGAGTTATTTTCCATAGTCAGATCTGAATGATATTAAAAATCTTCATGTTAAATCAAAATCCCTGACCATACATATATTTTCTGTCCGTTTACCCTACTTGAAACAATTTCAGTGGCTGTGGTTAACTGAGTGCTGTGGGCTGAAGCTATGTGAGTGTGTCCACCCCCCTGCCAAATTCATAAATTGAAAACCCAATGGCCCAAGGTATTGGGACCTTTGGCATGTGATCAGGTCATGAGAGCCCTTACATAAGAGATTAGTGCCTTTGTAAATGAGCCCTCAGAGAGGTAGCTCCTGCCTTCTGCGACATGAAGATCTAAGAAGTCTGGAGCTTAAGATCAGGGACCTCACCCAACCATGCCAGCATCTTGATATTGGACTTCCATCCTCCAGTACTGTGATAAATAAATTTCTGGTTTTTTTAAGCTATGTTGCTTATGGCATTGTGTACGGCACCTGATGGAGTGTGTCCTGAAGCAGAATGGTTTCCTATATCTCCCTCCTCCAGGCCTTCACTCCTGGTTTACTGATAATCTCATATCACCTGAATGTCTTCGTGGGAGCACTTTTTGTTGTAGCTTCATCTATAGCTCTGTTCTTGGGGTGACTTACTGCCTAGGACACAGGGTTTCCCTCTAGCTCCATTTCATTTCATTTATTTTCTGGCAGTTGCATTGTCTGAATGGAAGAAGAAACTTCCTCCACAATAGTCCCTGTTTCCATGGGGAATACTTCATTCTACCATTTTATCTCCCATATTTTCTACATTTTTATATTTTACAGGTTCCTCCTAGAAACAGTGTGGTTTTTGGTAGTTGTATTATTTAAAGTTCTAATGTGATTATTTCTGTACATAAGCTCTACATATCCCGTAATTCCTGTTTTCTGCATGAAACATCTGACCGATGTTTCTCCCCCCACTCATTTCTTGTATATTTTTTGGATATGAAGAGTTTCTTTTAACTTGACTATGCTTTCTTCTTCTGAACTATTTTATTGTGAGTTTTAATTTAAATTCCAGTTAATTAACATGCAGTTCTTCTCTAGTGATTTCAAGGTAATACAACCTGTTTCTAATTTTCAATTCTTACCTAAGAAATTACAATTTGAAAATTTAACTTTACCATCTTCAGTCCCTTGTGATTATATTTATTGTTGGAATACTGGTTAATTCTTTTTTAATTAGATTTCTATAATATACTACTATAGTTTCCTGTAGTCAATATGTAATTACATTTCCTAACATTTTCCTGACTTTTCCCCTGTCCTTCCTGCCCATTAAATCTTCCAGCTGAGGTAGAAATGCAGCCTTCAGAAATCTTCCAGCTAGGTTTACATTGTGTTTTCTAAAAACAGTTTTATTTTGGTCATACTCTCCAAAAACATCTTTGCCAGGAATTAATTTATCAGTCGGTAGTTAACGTACTTCATTACAGATGGAAAGACCATAGACATAATGTGTTATTTATTATAGATAGTGTTATTTTACAGCAAAGAGGACTAGTACCCAAGAATATTAAATTATATAGTTCTGTTTCTGAAGTATGACAAAAGATGATAAAATTCTACTTACAGAGACATCTCGTTAAAAAAAAAAAAAAAAGTAAAACAGTGGACACAACTTTCCACCCTATGGGCCTGATATTGGAGTGAGAAAATCAAGTGAGAGTTAACACAAAGATGATAGAATTTGGATCTTTCTTGACTATCGTAGGGTTTTCTGCCTTCTTTCTTCAACAGTGAAATAGTGGTATATTCTGGAACTTGTCATTATATTTCTAATTTCAGTTATTCTGTGTTATTCCTTTAAATTAAAGAAGAAAACAAAAATTATCTATCACTGCCATATTAATCTTGCTTGTATTTAATTCACCTTAATACAGCTTTGAACTTTCCTACCTCTATAATGTGAACAATATAAACACCCTCTGATTCAACACATACAACTCTGAATCCCATCCCTCAAATTCTCAACACATTTTGAAATCTGTGGAAATGATGTTATTTTAATTGTGTATCACGGCTTTAGTGTCACAGTTGTTTGAAGTAACACTGCAGTGTGACTTGGTCAAACTTGGGCTGGGGACTGTTTGTTTTTCATTTCCCCCCCTAAAATCCACAAGAATATGCTCTTAGAAATGCCATGGTCACCTCTGGATTGTGATTTAAAGCTGCCCTGAGGTCACAGTTCGTCCAGACTTTCTTAACCAGGTTTTGTGACCATATTGGAATTTCTGTCACTAATATCATAGTGGCCTTGGGAAATAGCTCCTTAAAACTTTAAACAGCTGTATCGATACTAAAGCTCTAAAAAGCCAGAGCATCATAATGAACAGAAACAACTTTGAAAAGACTCCAAAATAGTGTAATATAGGCTAGAGAAATGTGTATGAGACACCTTAAGATGCTACTCTTGATGATGGGCTATTATTGTTTCTAAACTGGACTCCATATTTTTTCTAAAGTTTTATTTATTTGAAAGAGAGAAAGACCGCACGAGCAGGCAGAGCAGCAGGTACAGAGAGAAGGAAAATCAGGTTCAAGCAGGGAGCCTGATGCGGGACTCGATCCCAGGACCCTGGGATCATGACCTGAGCCAAAGGTAGACACTTAACAACTGAGCCACCCAGGCACCCCTAAACTGGATACCCAAAATGAGGATCCTCAGGAAGTTCTATTTGAATTGAAGTAGAAGAGAAAATTTAAATAGTTAGATGCTTGGTTATGTGCATTTTCTTATTTCACATAATTTGTTTCAGAATTGTTCAAGTTGGAGGAGAAACATCAGTTTAGTCCTTAGTTACCTTAACCGTTTACAGAAAGCAGTTCATCTCTCTCTAGTTGTTTTGCTATAAAGACACATGGTTTTTAGTGCAGACTAATTAGTCCTAGACACCATTTTAAAACAGCAGTTAGCAATACCACTTATTAGGCAAGAAAGTGTTTACAAACCTCTTCCCATTAGAAGGCAATTTTAGAGAGATTTTGTGACATGTGCACTCACGCACATGCTGGTGACGTGAAGGCAGTGACATTTTCTAACCATTTTTAACCATTTCCATATAAAGGAAAATACAAATGGCCCTTTCTTTGCATGAATGAATAGAAATTAAAACTTCATAAGCTGAAGTGTTTGTTTAGTTACACACTGTAATATGCCAATGTTTTTGAATGAGAGATGTCCAAAATAAAAGGTCATCCTTCCTTCGTTCAGAGATGCACCTCCTTTTGTTTCTGGCTTGTTTGCTGCTTTTTTGTTTCTGTAATGGGAGTTAGCTTACAATCAATATGAACCTGTGATAATCCTGTCTTTCCCCCCTTTCTTCCTTTCATGACTAAATCTATAGTGTGCCTTAAAAGGAAAGGAAAGGTAAAGGTAAGATATGCAACATGTGATTTCTAATCATAAAGTCTTTATACAAAGAAAAAATAAGTTTTGAAATGGAAATTTGGATAGACCATATTTCAAGGGCCCCTGGATCTACTAGGTGAACTGATCTAACTCCATCATATAGGAAATTGAGGGTATATTTTATCTTTTATAGTCATTAAAATCAAACAACATGAAATGATTGGCACATGTAATGTTTCAGTATCTTTTATTTTTAGTAGTTTTGTTCAGCCTCAACTTAAAGAATATTTTTCCTACAGCAGTAATAACAGACACTACACTACCAAACGGACAATAAGTTCTCTATAAATATGATACAGTTTCATTTGTTAAAATACAATATGCAATTGTGTAAATAACCTGAAAGTCACATAATTTGAAAGACCACAAAGTGTTGAAACTTGCTTAAAATTAACATTATACTTTGGGTGCTTGGGTGGCTCAGTCATTTAAGCATCTGCCTTCCGCTTATGTCAGCATCCCAGTGTCCTGGGATCCAGTCCCGCATTGGGCTCCCTGCTCAGCGGGGAGTCTGCTTTCCCTCTCCCCTTGCTCATGCTCCTTCTTTCAAATAAATAAATAAAATCTTAAAAAAAATTAAGATTACATAACATGTAACAATACAGCTTTAATGAGTGTTAAAGAAATTGTGGAAATAATCTTGAGTATATCAGAAGTATTCTTAAAATAGCCCATACACTATAATGACATTTCTTTAAAATACATACCTAGTTACACAAAGATCCTATACAATACCAAAACATGACAAGTATATATATTAATTTTTAATTGAAGTATAATGGAAATAAAACACTATATTAGTTTCAGGTATGCAATATAATTATATATATATATGTATATGTATAAAATTTCAAAACAACCAATAAGTCTAGTTAACATCCATTACCATATATAATTAAAAAATCTATTTTCTAACATTGAGAACTTTTAAGATCTCTCTTAGCAGTATCTGACTGTGCAGTATAGAATTGTTAATTATCATTATCATGCCATACATTATATCCCCATTACTTAATTACTCTATAGATGGAAGTTTGTACCCTTTAAATCCCTTCACTCAGAACACCCAAAACTCAGCCCTTGCCTTTGATACCACCAGTCTGTTTTCTGTGTCTGAGTTCAGGTTTTTGCTCTCTTACTTGTTTATTTGTTTCTTTGGTTTTAGATCCCACATACAAGTGAGATCATACACTGCTATCTTTGACTTAATTTACTTAGCATAATGCCTTCAAGGTCCATCAATGTCCTACAAGGTCCGTTGTACATTTATTCACTGATGCACACATAGATTGTTTCCGTATATAAATCATTGTAAAAAATGCCTCAGTGAACATGGGAAATGTGTACCTTTTCCAGTTTGGTTTTTGGTATCTTCAGATGGAAACCTAGACATGGTGTTACTGAATTATATGGTAGTTCGATATCAGCCGCAGCAACTTCTTTCAAGATATGTCTCCAAAGGCAAAGGAAACAAAAGCGAAAATACACTTTTGGGAATTCATCAAAATCAAAAGCTTCTGCACAGCAAAGGAAACAGTCAAAAAAAACAAAGAGGCAACCCACGGAATGGGAGAAGATATTTGCAAATGACAGTACAGACAAAAGGTTGATATCCAGGATCTATAATGAGCTCCTCAAACTCAACACACACGAAACAGGCAAACATACCAAAAAATGGGCAGAAGATATGAACAGACACTTCTCCAATCAAGACATACAAATGGCTATCAGACACATGAAAAAATGTTCATCATCACTAGTCTATTTTTAATTTCTTGAGGAATCTTTGCACTCTTTTTCAGAATGGCTGCACCAATTTATATTCTAAACAAGAAGGTATACCTGTTTTCTGTATCTTTGCCAGCACTTCCTCTCTTTTCTCTTCTTGTTCCTAGCAATTCTAACAGTTGTGGGTGGTGTATCGTGGTTTTGAATTGCATTTTCCTGAAGATCAGTTAATGTTTATCAGTTTTTGGTGTATCTCTTGGCCATGTGTATTGCCATCTTTTGAGAAATGTTTGCATCTCTTCAGATCTTCCCCCAACTTTTTTTAAATTTTTTATTTTTTATAAACATATATTTTTATCCCCAGGGGTACAGGTCTGTGATTCACCAGGTTTACACACTCACAGCACTCACCAAGGCACATACCCTCCCCAATGTCCATAATCCCACCCCCTTCTCCCAAACCCCCTCCCCCCAGCAACCCTCAGTTTGTTTTGTGAGATTAAGAGTCACTTATGGTTTGTCTCCCTCCCAATCCCATCTTGTTTCATTGATTCTTCTCCTACCCACTTAAGCCCCCATGTTGCATCACCACTTCCTCATATCAGGGAGATCATATGATAGTTGTCTTTCTCTGCTTGACTTATTTCGCTAATCATGATATGCTCTAGTTCCATCCATGTTGTCGCAAATGGCAAGATTTCTTTTGATGGCTGCATAGTATTCCATTGTGTATATATACATCTTCTTGATCCATTCATCTGTTGATGGACATCTAGGTTCTTTCCACAGTTTGGCTATTGTGGACATTGCTGCTATAAACATTTGGGTGCACGTGCCCCTTTGGATCACTACGTTTGTATCTTTAGGGTAAATACCCAATAGTGCAATTGCTGGGTCATAGGGCAGCTCTATTTTCAAGATTTTGAGGAACCTCCATGCTGTTTTCCAGAGTGGCTGCACCAGCTTGCATTCCCACCAACAGTGTAGGAGGGTTCCCCTTTCTCTGCATCCTCGCCAGCATCTGTAATTTCCTGACTTGTTTATGTGGAAAACCCAAAAGACTCCACTCCAAAACTGCTAGAACTTGTACAGGAATTCAGTAAAGTGTCAGGATATAAAATCAATGCACAGAAATCAGTTGCATTTCTCTACACCAACAGCCAGACAGAAGAAAGAGAAATTAAGGAGTCAATCCCATTTACAATTGCACCCAAAACCATAAGATACCTAGGAATAAATCTAACCAAAGAGGCACAGAATCTATACTCAGAAAACTATAAAGTACTCATGAAAGAAATTGAGGAAGACACAAAGAAATGGAAAAATGTTCCATGCTCCTGGATTGGAAGAATAAATATTGTGAAAATGTCTATGCTACCTAAAGCAATCTACACATTTAATGCAATTCCTATCAAAGTACCATCCATCTTTTTCAAAGAAATGGAACAAATAATTCTAAAATTTATATGGAACCAGAAAAGACCTCGAATAGCCAAAGGGATATTGAAAAAGAAAGCCAACGTTGGTGGCATCACAATTCTGGACTTCAAGCTCTATTACAAAGCTGTCATCATCAAGACAGCATGGTACTTCCCCCAATTTTTAAAATATTTTTTTTTACTACTAAGCTGTATGAGTTCTTATGTGTCCTGGATAATCCCTATTAGAGATGTATGATTTGCAAAAACTTTTTCCCATTGGGTAGACTGACTTTTCATTTTGTTGATGATTTACCTTAGTGTGCAGAAGCTTTTTAGTTTGAGGTAGTGTCACTCGTTTATTTTGCTTTTGTTACTTTTGCTTTCGGTGTTAAATCCAAGAAATTATCTGCAAGGCATGTCAAGGAGCTTAATGCCAATGTTTTCTTCTAGAAGTTTTACATTTCAGGTCTTAAGTTCAAGTCTGTCCTCCATTTTCTGTTAGTTTTTGTGCATAATGTAAGATAGTGGTTTTTTGTTTGTTTGTTTTGTTTGTTTGTTTTTGTAGGTGTTCAGTTTTTCAGCACCATATTTGGAAGACTGTCCTTTCCCAATTGTGTAACCATGGCTAATCTTTGTCGTTAATAAATTGACCATATTATATGGGCTTATTTCTGGCCTCTCCATTCTGTTGGATTGATCCGTGTGCCTCTTTGTGTTTCAATACCATACTGTTCGGATGTAGCTTTGGAAAATACATTGAGATCTGGGAGTATGTTACTTTCACTTTTGCTTTTCTTTTTTAACACTGCTTTGGCTCTTTTGGACCTTCTGGGGTCCATACAAATTTTAGGATTTTTTTTATTTCTGTGAAAAATGTTATTAGAATTGTCATAAAGCTTGCATTAATGCTAGAGACTACTTTGGGTAGTATGGACAGTTTTATCATACATATTTTTTTCAAATCATGAGAATGGAATATCTTTCCACTTCTTTGTGTTTTCTTCAATTTCTGTCACCAGTGTCTTGTAGTTTACAGTCTACAGGTCTTTCACCTCTTCAGTGAAATTCATTTTTATGTATTTTATTATTTTTGACACCATTATGAACAAGATTATTACTTTCTCTTTCTGAATGTCATTATTCATGTATAAAAACTGGTTTTTGTATATTGATTTTGTATCCTGAAACTTGACAGAATTATGAGATCTAATAATTTTTTAGTATAGACTTTGGGGTTTTCTATATAATATCATTTCACATTCAAATAGTGACAGTTTTACTTTTCTTTTATAATATGAATAACTCTCATTCCTTTTCTTGCCTAATGGCTAGATTTCCAGTACTAAGTTTAAAAAAAGGGGGGGGGGACGATGAGAGTGCACATTCTTGTCTGTTACTGATCATAGAGGGAAAGTTTTCAGCTCTTTAACTTTGAGTATAATGTTAGTTGTGGGCTTGATATAAATACTGTATTATACCAAGCTATGTATGATTTCTTTATACACATTCAGTTGAGAGTTTAATCATAAATGGATATTGACTTTGCTTAAATGCTTTTTTCTGTATCTCTTGAAATAATGACATAATATTTATCCTTCATGTTAATGTGGTATATCACCTTGATGATTAACAAATGTTGAATCATCCTTACATCCCTGGAATAAATCTCATTTGATCATGGTTTATGATCATTCTAATGATTGTTGAATTCTGTTTGCTCACTTTCTGTTGAGGATTTTTGCATCTGTATTCCTCAGGGTATCTGTCTATAAGTGCCTTTTTTTTATGGCTACCTATATGTTCTATTATCAGGGAAATACTAGCCTCATAAATAAGTTTGGTAATATTCCCTCTGTTTGTTTATGTGATTTTTTAAGAGATTGAAAAAGACCGGCATTAATTCTTCTTTAATATTTGATAAACTTCATTATTGAAGTCATCTGGTCTTACACCTTTGTTAGTGGGATTTTTTTTTATAGGGTGATACCACTTTTATTTTATTTATTTTTTTAAATTTATTTTTTATTTATTTTCAGCATAACAGTATTAGTTACTGATTCTGTCTCCCTACTAGCAATTGATCTGTTTAGATTTTCCATTTCTTGATGATGCAGTCTTGGTAGTTGTGTGTTTCTAGGAGTTTATTTTTTCCTTCTGGGTTTTCCAATTGGTTGGAATTAATTGTTCACAGTAGCCTCATCTGATCCTTTCTGTTTCTGTGGTTTAAGTTATAATGCCTCTTCTTTGCATAAGGATAATCTGTGTTCTAAGAGGGCTGACCAAGTCAGCAGGGGAAATCCAGTCCTTGCCTCAGGGCCCTTCCAGGTTATTCTTTCTGCCCCGCTTTCCAGGGGTACCAAAAGTGCCATGTATATGGAAGTAGAAGTGTATAAATTAGACCCTTTACTTGTGCTCGGGACTCACAGCTTTGGAGATCACTCACCTCTGAGCCTGCCAGTGTCAAATACACCCCGTCTCCTCCAAGATCTCTGAGCGCCGCTCGATTCTTCTGTTGGGCAATCCAGTCCAGGTTCTATAACACTTTATTTTCTAATTTATTTATTTGAGCTTACTCTCTTTTTCTCTTGGTGAGTCTAGCTAAAGATTTGTCAATTCTGGGTGTCTGTACAAGTACCAGCTCTTAATTTTATTGATCTTTTCTATTGTCTTCTTAGTTTTTATTTCATTTATCTCCACTTTGATCTTGTTATTTACTTCATTCTTCTAACTTTGGGCTTTGTTGCTCTTTTTCTAATTCCTTGAAGTATAAGGTGGGGTTGTTTGATATTTTTCTTGTTTTTTGAAGCATTTACTAATATGAACTTTGTTCTTAGAACTGCTTTTGTTGTGCCCCATGAATTCTGGTATATTATTTCTCCCTTTTAAACAATTAATTTTAGTTAAGGTATTTTTTAAAATTTCTCCTTCAATTTCTTATTTCACCCATTGATTATTCAGTAGTGTGTTGTTTCAGCTCCACATTTTTGTGAATTTCCCTGTTTTCTTCTTATGTTTGTTTTCTAGTTTTATACCATTCTGTTAAGAAAATATACTTTGTATGATTTTAGTCTTAAAATAATTTAGACTTGTTTTGTGGCCTACTATAGAATTTATCCTGGAGGATGACCCATGTGCATTTGAGAATATTGTATATTCCATTGCTTTTGGATACAGCCTTCTGTATATATCTGTTAAGTGTATGTCTGGTCTAACATGTCACTTAACACTACTAGTGCCATATTGATTTTCTATCTGGATAATGGATCCATTGATAAAGTAAGGTATTAAAGTCTCCTACTACAATTTTATTGCTGTCTAATTCTCCCTTTAGGTTTATTATTATTTATGTGCTATTTTAGGTGCACAGATATTTACACATGTTATATCCTGTAGTTGGATTGACCCTTTGTCATTATACAGTGCCCATTTTTGCCTTTTACTACCTTATTTTTAAAGTTTGTTTTGTCTGTTATATGGAATATCTTTCTCCATCCCTTCACTTTCAGTCTGTGTCTTCTTACATCTTATAAACAGTATATAGACGTGTTTTCTGTGTCACTCTTGGTTTTTGATTGGAGAATATAGTTCATTTACATTTATAATAATCATTGATAGGTATGTACTTACTGCCATGTTAATTGTTCTTTGACTGTTTTGTAGTTCTTTTGTTCCTTTTTTTCTCCTCATGCCCTCTTAATTTGTAGTTTGATGATTTTCTTTAGTGCTGTGTTTAGATTACTTTCTGTTTTGTTTAATTACCTAGGTTTTTGATTTGGGGTTACCATGTGGCACACATAAAACAACTTTTATTTATAACACTCTATTTTAGCTTGAGTAAATTCTAAAGCTTTACATTCTTACACTTTACACATCCACATTCTATGTTTTTGAAGTTATATTTGACATCATTTATCTTATAAACTCTTAATAACTAATTATCATATTTTTACTACTTGTATCTTTTTAAGCTTTATACTAGCTTATAAAAGATTACTTCTCCACCTTTAGCTTATCTTTACCAGTGAGATTTACACTCATGTCTTTTTGTTACTAATTAGTATATTTTTATTTCAACTTAAAGAAGTCCTATTAACATTGAAGACATTTACATTGGGGATGAAATCCATTAACTACTTGAGTGTCTGAAAAACCTGTTTACCACCCCTTCAATTCTGAAGGACAGATATGCCATGTATAGCATTTTTGTTTGGCATTTTTTTCTTTCTGCACTGTGCATATATTATGCCAGTACCTTCTGGCCTGCAAAGTTTCTGCTGAAAAATATTTTATGTCTCCTGTTGTGTCTCTGTGCATAACAGGTTGTTTTTCCTTTACTGCTTTTAAGATCCTCTTCTTTCACTTTTGACTTTTTATAATGTGTCTTGGTGACAGTGATGGTTGGTTCCTGATACTAAGAACTCTTCAGACCTATAGGATATCTCTTTTCTTTTTCCAGGGTAGGGAATTTTGTAGGCATTATTTCTTCAAGTAAGTTTTCTACTCTTTTCATTCTCTGTTTTCCTTATGGGACCACTATAGTATAAATATTGGTCTGCTTGATGTTGTCCCATTAGTCTCTTAACCTTTACTCACTATGTTCCTTTCTGCACATTTTTGCTACTCTGATTGAGTCCTAGTGTCCTTTTTTCAAGTTTACCGATTCTTTGTTCTGCTTTGCCTGGTCTGCTCTTAAACCCCTGTAGTTTATTTTTCATCTCAGTTACTGTATTCTTCAGCTCTGTGATTTCAATTTCTACCTTGTTAGGCCTTTATTCTTCTCCTGAGTTTAATGACCATCTTTATTACAATCACTTTGAATTCTTTATCAGGTAAATCACTGAGATTTTTACTTTTTTTTTTTCTGAAATTAGGTCTTTTTAAAATTTGGATCAAATTCCTCTTTCTTTTTTCAGTTACTCCCTGTGTTGGTTTCTTTGCATCAGTTAAAATAGTCACCTCTCCCTATCGTGAAGGAGTGCCCTCCTGTAGGAAACAAACCATACTGTTCAACCTTGCTGTAGTTCTTGGTTGTCTCCCCAACCTTTGCAGTTCTTTAAGCACTCTCTTTTATTTCCAGGGGCTTCCAGTAGTTGAGCCATTTTTACACCTGTCAGTGTACCCAAGGGAGGATCTTAACATTTAGATTCAGGCTGATTTGACGCCACACTTTCAGGTAGCAGCTTTTAAAGTGTACAGATGCAATATTGTGGGACCACAAAAGTAAGCCTCACTGGCTGCCAGAGTCATGCAGTCTAGAAGTGTCCCCTGACAGCATCCACAAAAATCAGAACACCATGCAGATGAAGTTCAGCAGTGGTTGAGTGCAAACAATGCTTCTGCCATTCTTTGAGAGCCGTTTTGTAGGCTCCCAGAGTGTGCCAAACCAGAAGCCTACCCATCAGGCCAAACCTCTTAAATAAGCAAGTAGCCCTCTTTTACATAAATACTAGGTGTGTTTTCAGTCTTCTGTCTGGGTAGTGCCCTGTGGTATTAGTCAGCTAAGGATAGTCTCTCTGATTGCTACAGTCCTGTGGGACCCAGAGATACAAGTTTCTCTGGCCAGGTGACCACAGGGGTTTCCAGAGTGGCAGACAGTCTGCCACAGACACTAATGGATGCGTGAAAGCTCCCTTTCACTGGCACTTGAGAGTATACCAGAGGAAGTCTGAAGCTAGCGCCTGTTCTCAGAGGTCTCTGAGAAGGATTACAGTCAACTCTTAAATGTGTGTTTGATTAGAAGCCTTCCCTTGAAGCCAAAGTGGTGAAGATAACCCAATAAGCCTCTTTCATATAAAGCCTAGGCTCTTGAGACTGTTATCTGTTGCTGTGTCTTGGGGGTGGCACTCACGGAAGAACTCTTTTTCCACTGGACATAGTTCTCTGGGACCTTGGGGAGTAAGCCCTGCTGGCCACAGGAGCCAGGCAATCTGGCTGTGTCCCTTGGGTGGCAGCCACCAAAATCAGATAGTCAGAGGTGGTTTCAAGGTCCTTTTCAAGAAATAACATCAACCTGGAGTGCAAAGTTGGCATATAGTGTGAAGCAGAGAGAGTGCAAAGATAGTGCCCACCAGCTTTCTTTCCTGGAGAGAATCCTAATAGCCCTCAACATGTGTATTAAGTTACCCACCTAACCCTCAGGCTGACACTTGAAGATACGCAAATAAGCCCCTTTTCACATTAAGACTGGGCGTCTTTCAATAAACTGCCTTTTCACTAGTTATTGGAACAGGTGAGTCAAAGTCTGAGATCTTTAAAGAACTGTTTCCCAGTTTGCTATAGTCTTGTGGGTCTTGGGAATGTGAGTTCCAGTGATTTTCAAGGGTAGATATTGGAGGGCTCATTAGTAAGGAACAGATCCTAAAATTTGAGGTTCTTGTTTAGTTCAAATTCTTTCTTTCTGAGGGAGAAGCTTCAAATTTTGAGTTACCTCTTGATTGTCATGATACTGGAACTAGAGCTTATAGTCAGATTTTTGTCTCAGTCTCCTTTACCTGCTTGAGTGTTTTTTTCCCCTTGTTTTCCTGATAAGTGTAGGTGTTAATCAGCTAATTTTTACATTTGTTTATAAGGAAACTGTTTCATATGTAGCTGTAGATTTAGTGTTTCAATGTGAGGAGCTGAGTCCAAGGATCTTCCTTTGTCATTATCTTGGAACAGAACCTTACATATTAATTAAATTTTAGTCTTAAAGAAAATTGTCTTACTGAGCTTGGATTAACTTTTCAATAACAGCAATATTAAGTTGTCAGTTTATAGTTCTAAATCTAAAGGCTCCTCTACCATATTTTTAGGTGATTAAAAATAGATGGGTTGGTGAAAAACTGATAAGATCTTTTGACTTGCAAAGAGAAGTATAGCCCCAGTGTACACTCTTCCACACTCTTGGGAAAGTTTTCCAGTATTTTCAGGATTCTTCAGTCAAATAACTTGAAGAAGGGTAGCTATTGGACAAAGCATTTAACCCTCACATATTTTTCAACATTTAAATGGATCCTCAACCCATTTTTAAGATTTTATTTTTATTTTTTAAATTTTTATTTTTTAAAGAGTTTATTTATTTTCTTGAGTGAGAGTATAAGTAGGAGGGGCAGAGGGAGAGGGAAAGGGAGACTCTTAAGCGGATTCCACACTGGCTCAATCCCAGGGCCCTGAGATCCATGACCCGAGCTGAAATCAAAAGGCTTAACCAACTGCACCACCCAGGTGACCCAGCTTTGTAAGTTTTTAAATCCAGACAGTTCCATAGTTCTGTGGTCTATTGTCAACTTGGAAAAAAAATCAGGCTTATCTCCATTGGAAATGAATAAAAAAGAAAATCTCCACACCATATCTTTTATTTTTATGTTTTCTCTAGTCTGTCCCATTGAAATAACAGTATGTATTCCATTTTTAATGGAATGGATGGTTGTACTTGACCATCATCACGTCTAAAAAACAGACCAAAAAACAACTTCACAAGCAACAGCTTGGAAGGAAATCTCAGGGATGTTTCCCACTTTCTTGGAGTTGTCATTTTTAGGGGATAACTTGGCTTCCATCTGATCATTTTCTCCAGATATGTGTTGAATTTAAAAAATTCTGACGGAGCTTTAGAGAACAAAGGGTGTCAAATTTGGCTCCCTGAATTCCTTGGTCTAAGTGAGATTTTGGTTCCCCACATCATCTATTTCTAGCTTCTCAACTGTTAGCTGCTTTACAAGCTCCCAAATAACATTTGATACCAAAATGTTTGAAAACCATAAGTACAGGATGAATTTTGTCATTTGAGTCACCTGCCTTGTAGGTGGTAGGACCCGTTACTGCATTCTTACATAATAAATTTGGGAGTAATTAGCATAGATTTTTCCAGTAAATAGTAGTTAATGCAGGGAACTCCACTGTATACGTAATTCCAGAGGAGGTGTGCAAATTTAATGTCACATTATTTTATTCAAAATATATCCATGAAGCAATAACTGAGAACCAAGTATGTAATGGTCTGTGAAAGGTTCTGTATTAAATGTGGGTAAGAAAATTCATAATGTATTGCTTTGTCAATATAGTATCAGTAAAGATAATCTATGTTAATTACCTGCTTGGCTTTAGTCCATGCTAATAGCTAATGTAGTCTGTTCAGAAGTCATATAAAAGCTTAGGGCTAACTCTTAACTCTGCAGTTGCTTTTTAATTTTTTTTCTTACATATATTAAATACTTTAGATCAGCATTAATTCACTTTTCCTCTCTCCTTCTCCCTCCTTCCCTCTCACGCTTTTTCTTTTGTTTTTCCACAGATTTATCCAATGCTTTCTACTTAGTGCTGTAGGAAATAAATTAAAGAGATAATGTCTAGATACTTTATCTAAGTTTAAAACACGCAACGCTTACAATATATGTTTAGAATGGGTAATATATACAGACTGAGGCAAAAATAAAATGTTTCTTTGGAGTTTCCTAACTTAATACTTACATTACCTCTAAAAAAACAAGAGGAGTAGAAATGCCAGAGATTTTATCTTTAATGAGAAAGAATAAATAAAACCAACCAAAATTTTAAAAAAAGACATAGCATCATCATTCCATCTAGTTTTCATTGTAACTTATTCTTTATCAGGAATTGAGTTAAATGTTCCCCGTACGTTTTCTGTGATGTTTATGACATCTGTCAGGTCCATACTATAATACTTATTTTATCAGTGGAGAAATGGATGCAAAGATAGTTGAGTATCATCTTGTCCCCCTTTATACCCCCACATTGTGTAAGTGATGTACTGATTGAATCTGGGCAGTCTGACACCACTGTCTATGTTCTTAAGCCTGCATTCTACTGTTTCATGTTGGGGTTAATGTAGAAACTTCTACTGCCTCAGTCATGTACTCACATAACTTTCCATCTGTCTGCATTACTTCTTTGATGCTCTGTTGCATATACTTTTAATGGAAATAGTTTCGGATACCTTTAGGAGACACACAATGTTAAGCATAAGTCTGCTGGTTGGTCCTTTCATCATAAATCTTCTTCAGAGGCCTCTGCTATTGTCCCTGTCAGATTGATAATTAAAATGAAACCTTGCACTCCTACAAAAATTGGTCATTACAGTACAATGTTTAAAGGTGACATGGTTCAAATTATTTTGGTAATCTGAGTTTTCTTTGTGTTTAGAATATCTCATCCTGGCTGGAATCCAGGTTTTTCTTTTCAACCAAGGAAGATAAATTTTTATAAAAAATACAATGAACAAAAAACAAGAAAACAAACCATAAAATTTTTCACATTGTGTTTTAGTTTCCTACAGAATGTGTGGTTTAGGCTCTCTCTTCCCTTCCTTGATTGTATATTCCTTCTCGCTTTCGGATTGATTTTGCTGTGAAAAATTCTCTTGCCTTGTCTTTTGCCTCTCTTACCCCTTCTGTGTTTTCATGTGCACACTCTATTTTTCACTATTTCCAGAAAAATAGTTGTTGAATGAGGGTTGGCTGAGCATTTGTCAGTATTAGCTGCTGGTTAACCCTGCGTACCAGTAGAGTGCTGCACTGGCACTTCAAACTCCTCCGGAAAAATTTCTCTCATTTCTTTGTCTGTACCATGTTAAAGGAACTGTGTTGTATTGTTTTGTTTTGTTTTTGTTTTTGTTTTTTTGCAGCTCTGGAATATTCATAGTGATGAATTCTACTCTTTAATCCTAAATGATGGTCTAGGTTCTGATTTTTTTTTTTTTTTTAAGATTTACCAATCTATCTATCAGAGATAGAGCAGACAAGCAGGGGGAACAGCTGGTAGAGGGAGAAGCACACACCCCACTGAGCAGGGAGTCAATGCAGGGTTTGATCCCAGGACCCTGGGATCATGACCTGAGTTAAACAGACGCTTAACTGACTAAGCCACCCAGGGTCCCTAGGCTCTGACTTCAAAGAAAGGATTCTGTATTTGGTTTCTCTGTAATTAGTCTAAACTTTTTGTGAGGGCAAACACACTGGGGTGAATGCATGAATCAGACTGTGGGGTTACAGATCAGTCTTGTCCAGAAACTGGGGCTGATTCTTTAGACACCTTAGGTTCTGTTGTGTGACCCAGCTTAATTCTTTGTTTTCTAATTACCCCCATCTTCATTTCTCTTCTGGAATGCATGTAAGTGAGGTGTCTAACATGACTTCAGTTAGGAGAGGATAGGGGGTCCTCACAGTCATGGGGAGAAGTCTGGTCCCGTGGTCCGTTCTTGTGTAGAAGGACAAATATGACCGCTCATTGGACTAATGACCACAGAGCTCTGCTGGTGGTGTACCTGGGCCGAGTTTTCAGGACCAGTGGAAGAAGTAACAGCCTTTTTCTCTTTATAGTGAAGGCCTTACCCTTTCTCCTGCTTCTTTGGCCTCACGTTAGCCATTGCACCTTTACCTTATGAATGCCGTCAGGCAAGGATGCCTCCTTGACTTTTCCTAAAGGGCAGGTTGGATGTGAACACCAGGGAATGGTAAAAGTTGAAGGTTTATTTTTTCCAAGAAATGAAATGTGAAGCAAGAAAATACTTAACCTTCAAATGTATGTGCAGTCTCCAAAAGTCAATACATTTTAATGAAAAGAATGTATATCAGTAATCCTTAAGATGCTTAAATGTCCATTCATCTGTTGATGGACATCTAGGTTCTTTCCATAGTTTGGCTATTGTGGACATTGCTGCTATAAACATTCGGGTGCACGTGCCCCTTTGAATCTTCTGAAGAACCACCACTTAAAACAACTCAAGGTTTTGGGATGCCTGGGTGGTGTAGTGTTTAAGCATCTGACTCTTGGATCATGATTTCAGGGTTGTGAGATTGGTCTCCACATGGGGCCCCACGTTCAGCATGGAGCCTGCTTGAGATTCTCTCTCTCCCTCTGCCCCTTCTGCTCCTGCTGCCTCTCTTCCTCTCTCTCCCATTCTCTAAAATAAATAAATAAATCTTTAAAGAAATAGCTCAATGTTTTGTCATTAAATGTAACTATAAATTAAATAGGAAGTGATAAAATTGCCAGGTTTGCACGATTAGGAGAAAAACTAACTGAGGAAATTCAGCTTTCTCTTTTTATGAGGATTCGTTTAGTTTAGTTTTGTTTTTCTGCATTGGAAAGCACTAGAATGTAATGGTTTAGAGCTTGGTCTCTTCCCAAATTCAAACTCTGACTCACATTTAGTAACTGTGTGATCATGACAATGTCACGTAAACTCTCTATCTCTCCCTCTTTGCCAAAAAATGTAACAATTGGAACCTGGGACAGCGATTTAAAATAAAGATAATCTCTTACTGTAGTTGTTAGTACTTAAAAATACTCTACAAATGTGACTTATCTTATGCATTCCCGTATTAATGACACATAGTATTGAATCCTTTCTTTTCCATTTTCAAAACACAAATTTGTGAATACAACCCACAGATTAATCTATGATAGGCTGTTACTAAGGTTATTACTTATATTAACATTTTACATGGCATTTCTGTCATCAGGAAAACACTGTAAGTGAGCACAAAAATAATATAAACCTCTGAGATCTATCTTTCTCATTATATGCCCCCCCAAATTCGGTATGATCCTGATTGAGTTTAAGCATTGCTCAGAGCTCAAAAGGAGAAAAGTAGAAAATAAATGACTTTGAAATGCTTTTTCTTTTACCTCTTCCAGTCTGTTACCAACAAAACAGTCAAAGAAATATTTCTGAAGCATTCAACCCTATTGTATCACTTTCTAATAACTTTTCACAACTAAAATGAAATCCCCTATTATTACCATGACCTTTAATTCCATACAAGTTCTGTACCCTAAACCTTTGTTAGCACCCTTAATAGTTTCTTTCCACCACACTGGCCTTTTTGCTATTGTCGCAGAAAACACACCATCTCCTCCTACTCCTGGAAATTTGCACTTTCTCTTCTGTCTGTATAATATTACCTTCACCTAAATAGTTCAGTGCCTCACTTCATCTAAGCTGTTGATCTCCACAAAGAGTAGTCCCATAACTATCATAATCTAAAAAGTACACTATTTCTTCTTTTTTTAATAAAACCTACTTAGTTTATTTAAACTCAATGAGTGTTTGCATTTAAGTTCCAAATGATTTTTTTCTTTCATTATAGTTCTGAAACAAATAATAAACTATATGTGAACTAATTGATTTTGAATAAAATTAAAAATAAAAGTTCACTTCTTATCACTATTTTCTTACCTTTTCTATTTTCTCTTACAGAATATTTATCATGTGTATATTTATAGTTTTTTAGTTCATGTCCCACACAGGAATATATGTTTTATAAGAACAGAGTTATTTTTGCAAGAAGTGGACTCAAAACTATAGAGAACAAACTGATAGTTACCAAAAGCGACATGGGTCGGGGGTTGGAGGACATAGGTGATAGGGATTAAGAAGGGCACTTGTCGGGACACCTGGGTGGCTCAGTGGGTTGGGTCTCTGCCTTCGGCTCAGGTCATGATCTCAAGGTCCTGAGATCAAGCCCCAATCGGGCTTTCCGCTCAGTGGGGAGCCTGTTCCCCGCTCTCTCTCTGCCTGCCTCTCTGCCTACTTGTGATCTCTCTCTCTCTCTCTGTCAAATAAATGAATAAAATCTTTAAAAAAAAAAAAAAGAAAGAAAAGGGCACGTGTCCTGATGAGCACCGGGCAATATATGTAAGTTAAGTGTTGAATCACTATATTGTACACCTGCAATTAATATAACATTGGGTTATAATTAACCCTTGAATTAAAATTAAAAGCCTCTAAAAAAATTATTTTTAGGTCCAATTAAAAAAATAAAGCTACCCCTGGCTTTCCTCTCCCCCCCCACAAATCTTTTATTTATTTGGAGATTGTAGTTGAAAACATGTATTTTTTTTACAGAATAAATTTTTTGGAATGTATATAGGGGACCAGATTTGAAGTTGGAAACCATTCACTATATTTAGCTTCATAAATACAATATGAGATATTAATGGAATTTATATTTTAAATCATGTTAACAGCAAGTTGACAATAAAATAATATAAAAAAAAATACTTCCAAACTCATTTTATGAGGCCAGCATCACCTTGATCCCAAAACCAGACAAGGATCCCACCAAAAAAGAGAGCTATAGACCGATATCCTTGATGAACACAGATGCGAAAATACTCAACAAAATACTAGCCAATAGGATTCAACAGTACATTAAAAAGATTATTCACCACGACCAAGTGGGATTTATTCCAGGGCTGCAAGGTTGGTTCAACATCCGCAAATCAGTCAATGTGATACAACACATCAATAAAAGAAAGAACAAGAACCATACGATACTCTCAATAGATGCTGAAAAAGCATTTGACAAAGTACAACATCCCTTCCTGATCAAAACTCTTCAAAGTGTAGGGATAGAGGGCACATACCTCAATATCATCAAAGCCATCTATGAAAAACCCACCGCAAATATCATTCTCAATGGAGAAAAACTGAAAGCTTTTCCGCTAAGGTCAGGAACTCGGCAGGGATGTCCATTATCACCACTGCTATTCAACATAGTACTAGAGGTCCTAGCCTCAGCAATCAGACAACAAAAGGAAATTAAAGGCATCCAAATCGGCAAAGAAGAAGTCAAATTATCACTCTTCGCAGATGATATGATACTATATGTGGAAAACCCAAAAGACTCCACTCCAAAACTGCTAGAACTTATACAGGAATTCAGTAAAGTGTCAGGATATAAAATCAATGCACAGAAATCAGTTGCATTTCTCTACACCAACAGCAAGACAGAAGAAAGAGATATTAAGGAGTCAATCCCATTTACAATTGCATCCAAAACCATAAGATACCTAGGAATAAACCTAACCAAAGAGACACAGAATCTATACTCAGAAAACTATAAAGTACTCATGAAAGAAATTGAGGAAGACACAAAGAAATGGAAAAATGTTCCATGCTCCTGGATTGGAAGAATAAATATTGTGAAAATGTCAATGCTACCTAAAGCAATCTACACATTTAATGCAATTCCTATCAAAGTACCATCCATCTTTTTCAAAGAAATGGAACAAATAATTCTAAAATTTATATGGAACCAGAAAAGACCTCGAATAGCCAAAGGGATATTGAAAAAGAAAGCCAACGTTGGTGGCATCACAATTCCGGACTTCAAGCTCTATTACAAAGCTGTCATCATCAAGACAGCATGGTACTGGCACAAAAACAGACACATAGATCAATGGAACAGAATAGAGAGCCCAGAAATAGACCCTCAAATCTATGGTCAACTAATCTTCGACAAAGCAGGAAAGAATGTCCAATGGAAAAAAGACAGCCTTTTTAATAAATGGTGCTGGGAAAATTGGACAGCCACATGCAGAAAAATGAAATTGGACCATTTCCTTACACCACACACAAAAATAGACTCAAAATGGATGAAGGACCTCAATGTGCGAAAGGAATCCATCAAAATCCTTGAGGAGAACACGGGCAGCAACCTCTTCGACCTCTGCCGCAGCAACATCTTCCTAGGAACAACGCAAAAGGCAAGGGAAGCAAGGGAAAAAATGAACTACTGGGATTTCATCAAGACCAAAAGCTTTTGCACAGCAAAGGAAACAGTTAACAAAATCAAAAGACAACTGACAGAATGGGAGAAGATATTTGCAAACGACATATCAGATAAAGGACTAGTGTCCAGAATCTATAAAGAACTTAGCAAACTCAACACCCAAAGAACAAATAATCCAATCAAGAAATGGGCAGAAGACATGAACAGACATTTCTGCAAAGAAGACATCCAGATGGCGAACAGACACATGAAAAAGTGCTCCATATCACTCGGCATCAGGGAAATACAAATCAAAACCACAATGAGATATCACCTCACACCAGTCAGAATGGCTAAAATCAACAAGTCAGGAAATGACAGATGCTGGCGAGGATGCGGAGAAAGGGGAACCCTCCTACACTGTTGGTGGGAATGCAAGCTGGTGCAGCCACTCTGGAAAACAGCATGGAGGTTCCTCAAAATGTTGAAAATAGAACTGCCCTATGACCCAGCAATTGCACTATTGGGTATTTACCCTAAAGATACAAATGTAGTGATCCAAAGGGACACATGCACCCAAATGTTTATAGCAGCAATGTCCACAATAGCCAAACTATGGAAAGAACCTAGATGTCCATCAACAGATGAATGGATCAAGAAGATGTGGTATATATACACAATGGAATACTATGCAGCCATCAAAAGAAATGAAATCTTGCCATTTGCAACAACATGGATGGAACTAGAGCGTATCATGCTTAGCGAAATAAGTCAAGCAGAGAAAGACAACTATCATATGATCTCCCTGATATGAGGAAGTGGTGATGCAACATGGAGGCTTAAGTGGGTAGAAGAAGAATCAATGAAACAAGATGGGATTGGGAGGGAGACAAACCATAAGTGACTCTTAATCTCACAAAACAAACTGAGGGTTGCCGGGGGGAGGGGGTTTGGGAGAAGGGGGTGGGATTATGGACATTGGGGAGGGTATGTGCTTTGGTGAGTGCTGTGAAGTGTGTAAACCTGGTGATTCACAGACCTGTACCCCTGGGGATAAAAATATATGTTTACAAAAAATAAAAAATTAAAAAAAAAAATATCCTAAAAAGAGAGAAAAAGGGGCACCTGGGTGTCTCAGTTGGTTAAGCCTCTGCCTTCGGCTCCGGTCATGATCTCAGGGTTCTGGGATCAAGCCTCACATTGGGCTCTCTGCTCAGTGGGGAGCCTGCTTCCCCCACCACTCCCCCAACCTGCCTCTCTGCCTACTTGTGATCTCTCTCAAATAAATAAACAAAATATATGTTAAAAAAAAGAGAGTAGAGTTATTTTTTATCTCATTGTCATATATCTTGAAGAGTAACAGCCATTTAATATGTGCTCAGTAAATATACACTAAATAATTAGTAAGCATTCAAAAATATTTGGTGAATAAATATTTTAAATATTTTATGAATTCTACCTCTAGCTATGTAGGAATAGTTTGTATCACACAAAGCAGTACATAATGCATGAATGGAAAATCTGAATGATAGTAACTAACACGTGATAGCATAGGAGAACAGCCAGAGCTCTGAGAATTTAGGGGAGCCAAGATCAAAGAGTATAGAAGCGAGTACAGTATCCTAAGTAGATTCTTTCTTTGAGGTGAAACAGTTTTAGTTGAAACATCCAGGTCTAGAAGCCAAATAGCTCAGATTCTCTGCTAAAGAGAATGAAGTGATGAAAAAAAAAAAACAGAGTAAAAGATTAGAGAGGCAGAGAACCAAGTGGAAAATGATGGGTGAGACACCGACAGACTGAGTCCAGTTGTAGACACTTTTATGGACGCAGGAGCAAAGAGCATCCAAGAGCCCAGGAAAACATGGGTACAAGGTGTGGAAACAAATGTAATCCCTCCAAAGGAAGCACTAAATAAGTTAGTTAAGAAATACTCATCAAGGGGAGCCTTGGTGGCTCAGTGGGTTAAAGCCTCTGACTTCGGCTCAGGTCATGATCCTAGGGTCCTGGGATCGAGCCCCATATCGGGCTCTCAGCAGGGAGCCTGCTTACCCCTCTCTCTGCCTCCTTGTGATCTCTGTCTGCCAAGCCTTTTTTTTTTTTTTTTTTTTTTTTTTAACCAAGAGAAATCTACAAGGGAAATATGTATACCTGAAAAATACTCAACTCTAAAAGAAGTCCCCTTCAAAACAATTGTTATTTGTTAGGTAAAATAAACCAGTAACAGATGTACAAATACTGTGTGGTCTCATTTAGATGAGGTATGTAAAATATTCAAACTCATAAAAGCAGGGAGTAGAAGGGTGGCTACTAGGGCCTGGTGGGGGGTGGGGAAGAGTGAGTGAGAACTTATTCAAGGGGCATTAAGTTTCCATTCTGCAAAATGAATAAATTCTAGAGATCTACTGTACAACCTAGTGCCTGTAGTTCTCAAGGCTGTTATTATACTCAAACCATTTGTTAAGAGTAAAGATTTCATGTTAAATGTTCTTACCATAATAGGAATAATTTCTCTAAGAATTGTCTTTATCTTAAAATCAAAATGCTTTGATTTTTTAAGAAGTTAAGGAAGCAGAATTTCTTTACGATTTTAGATTGTGTCGTTTTTATTTGACTATGATTTATTTTCATGATTTCTACTGTAATACTGTATTAAGATAACTATTTTTGTGACTTCTTTTCATGTTGGGTTTTCATGAGGTTGAGAAAAGGAACACAGTAATGTTTTGTAGTGTGTTTTATATGTATTTGCTTTTTTAAAATATTTTTTTTACAAACATATAATGTATTATTAGCCCCAGGGGTACAGGTCTGTGAATTGCCAGGTTTACACACTTCACAGCACTCACCGTAGCACATGCCCTCCCCAGTGTCCATAACCCAACCATCCTCTCCCTCTCCACCAGCAACCCTCAGTTTGTCACCAAAAACAACAACAACAACAAAAAAAAACAAAACACACACACACACACACACACACACACACATGTATTTGCTTTAATAGCATTTCAGTATTTTAGACTTTAGGGGAAAAATAATCTGAGTATACTCATTATAGGTGGTAGAGTTTTGGTGAACAATTTTGATTTTTAAATGCCCCACTTCCAGTAGTAACAACAATTAATCTGTTTATTTACAAAGAAAATGCAACTGAAATAGTTTGTTATACCTAACAGTCTCCTTGGCCAAAGCATTATTTTATGAAAGGCCACAGATACTATGATTTGATTTTATAATAGCCAACATTAGTATTTAGTTAGAACTTTCATGATGCTTTTTCTTGGATTGAACAGTGACTTTCCTATGGTGAGATACCCAAGCCTATCCATGTGCTAAATAGGTTGAAATACAGATTATTGTTAATCACACTCTTGACCCTGAAAATCAGAGAAGGAAAAAGGGGTAAGATCTCTAATATTTAATTTTCTCACTCTGCAAGCACTGCATTTTGAATTCTGTATATTATCTTGTTTTTATGTTCCTTTAGAGGTCTTTGACTGGTCTTCACCTTTGAAATTGCATTAATTTTATACTTTTATACTTCTGTCTGTGTTTTTTTCAAAAATAGAATCTATTAAAAATTTCAGAGCTGAATTAAAGTGCTCCTTTACATTACTCACTTAAGAGCATTTCTTATTATCGCTAAGAGATTATCCTTCAACTTTACCCCACTTGATCTGATGATACACAGGCAATCTTCTTTGTTATGAATATATCTCAAAATCTGTATTCGTTTTATGTTACTTCAAGAGTAAGTAGCCAGTTATTTTACACTTATCTTTTGTATAACTACTAGGAAGTAAACTATAAATTTTAATTGTAGCCAGAGACTTCATTCAACATATTATATGTATATATGATATAGCCTACATTTTTTAAGAGTTTTAATTCAAATTCCAGTTAATTCACCTACAGTGTCATAGGAGTTGCAGGTGTATGAGATATCTGCATTTTTTGTTGGTTTGTTTAAAGATGAATTTATTTACTTTAGAGAGAGTGGCATGAGCTGGTGGGGCAGAGGGAGAGAGAATCCCAGGCAGACTCCATGCTGAGCATGGGATTCAATCCCACAATCCTGTGATCACAAGCTGAAACCAAGAGTTGGATGCTCAACTGACTACATCACCCAGATGCACCAGTATCTCCTGCCCCAATATCTGCCGCATTTTTATGGCAGCAGCAGACTTGTGTAAGGAGTAAACCAGGACAGTTAGGAACTTACTTTCTTTCCTGAAGCCCAGTGTCAAAGTCTTTTATGTTTTTCTGGAAATAACCTTTGTACAAATCATCTATACCTCTTGGAGGGTTTTGTTTTGTTTGAAAATTTTTGTTAATTACAAATTCAAATTATTTACTAGCTATATTTCTTTGTCATAGAACTCATTATTCTTGCATCTTTCAATAACATGGGTACAACTCACATAGTTGTCCTATTTATGGTTAAAATTTTTTTTGGAGTATTTATTGAGGTTTATCTAGTGATTTCAAGGCACTCATTTCTGTTTTGGGTCTTCTCTGACTTTTATAATCCATTTGGCGAATAGTTTTTAAGTTTGGTTGCCCTCAAAGAACCAGTTTTTGTTGCAATGGATAGTTTATGAGCATTTTCTGTTGCTTATCACTTTGGTTTGTAGGCTAATGTTTTATTTCCCCCATTTTATGCTTTTTCATTCCGTTTTGTTGGTTCTTCTTTTTCTAGTCTCTGAAGATAGAACCTGTGGTAATTAACTGGAGATGTTTCTCTTCTTTTCTCATATAAGTATTGAGTGCTGTAATTTTCTCTTTTCTGAGCATGGCTTTGGTTGCATTCCACACATTTTGATAGGTTGTGTTATCATTTTCACTTGACTCTGTATAGCTTCACCTTTACCACTATACCTGATTCAGCTCTAGCCTTTACCTAGTTTCCTTCAAGAGTAGTCTAAAAGGAAAAAATAATTTCACCTTTTTATGTATATTTATTCCATTTCCATGGATCCCCCCATCTTTTAAAAATCGGATATAAAAACTTCTGTCTAGTATTCTATACTTTCTAAATGAATAGCTTGTATTTTTGTAGATTCAGTCTAATGACCCTTGATTTTTTCATTGGGTGGTGATGGTGGTATTATTAATATCTGAGACAGTCTTAATTTTCTATATTATATTTGGGGCTGGTAATTACAGATTGAAATTTGATTTTAATACCATAAGTCATCACTTAAATTCCCTTTGGTTTGTCTGGTCAATGTTAAGATGCCATCTGTACGAAAATTGACTATAAATGATTAAAGACCTAAACATAAGACCCAAAACTATAAAACTACTAAGAAAAACAGGGTGGAAGTTGACAAACATGGATCTTTGGCAATGATTTGATGGTTATGAAGCTGAAAGCACAGGCAAAAATAAAGAAGTGAGATGACAGCAGAGCAAGAGGCTTCTGCATGGGAAACAGCCAACAAAGGGAAAAGGTAACCTGCAGAATGAGAAAGCATATTTGTAAATTATGTATTTGATAAGGAGTGTATTCTAAAATATTTGAGGAACTCCTATAAATTAGTAGCTAGCTAGCTAGCTAGCTAGCTAGCTAAATAAGTGGACAAGGGAACTGAATACATTTCTCCAAAGATCTATAACTGACCAAGAAGTGTATGAAAAGATGCTTAATACCAGTAATCGACAAGGAAGTATAAATAAGAATCATAGTGATCGATCACCTTATAAGATGGCTGTTATCAAGAAAACAAACAAATATTTTTCTTGTTCTAAATATAATGTATATACACTATAATATACATTATAAAATATGTTCTTTCTTATACATGATTAGTTAAAGGATATAATTGATTATAATAAGTATGTTCATTATCTCTAATTCATTTTCAAAATAGGAGAAATATTTTCTATTGTCCAGACCCCGACTTATTGAGTGGGGAAACTCTGTGGTCCCAGCTCAGTTCTTTTTCAGTATTCTGAAAAACTCTCTCAGTGACCCAAAATTCCTATATTGGAAGGTTTTACATTATTCCAGTTTCCTGGGCACTCGGTTCAATAATTCAATAGGCAGTACTTTCATCATATGAAAAATTAGTGGGTATATTCCAGGTATGCAATATAACAATTCACTATTTGTATGTACAATGAAATAGTCACCAAAATAAGTTTAATTAACACCTGCCATGGGTACAGGTGTTTTTGTTGTTCTTTTAAAGATTTTATTTATTTATTTGACAGAGTGAGATCACGAGTAGACAGAGAGGCAGGCAGAGAGAGAGAGAGAGGAAAGCAGGCTCCCTGCTGAGCAGGGAGCCCGATGTGGGGCTTGCTCCCAGGACCCTGAGATCATGACCTGAGCTGATGATAGAGGCTTAACCCACTGAGCCATTCAGGTGCACCACAGGTACAGTTTTTTAAGAAGTTTTTAAAACTCTCTAAACCTGCTAATTCTCAGTTTAAGACTTTGAATGTTACATACACTTGTAATTTCCAAATTCTTTTCACAAATAGATGGTTTTCTAGTTGAATTGCAAATAAATAAATTCACACTAATGAAGTCTTGTGCCATTAGTGTTTCATCAATTTACGATCTCCTATCTTGACAGGTCTTTTTTTTTTTTTTTAAGATTTTATTTATCTGTCAGAGTGACAGAGAACATAAGCAGGTGGGTGAGGGGTAGGGGGAGAGGGAGAAGCAGGCTTCCTACTGAACTGAGAGCCAGATGCAGAACTCTGTCTCAGGACTCTGGGATCATGACATGAGCTGAAGTCATATATTTAATGACTGAGCCACACAGGGACCCCTACAGTTTTAAACTGGTTTGAGTAGCTTGACTTTTTTTCAGCTAATGTAAAAATATTACAGAATAATAGAGTTGTTGAAATTTTTTAAAAAATTAGATAGTAATAAAAGAAGTTTCATGAGATTTCTACACATATGCACACAAAATGCATCTTTCTGTTAATATGCAGCCCCTTTCCCTCAGCAATATATTCCAAAAAGGCAGTTTTCTGCCTTTTCAGAGAATTTTCCCACATCTTGATGTGGTAACTTAAAATAGTCTTCTTAAATCTGCATTTTCCCCTTCTACCTTTTTGGTGCTGTTCCCCTCAGTTCTGGTGATCAGGATTCCTCCTGTATGTCTTTTCCTTCTATAACCATTTTTATGAGGACTGTAGACCTTGTCTTCCTTCTCAACTAAATTAGTAGGTTTGAAGGGATAAAATAAACTAAGTGGGACAGTTTCCATATGGTCCCTTTATTTTAAAAATACATCAACAAAAACCCAGCAAACAAAAGGTTGATTTGAGTAAATGAAACTACTTGAGTAAAAGGAAATAAAATTATCAATGAGTAGAGAAAACTGTAATTTTTATTTTTGATTATGTAGTATTTTTTTTTTCCTGAATGCCTTCAGGAATTATTGTCTTCTTTTGTGTTCGACAAATTCAGTAAGATATGTCTACATGTTTATTTTTGTTTGACATTTATCCTTGTTATAGAATCTCTTGGAATTGCCATTGGGGATCTGTCATTAATTTGTAAAAAATTTCAAGACTTTTTGTCTTTAGATATTCCTGTTACATATTCTTACTTTTTCTTCTGGCATTTCAATTTTATGTATATGAAACTATCTGATATCATCCTACAGGTTTTAGAAGCTCTGAATTTCCCCCATCATTTTTTTTCCTCTATGTTTATGAAAATTGTCAAAGTCTGTAAGTAAAGCATCTATGACTGAAATTACTATGAAAATCAGATAAGGAGGAGTTTAGGAGAAGACATTAGAAGTGATAAAGCATAAGGAGAAAAAAATTGAAGTGATAAAGCATATTCACTGGAATTAATGCCTATAAAAGTAAGATTGGCCGTGCATGTGACCCTATGCATAATCTTTTTCTCTTCTTGGAAACTTAAACAAAATCATGGCTATATTGTTGTTTCTATAAAGCTTGAGCTTTTCACATAGTACAATGGCTTTTGAAAGCCTAGAGAAGCACCTTGTTTAATAGACTGACAGCCATTTAACTGGGAGTGGAGAGGGTGGTCAAAGATTATCAAGTTAATACAGCAAAATCATTGACGACCTTAGAATATCTGAAAACGATGAAGGAGGGATTGGTAAATGTTTTGTTCACAGACTTAAATGCCAAAGCAAATATAAGATGGCCTGAAAGATTTGGGAACTCAAATTCTACATAATTTGTAAAAGCAGTTTCCACATACTGCACACCAAATCTTAGTACAAAATTATATTACATGTCCAAATTGAGGTGAGGACAAACATGACCTTGACGGAAACATCACACCCAAAGATTTAATTGCCACTGCAGGCTGAAGTTATTAGGGAATAATGACAAGGAAAGTAAATATGTAGTCACATTATGTATTTGCTTTTCTTTCTGATAATTTGCCTTCCTGTAGCTTTGAGAATGTGGTGGCTTTGCCTCCTTATTTTGAGTCGTAAGTGCAAAAATAATGTTTTCTACCAGATCTCTTTATTTGGATGTAAATGAATGCTGAGAAATACCCGTTTTACTCAGTACTGTAACTATATTCTGCTAAGCTTCAGTAACACCAAAGAGCAACCAAGAGATTTTACTTAGGCACTGTTTTAAGGATAGAAAATACTTGTTAATCGCATCATTTTTAACTCTTTTACTGAAAAGTAGTCATTATTTCCATATCTCTTTAATAATCTTTTAGTATTACTTCACAACCACTTGCTCAGTACTATTACACTTGCACAGAAATAAATACACGGATGAGTTCATCAAATGCCAAAATAGATAACTGATGTTAGGAATATTTTGTATCTGGCAAAAGTCAAAGGGACATTGTTATAGGGGTGCTTAAATTATCTTAATGATATTTAGAAAAATTGGATGGGTTTAATTAATAGGTGGGAAGTGAATTACTGTATTTTAACATTTAAATAGATGGAATGTAATTTCCTGCTATTTCAGAACTCATTACCCTAAATGTTAGGAAGCCATCCTACTTGGGTTATCAGGGGTGTCTTACTAAAACGATGCTTGACTATTTCCCAGGAAAAGATAAAAGACTTGAAAATTTAGTTTCAGGAAATAGGAAAATTCCCAAATGAGATAAGTGAGAAGAAATCTACACCTAGAAATGTGGTAGCAAAACTGAGAAACAGAAAGTATAGAAAAACTTCAAAAACATGAACAGTATAGACAGATAATAAACCTGAAAAATTAGGATAAATACTCTGATTTATTAAGAGTAGTAATACAGAAAAGAGTGAAATATCCTAAAATGCTTAGAAAAAATGTCAGAAAAATTGGAATGAAAACGCTGGATGCTGTTTCTAAAATGAAAGCAAGTTCACAGAAAAAGAAGCCCTCTAGCAATTTGTTAATAGCAGGTGTGACTAATGATTCTAATGTGATACTAGGTTTTTTAAAGTAATAATTTTCATTTGTAAATATGTAGGTAAATCTCAACAAAAGTTGACTGAAAATATCTACTTCAGTTGAATAAAAAAAGGGAAATAAAATAATAGAAATATCTAACAAGAATGGAAGGGGTTAGTTTAAAAGAAGTGTTTATCGTTTTCGTTTCTTCTTATGTTGGAAGATGAATGATAGTGATTTTTAAAATTCATTTTTAAATACATATTACAGTTTTAAGAGTATCAATTGGAATATAAAGCTTTAAGCTGTCAATTATTTTACAATGATCTATAGTTTGAATGTAATCCCAATACTGATTCTATCACAGCAATTTGAAGAATCTTGGAAAATATTTTGGAAAACTCATAAAGCCCGATTTCGTGACTTACTATATGCTCCTATCATGAACACAGTGAGGTATTGGCAGAACAGAGACAAATAGGTGAGCAATGGACTCAGACTTACATGGAAAATGTAGGTTCAATAAAGGCTCCAGAAAAATCCCCGAGTGTGGAACGGAAAGTGTTTTCAACAGTGGCGTGGCTCAGTAGATTAAACCTCTGCCTTTGGCTCAGGTCATCATCTAGGGGTCCAGGGACTGAGCCCAGCATCAGGCTCTCTGCTCAGTGAGGAGCCTGCTTCTCCCTGCCCCTCTGCCTGCTTCTCTCCCTACTTGTGATTTCTCTCTCTGTGTCAAATAAATAAATAAAAACTTTAAAAAACAAACAAACAGTGGCACTGGAACAGATAGATATCTCTCTGAAAAATCATGAACCTCAATATCTACTTATATTTATACATGTGAACTAATTTGAGATAGATCATAAGTGAAAATGTGGAGGTTGGCAGCATTTCCTTAGGACACAGAAATTACTAATAATTCATTGAAAATGGATAAAAGAATTGCATTAACCTGAAAGGCGAATCGTGAAACACTTTTATAAAAAAACATTTGGGAACTGGAAAAAGAAAGGCATAAGAAGCTTTCTGTGGTAAGGAAAATGTTTTCTGGGATATTGGTTACATAGGTGTGAACATTGTTTGAAACTCATATGACTTTGCAGATTACTTCTATACACTGCATTTTACATAAATCCTAACCCAATAAAAGAGTAACATATAGAAAGTGCTGTTCATTTTGTGATGATTTCTTAAATGTATGTTCATCTAAGAACACAAGTGAATGAAAAGAAACACACTAGAAATAAAAAGAATTGTATTCAGATTAACACTGTGAAAAAGAAAAACACCAGTAAACTAAACATAATAGTATCAAGAAGAGGATAACCAAATGGCAAAGAAACCCATAAAAAGATACTCAGCTTCATTACTATTACTATTATTATTATTATTACTTCTACTACTACCTCTACTGAAGTGTAATTGACAATGTTAAATTACTTTCAGGTATACAACATACTGATTCAGCAATTCCGTATAGAATTCAGTGTTCAACCCGACTAGTGCCGTCAACATCCATCTCCATAAATTATTATTCACCATATTTTCTATACTGTATTTTCCATATCCATGACTGAATTATTTTATAAGTAGGAGTTTTTACCTCTTAATCCCTTTATCTATTTTGCCTATCCCACACCCATCTTCCCTCTGGAAGCCACAGTTCATTCTCTGTATTTAAAGCCTGTTTGCTCTTTTTTTTTTTTTTTTTTTTTTTTTTTAATTTTTTATTTTTTATAAACATATATTTTTTATATACATATATTTTTATCCCCAGGTCTGTGAATCACCAGGTTTACACACTTCACAGCACTCACCAAATCACATACCCTCCCCAATGTCCATAATCCCACCCCCTTCTCCCCAACCCCCTCCCCCCGGCAACCCTCAGTTTGTTTTGTGAGATTAAGAGTCACTTATGGTTTGTCTCCCTCCCAATCCCATCTTGTTTCATTTATTCTTCTACCCACTTAATCATGCTTAGCGAAATAAGTCAAGCAGAGAAAGACAACTATCATATGATCTCCCTGATATGAGGAAGTGGTGATGCTCTTTTTTTTAAATTCCACATATAAGTGACATCATATAGTATTTGTACTTCCTTGGTTTACTCGCTTACCATAATGTTCTCCAGGGCCACTGACATTGTTGCAAATGGCAAGATCGCATTCTTTTTATATGGCTGAATAGTATTCCATTGTATATATACTTACCACATCTTCTTTAACCATGCATTTTTCAAGGGACATTTGGGATGCTTCCATATCTTGACTATTGTAAATAATACTGCACTAAACATAGGGGTGCAAGTATCATCAGGATTGGTGTTTTATTTTCACTGGATAACGACCCAGTCGTGGAAATACTGGATCAAATGCATTTCTATTTTTATTCCACTAGGTATCCTTTATGTTTTGTTGATGATTTGCTTCTCTATGCAAAGTCTCTTTATTTTTATATACTCTCAGTAGCTTATTATTGTTTTGGTTTTCCTTGCCTAGGGAGACATGTCCATAAATATTATATCCAAGATATATAAATAACCAAGATATTACTGCCTTTGCTTTCTTTTAGGAGTTTCATGGTTCAGATCCCAAATTTATTTATTTATTTATAGATTTTTTAAAAAATTATTTATTTGACAGAGAGAGAGATCACAGGTAGGCAGAGAGAGAGGCGGAAGCAGGCTCCCTGCTGAGCAGAGAGCCCAATATGGGGCTCCATCCCAGGACCTTGGCCCGAGCTGAAGACAGAGGCCCTAACCCACTGAGCCACCCAGGTGCCCCTCAGATCCCACATCCAAATCTGTAAACTATTTTGAGTTTATTTTGGTGTAGTATTAAAAAAGTAGACCAGGGGCACCTGGGTGGCTCAGTGGGTTGAGCCTCTGCCTTCCGCCTAGGTCATGATCTCATGGTCGTGGGATCAAGCCCCGCATCAGGCTCTCTGATCAGCAGGTAGCCTGCTTCCCCCTCTCTCTTTCTGCCTGCCTCTCTGCCTACTTGTGATCTCTGTCAAAAAAAAGTAAATAAAATCTTAAAAAAAAACTCTTAATCTCACAAAACAAACTGAGGGTTGCCGGGGGGAGGGGGTTGGGGAGAAGGGGGTGGGATTATGGACATTGGGGAGGGTATGTGATTTGGTGAGTGCTGTGAAGTGTGTAAACCTGGTGATTCACAGACCTGGGGATAAAAATATATGTATATAAAAAATATATGTTTATAAAAAATAAAAAATAAAAAAAAAAAAAAAAAAAAAAAAAAAAGTAGGCCAGTTTCATTCTTTTGCATGTAGCTTCTCAGTTTTCCTAACACCATCTTTTGTACATGTATATTCTTGCTTCCTTCATAAATTAAATGACCATCTAGGTATGGGTTTATTTTTGAGCTTTCTATTCTATTCCATTGATTGAAGTGTCTATTTTTGTGCCAGTACCATCGATTGCTTTGAGTTGTATGGGCATTTTAACAACATTAAGTCTTCCATTCTATTAGTATGGTTTACCTTTTTATTTGTTTGTGTCATCTTCAGTTTCTTAGTTTTCAGAGTGTAGGTTTTCAAGCTCCTTGGTTAAATTTATTCCTAGATATTTTATTCTTTCTTATATAATTGTAAACTGGATTGTTTTCTTAATTTCTCATTATGCTGTCTTGTGAGTAACCATACAGAAACACAACAGATACCCATACATTAATTTTGTATTCTGCAACTTTACTGAATTCATGTATCAGTTCTAATAGTTCTTCTTTGGAGTGTGTAGGGTTTTGTATATATAGAATCATATCCCCTGAAGATAATGTGTTTTCCTTCTTCATTATCAGTTTGGGTACCTTTTATTCTTGCTGAACTGCTGTGGCTAAAACTTCCAGAACTATGTTGAATGTAAGTGGTGAGAGTAGACATCTTTGTCTTGTTCCTGATCTTAGGGAAAAAGCTCTCAGCTTTTCATCATCAAGTATGCTGTTAGCTGTGGGTTTTTCATACATGGCCCTTAGTGCATTGAGGTATGTTCCCTCTAAATCCACTTACTGTATTTTGTGAAGACTTTTTCCTGCTTCTGTTGAGATGGTGCTATGTTTTTATCATTTTGTGAATTGAATGTTTCACATTGATTGATGTATTGACCCACCCTTGCATCTCTGGAGTAAATTGCATGGTTATGGTGAATGACTTGTTTAAATGTATTGGTGACTTTGGCCTACTAATAGTTTGTTGAACATTTTTTCTTCTATGTTCAACAGACACATTCACCTATACTTTCTTTCTTTCTTTTTTTTTTTTTTTTTTGTAATGTCTTTTCTGGTTTTATTATTGGGGTCATGTCTGCCTCGTAGAATGAATTTGGAAGTTTAAAAGGATATTCAATCTAATTAGCAACTAGGATAATGGATAGTAAAACTAAATGAGATGGCATTACATTCCTAGAAGATGCACAATGGTTTTTTATGGGTGCAGATTGGACAAAGCCATGTGCTGGTGAGGATTACCAAGAGTAGGGCTTCTCAGAGTCTGCTTGCATGAACATAATTTTGTTAAGCCCCTCTGAAAAACAACTGTATATTGTTTACTGTAGTTAAACATTTACATATCCTAATATCTAGCAGTTCCAAATCTTAGAATATACTCTGCTGAAACTCTTTCACATAGGCACCAGGGACTGATGCAAGGAAATGTATGGCAGCATTATTCTTAGCAGGGAAACACTCAGTGCAACCCAAAAAGCTAACAGTGGACTGGATAAATAATTGATGGTATTTGCAAATGCTGGAATATCATGCCTTTGGTGTTTAGCTTCGAGAGCTGAATGTTTCGTTTGACTAAAATTTCAAAGTTTGAATGCTCTGAGCATAGCTTCTGGTTTTCTTCTTATCCCAGAGTAACGGACTCTCACTTTTTATCCTCTCCATTATTCTTAGATTTTATTTATATTCAAGTTAACATGGTGTGTTATTAGTCTGAGGTAGAATGTAGTAATTTGTCTGTTGCATATAACACCCAGTGTTCATTCCATCAAGTGCCTTCTTCAATGCCCATCACCCAGTGACCCCATCCCCCCCCCCGCCTTCCCTCCAGCAGCCGTCAGTTTGTTCCCTGTAGTTAAGTGTCTCTTCTGCTTTACCTCCTTCTCTGATTTTTATTTTTCCTTCCCTTCCCCTGTGTTAATCAGTTTTTTAATCCAAGTGCAGAATCGCCTTCAACTCACTGAAATAACCCAAATGTATTTTTATGAGCTCTTCAGTACCAACTTTTGTGTAGTTCTGTAGCATCGTATAAAGTTCAGGAAAAGTCTTTTGCAAGTTTTCTTGCCTGTTGCCAAAATGTTGGTGTCCATCAATTTTTTTCTTTCTGTTTCATCATCTCTCTGTTCTCCATGTCGCTCATGGTTAATCTAATCCATGCCCGAAGCTCTAGCATTTATGTTCCACTATGTACAGAACTGATACTTCTCTGCACAGAGATTTCTGTAGCTTCACGGCATTACATCATTTAATCTATCATCTACATCGACGCTTGAAAGAATGACTGAAAAGCAAATACAAGCCACAGCTTTTAGGGCAGACAGAGATGCCTATCATTCTACTAATATTCAGCTACCTTTTGATAGTTCTATTTTAATGTCTCACAGCCCCTGAAAATTTTGGCTGAACTTACCTTCTTTTGAGTCAAGCCAGCTTTTTAAATTTTTCCATTCACACTGCTTTATCTCTGAAGTCAGAAAGCCAATACCATTCCCACTTTCTTCTTCCTCTCTCTTCACATTATCTCCGATACTGAGCATTTATAGAAAACTTTAAAAATATCTCCTAAATCTTTTTATTCCTCTCCATCCCTATTGTAACTAGTTCCAATTTTTCTTACCCTCTTGTATCAGAGCAGACCTACTAGACTCTTCTGTTCCTCATTTCATATTCCAAGCCCATCTCCCTACTGCCTAGGAATTAACTTCTAAACACCAAACTCTGTCCTGTGATGCCCTTTATTCACCGCAGTTTGACTTAAAAAAAAAAATTGATCCCATAGTACTTTTAATTAAATTAATTAATTTGTTAATTATTTGTAGTTTCGGGAGTAGAACTGAGTGATCATCATGCCCTTTGACTGTAAGATGAAATTTTTGAAGTCTTTTTATTCTCATTGCTAGTCCGTCTAGGGGTCTCTCTCTCTCTCTCTTTCTGTGTCTCTGTCTCTGACCCCACATTCAGCATTAAAGGGAAATACACATAACCCAATTCATCATGCCTCCTTCATGTTTTTTGACTTCATGATTTTCTGAAATATTTCACGTGCATTTGATTGCGGTTAAGTTGAAAGATTCAGGAGTCAAACACCTTTATTGTTTTCCTCATTTCCTCTCAGACTTGAGACAAAGCCAAGGTATATCCCAAGTCAAAGGCTAAATACATTATGCTAGGTTTTGCGTTATTTTATAATATTTATGTCCTCCAAATTCTTACACTGTACTATGTTATTCCTAGGTATTTTTATTGTTATTAACATATAAAAATCTTAATTTTATTCTCTATTTCTTATTGCAAAATGCTAGAAATTGTTATTTGGATCCAAGCTAATATATTTTATTTTTAATGTTACTAAATGTTATAATTAGAGCCAATTAGAGGTGAAGGGTTATTATTGTTCAAGATTTGTATGTATTTCAACTTAAAGCATATAACTCTTGAGATAGAGGGTGTATCCCATATAAGAAAAAAAGAAATATGGGTGTCTGGGTGGATTACTCAGTTGTGTATCTGACTCTTGATCTCAGGGTCATGAGTTCAAACCCTCTGTTGGGCTCCATACTGGGTGTGGAGTCTAGGGGAATTTAAAAAAGGAAAAGAAAAAACAGCAAACAGCCAATGTTAACTTCATTTATATTTGAGGCCGAAAGTCACAAAAATGTGACATTCTAGGATATATAAAAGAGGATATCAACATGATATATGAATAGACAATTAATATTGGTTATGGCATAAATCTAGATAAAGAACCAACTGCCTATAATTAAAGTATAATCAATGAAACTAGGATTAAGTGATGGTACAAATAAATGTGATTGATATGAAGGACTGGGAGAAGTGAATGTAATAAAAATCTGAATACAAAGTACAAAAAATAATTTTGAGAAGATTCCTCCTAAAAGTGAATGTAAAATGCAGTTTTCTTATTTTTAGTGGTGGTAAATTCAATGAAGAATGAAAATGGGGAAAAATCTACTAGCATTAATTAATTAATCAAGATAGATTTATTCCTGTGTTGCAAGGATGATTGAATATTTGCAAATCAATCGATGTGATACATAAATAAGAGAAAGGATAAGAACCATATGATTATTACAATAGATGGTAGGAAAAGTATTCGACAAATACCACATCCATTCATGATGAATAACATCATGAATAAGCATAACATCATCATCCTTAATGGGGGAAAACCAACACCCTTTCCCCTAAGATAGAAACAAGACAAGGACGCCCACTCTCATCACTTTTCACTCAACATAGTATTGGAAGTCCTAGCCACAGCAATCAGACAACAAAAGGAAATAAAAGGCATCTAAATCGGCAAGGAAAGAGTAAAATTTCACTTCTTGGGATGGTGTGATACTAGATATAGAAAACTGTAAAGAGTCCACCAGAAAACTACAAGAACTGATAAATGAATTCAGTAAAGTTGCAGGATACAAAATCAATGTACCAAAATCTGTTGCATTTCTATACATTAATAATGAAGCAGCAGAAAGAAATCAAGAAAACAATCCCATTTACAATTGCAAGGAAAAGAATAAGATAACTAGGAACAAATCTAGCCAGAGAGGTGAAAGATCTATATTCTGAAAACTATAAAACACTGGTGAAAGAAATTTGAAGATGACTAAAAGAAATGGAAAGACATTCTGTACTCCTAGATTAGAAGAACAAGTGCTGTTAAAACGTCTATATTATGAAAAACAATGTACACAGTCAATGCAGTCACTATCAAAATATCAGCACCATTTTTTACAGAACTAGAACAAACAATTTTAAAAATTTATATGGAATGGGGATGCTACCTGGGTGGCCCAGTCAGTTAAGCATCTGCCTTTGGCTCAGGTCATGTGGGATCGAGTCCTGCATTGGGCTCTTTGTTTGGTGGGGAGGCTGCTTCTCTCTCTGCCTGCCACTCCCCCTGCTTGTGCTTGTTGCTCTCTCTTTCTCTCTCACACACAAATAAATATATAAATAAAATCTTAAAAAAATAAAATAAAATTTGTATGGAACCAGAAAAGATCACGAATAGTTAAACCAATCTTAAAAAGGAAAAGCAAAGCTAAAGGTGTCACAATTCTAGACTTTAAGTCATATTAAAAAGCTAAAGCAAATAAACACTATGGTACTGGTACAAAGATAGACACAAAGATCAATAGAACAAAATAGAAAACCAAGAAATAAACTCACAGCTGCATGGTCAATTAGTTTTTGACCAAGCAGAAAAGAACATCCAATGGGAAAAATTCTCTTCAACAAATGGTGTTGAGAAAACACAACAGTAATGTACAAAAAGAAAAAAAAAAAAAAGAAAGAAAGAAAGAAAAGAAACTGGACCACTTTCTTACACCATACACAAAAATAAATTCAAAATGGCTTTAAGACCTAAATTTAAGACCTGAAACTATATCAATGCTGGAGGAGAGCACAGGAAGTAACATGTTAGACATCAGCTACAGCAAGTATGTTCTAAATAGGTCCCCTGAGGCCAAGGAAACCATAGTAAAAACAAACTATGGAAACCACATAAAAAAATTTTTTAAAATTTAAAAATTAAAAAAAAAAGAAAGAAAGAAAGAAAGGAAGAAACCACATCAAAACAAAAGGTTGTTTTTTGGATTTTAAGTTGGATAAGTTCTTCATATATTTTGCATACTAGGCCTTTACCTGATAAAACATTTGCAAATACCTTCTCCCACTTTGTAGGTTGTCTTTTGGTTTTGTCAGCTGACAAAATACAGCATCCTTTCCTGATGAAAACTCTCCACAGTGTATGGATAGAGGGCAGCATACCTCAATATCATAAAAGCCATACGTGAAAAGCTCACAGCAAGTATCATTCTGAGTGGGTAAAAACTGAGAGCTTTTCCCCTAAGGTCAGGAACACAACAGGGATGTCCACTCTCACCAGTGTTCAAATAGCACTCGAGGTCCTAGCCTCAGCAATGAGACAACAAAATGAAATAAAAGACATCGGGGGCACCCGGCTGGCTCAGTCATTAAATGTCTGCCTTTGGCTCAGGTCATGATCTCAGGGTCCTGGGACTGAGCCCAGCATCAGGCTCCCTGCTCAGCGGGGAGTCTGCTTCTCCCCTCCCCCTGCTCATGCTTGTCTTCTCTCTCTCTCTTTCTCTCTGAAATAAGTACATCTGAATAAAGAATAATGGTCCTGGGTTGCTACTACTTGAAAACTTGTTTTATAAAATTTGTTTTTTAATCCATTTGTTTCTTTTATGCCACTGCCCAAAGGGATAGTTGACAGTTGTTTTTATACTGGATAGCAACATAATTTTTGTTCTAAATTCCAATTATTTTACCATCTTTTAAAAATAAAATTCAGTTATTTTTGCTTTTGTATTCCACAGGCTCTAACCATAGCATCATAGTTATCAGGAAAGTTATCCTTTGTCCAAGCTACTTCTCTCAGGCCCAATGTTCTTAGATTTTGGGTTATGTTTAAGATCTAGAAATTTGACATGCCTTTTGTATGTAGCTTAAAGCCTAGCCTTTTTAGTGACTCAGCAAAATACAATTTAAAGTTGAGACTAAACATCTTGTCATGTAATTCTTTTATTCCAAAACTTTTTTTGTAACTCCTCCTAGGTGTCAGCTTTTGCTCTAAATATTAACTCATTTAATCCTCATAAGTATTCAGTAAAGGAATTATTATCATCCACAGTTTATCAGTGAGAAAATAGAGCCACAGAAAGGCATAGTGAATTGCTTCCTAATCGTACAACTAGTCAATACAATAAATAGGATTTGTACCCAGACATTTCAGATCCAGGGTTGGGGTTCTTAATCATGCTATGGTATTGCCCTAGATACAGGTGAAGCAGCATTTAGGTAAACATTTATTTTCTGAAATGCCCATACTGGTAAACAAAATAAAATGAAAATAAGTGAACTGAGCAACCAACTGTAGTTAGGACAATAAAATCAATCCAAAGGAAGGATAACAAAGCATAATAAGGGTAGAAACAAATAAAAACTAGAACCCCCCCCAAAAAAAAAGAAGCACTAATAAAGTAATGTAAGACCTTGATCTTTGGTCAGAGCAGGGGAATGCTAAACCCTCAGATAAGAGAGTACCTAAAGAAAAAGAAAGCATATAGCATAATAAGTCAATCAGAGACAGACAATTATCATAGGATCTCCCTGATATGAGGAAGTGGAGAGGCAATGTGAGGGGTTTGGGGCAGGAAAAGAATAAGTGAAACCAGATGGGATCAGGAGGGAGACAAACCATAAGAGACTCTTAATCTCTCAAAACAAACTGAGGGTTGTGGGGGGGAGGTGGGTAGGGAGAGGGTGGTGGGATTATGGACATTGAGGAGGGGATGTGCTATGATGAGTGCTGTGAAGTGTGTAAACCTGGCGATTCACAGACCTGTACCCCTGGGGCTAATAATACATCATATGTTTATAAAAAAATTATTAAAAAAAGAAAAAGCATAAATCACAAAATGAGAAATGCTAATCAAATAACCACATGCACACACACACGCACACAAAAGCTGGTTAAAACAATCCTATTGATTAACTACAGAAATAGATTTTAGAATATGAATACAATATATCTTTGTTAGTACACAGAATTACCAAAACTGACCTCAGAAGACAAAATACAAACTCACCAATCACCATAAATAAAACAGAGAAAATTGTTGAAAAGCTACTCTTTGGGAGAACAACAATCCCAGTTGTTTTAATGACAATTCTATTAAACTTCTAAGAAATAAAAATTTCAGTGGTATTTAAAGTATTTGCAAGGAAAGTTTTATAAATTTTTTGATGATGCCCTCATGACATTGACATCCAAACCCAACAAAAAGAGCACAAATCAGACAACTACAAATGGTTTTTACCATTTTTTAGAATGCTTTTTAATGAAGTGGGGCTTCTTCCAAGAATTTGAGAATTATTCAAATAATTCTCTGCATTAATTTAAAAAAAAAATGATTTCTATCTCCATAGATGTTAAAAAGGCACTTTGTAAATTTAACATCAGCCATTGGTTGCAAACTTGTAAAAATGAAGCAGTGTATTATGAAAAATTTCCGTCCCCACCCTGGGAGAGTACCTCGGAGTGTTCATGTGCTGCTTGTGGGGCATCCAGACTCATCTGCTTGCAGGAGAGTTCTCTTTCCTTGTTGGCTGTCCCTCAAGTTATGCTTCTCTCCTCTGTTCTTCTGGAACACTCACTCGTATCCTTCACAATGGGTTTAAATTTTGATAAAACCCAGGAATAGACATTGACCAAGAAGCTATGACTCTGTGCCACTGGAAAATATTATTGAATCGAGGCATGAGGAGCAAAACTCTAAAGAAAGACAGGATGAAACCATCAAGGTCCGCTGTCTTCTCAGTAAATTACCTTGCTTCAGTACTGGGAACGTGAGGACCCACACCTCTGCCTGGTTTTTGAGCTTTCTGTGATGTGCCCCACGTCATTCTTTCCAAGCTTGCCATATTCCTTACTGTTTCTGTGGGTCTGTTCCTATTCCTTCACTTCTCTTTATTCAGCTTTTAACCACACAACTTCTAAACATTGTGCATAACGCAGCATTTGCAGTACCTCCTAACTGTAACATTTGGTGGATGAAACCAACACACATCATTCCTTTTCTTCCTTGATTGCCTGGTGGTTCTGTGTTGTCAACCCCCACTTGGGAAGTATATATATATTTTTTAAGATTTCATTTATTTATTTACAGACATAGATCACAAGTAGGCAGTGAGGCAGGCGTGGGGGGGGGGAACAGGCTCCCCGCTGAGCTGAGAGCCCTATGCGGGGGCTCCATCCCAGCACCCCGAGATCATGACCTGAGCCGAAGGCAGAGGCTTTAACCCACTGAGCCACCAGCCGCTTGGGAAGTATATTTCAAAACTATTGAATGAAATCTTGTATTTCCTACACCAAAGGCTTAAAGAAAACATACTGTGTTAAATATTCTGGTTTTCCCCAGCGTATAGTAGCATTCATTTACTATGATTTATCTCTGTGTCTTTGTGATTTTGAAGATCTATCATTAAACATTGTTTATTCTTTTTAATGTTTATATCCTTAATCTCAGGATTAAGGAAGTTGAGGCATATCATAGGTACATTTTATGAAGAAATCTGTGCATGCGTGCTTTTCCACTACACAGCTTGTGTCATCTTCTGGGCACTTGGTCCTGAGGGCATTTTTTCATTTCAGGTACCATGTCACCATTTCAGGTACCATGTGGGTGATACTTCTGTGGTTTGCTGGCAAAACCCTTTACATATTGGGCTTAAGAGTATGTGGATTTATATTTCTGCATATTTGTTCATTTCGGTGATGTTTACCCCTGATTCTGTTAGATCGGTACAGTGCTTTCTTAGATGATTACAACTTCCCTTCTGCAGCTAGAACGTGCTGCGAAAAGGTTCTCCTGGGCTAAGCATGCTACACTTAAGTGTACTAAAGTACACTTTCCTACTAACGGAACTTTGTAAAAGCTTCTCCATGTTCTCAACTTCTGTGCCTTGTGCACACCGGGTGATCTCTATCTGCTGGATTTGCCCTTTATTTGGCCCAATTTTCCTTGTGTTAATCAGTTACTCTCAGTCACATGGCTTTGCTAATTTTTTCTCTTTATTCTTTTTATTATTTGGACTGATGCTTTAAAAGACCATGTCCTAGAGGCCCCTGAGTGGCTCAGCGGGTTAAAGCCTCTGCCTTCAGCTCAGGTCATGATCTCAGGGTCCTGGTATCAAGCCCCGCATTGGGCTGTCTGCTCAGCAGGGAGACTGCTTCCTCCTCTCTCTCTGCCTGCCTCCCTGCCTAGTTGTGATCTCTCTCTGTAACAAATAAATAAATAAAATCTTTTAAAAAACTAAATAAAAAATAAAATACAGGTCCTATGTAGGGCTTTATTCTAGTTTTTTCCCCCACCATCTCATCCATTTATTATAGTGCATCTTCTGTTTCACTGTGATTTATTATCGTCTCAGATTTCTCCCAAGCCTTGAGTTTGAGCTCTTATCCTCAACTGTGATAACTTATGGACGGAAACGTGACCATTAGATGAGTGGAGAACATTCATCTATGACTACAACATATTAATTTGTGTATTCAGTTTTTCACATATGACAGATACAGTATGAATCATTCTCATTTTGATGTTTAATGTGTTACCATTTTTCATTGAATCATAAATGATACATAATTACACACGTTATTAATTACCTCCAATTGTTTAATTTATTTCTTAGCAAGTGAGAACAAGTGCAAAATAGAAGCTCATTATTCAGAATAATAAGTGCTATCTATGAAAGTCTATCAATTTCTGATCTGTTCATCTCCTTCTCTCCTAATAGATATCATTTTATGAGAACAGCCTAACGATCTGTTAGGATCTTGCAGCTTTGTATACATATCACTTCTTACCCATTGTTTGATCACATTTGTATGGATTTTTACAATAATACATTTCTCAAGAGGGAAAACCAGTATGTTGTTTCTGTTTATGAACAGAATGTAATATGATCTTTAGCTTGTAAAATTGTGATACATTTTTCTTCTTGTCCCCATAAAGATGAGCATTTCTTACACTACTTTAGCCAAGGGCCTCACCAACAGTGAGTTCTGATAAATTCTGGTTTTAGCAACAGCCATGAGCTTTCCAAAGCAGTATGTTTAACTGTAAGCACAATATACAGAGGATAGCTAGAGTTTGCTCATCATGTGAACAGAAACTTCATATCCGTTAGAAAGCTGCTCTTGACTTCTTTCTACTCCCCAGCTCCTGGTGACCACCGTTCTGTTTTCTGCTTCTGTACATGAACCTCAGATAAGTGGAATCTTGAGTATTTTCCTTATGTGTCTGACTTCCTTCACTGAGCATAATGTTCCCAAGATTCATCCCTGTTGCACATACAAGGATTTCCTGCTTTTTATGGCTGAATAATATTCCATCGTGTGTATATACCACGCTGTCCTTCCTCCCTCCCTCCCTCCCTCTCTTTCTCACTCTCTTTCTTTCCCTCCTTCCTTCCATGCATTCTCACTCCCTCCCTTCCTTATTTTTCATTTTCTTTCTTTTCTTTCCTTCGTTCTCCCTTCTCTCCATTCCTTCCTTTCCTCCACTCCTCCTTCAGTC